>NC_064624.1:5410227-6011363 GCF_023898315.1 Schistocerca nitens
TTCATCGTCAATGGGAAGGTCGAATGGATACAGTAAACCTGCAGAGGTGCATCGGAATGTAAAATTGGTGAAGCAGGAAACGCTCAAAACATAGACAGTAGGAAGATTCAGTCTTCCTGTACTTAAGTCGGCATTTTGTCCCTTATACTTAATTCCGATGCAATTTCTGTGTTTCATCGTCAATGGGGAGGTCCAAGGTATACAGTAACCCTACAGAGGTGCTTCGGGATGTAAAACTGGTGACACAGGAAGCGCTCATAACATATACCCTAAGAAGACTCAGTTTTCTTGTACTTAAGTCAACGTCGTGTCTCTTATATTTAATTCCGACGCAATTTCTGTGTTTCATCGCCAATGTGAAGGTCCAAGGGACAAAGTAACCCTGCAGAGCTGCATCGGAATTTAAAACCTGTGACACTGGAAACGCTCAAAACATAGACCGTAAGAAGACTCAGTTTTCTTGTACTTAAGTCAACGTTGTGTCTCTTATATTTAATTCCGATGTAATTTCTGTGTTTCATCGTCAATGGGAAGGTCCAATGGATACAGTAAACCTGCAGAGGTGCATCGGAATGTAAAACTGGTGATACAGGACACGCTCAAATCATAGACAGTAGGAAGACTCAGTCTACCTTTACTTAAGTCGGCATGGTGTCTTATATTTAATTCCGATGCCATTTCTGTGTTTCATCGTCAATGCGAAGGTCCAATGGATACAGTAAACCTGCAGAGGTGCATCGGAATGTAAATCTGGTGACACAGAAAACGCTCAAATCATAGACCGTAAGAAGACTCAGTTTTCTTGTACTTAAGTCGGCGTTGTGTCTCTTATATTTAATTCCGATGCAATTTCTGTGTTTCATCGTCAATGGGAAGGTCCAATGGATACAGTAAACCTGCAGAGGTGCATCGGAATGTAATACCGGTGACACAGGAAAGGCTCAAATCATAGACAGTAGGAAGACTCAGTTTTCCTTTACTTAAGTCGGCATGGTGTCTCTTATATTTAATTCCGATGCAATTTCTGTGTTTCATCGTCAATGGAAGGTCCAATGGATACAGTAAACCAGCAGAGGTGCATCGTATTGTAAAACTGGTGACACAGGAAACGCACAAAACATAGACAATAGAAAGACACACTCTTCCGGTACTTAAGTCGACATTGTGTCTCTTCTATTTAATTCCGATGCAGTTTCTGTGTTTCATCGTCAATGGGAATGTCGAAGGGAAACAGTAAACCTGCAGAGGTGCATCGGAATGTAAAACTGGTGACACAGGAGACGCTCAAAACATAGACAGTAGGAAGATTCAGTCTTCCTGTACTTAAGTCGGCATTTTGTCCCTTACACTTAATTCCGATGCAATATCTGTGTTTCATCGTCAATGGGGAGGTGAAAGGGTTACAGTAACCCTACAGAGGTGAATCGGGATGTAAAACTGGTGACACAGGAAGCGCTCATAGCATAGACCCTAAGAAGACTCAGTTTTCTTGTACTTAATTCGGCATTGTGTCTCTTATATTTAATTCCGACGCAATTTCTGTGTTTCATCGCCAATGTGAAGGGCCAAGGGACAAGGTAACCCTGCAGAGGTGCATCGGAATTTAAAACTGGTGACACTGGAAACGCGCAAAACATAGACCGTAAGAAGACTCAGTTTTCTTGTACTTAAGTCAACGTTGTGACTCTTATATTTAATTCCGATGTAATTTCTGTGTTTCATCGTCAATGGGAAGTTCCAATGGATACAGTAAACCTGCAGAGGTGCATCGGAATGTAAAACTGGTGACCCAGGAATCGCTCAAAACATAGACAGTAGGAAGACTCAATGTTCCTGTACTTAAGTCGGCATTGTGTGTCTTATATTTAATTCCGATGCAATTTCTGTGTTTCATCGTCAATGCGAAGATCCAAGGGATACAGTAAACCTGCAGAGGTGGATCGGAATGTAAAACTGGTGACACAGGAAACGCTCAAAACATAGACAGTAGGAAGACTCAGTCTTCCTGTACTTAAGACGGCATTTTGTCCCTTACACCTATTTCCAATGCAATTTCTGTGTTTCATCGTCAATGGGGAGGTCCAAGGGTTACAGTAACCCTACAGAGTTGCATCGGGATGTAAAACTGGTGTCGCAGGAAGCGCTCATAACATAGACCCTAAGAAGACTCAGTTTTCTTGTACTTAATTCGGCATTGTGTCATATTTAATTCCGACGCAATTTCTGTGTTTCATCGCCAATGTGAAGGTCCAAGGGACAAAGTAACCCTGCAGAGGTGCATCGGAATTTAAAACTGGTGACACTGGAAACGCTCAAAACATAGACCGTAAGAAGACTCAGTTTTCTTGTACTTAAGTCAACGTTGTGTCTCTTATATTTAATTCCGATGTAATTTCTGTGTTTCATCGTCAATGGGAAGTTCCAATGGATACAGTAAACCTGCAGAGGTGCATCGGAATGTAAAACTGGTGACCCAGGAATCGCTCAAAACATAGACAGTAGGAAGACTCAATGTTCCTGTACTTAAGTCGGCATTGTGTGTCTTATATTTAATTCCGATGCAATTTCTGTGTTTCATCGTCAATGCGAAGATCCAAGGGATACAGTAAACCTGCAGACGTGGATCGGAATGTAAATCTGGTGACACAGGAAACGCTCAAAACATAGACAGTAGGAAGACTCGTCCTTCCTGTTCTTAAGTCGGCATTGTGTCTCTTATATTTAATTCCGATGCTATTTCTCTGTTTCATCGTCAATGGGAAGGTCGAATGGATACAGTAAACCTGCAGAGGTGCATCGGAATGTAAAATTGGTGAAGCAGGAAACGCTCAAAACATAGACAGTAGGAAGATTCAGTCTTCCTGTACTTAAGTCGGCATTTTGTCCCTTACACTTAATTCCGATGCAATTTCTGTGTTTCATCGTCAATGGGGAGGTCCAAGGTATACAGTAACCCTACAGAGGTGCTTCGGGATGTAAAACTGGTGACACAGGAAGCGCTCATAACATATACCCTAAGAAGACTCAGTTTTCTTGTACTTAAGTCAACGTCGTGTCTCTTATATTTAATTCCGACGCAATTTCTGTGTTTCATCGCCAATGTGAAGGTCCAAGGGACAAAGTAACCCTGCAGAGCTGCATCGGAATTTAAAACCTGTGACACTGGAAACGCTCAAAACATAGACCGTAAGAAGACTCAGTTTTCTTGTACTTAAGTCAACGTTGTGTCTCTTATATTTAATTCCGATGTAATTTCTGTGTTTCATCGTCAATGGGAAGGTCCAATGGATACAGTAAACCTGCAGAGGTGCATCGGAATGTAAAACTGGTGATACAGGACACGCTCAAATCATAGACAGTAGGAAGACTCAGTCTACCTTTACTTAAGTCGGCATGGTGTCTTATATTTAATTCCGATGCCATTTCTGTGTTTCATCGTCAATGCGAAGGTCCAATGGATACAGTAAACCTGCAGAGGTGCATCGGAATGTAAATCTGGTGACACAGAAAACGCTCAAATCATAGACCGTAAGAAGACTCAGTTTTCTTGTACTTAAGTCGGCGTTGTGTCTCTTATATTTAATTCCGATGCAATTTCTGTGTTTCATCGTCAATGGGAAGGTCCAATGGATACAGTAAACCTGCAGAGGTGCATCGGAATGTAATACCGGTGACACAGGAAAGGCTCAAAACATAGACAGTAGGAAGACTCAGTTTTCCTTTACTTAAGTCGGCATGGTGTCTCTTATATTTAATTCCGATGCAATTTCTGTGTTTCATCGTCAATGGAAGGTCCAATGGATACAGTAAACCAGCAGAGGTGCATCGTATTGTAAAACTGGTGACACAGGAAACGCTCAAAACATAGACAATAGAAAGACACACTCTTCCGGTACTTAAGTCGACATTGTGTCTCTTCTATTTAATTCCGATGCAGTTTCTGTGTTTCATCGTCAATGGGAAAGTCGAAGGGAAACAGTAAACCTGCAGAGGTGCATCGGAATGTAAAACTGGTGACACAGGAGACGCTCAAAACATAGACAGTAGGAAGATTCAGTCTTCCTGTACTTAAGTCGGCATTTTGTCCCTTACACTTAATTCCGATGCAATATCTGTGTTTCATCGTCAATGGGGACGTCCAAGGGTTACAGTAACCCTACAGAGGTGAATCGGGATGTAAAACTGGTGACACAGGAAGCGCTCATAACATAGACCCTAAGAAGACTCAGTTTTCTTGTACTTAATTCGGCATTGTGTCTCTTATATTTAATTCCGACGCAATTTCTGTGTTTCATCGCCAATGTGAATGGCCAAGGGTCAAGGTAACCCTGCAGAGGTGCACCGGAATTTAAAACTGGTGACACTGGAAACGCGCAAAACATAGACCGTAAGAAGACTCAGTTTTCTTGTACTTAAGTCAACGTTGTGACTCTTATATTTAATTCCGATGTAATTTCTGTGTTTCATCGTCAATGGGAAGTTCCAATGGATACAGTAAACCTGCAGAGGTGCATCGGAATGTAAAACTGGTGACCCAGGAATCGCTCAAAACATAGACAGTAGGAAGACTCAATGTTCCTGTACTTAAGTCGGCATTGTGTGTCTTATATTTAATTCCGATGCAATTTCTGTGTTTCATCGTCAATGCGAAGATCCAAGGGATACAGTAAACCTGCAGAGGTGGATCGGAATGTAAAACTGGTGACACAGGAAACGCTCAAAACATAGACAGTAGGAAGACTCAGTCTTCCTGTACTTAAGACTGCATTTTGTCCCTTACACCTATTTGCAATGCAATTTCTGTGTTTCATCGTCAATGGGAAGGTCGAAATGATACAGTAAACCTGCACAGGTCAGTCTTCCTGTACTTAAAACGTCATTGTGATTCTTATAATTAATTCCGATGCAATTTCTGTGTTGTTCTTCGCCAATGGGAAAGTCCAAGGGACGCAGTAAACCTGCAGAGGTGCATCGGAATGTAAAATTGGTGACGCAGGAAACGCTCAAAACATAGACAGTAGGAAGATTCAGTCTTCCTGTACTTAAGTCGGCATTTTGTCCCTTACACTTACTTCCGATGCAATTTCTGTGTTTCGTGGTCAATGGGGAGGTCCAAGGGATACAGTAACCCTACAGAGGTGCTTCGGAATGTAAAACTGGTGACACAGGAAGCGCTCATAACATATACCCTAAGAAGACTCATTTTTCTTGTACTTAAGTCAACGTTGTGTCTCTTATATTTAATTCCGACGCAATTTCTGTGTTTCATTGCCAATGTGAAGGTCCAAGGGACAAAGTAACCCTGCAGAGGTGCATCGGAATTTAAAACCTGTGACACTGGAAACGCTCAAAACATAGACCGTAAGAAGACTCAGTTTTCTTGTACTTAAGTCAACGTTGTGTCTCTTATATTTAATTCCGATGTAATTTCTGTGTTTCATCGTCAATGGGAAGGTCCAATGGATACAGTAAACCTGCAGAGGTGCATCGGAATGTAAATCTGGTGACACAGAAAACGCTAAAATCATAGACCATAAGAAGACTCATTTTTCTTGTACTTAAGTCGGCGTTGTGTCTCTTATATTTAATTCCGATGCAATTTCTGTGTTTCATCGTCAATGGGAAGGTCCAATGGATACAGTAAACCTGCAGAGGTGCATCGGAATGTAATACCGGTGACACAGAAAACGCTAAAATCATAGACCATAAGAAGACTCAGTTTTCTTGTACTTAAGTCGGCGTTGTGTCTCTTATATTTAATTCCGATGCAATTTCTGTGTTTCATCGTCAATGGGAAGGTCCAATGGATACAGTAAACCTGCAGAGGTGCATCAGAATGTAATACCGGTGACACAGGAAAGGCTCAAAGCATAGACAGTAGGAAGACTCAGTCTTCCTTTACTTAAGTCGGCATGGTGTGTCTTATATTTAATTCCGATGCAATTTCTGTGTTTCATCGTCAATGGAAGGTCCAATGGATACAGTAAACCAGCAGAGGTGCATCGTATTGTAAAACTGGTGACACAGGAAACGCTCAAAACATAGAAAATAGAAAGACACACTCTTCCGGTACTTAAGTCGACATTGTGTCTCTTCTATTTAATTCCGATGCAGTTTCTGTGTTTCATCGTCAATGGGAAAGTCGAAGGGAAACAGTAAACCTGCAGAGGTGTATCGGAATGTAAAACTGATGACACAGGAGACGAACAAAAAATATACAGTAGGAATAATCATTCTTCCTGAACTTAAGTCGGCATTGTGTCTCTTATATTTAAATCCGATGCAATTTCTGTGTCTTATCGTCAATGGGAAGGTCCAAGGGATACAGTAAACCTGCAGAGGTGCATCGGAATGTAAAACTGGTGACACAGGAAACGCTCAAACATAGACCGTAAGAAGACTCAATGTTCCTGTACTTAAGTCGGCATTGTGTCTCTTATATTTAATTCCGATGCAATTTCTGCGTTTCATCGTCAATGCGAAGATCCAAGGGATACAGTAAACCTGCAGAGGTGCATCGGAATGTAAAACTGGTGACACAGGAAGCGCTCAAAACATAGACAGTAGGAAGACCCGTTCTTCCTGTTCTTAAGTCGGCATTGTGTCTCTTATAGTTAATTCCGATGCTATTTCTGTGTTTCATCGTCAATGGGAAGGTCCAATGGATACAGTAAACCTGCAGAGGGGCATCGGAATGTAAAATTGGTGACGCAGGAAACGCTCAAAACATAGACAGTAGGAAGATTCAGTCTTCCTGTACTTAAGTCGGCATTTTGTCCCTTACACTTAATTCCGATGCAATTTCAGTGTTTCATCGTCAATGGGGAGGTCCAAGGGTTACAGTAACCCTACAGAGGTGCATCGGGATGTAAAACTGGTGACACAGGAAGCGCTCATACCTTAGACCCTAAGAAGACTCAGTTTTCTTGTACTTAATTCGGCATTGTGTCTCTTGTATTTAATTCCGACGCAATTTCTGTGTTTCATCGCCAATGTGAAGGTCCAAGGGACAAAGTAACCCTGCAGAGGTGCATCGGAATTTAAAACTGGTGACACTGGAAACGCGCAAAACATAGACCGTAAGAAGACTCAGTTTTCTTGTACTTAAGTCAACGTTGTGTCTCTTATATTTAATTCCGATGTAATTTTTGTGTTTCATCGTCAATGGGAAGTTCCAATGGATACAGTAAACCTGCAGAGGTGCATCTGAATGTAAAACTGGTGACCCAGGAATCGCTCAAAACATAGACAGTAGGAAGACTCAATGTTCCTGTACTTAAGTCGGCATTGTGTGTCTTATATTTAATTCCGATGCAATTTCTGTGTTTCATCGTCAATGCGAAGATCCAAGGGATACAGTAAACCTGCAGAGGTGGATCGGAATGTAAAACTGGTGACACAGGAAACGCTCAAAACATAGACCGTAAGAAGAGTCAGTCTTCCTGTAGTTAAAACGTCATTGTGTCTCTTATATTTAATTCCGATGCAATTTCTGTGTTGTTCTTCGCCAATGGGAAAGTCCAAGGGACGCAGTAAACCTGCAGAGGTGCATCGGAATGTAAAATTGGTGACGCAGGAAACGCTCAAAACATAGACAGTAGGAAGATTCAGTCTTCCTGTACTTAAGTCGGCATTTTGTCCCTTACACTTAATTCCGATGCAATTTCTGTGTTTCATCGTCAATGGGGAGCTCCAAGGGTTACAGTAACACTACAGAGGTGCATCGGGATGTAAAACTGGTGACACAGGAAGCGCTCATAACATAGACCCTAAGAAGACTCAGTTTTCTTGTACTTAATTCGGCATTGTGTCTCTTATATTTAATTCCGACGCAATTTCTGTGCTTCATCGCCAATGTGAAGGTCCAAGGGACAAAGTAACCCTGCAAAGGTGCATCGGAATTTAAAACTGGTGACACTGGAAACGCTCAAAACATAGACCCTAAGAAGACTCAGTTTTCTTGTACTTAAGTCAACGTTGTGTCTCTTATATTTAATTCCGATGTAATTTCTGTGTTTCATCGTCAATGGGAAGTTCCAATGGATACAGTAAACCTGCAGAGGTGCATCGGAATGTAAAACTGGTGACCCAGGTATCGCTCAAAACATAGACAGTAGGAAGACTCAATGTTCCTGTACTTAAGTCGGCATTGTGTGTCTTATATTTAATTCCGATGCAATTTCTGTGTTTCATCGTCAATGCGAAGATCCAAGGGATACAGTAAACCTGCAGAGGTGGATCGGAATGTAAAACTGGTGACACAGGAAACGCTTAAAACATAGACAGTAGGAAGACTCGTCCTTCCTGTTCTTAAGTCGGCATTGTGTCTCTTATATTTAATTCCGATGCAATTTCTCTGTTTCATCGTCAATGGGAAGGTCCAATGGATACAGTAAACCTGCAGAGGTGCATCGGAATGTAAAACTGGTGATACAGGAAACGCTCAAATCATAGACAGTAGGTAGACTCAGTCTACCTTTACTTAAGTCGGCATGGTGTCTTATATTTAATTCCGATGCCATTTCTGTGTTTCATCGTCAATGCGAAGGTCCAATGGATACAGTAAACCTGCAGAGGTGCATCGGAATGTAAATCTGGTGACACAGAAAACGATCAAATCATAGACCGTAAGAAGACTCTGTTTTCTTATACTTAAGTCGGCGTTGTGTCTCTTATATTTAATTCCGATGCAATTTCTGTGTTTCATCGTCAATGGGAAGGTCCAATGGATACAGTAAACCTGCAGAGGTGCATCGGAATGTAATACCGGTGACACAGGAAAGGCTCAAAACATAGACAGTAGGAAGACTCAGTCTTCCTTTACTTAAGTCGGCATGGTGTCTCTTATATTTAATTCCGATGCAATTTCTCTGTTTCATCCTCAATGGAAGGTCCAATGGATACAGTAAACCAGCAGAGGTGCATCGTATTGTAAAACTGGTGACACAGGAAACGCTCAAAACATAGACAATAGAAAGACACACTCTTCCGGTACTTAAGTCGACATTGTGTCTCTTCTATTTAATTCCGATGCAGTTTCTGTGTTTCATCGTCAATGGGAAAGTCGAAGGGAAACAGTAAACCCGCAGAGGTGCATCGGAATGTAAAACTGGTGACACAGGAGACGCTCAAATCATAGACAGTAGGAAGACTCAGTCTTCCTGTACTGAAGTCGGCATTGTGTCTCTTATATTTAATTCCGATTTGATTTCTGTGTTTCATTGTCAATGAGAAGGTCCAAGGAATACAGTAAACCTGCAGAGGTGCATCGGAATGTAAAACTGGTGACACAGGAAACGCTCAAAATATAGGCAGTTGGAAGACTCAGTCTTCCTGTACTTAAGTCGGCATTGTGTCTTTTATATTTAATTCCGATGCAATTTCTGTGTTTCTTCGTCAGTGTGAGGGTCCAAGGCATACAGTAAACCTGCAGAAGAGCATCGGAATGTAAAACTGGTGACTCTGTAAACGCTCAAAACATAGACAGTAAGGAGACTCAGTTTTCGTGTACTTAAGTCGGCATTGTGTCTCTTATATTTAATTCCGATGCAATTTCTGTGTTTCATCGTCATTCTGAAGGTCCAGTGGATACAGTGCATCGGAATGTAAAACTGGTGACGCAGGAAACGCTCAAAACATAGACAGTAGGAAGACTCAATCTTCCTGTACTTGAGTCGGCATTGTGTCTCTTATATTTAATTCCGATGCAATTTCTGTGTTTAATCGTCAATGGGAAGATCCAAGGGATACAGTAAACCTGCAGAGGTGCATTGGAATGTAAAACTGGTGAAGAGGGAAACGCTCAAAACATAGACAGTAGAAAGACTCAGTCTTCCTGTACTTATGTCGGCATTGAGTCTCTTATATTTAATTCCGCTGCAATTTCTGTGATTCATCGTCACTGTGAAGGTCCAAGGGATACAGTAAACCTGCAAAGGTGCATCGGAACGTAAAACTAGTGACACAGGGAACGCTCAAAACATAGACCGTAGGAAGAGTCAGTCTTCCTGTACTTAAAACGTCATTGTGTCTGTTATATTTAATTCCGATGCAATTTCTGTGTTGTTCTTCGCCAATGGGAAAGTCCAAGGGACGCAGTAAAACTGCAGAGGTGCATCGGAATGTAAAACTGGTGACACAGGAAACGCTCAAACATAGACCGTAAGAGAACTCAGTTTTCTTGTACTTATGGCGACATTTTGTCTCTTATATTTAATTCCCATGCAATTTCTGTGTTTCATCGTCAATGGGAAGATCCAAGGGATACAGTAAACCTGCAGAGGTGCTTCTGTACGCAAAACTGGTGACACAGGAAACGATCAAAAAATAGACAGTAGGAATACTCATTCTTCCTGAACTTAAGTCGGCATTGTGTCTCTTATATTTAAATCCGATGCAATTTCTGTGTCTTATCGTCAATGGGAAGGTCCAAGGGATACAGTACACCTGCAGAGGTGCATCGGAATGTAAAACTGGTGACAAAGGAAACGCTCAAATCACACACAGTAATTAGACTCAGTTTTCTTGTACTTAAGTCGGCGTTGTGTCTCTTATATTTAATTCCGATGCAATTTCTGTGTTTCATCGTCAATGGGAAGGTCCAATGGATACAGTAAACCTGCAGAGGTGCAGCGGAATGTAAAACTGGTGACACATGAAACGCTCAAAACATAGACCGTAAGAAGACTCAATGTTCCTGTACTTAAGTCGGCATTGTGTCTGTTATATGTAATTCCGATGCAATTTCTGTGTTTCATCGTCAATGCGAAGATCCAAGGGATACAGTAAACCTGCAGAGGTGCATCGGAATGTAAAACTGCTGACACAGGAAACGCTCAAAACATAGACAGTAGGAAGACTCGTCCTGCCTGTTCTTAAGTCGGCATTGTGTCTCTTATATTTAATTCCGATGCTATTTCTGTGTTTCATCGTCAATGGGAAGGTCCAATGGATACAGTAAACCTGCAGAGGTGCATCGGAATGTAAAATTGGTGACGCAGGAAACGCTCAAAACATAGACAGTAGGAAGATTCAGTCTTCCTGTACTTAAGTCGGCATTTTCTCCCTTACACTTAATTCCGATGCAATTTCTGTGTTTCAACGTCAATGGGGAGGTCCAAGGGATACAGTAACCCTACAGAGGTGCATCGGGATGTGAAACTGGTGACACAGGAAGCGCTCATAACATAGACCCTAAGAAGACTCAGTTTTCTTGTACTTAAGTCGGCATTGTGTCTCTTATATTTAATTCCGACGCAATTTCTGTGTTTCATCGCCAATGTGAAGGTCCAAGGGACAAAGTAACCCTGCAGAGGTGCATCGGAATTTAAAACTGGTGACACTGGAAACGCTCAAAACATAGAATGTAAGAAGACTCAGTTTTCTTGTACTTAAGTCAACGTTGTGTCTCTTATATTTTATTCCGATGTAATTTCTGTGTTTCACCGTCAATGGGAAGGTCCAATGGATACAGTAAAGCTGCAGAGGTGCATCGGAATGTAAAACTGGTGATACAGGACACGCTCAAATCATAGACAGTAGGAAGACTCAGTCTACCTTTACTTAAGTCGGCATGGTGTCTCTTATATTTAATTCCGATTCAATTTCTGTGTTTCATTGTCAATGAGAAGGCCCAAGGAATACAGTAAACCTGCAGAAGTGCATCAGAATGTAAAACTGGTGACTCTGTAAACGCTCAAAACATAGACAGTAAGGAGACTCACTTCTCGTGTACTTAAGTCGGCATTGTGTCTCTTATATTTAATTCCGATGCAATTTCTGTGTTTCTTAGTCATTCTGAAGGTCCAGTGGATACAGTTAACCTGCAGAGGTGCATCGGAAGGTAAAACTGGTGACACAGGAAACGCACAAAACATAGACAATAGAAAGACACACTCTTCCGGTACCTAAGTCGGCATTGTGTCTCTTCTATTTAATTCCGATGCAATTTCTGTGTTTAATCGTCAATGGGAAGATCCAAGGGATACAGTAAACCTGCAGAGGTGCATTGGAATGTAAAACCAGTAACACAGGAAACGTTCAAATCATAGATCGTAAGAAGACTCAGTTTTCTTGTACTTAAGTCGGCGTTGTGTCTCTTATATATAATTCCGATACAATTTCTGTTTTTCATCGTCAATGGGAAGGTCGAAGGGAAACAGTATACCTGCAGAGGTTCATCGAAATGTAAAACTGGTGACAAGGGAAACGCTGAAAACATAGACAGTAGAAAGACTCAGTTTTCCTGAACTTATGTCGGCATTGTGTCTCTTATATTTAAATCCTATGCAATTTCTGTGTCTTATCGTCAATGGGAAGGTCCAAGGGATACAGTAAACCCACAGAGGTGCATCGGAATGTAAAACTGGTGACAAAGGAAACGCTCAAATCACACACCGTAAGTTGACTCAGTTTTCTTGTACTTAAGTCGGCGTTGTGTCTCTTATATTTAATTCCGATGCAATTTCTGTGTTTCATCGTCAATGGGAAGTTCCAATGGATACAGTAAACCTGCAGAGGTGCATCGGAATGTAAAACTGGTGACCCAGGAATCGCTCAAAACTTAGACAGTAGGAAGACTCAATGTTCATGTACTTAAGTCGGCATTGTGTCTCTTATACTTAATTCCGATGCAATTTCTGTGTTTCATCGTCAATGCGAAGATCCAAGGGATACAGTAAACCTGCAGAGGTGCATCGGAATGTAAAACTGGTGACACAGGAAACGCTCAAAACATAGACAGTAGGAAGACTCGTCCTTCCTGTTCTTAAGTCGGCATTGTGTCTCTTATATTTAATTCCGATGCTATTTCTGTGTTTCATCGTCAATGGGAAGGTCCAATGGATACAGTAAACCTGCAGAGGTGCATCCGAATGTAAACTTGGTGACGCAGGAAACGCTCAAAACATAGACAGTAGGAAGACTCAATCTTTCTGTACTTAAGTCGGCATTGTGTCTCTTATAACTAATTCCGATGCAATTTCTCTGTTTCATCGTCAATGGGAAGATCCTAGGGATACAGTAAACCTGCAGAGGTGCATCGGAATGTAAAACTGCTGATGCAGGACACGCTCAAATCATAGACAGTAGGAAGACTCAGTCTACCTTTACTTAAGTCGGCATGGTGTCTCTTATATTTAATTCCGATGCCATTTCTGTGTTTCATCGTCAATGGGAAGGTCCAATGGATACAGTAAACCTGCAGAGGTGCATCGGAATGTAAATCTGGTGACACAGAAAACGCTCAAAACATAGACCGAAGAAGACTAAGTTTTCTTGTACTTAAGTCGGCGTTGTGTCTCTTATATTTAATTCCGATGCAATTTCTGTGTTTCGTCGTCAATGGGAAGGTCCAATGGATACAGTAAACCTGCAGAGGTGCATCGGAATGTAATACCGGTGACACAGGAAAGGCTCAAAACATAGACAGTAGGAAAACTCAGTCTTCCTTTACTTAAGTCGGCATGGTGTCTCTTATATTTAATTCCGATGCAATTTCTGTGTTTCATCGTCAATGGAAGGTCCAATGGTTACAGTAAACCAGCAGAGGTGCATCGGATTGTAAAACTGGTGACACAGGAAACGCTCAAAACATAGACAATAGAAAGACACACTGTTCCGGTACTTAAGTCGACATTGTGTCTCTTCTATTTAATTCCGATGCAGTTTCTGTGTTTCATCGTCAATGGGAAAGGCGAAGGGAGACAGTAAACCTGCAGAGGTGCATCGGAATGTAAAGCTGGTGACACAGGAGACGCTCAAAACATAGACAGTAGGAAGACTCAGTCTTCCTGTACTTAAGTCGGCATTGTGTCTCTTATATTTAATTCCGATTCAATTTCTGTGTTTCATGGTCAATGAGAAGGTCCAAGGAATACAGTAAACCTGCAGAGGTGCGTCGGAATATAAAACTGGTGACACAGGAAACGCTCAAACATAGACCGTAAGAAGACTCAGTTTTCTTGTACTTATGGCGGCATTGTGTCTCTTATATTCAATTCCCATGCAATTTCTGTGTTTCATCGTCATTGGGAAGATCCAAGGGATACAGTAAACCTGCAGAGGTGCATCTGAACGTAAAACTGGTGACACAGGAAACGAGCAAAAAATAGACAGTAGGAATACTCATTCTTCCTGAACTTAAGTCGGCATTGTGTCTCTTATATTTAAATCCGATGCAATTTCTGTGTCTTATCGTCAATGGGAAGGTTCAAGGGATACAGTAAACCTGCAGAGGTGCATCGGAATGTAAAACTGGTGACAAAGGAAACGCTCAAATCAGACACCGTAAGTTGACTCAGTTTTCTTGTACTTATGTCGGCGTTGTGTCTCTTATATTTAATTCCGATGCAATTTCTGTGTTTCATCGTCAATGGGAAGGTCTAATGGATACAGTAAACCTACAGAGGTGCATCGGAATGTAAAACTGGTGACACAGGAAACGCTCAAAACATAGACCGTAAGAAGACTCAATGTTCCTGTACTTAAGTCGGCATTGTGTCTCTTATATTTAATTCCGATGCAATTTCTGTGTTTCATCGTCATTGCGAAGATCCAAGGGATACAGTAAACCTGCAGAGGTGCATCGGAATGTAAAACTGGTGACACAGGAAACGCTCAAAACATAGACAGTAGGAAGACTCGTTCTTCCTGTTCTTAAGTCGGCATTTTGTCCCTTACACTTAATTCCGATGCAATATCTGTGTTTCATCGTCAATATGGAGGTCCAAGGGTTACAGTAACCCTACAGAGGTGAATCGGGATGTAAAACTGGTGACACGAGAAGCGCTCATAACATAGACCCTAAGAAGACTCAGTTTTCTTGTACTTAATTCGGCATTGTGTCTCTTATATTTAATTCCGACGCAATTTCTGTGTTTCATCGCCAATGTGAAGGGCCAAGGGACAAAGTAACCCAGCAGAGGTGCATCGGAATTTAAAACTGGTGACACTGGAAACGCGCAAAACATAGACCGTAAGAAGAATCAGTTTTCTTGTACTTAAGTCAACGTTGTGTCTCTTATATTTAATTCCGATGTAATTTCTGTGTTTCATCGTCAATGGGAAGTTCCAATGGATACAGTAAACCTGCAGAGGTGCATCGGAATGTAAAACTGGTGACCCAGGAATCGCTCAAAACATAGACAGTAGGAAGACTCAATGTTCCTGTACTTAAGGCGGCATTGTGTGTCTTATATTTAATTCCGATGCAATTTCTGTGTTTCATCGTCAATGCGAAGATCCAAGGGATACAGTAAACCTGAAGAGATGGATCGGAATGTAAAACTGGTGACACAGGAAACGCTCAAAACATAGACAGTAGGAAGACTCAGTCTTCCTGTACTTGAGACGGCATTTTGTCCCTTACACTTATTTCCGATGCAATTTCTGTGTTTCATCGTCAATGGGAAGGTCGAAATGATACAGTAAACCTGCAGAGGTCAGTCTTCCTGTACTTCAAACGTCATTGTGCCTCTTACATTTAATTCCGATGCTATTTCTGTGTTGTTCTTCGCCAATGGGGAAGTCCAAGGGACGCAGTAAACCTGCAGAGGTGCATCGGAATGTAAAATTGGTGACGCAGGAAACGCTCAAAACATAGACAGTAGGAAGATTCTGTCTTCCTGTACTTAAGTCGGCATTTTGTCCCATACACTTAATTCCGATGCAATTTCTGTGTTTCATCGTCAATGGGGAGGTCCAAGGGTTACAGTAACCCTACAGAGGTGCATCGGGATGTAAAACTGGTGACACAGGAAGCGCTCATAACATAGACCCTAAGAAGACTCAGTTTTCTTGTACTTAATTCGGCATTGTGTCTCTTGTATTTAATTCCGACACAATTTCTGTGTTTCATCGCCAATGTGAAGGTCCAAGGGACAAAGAAACCCTGCAGAGGTGCATCGGAATTTAAAACTGGTGACACTGGTAACGCTCAAAACATAGACCGTAAGAAGACACAGTTTTCTTGTACTTAAGTCAACGTTGTGCCTCTTATATTTAATTCCGATGTAATTTCTGTGTTTCATCGTCAATGGGAAGTTCCAATGGATACAGTAAACCTGCAGAGGTGCATCGGAATGTAAAACTGGTGACCCAGGAATCGCTCAAAACATAGACAGTAGGAAGACTCAATGTTCCTGTACTTAAGTCGGCATTGTGTGTCTTATATTTAATTCCGATGCAATTTCTGTGTTTCATCGTCAATGCGAAGATCCAAGGGATACAGTAAACCTGCAGAGGTGGATCGGAATGTAAAACTGGTGACACAGGAAACGCTCAAAACATAGACAGTAGGAAGACTCGTCCTTCCTGTTCTTATGTCGGCATTGTGTCTCTTATAATTAATTCCGATGCTATTTCTCTGTTTCATCGTCAATGGGAAGGTCGAATGGATACAGTAAACCTGCAGAGGTGCATCGGAATGTAAAATTGGTGAAGCAGGAAACGCTCAAAACATAGACAGTAGGAAGATTCAGTCTTCCTGTACTTAAGTCGGCATTTTGTCCCTTACACTTAATTCCGATGCAATTTCTGTGTTTCATCGTCAATGGGGAGGTCCAAGGGATACAGTAACCCTACAGAGGTGCTTCGGGATGTAAAACTGGTGACACAGGAAGCGCTCATAACATATACCCTAAGAAGACTCAGTTTCCTTGTACTTAAGTCAACGTTGTGTCTCTTATATTTAATTCCGACGCAATTTCTGTGTTTCATCGCCAATGTGAAGGTCCAAGGGACAAAGTAACCCTGCAGGGGTGCATCGGAATTTAAAACCTGTGACACTGGAAACGCTCAAAACATAGACCGTAAGAAGACTCAGTTTTCTTGTACTTAAGTCAACGTTGTGTCTCTTATATTTAATTCCGATGTAATTTCTGTGTTTCATCGTCAAT
The DNA here is from genome assembly GCF_023898315.1 of Schistocerca nitens. Lineage (NCBI taxonomy): Eukaryota > Metazoa > Arthropoda > Insecta > Orthoptera > Acrididae > Schistocerca > Schistocerca nitens. The sequence goes on from NC_064624.1 coordinate 5,427,123, forward strand.
GGGAAGGTCAAATGGATACAGTAAACCTGCAGAGGTGCATCGTAATGTAAAACTGGTGATGCAGGACACGCTCAAATCATAGACAGTAGGAAGACTCAGTCTACCTTTACTTAAGTCGGCATGGTGTCTCTTATATTTAATTCTGATGCCATTTCTGTGTTTCATCGTCAATGGGAAGGTCTAATGGATACAGTAAACCTGCAGAGGTGCATCGGAATGTAAATCTGGTGACACAGAAAACGCTCAAATCATAGACCGTAAGAAGACTCAGTTTTCTTGTACTTAAGTCGGCGTTGTGTCTCTTATATTTAATTCCGATGCAATTTCTGTGTTTCATCGTCAATGGAAAGGTCCAATGGATACAGTAAACCTGAAGAGGTGCATCGGAATGTAATACCGGTGACACAGGAAAGGCTCAAAGCATAGACAGTAGGAAGACTCAGTCTTCCTTTACTTAAGTCGGCATGGTGTCTCTTATATTTAATTCCGATCCAATTTCTGTGTCTTATCGTCAATGGATGGTCCAATGGATACAGTAAACCAGCAGAGGTGCATCGTATTGTAAAACTGGTGACACAGGAAACGCTCAAAACATAGACAATAGAAAGACACACTCTTCCGGTTCTTAAGTCGACATTGTATCTCTTCTATTTAATTCCGATGCAGTTTCTGTGTTTCATCGTCAATGGGAAAGTCGAAGGGAAACAGTAAACCTGCAGAGGTGTATCGGAATGTAAAACTGGAGACACAGGAGACGAACAAAAAATAGACAGGTGGAATACTCATTCTTCCTGAACTTAAGTCGGCATTATGTCTCTTATATTTAAATCCGATGCAATTTCTGTGTCTTATCGTCAATGGAAAGGTCCAAAGGATACAGTAAACCTGCAGAGGTGCATCGGAATGTAAAACTGGTGACAAAGGAAATGCTCCAATCACACACAGTAAGTTGACTCAGTTTTCTTGTACTTAAGTCGGCGTTGTGTCTCTTATATTTAATTCCGATGCAATTTCTGTGTTTCATCGTCAATGGGAAGGTCCAATGGATACAGTAAACCTACAGACGTGCATCGGAATGTAAAACTGGTGACACAGGAAACGTTCAAATCATAGACCGTAAGAAGACTCAATGTTCCTGTACTTAAGTCGGCATTGTGTCTCTTATATTTAATTTTGATGCAATTTCTGTGTTTCATCGTCAATGCGAAGATCCAAGATATACAGTAAACCTGCAGAGGTGCATCGGAATGTTAAACTGGTGACAAAGGAAACGCTCAAAACATAGACAGTAGGAAGACTCGTTCTTCCTGTTCTTAAGTCGGCATTGTGTCTCTTATATTTAATTCCGATGCTATTTCTGTGTTTCATCGTCAATGGGAAGGTCCTATGGATTCAGTAAACCTGCAGAGGTGCATCGGAATGTAAAATTGGTGACGCAGGAAACGCTCAAAATATAGACAGTAGGAAGATTCAGTCTTCCTGTACTTAAGTCGGCATTTTGTCCCTTACACTTAATTCCGATGCAATTTCTGTGTTTCATCGTCAATGGGGAGGTCCAAGGGTTACAGTAACCCTACAGAGGTGCATCGGGATGTAAAACTGGTGACACAGGAAGCGCTCATAACTTAGACCCTAAGAAGACTCAGTTTTCTTGTACTTAATTCGGCATTGTGTCTCTTGTATTTAATTCCGACACAATTTCTGTGTTTCATCGCCAATGTGAAGGTCCAAGGGACAAAGAAACCCTGCAGAGGTGCATCGGAATTTAAAACTGGTGACACTGGAAACGCTCAAAACATAGACCGTAAGAAGACACAGTTTTCTTGTACTTAAGTCAACGTCGTGTCTCTTATATTTAATTCCGATGTAATTTCTGTGTTTCATCGTCAATGCGAAGATCCAAGGGATACAGTAAACCTGCAGAGGTGGATCGGAATGTAAAACTTGTGACACAGGAAACACTCAAAACATAGACAGTAGGAAGACTCGTCCTTCCTGTTCTTAAGTCGGCATTGTGTCTCTTATAATTAATTCCGATGCTATTTCTCTGTTTCATCGTCAATGGGAAGGTCCAATGGATACAGTAAACCTGCAGAGGTGCATCGGAATGTAAAATTGGTGAAGCAGGAAACGGTCAAAACATAGACAGTAGGAAGATTCAGTCTTCCTGTACTTAAGTCGGCATTTTGTCCCTTACACTTAATTCCGATGCAATTTCTGTGTTTCATCGTCAATGGGGAGGTCCAAGGGATACAGTAACCCTACAGAGGTGCTTCGGGATGTAAAACTGGTGACACAGGAAGCGCACATAACATATACCCTAAGAAGACTCAGTTTTCTTGTACTTAAGTCAACGTTGTGTCTCTTATATTTAATTCCGACGCAATTTCTGTGTTTCATCGCCAATGTGAAGGTCCAAGGGACAAAGTAACCCAGCAGAGGTGCATCGGAATTTAAAACCTGTGACACTGGAAACGCTCAAAACATAGACCGTAAGAAGACTCAGTTTTCTTGTACTTAAGTCAACGTTGTGTCTCTTATATTTAATTCCGATGTAATTTCTGTGTTTCATCGTCAATGGGAAGGTCCAATGGATACAGTAAACCTGCAGAGGTGCATCGGAATGTAAAACTGGTGATACAGGACACGCTCAAATCATAGACAGTAGGAAGACTCAGTCTACCTTTACTTAAGTCGGCATGGTGTCTCTTATATTTAATTCCGATGCCATTTCTGTGTTTCATCGTCAATGGGAAGGTCCAATGGATACAGTAAACCTGCAGAGGTGCATCGGAATGTAAATCTGGTGACACAGAAAACGCTCAAATCATAGACCGTAAGAAGACTCAGTTTTCTTGTACTTAAGTCGGCGTTGTGTCTCTTATATTTAATTCCGATGCAATTTCTGTGTTTCATCGTCAATGGAAAGGTCCAATGGATACAGTAAACCTGAAGAGGTGCATCGGAATGTAATACCGGTGACACAGGAAAGGCTCAAAGCATAGACAGTAGGAAGACTCAGTCTTCCTTTACTTAAGTCGGCATGGTGTCTCTTATATTTAATTCCGATGCAATTTCTGTGTTTCATCGTCAATGGATGGTCCAATGGATACAGTAAACCAGCAGAGGTGCATCGTATTGTATAACTGGTGTCACAGGAAACGCTCAAAACATAGACAATAGAAAGACACACTCTTCCGGTACTTAAGTCGACATTGTGTCTCTTCTATTTAATTCCGATGCAGTTTCTGTGTTTCATCGTCAATGGGAAAGTCGAAGGGAAACAGTAAACCTGCAGAGGTGTATCGGAATGTAAAACTGGAGACACAGGAGACGAACAAAAAATAGACAGTAGGAATACTCATTCTTCCTGAACTTAAGTCGGCATTATGTCTCTTATATTTAAATCCGATGCAATTTCTGTGTCTTATCGTCAACGGAAAGGTCCAAAGGATACAGTAAACCTGCAGAGGTGCATCGGAATGTAAAACTGGTGACAAAGGAAATGCTCCAATCACACACCGTAAGTTGACTCAGTTTTCTTGTACTTAAGTCGGCGTTGTGTCTCTTATATTTAATTCCGATGCAATTTCTGTGTTTCATCGTCAATGGGAAGGTCCAATGGATACAGTAAACCTACAGAGGTGCATCGGAATGTAAAACTGGTGACACAGGAACCGCTCAAATCATAGACCGTAAGAAGACTCAATGTTCCTGTACTTAAGTTGGCATTGTGTCTCTTATATTTAATTCCGATGCAATTTCTGTGTTTCATCGTCAATGCGAAGATCCAAGGGATACAGTAAACCTGCAGAGGTGCATCGGAATGTAAAACTGGTGACACAGGAAACGCTCAAAGCATAGACAGTAGGAAGACTCGTTCTTCCTGTTCTTAAGTCGGCATTGTGTCTCTTATATTTAATTCCGATGCTATTTCTGTGTTTCATCGTCAATGGGAAGGTCCTATGGATACAGTAAACCTGCAGAGGTGCATCGGAATGTAAAATTGGTGACGCAGGAAACGCTCAAAACATAGACAGTAGGAAGATTCAGTCTTCCTGTACTTAAGTCGGCATTTTGTCCCTTACACTTAATTCCGATGCAATTTCTGTGTTTCATCGTCAATGGGGAGGTCCAAGGGTTACAGTAACCCTACAGAGGTGCATCGGGATGTAAAACTGGTGACACAGAAAGCGCTCATAACTTAGACCCTAAGAAGACTCAGTTTTCTTGTACTTAATTCGGCATTGTGTCTCTTGTATTTAATTCCGACACAATTTCTGTGTTTCATCGCCAATGTGAAGGTCCAATGGATACAATAAACCTGCAGAGGTGCATCGGAATGTAAAACTGGTGACACAGGAAACGCTCAAAACATAGACAGTAGGAAGACTCAGTCTTCCTGTACTTAAGACGGCATTTTGTCCCTTACACTTATTTCCGATGCAATTTCTGTGTTTCATCGTCAATGGGGAGGTCCAAGGGACAAAGTAACCCTGCAGAGATGCATCGGAATTTAAAACTGGTGACACTGGAAACGCGCAAAACATAGACCGTAAGAAGACTCAGTTTTCTTGTACTTAAGTCAACGTTGTGTCTCTTATATTTAATTCCGATGTAATTTTTGTGTTTCATCGTCAATGCGAAGATCCAAGGGATACAGTAAACCTGCAGAGGTGGATCGGAATGTAAAACTGGTGACACAGGAAACGCTCAAAACATAGACAGTAGGAAGACTCGTCCTTCCTGTTCTTAAGTCGGCATTGTGTCTCTTATATTTAATTCCGATGCTATTTCTGTGTTTCATCTCAATGGGAAGGTCCAATGGATATAGTAAACCTGCAGAGGTGCATCGGAATGTAAAACTGGTGACACAGGAAACGCTCAAAACATAGACAGTAGGAAGACTCAGTCTTCCTGTACTTAAGAAGGCATTTTGTCCCTTACACTTATTTCCGATGCAATTTCTGTGTTTCATCGTCAATGGGAAGGTCGAAATGATACAGTAAACCAGCAGAGGTGCATCGGAATGTAAAACTAAGGACACAGGAAACGCTCAAAACATAGACAGTAGGAAGACTCAGTCTTCCTCTACTTATGTCGGCAGTATTGTGTCTCTTATATTTAGTTCCGATGCAATTTCTGTGTTTCATCGTCACTGTGAAGGTCCAATGGATACAGTAAACTTGCAGAGGTGGATCGGAATGTAAAACTAGTGACACAGGAAACGCTCAAAACATAGACCGTAAGAAGAGTCAGTCTTCCTGTACTTAAAACGTCATTGTGTCTCTTATATTTAATTCCGATGCAATTTCTGTGTTGTTCTTCGCCAATGGGAAAGTCCAAGGGACGCAGTAAACCTGCAGAGGTGCATGGGAATGTAAAATTGGTGACGCAGGAAACGCTCAAAACATAGACAGTAGGAAGATTCAGTCTTCCTGTACTTAAGTCGGCATTTTGTCCCTTACACTTAATTCCGCTGCAATTTCTGTGTTTCATCGTCAATGGGGAGGTCCAAGGGTTACAGTAACCCTACAGAGGTGCATCGGGATGTAAAACTTTTGACACAGGAAGCGCTCATAACATAGACCCTAAGAAGACTCAGTTTTCTTGTACTTAATTCGGCATTGTGTCTCTTATATTTAATTACGACGCAATTTCTGTGTTTCACGCCAATGTGAAGGCCCAAGGGACAAAGTAACCCTGCAGAGGTGCATCGGAATTTAAAACTGGTGACACTGGAAACGCTCAAAACATAGACCGTAAGAAGACTCAGTTTTCTTGTACTTAAGTCAACGTTGTGTCTCTTATATTTAATTCCGATGTAATTTCTGTGTTTCATCGTCAATGGGAAGTTCCAATGAATACAGTAAACCTGCAGAGGTGCATCGGAATGTAAAACTGGTGACCCAGGAATCGCTCAAAACATAGACAGTAGGAAGACTCAATGTTCCTGTACTTAAGTCGGCATTGTGTGTCTTATATTTAATTCCGATGCAATTTCTGTGTTTCATCCTCAATGCGAAGATCCAAGGGATACAGTAAACCTGCAGAGGTGGATCGGAATGAAAAACTGGTGACACAGGAAACGCTCAAAACATAGACAGTAGGAAGACTCGTCCTTCCTGTTCTTAAGTTGGCATTGTGTCTCTTATATTTAATTCCGATGCTATTTCTCTGTTTCATCGTCAATGGGAAGGTCGAATGGATACAGTAAACCTGCAGAGGTGCATCGGAACGTAAAATTGGTGAAGCAGGAAACGCTCAAAACATAGACAGTAGGAAGATTCAGTCTTCCTGTACTTAAGTAGGCATTTTGTCCCTTACACTTAATTCCGATGCAATTTCTGTGTTTCATCGTCAATGGGGAGGTCCAAGGGATACAGTAACCCTACAGAGGTGCTTCGGGATGTAAAACTGGTGACACAGGAAGCGCTCATAACATATACCCTAAGAAGACTCAGTTTTCTTGTACTTAAGTCAACGTTGTGTCTCTTATATTTAATTCCGACGCAATTTCTGTGTTTCATCGCCAATGTGAAGGTCCAAGGGACAAAGTAACCCAGCAGAGGTGCATCGGAATTTAAAACCTGTGACACTGGAAACGCTCAAAACATAGACCGTAAGAAGACTCAGTTTTCTTGTACTTAAGTCAACGTTGTGTCTCTTATATTTAATTCCGATGTAATTTCTGTGTTTCATCGTCAATGGGAAGGTCCAATGGATACAGTAAACCTGCAGAGGTGCATCGGAATGTAAAACTGGTGATACAGGACACGCTCAAATCATAGACAGTAGGAAGACTCAGTCTACCTTTACTTAAGTCGGCATGGTGTCTCTTATATTTAATTCCGATGCCATTTCTGTGTTTCATCGTCAATGGGAAGGTCCAATGGATACAGTAAACCTGCAGAGGTGCATCGGAATGTAAATCTGGTGACACAGAAAACGCTCAAATCATAGACCGTAAGAAGACTCAGTTTTCTTGTACTTAAGTCGGCGTTGTGTCTCTTATATTTAATTCCGATGCAATTTCTGTGTTTCATCGTCAATGGAAGGTCCAATGGATACAGTAAACCAGCAGAGGTGCATCGTATTGTAAAACTGGTGACACAGGCAACGTTAAAAACATAGACAATAGAAAGACACACTCTTCCGGTACTTAAGTCGACATTGTGTCTCTTCTATTTAATTCCGATGCAGTTTCTGTGTTTCATCGTCAATGGGAAAGTCGAAGGGAAACAGTAAACCTGCAGAGGTGCATCGGAATGTAAAACTTGTGACACAGGAGACGCTCAAAACATAGACAGTAGGAAGACTCAGTCTTCCTGTACTTAAGTCGGCATTGTGTCTCTTATATTTAATTCCGATTCAATTTCTGTGTTTCATTGTCAATGAGAAGGTCCAAGGAATACAGTAAACCTGCAGAGGTGCATCGGAATGTAAAACTGGTGACACAGGAAACGCTCAAAATATAGACAGTTGGAAGACTCAGTCTTCCTGTACTTAAGTCGGCATTGTGTCTCTTATATTTAATTCCGATGCAATTTCTGTGTTTCATTGTCAATGAGAAGGTCCAATGGATACAGTAAACCTGCAGAGGTGCATCGGAATGTAAAACTGGTGACACAGGAAAGGCTCAAAACATGGACAGTAGGAAGACTCAGTCTTCCTTTACTTAAGTCGGCATGGTGTCTCTTATATTTAATTCCGATGCAATTTCTGTGTTTCATCGTCAATGGAAGGTCCAATGGATACAGTAAACCAGCAGAGGTGCATCGTATTGTAAAACTGGTGACACAGGCTACGCTCAAAACATAGACAATAGAAAGACACACTCTTCCGGTACTTAAGTCGACATTGTGTCTCTTCTAATTAATTCCGATGCAGTTTCTGTGTTTCATCGTCAATGGGAAAGTCGAAGGGAAACAGTAAACCTGCAGAGGTGCATCGGAATGTAAAACTTGTGACACAGGAGACGCTCAAAACATAGACAGTAGGAAGACTCAGTCTTCCTGTACTTAAGTCGGCATTGTGTCTCTTATATTTAATTCCGATTCAATTTCTGTGTTTCATTGTCAATGAGAAGGTCCAAGGCATACAGTAAACCTGCAGAAGTGCATCGGAATGTAAAACTGGTGACTCTGTAAACGCTCAAAACATAGACAGTAAGGAGACTCAGTTTTCGTGTACTTAATTCGGCATTGTGTCTCTTATATTTAATTCCGATGTAATTTCTGTGTTTCATCGTCATTCTGAAGGTCCAGCGGATACAGTGCATCGGAATGTAAAACTGGTGACGCAGGATACGCTCAAAACATAGACAGTAGGAAGACTCAATCTTCCTGTACTTGAGTCGGCTTTGTGTCTCTTATATTTAATTCCGATGCAATTTCTGTGTTTAATCGTCAATGGGAAGATCCAAGGGATACAGTAACCCTACAGAGGTGCTTCGGGATGTAAAACTGGTGACACAGGAAGCGCTCATAACATAGACCCTAAGAAGACTCAGTTTTCTTGTACTTAATTCGGCATTGTGTCTCTTATATTTAATTACGACGCAATTTCTGTGTTTCATCGCCAATGTGAAGGTCCAAGGGACAAAGTAACCCTGCAGAGGTGCATCGGAATTTAAAACTGGTGACACTGGAAACGCTCAAAACATAGACCGTAAGAAGACTCAGTTTTCTTGTACTTAAGTCAACGTTGTGTCTCTTATATTCAATTCCGATGTAATTTCTGTGTTTCATCGTCAATGGGAAGTTCCAATGGATACAGTAAACCTGCAGAGGTGCATCGGAATGAAAAATTGGTGAAGCAGGAAACGCTCAAAACATAGACAGTAGGAAGATTCAGTCTTCCTGTACTTAAGTCGGCATTTTGTCCCTTACACTTAATTCCGATGCAATTTCTGTGTTTCATCGTCAATGGGGAGGTCCAGGGGATACAGTAACCCTACAGAGGTGCTTCGGGATGTAAAACTGGTGACACAGGAAGCGCTCATAACATATACCCTAAGAAGACTCAGTTTTCTTGTACTTAAGTCAACGTCGTGTCTCTTATATTTAATTCCGACGCAATTTCTGTGTTTCATCGCCAATGTGAAGGTCCAAGGGACAAAGTAACCCTGCAGAGCTGCATCGGAATTTAAAACCTGTGACGCTGGAAACGCTCAAAACATAGACCGTAAGAAGACTCAGTTTTCTTGTACTTAAGTCAACGTTGTGTCTCTTATATTTAATTCCGATGTAATTTCTGTGTTTCATCGTCAATGGGAAGGTCCAATGGATACAGTAAACTTGCAGAGGTGCATCGGAATGTAAAACTGATGATACAGGACACGCTCAAATCATAGACAGTAGGAAGACTCTGTCTACCTTTACTTAAGTCGGCATGGTGTCTTATATTTAATTCCGATGCCATTTCTGTGTTTCATCGTCAATGCGAAGGTCCAATGGATACAGTAAACCTGCAGAGGTGCATCGGAATGTAAATCTGGTGACACAGAAAACGCTCAAATCATAGACCGTAAGAAGACTCAGTTTTCTTGTACTTAAGTCGGCGTTGTGTCTCTTATATTTAATTCCGATGCAATTTCTGTGTTTCATCGTCAATGGAAGGTCCAATGGATACAGTAAACCAGCAGAGGTGCATCGTATTGTAAAACTGGTGACACAGGAAATGCTCAAAACATAGACAATAGAAAGTCACACTCTTCCGGTACTTAAGTCGACATTGTGTCTCTTCTATTTAATTCCGATGCAGTTTCTGTGTTTCATCGTCAATGGGAAAGTCGAAGGGAAACAGTAAACCTGCAGAGGTGCATCGGAATGTAAAACTGGTGACACAGGAGACGCTCAAAACATAGACAGTAGGAAGACTCAGTCTTCCTGTACTTAAGTCGGCATTGTGTCTCTTATATTTAATTCCGATTCAATTCTGTGTTTCATCGTCATTCTGAAGGTCCAGTGGATACAGTGCATCGGAATGTAAAACTGGTGACGCAGGAAACGCTCAAAACATAGACAGTAGGAAGACTCAATCTTCGTGTACTTGAGTCGGCATTGTGTCTCTTATATTTAATTCCAATGCAATTTCTGTGTTTAATCGTCAATGGGATGATCCAAGGGATACAGTAAACCTGCAGAGGTGCATTGGAATGTAAAACTGGTAACACAGGAAACGTTCAAATCATAGACCGTAAGAAGACTCAGTTTTCTTGTACTTAAGTCGGCGTTGTGTCTCTTATATATAATTCCGATGCAATTTCTGTTTTTCATTGTCAATGGGAAGGTCGAAGGGAAACAGTATACCTGCAGAGGTGCATCGGAATGTAAAACTGGTGACACAGGATACGCTCAAACATAGACCGTAAGAGAACTCAGTTTTCTTGTACTTATGGCGACATTGTGTCTCTTATATTTAATTCCCATGCAATTTCTGTGTTTCATCGTCAATGGGAAGATCCAAGGGATACAGTAAACCTGCAGAGGTGCATCTGTACGCAAAACTGGTGACACAGGAAGCGATCAAAAAATAGACAGTAGGAATACTCATACTTCCTGAACTTAAGTCTGCTTTGTGTCTCTTGTATTTAAATCCGATGCAATTTCTGTTTCTTATCGTCAATGGGAAGGCCCAAGGGATACAGTACACCTGCAGAGGTGCATCTAAATGTAAAACTGGTGACAAAGGAAATGCTCAAATCACACACCGTAATTTGACTCAGTTTTCTTGTACTTAAGTCGGCGTTGTGTCTCTTATATTTAATTCCGATGCAATTTCTATGTTTCATCGTCAATGGGAAGGTCCAATGGATACAGTAAACCTGCAGAGGTGCAGCGGAATGTAAAACTGGTGACACATGAAACGCTCAAAACATAGACCGTAAGAAGACTCAATGTTCCTGTACTTAAGTCGGCATTGTGTCTGTTATATTTAATTCCGATGCAATTTCTGTGTTTCATCGTCAATGCGAAGATCCAAGGGATACAGTAAACCTGCAGAGGTGCATCGGAATGTAAAACTGGTGACACAGGAAACGCTCAAAACATTGACAGTAGGAAGACTCGTCCTGCCTGTTCTTAAGTCGGCATTGTGTCTCTTATATTTAATTCCGATGCTATTTCTGTGTTTCATCGTCAATGGGAAGGTCCAATGGATACAGTAAACCTGCAGAGGTGCATCGGAATGTAAAATTGGTGACGCAGGAAACGCTCAAAACATAGACAGTAGGAAGATTCAGTCTTCCTGTACTTAAGTCGGCATTTTGTCCCTTACACTTAATTCCGATGCAATTTCTGTGTTTCAACGTCAATGGGGAGGTCCAAGGGATACAGTAACACTACAGAGGTGCATCGGGATGTAAAACTGGTGACACAGGAAGCGCTCATAACATAGACCCTAAGAAGACTCAGTTTTCTTGTACTTAAGTCGGCATTGTGTCTCTTATATTTAATTCCGACGCAATTTCTGTGTTTCATCGTCAATGGGAAGGTCCAAGGGACAAAGTAACCCTGCAGAGTTGCATCGGAATTTAAAACTGGTGACACTGGAAACGCTCAAAACATAGAATGTAAGAAGACTCAGTTTTCTTGTACTGAAGTCAACGTTGTGTCTCTTATATTTAATTCCGATGTAATTTCTGTGTTTCATCGTCAATGGGAAGGTCCAATGGATACAGTAAACCTGCAGAGGTGCATCGGAATGTAAATCTGGTGACACAGAAAACGCTCAACACATAGACCGTTGGAAGACTCAGTTTTCTTGTACTTAAGTCGGCGTTGTGTCTCTTATATTTAATTCCGATGCGTTTTCTGTGTTTCATCGTCAATGGGAAGATCCAATGGATAGAGTAAACCTGCAGAGGTGCATCGGAATGTAATAGCGGGGACACAGGAAAGTCTCAAAACATAGACAGGAGGAAGACTCCGTCTTCCTTTACTTAGGTCGGCATGGTGTCTCTTATATTTATTTCCGATGCAATTCCTGTGTTTCATCGTCAATGGAAGGTCCAATGGATACAGTAAACCAGCAGAGGTGCATCGGATTGTATAACTGGTGACACAGGAAACGCTCAAAACATAGACAATAGAAAGACACACTCTTCCGGTACTTAAGTCGACATTGTGTCTCTTCTATTTAATTCCGATGCAGTTTCTGTGTTTCATCGTCAATGGGAAAGTCGAATGGAAACAGTATACCTGCAGAGGTGCATCGGAATGTAAAACTGGTGACACAGGAGACGCTCAAAACATAGACAGTAGGAAGACTCAGTCTTCCTGTACCTAAGTCGGCATTGTGTCTCTTATATTTAATTCCGATTCAATTTCTGTGTTTCATTGTCAATGAGAAGGCCCAAGGAATACAGTAAACCTGCAGAAGTGCATCGGAATGTAAAACTGGTGACTCTGTAAACGCTCAAAACATAGACAGTAAAGAGACTCACTTTTCGTGTACTTAAGTCGACATTGTGTCTCTTATATTTAATTCCGATGCAATTTCTGTGTTTCTTAGTCATTCTGTAGGTCCAGTGGATACAGTTAACCTGCAGAGGTGCATCGGAATGTAAAACTGGTGACACAGGAAACGCACAAAACATAGACAATAGAAAGACACACTCTTCCTGTACTTAAGTCGACATTGTGTCTCTTATATTTCATTCCGATGCAATTTTTGTGTTTCATCGTCACTGTGAATGTCCAATGGATATAGTAAACCTGCAGAGGTGCATCGGAATGTTAAACTGGTGACACAGGAAAGGCTCAAAACATAGACAGTAGGAAGACTCAGTCTTCCTGTACTTAAGACGGCATTTTGTCACTTACACTTATTTCCGATGCAATTTCTGTGTTTCATCGTCAATGGGAAGGTCGAAATGATACAGTAAACCAGCAGAGGTGCATCGGATTGTATAACTGGTGACCCAGGAATCGCTCAAAACTTAGACAGTAGGAAGATTCAATGTTCATGTACTTAAGTCGGCATTGTGTCTCTTATATTTAATTCCGATGCAATATCTGTGTTTCATCGTCAATGCGAAGATCCAAGGGATACAGTAAAGCTGCAGAGGTGCATCGGAATGTAAGACTGGTGACACAGGAAACGCTCAAAACATAGACAGTAGGAAGACTCGTCCTTCCTGTTCTTAAGTCGGCATTGTGTCTCTTACATTTAATTCCGATGCTATTTCTGTGTTTCATCGTCAATGGGAAGGTCCAATGGATACAGTAAACCTGCAGAGGTGCATCCGAATGTAAACTTGGTGACGCAGGAAACGCTCAAAACATAGACAGTAGGAAGACTCAATCTTCCTGTACTTAAGTCGGCATTGTGTCTCTTATAACTAATTCCGATGCAATTTCTCTGTTTCATCGTCAATGGGAAGATCCTAGGGATACAGTAAACTTGCAGAGGTGCATCGGAATGTAAAACTGCTGATGCAGGACACGCTCAAATCATAGACAGTAGGAAGACTCAGTCTACCTTTACTTAAGTGGGCATGGTGTCTCTTATATTTAATTCCGATGCCATTTCTGTGTTTCATCGTCAATGGGAAGGTCCAATGGATACAGTAAACCTGCAGAGGTGCATCGGAATGTAAATCTGGTGACACAGAAAACGCCCAAAACATAGACCGTAAGAAGACTCAGTTTTCTTGTACTTAAGTCGGCGTTGTGTCTCTTATATTTAATTCCGATGCAATTTCTGTGTTTCGTCGTCAATGGGAAGGTCCAATGGATACAGTAAACCTGCAGAGGTTCATCGGAATGTAATACCGGTGACACAGGAGAGGCTCAAAACATAGACAGTAGGAAGACTCAGTCTTCCTTTACTTAAGTCGGCATGGTGTCTCTTATATTTAATTCCGATGCAATTTCTGTGTTTCATCGTCAATGGAAGGTCCAATGGTTACAGTAAACCAGCAGAGGTGCATCGGATTGTAAAACTGGTGACACAGGAAACGCTCAAAACATAGACAATAGAAAGACACACTCTTCCGGTACTTAAGTCGACATTGTGTCTCTTCTATTTAATTCCGATGCAGTTTCTGTGTTTCATCGTCAATGGGAAAGGCGAAGGGAGACAGTAAACCTGCAGAGGTGCATCGGAATGAAAAAATGGTGACACAGGAAACGCTCAAAATATAGACAGTTGGAAGACTCAGTCTTCCTGTACTTAAGTCGGCATTGTGTCTCTTATATTTAATTCCGATGCAATTTCTGTGTTTCTTCGTCAATGTGAAGGTCCAAGTCATACAGTAAACCTGCAGAAGTGCATCGGAATGTAAAACTGGTGACTCTGTAAACGCTCAAAACATAGACAGTAAGGAGATTCAGTTTTCGTGTACTTAAGTCGGCATTGTGTCTCTTATATTTAATTCCGATGCAATTTCTGTGTTTCATCGTCATTCTGAAGGTCCAGTGGATACTGTTAACCTGCAGAGGTGCATCGGAATGTAAAACTGGTGACGCAGGAAACGCTCAAAACATAGACAGTAGGAAGACTCAATCTTCCTGTACTTGAGTCGGCATTGTGTCTCTTATATTTAATTCCGATGCAATTTCTGTGTTTAATCGTCAATGGGAAGATCCAAGGGATACAGTAAACCTGCAGAGGTGCATTGGAATGTAAAACTAGTAACACAGGAATCGTTCAAATCATAGACCGTAAGAAGACTCAGTTTTCTTGTACTTAAGTCGGCATGTGTCTCTTATATATAATTCCGATGAAATTTCTGTTTTTCATTGTCAATGGGAAGGTCGAAGGGAAACAGTATACCTGCAGAGGTTCATCGGAATGTAAAACTGGTGACAAGGGAAACGCTCAAAACATAGACAGTTGAAAGACTCAGTCTTCCTGTATTTATGTCGGCATTGAGTCTCTTATGTTTAATTCCGTTGCAATTTCTGTGATTCATCGTCACTGTGAAGGTCCAAGGGATACAGTAAACCTGCAGAGGTGGATCGGAATGTAAAACTAGTGACACAGGAAACGCTCAAAACATAGACCGTAGGAAGAGTCAGTCTTCCTGTACTTAAAACGTCATTGTGTCTCTTATATTTAATTCCGATGCAATTTCTGTGTTGTTCTTCGCCAATGTGAAAGTCCAAGGGACGCAGTAAACCTGCAGAGGTGCATCGGAATGTGAAACTGGTGACACAGGAAACGCTCAAACATAGACCGTAAGAAGACTCAGTTTTCTTGTACTTATGGCGACATTGTGTCTCTTATATTTAATTCCCATACAATTTCTGTGTTTCATAGTCAATGGGAAGATCCAAGGGATACAGTAAACCTGCAGAGGTGCATCTGAACGCAAAACTGGTGACACAGGAAACGATCAAAAAACAGACAGGAGGAATACTCATTCTTCCTGAACTTAAGTCGGCATTGTGTCTCTTATATTTAAATCCGATGCAATTTCTGTGTCTTATCGTCAATGGGAAGGTCCAATGGATACAGTAAACCTGCAGAGGTGCATCGGAATGTAAAACTGGTGACAAAGGAAACGCTCAAATCACACACCGTAAGTTGACTCAGTTTTCTTGTACTTATGTCGGCGTTGTGTCTCTTATATTTAATTCCGATGCAATTTCTGTGTTACATCGTCAATGGGAAGGTCCAATGGATACAGTAAACCTGCAGAGGTGCATCGGAATGTAAAACTGGTGACACAGGAAACGCTCAAATCATAGACCGTAAGAAGACTCAATGTTCCTGTACTTAAGTCGGCATTGTGTCTCTTATATTTAATTCCGATGCAATTTCTGTGTTTCATCATCAATGCGAAGATCCAAGGGATACAGTAAACCTGCAGAGGTGCATCGGAATGTAAAACTGGTGACACAGGAAACGCTCAAAACATAGACAGTAGGAAGACTCGTCCTGCCTGTTCTTAAGTCGGCATTGTGTCTCTTATATTTAATTCCGATGCTATTTCTGTGTTTCATCGTCAATGGGAAGGTCCAATGGATACAGTAAAACTGCAGAGGTGCATCGGAATGTAAAATTGGTGACGCAGGAAACGCTCAAAACATAGACAGTAGGAAGATTCAGTCTTCCTGTACTTAAGTCGGCATTTTGTCCCTTACACTTTATTCCGATGCAATTTCTGTGTTTCAACGTCAATGGGGAGGTCCAAGGGATACAGTAACCCTACAGAGGTGCATCGGGATGTAAAACTGGTGACACAGGAAGCGCTCATAACATAGACCCTAAGAAGACTCAGTTTTCTTGTACTTAAGTCGGCATTGTGTCTCTTATATTTAATTCCGACGCAATTAGTGTGTTTCATCGCCAATGTGAAGGTCCAAGGGACAAAGTAACCCTGCAGAGGTCCATCGGAATTTAAAACTGGTGACACTGGAAACGCTCAAAACATAGACCGTCAGAAGACTCAGTTTTCTTGTACTTAAGTCAACGTTGTGTCTCATATTTAATTCCGATGTAATTTCTGTGTTTCATCGTCAATGGGAAGGTCCAATGGATACAGTAAACCTGCAGAGGTGCATCGGAATGTAAAATTGGTGACGCAGGAAACGCTCAAAACATAGACAGTAGGAAGACTCAGTCTACCTTTACTTAAGTCGGCATGGTGTCTCTTATATTTAATTCCGATGCCATTTCTGTGTTTCATCGTCAATGGGAAGGTCCAATGGATACAGTAAACCTGCAGAGGTGCATCGGAATGTAAATCTGGTGACACAGAAAACGCTCAAAACATAGACCGTAAGAAGACTCAGCTTTCTTGTACTTAAGTCGGCGTTGTGTCTCTTATATTTAATTCCGATGCAATTTCTTTGTTTCATCGTCAATGGGAAGGTCCAATGGATACAGTAAACCAGCAAGGTGCATCGGATTGTATAACTGGTGACACAGGAAACGCTCAAAACATAGACAATAGAAAGACACACTCTTCCGGTACTTAAGTCGACATTGTGTCTCTTCTATTTAATTCCGATGCAGTTTCTGTGTTTCATCGTCAATGGGAAAGTCGAAGGGAAACAGTATACCTCCAGAGGTGCATGGGAATGTAAAACTGGTGACACAGGAGACGCTCAAAACATAGACAGTAGGAAGACTCAATCTTCCTGTACTTGAGTCGGCATTGTGTCTCTTATATTTAATTCCGATGCAATTTCTGTGTTTAATCGTCAATGGGAAGATCCAAGGGATACAGTAAACCTGCAGAGGTGCATTGGAATGTAAAACTGGTAACACAGGAAACGTTCAAATCATAGACCGTAAGAAGACTCAGTTTTCTTGTACTTAAGTCGGCGTTGTGTCTCTTATTTATAATTCCGATGCAATTTCTGTTTTTCATCGTCAATGGGAAGGTCGAAGGGAAACAGTATACATGCAGAATTTCATCGGAATGTAAAACTGGTGACAAGGGAAACGCTCAAAACATAGACAGTAGAAAGACTCAGTCTTCCTGAACTTATGTCGGCATTGTGTCTCTTATATTTAAATCCGATGCAATTTCTGTGTCTTATCCTCAATGGGAAGGTCCAAGGGATACAGTAAACCTGCAGAGGTGCATCGGAATGTAAAACTGGTGACAAAGGAAACGCTCAAATCACACACCGTAAGTTGACTCAGTTTTCTTGTACTTAAGTCGGCGTTGTGTCTCTTACATTTAATTCCGATGCAATTTCTGTGTTTCATTGTCAATGGGAAGGTCCAATGGATACAGTAAACCTGCAGAGGTGCATCGGAATGTAAATCTGGTGACACAGAAAACGCTCAAAACATAGACAGTAGAAAGACTCAGTCTTCCTGTACTTATATCGGCATTGTGTCTCTTATATTTCATTCCCATGCAATTTCTGTGTTTCATCGTCACTGTGAAGGTCCAATGGATACAGTAAACCTGCAGAGGTGCATCGGAATGTAAAACTGGTGACACAGGAAACGCTCAAAACATAGACAGTAGGAAGACTCAGTCTTCCTGTACTTAAGACGGCATTTTGTCCCTTACACTTATTTCCGATGAAATTTCATCGTCAAAAGGAAGGTCGAAATGATACAGTAAACCTGCAGAGGTGCATCGGAATGTAAAACTAAGGACACAGGAAACGCTCAAAACATAGACAGTTGGAAGACTCAGTCTTCCTCTACTTATGTCGGCAGCATTGTGTCTCTTATATTTAATTCCGATGCAATTTCTGTGTTTCATCGTCAATGGAAAGGTCGAAGGGGAACAGTATACCTGCAGAGGTTCATCGGAATGTAAAACTGTTGACAAGGGAAACGCTCAAAGCATAGACAGTAGGAAGACTCAGTCTTTCTGTACTTAAGTCGGCATTGTGTCTCTTATATTTAACTCCGATGCAATTTCTGTGTTTCACCGTCAATGGGAAGGTCCAAGGGATACAGTATTCCTACAGAGGTGCATCGGAATGTAAAACTGGTGACACAGGAAGCGCCCATAACATAGACCCTAAGAACACTCAGTTTTCTTGTACTTAAGTCAACGTTGTGTCTCTTATATTTAATTCCGATGTAATTTCTGTGTTTCATCGTCAATGGGAAGTTCCAATGGATACAGTAAACCTGCAGAGGTGCATCGGAATGTAAAACTGGTGACCCAGGAATCGCTCAAAACATAGACAGTAGGAAGACTCAATGTTCCCGTACTTAAGTCGGCATTGTGTCTCTTATATTTAATTCCGATGCAATTTTTGTGTTTCATCGTCAATGCGAAGATCCAAGGGATACAGTAAACCTGCAGAGGTGCATCTGAATGTAAAACTGGTGACACAGGAAACGCTCAAAACATAGACAGTAGGAAGACTCGTCCTTCCTGTTCTTAAGTCGGCATTGTGTCTCTTATATTTAATTCCGATGTTATTTCTGTGTTTCATCGTCAATGGGAAGGTCCAAAGGATACAGTAAACCTGCAGAGGAGCATCGGAATGTAAACTTGGTGACACAGGAAACGCTCAAAACATAGACAGTAGGAAGACTCAATCTTCCTGTACTTAAGTCGGCATTGTGTCTCTTATATTTAATTCCGATGCAATTTCTGTGTTTAATCGTCAATGGGAAGATCCAAGGGATACAGTAAACCTGCAGAGGTGCATTGGAATGTAAAACTGGTAACACAGGAAACGTTCAAATCATAGACCGTATGAAGACTCAGTTTTCTTGTACTGAAGTCGGCGTTGTGTCTCGTATATATAATTCCGATGCAGTTTCTGTCTTTCATCGTCAATGGGAAGGTCGAAGGGAAACATTATGCCTGCAGAGGTTCATCGGAATGTAAAACTGGTGACAAGGGAAACGCTCAAAGCATAGACAGTAGAAAGACTCAGTCTTCCTGTACTTATGTCGGCATTGAGTCTCTTATATTTAATTCCGCTGCAATTTCTGTGATTCATCGTCACTGTGAAGGTCCAAGGGATACAGTAAACCTGCAGAGGTGCATCGGAATGTAAAACTGGTGACACAGGAAACGCTCAAATCATACACCGTAAGATGACTCAGTTTTCTTGTACTTAAGTCAACGTTGTGTCTCTTATATTTAATTCCGATGTAATTTCTGTGTTTCATCGTCAATGGGAAGTTCCAATGGATGCAGTAAACCTGCAGAGGTTCATCGGAATGTAAAACTGGTGACCCAGGAATCGCTCAAAACATAGACAGTAGGAAGACTCAATGTTCCTGTACTTAAGTAGGCATTGGGTCTCTTATATTTAATTCCGATGCAATTTCTGTGTTTCATTACCATTGGGAGGGTCCAAGGGACACAGTAAACCTGCAGAGGTGCATCGGAATTTAAAACCGGTAACACTGGAAACGCTCAAAACATAGACCGTAAGTAGACTCAGTTTTCTTGTACTTAAGTCAACGTTGTGTCTCTTATATTTAATTCCGATGTAATTTCTGTGTTTCATCGTCAATGGGAAGTTCCAATGGATACAGTAAACCTGCAGAGGTTCATCGGAATGTAAAACTGGTGACCCAGGAATCGCTCAAAACATAGACAGTAGGAAGACTCAATGTTCCTGTACTTAAGTAGGCATTGGGTCTCTTATATTTAATTCCGATGCAATTTCTGTGTTTCAACGTCAATGCGAAGATCCAATGGATACAGTAAACCTGCAGAGGTGCATCGGAATGTAAAACTGGTGACACAGGAAACACTCAAAACATAGACAGTAGATGGACTCATCCTCCCATTTCTTAAGTCGGCATTGTGTCTCTTATATCTAATTCCGATGCTATTTCTGTGTTTCATCGTCAATGGGAAGGCCAATGGATACAGTAAACCTGCAGAGGTGCATCGGAATGTGAAATTGGTGACGCAGGAAACGCTCAAAGCATAGACAGTAGGAAGACTCAATCTTCCTGTACTTAAGTCGGCATTGTGTCTCTTATATTTTATTCCGATGCAATTTCTCTGTTTCATCGTCAATGGGAAGATCCTAGGGATACAGTAAACCTACAGAGGTGCACCGGAATGTAAAACTGGTGATACAGGACACGCTCAAATCATAGACAGAAGGAAGACTCAGTCTTCCTGTACTTAAGTCGACATTGTGTCTCTTCTATTTAATTCCGATGCAATTTCTGTGTTTCATCGTCAATGGGAAAGTCGAAGGGAAACAGTATACTTGCAGAGGTGCATCGGAATGTAAAACTGGTGACACAGGAAACGCTCAAAGCATAGACGGCAGGAAGACTCAGTCTTCCTGTACTTAAGTCGGCATTGTGTCTCTTATATTTAATTCATACGCAATTTCTGTGTTTCATCGCCAATGTGAAGGTCCAAGGGACAAAGTAACCCTGCAGAGGTGCATCGGAATTTAAAACTGGTGACACTGGAAACGCTCCAAACATAGACCGTAAGAAGACTCAGTTTTCTTGTACTTCAGTCAACGTTGTGTCTCTTATATTTAATTCCGATGTAATTTCTGTGTTTCATCGTCAATGGGAAGGTCCAATGGATACAGTAAACCTACAGAGGTGCATCGGAATGTAAAACTGGTGATACAGGACACGCACAAATCGTTGACAGTAGGAGGACTCAGTCTACCTTTACTTAAGTCGGCATGGTGTCTCTTATATTTAACTCCGATGCCATTTCTGTGTTTCATCGTCAATGGGAAGGTCCAATGGATACAGTAAACCTGCAGAGGTGCATCGGAATGTAAATCTGGTGACACAGATAACGCTCAAAACATGGACCGTAAGAAGACTTAGTTTTCTTGTACTTAAGTCGGCGATGTGTCTCTTATATTTAATTCCGAGGCAATTTCTGTGTTTCATCGTCAATGGGAAAGTCCAATGGATACAGTAAACCTGCAGAGGTGCATCGGAATGTAATACCGGTGACACAGGAAAGGCTCAAAACATAGACAGTAGGAAGACTCAGTCTTCCTTTACTTAAGTCGGCATGGTGTCTCTTATATTTAATTCCGATGCAATTTCTGTGTTTCATCGTCAATGGAAGGTCCAATGGATACAGTAAACTAGCAGAGGTCCATCGGATTGTAAAACTGGTGACACAGGAATCGCTCAAAACATAGACAGTAGGAAGACTCAGTCTTCCTGTACTTATTTCTGCATTGTGTCTCTTATATTTAATTCCGATGCAATTTCTGTGTTTTAATCGTCAATGGGAAGATCCAAGGGATACAGTAAACCTGCAGAGGTGCATTGGAATGTAAAACTGGTAACACAGGAAACGTTCAAATCAGAGACCGTAAGAAGACTCAGTTTTCTTGTACTTAAGTCGGCGTTGTGTCTCTTATATATAATTCCGATGCAATTTCAGTTTTTCATCGTCAATGGGAAGGTCGAAGGGAAACAGTATACCTGCAGAGGATCATCGGGATGTAAAACTGGTGACAAGGGAAACGCTCAAAGCATAGACAGTAGAAAGACTCAGTCTTCCTGTACTTATGTCGGCATTGAGTCTCTTATATTTAATTCCGATGCAATTTCTGTGATTCATCGTCACTGTGAAGGTCCAAGGGATACAGCAAACCTGCAGAGGTGCATCGGAATGTAAAACTAGTGACACAGGAAACGCTCAAAACATAGACCGTAAGAAGAGTCAGTCTTCCTGTACTTAAAACGTCATTGTGTCTCTTATATTTAATTCCGATGCAATTTCTGTGTTTCATCGCCAATGGGAAAGTCCAAGGGACGCAGTAAAGCTGCAGAGGTGCATCGGAATGTAAAACTGGTGACACAGGAAACGCTCAAACATAGACCGTAAGAAGACTCAGTTTTCTTGTACTTATGGCGGCATTGTGTCTCTTATATTTAATTCCCATGCAATTTCTGTGTTTCATCGTCAATGGGAAGATCCAAGAATACAGTAAACCTGCAGAGGTGCATGTGAACGCAAAACTGGTGACACAGGAAACGATCAAAACATAGACAGTAGGAAGACTCAGTCTTCCTCTACTTATGTCGGCAGCATTGTGTCTCTCATTTTTAATTCCGATGCAATTTCTGTGTTTCACCGCCAATGGGAAGGTCCAAGGGACACAGTAAAACTGCAGAGGTGCATCGGAATTTAAAACTGGTGACCCTGGAAACGCTCAAATCATAGACCCTAAGAAGACCCAGTTTTCTTGTACTTATGTCGGCGTTGTGTCTCTTATATATAATTCCGATGCAATTTCTGTTTTTCATCGTCAATGGGAAGGTCGAAGGGAAACAGTATACCTGCAGAGGTTCATCGGAATGTAAAACTGGTGACAAGGGAAACGCTCAAAACATAGACAGTAGAAAGACTCAGTCTTCCTGAACTTATGTCGGCATTGTGTCTCTTATATTTAAATCCGATGCAATTTCTGTGTCTTATTCTCAATGGGAAGGTCCAAGGGATACAGTAAACCTGCAGAGGTGCATCGGAATGTAAAACTGGTGACAAAGGAAACGCTCAAATCACACACCGTAAGTTGACTCAGTTTTCTTGTACTTAAGTCGGCGTTGTGTCTCTTATATTTAATTCCGATGCAATTTCTGTGTTTCATTGTCAATGGGAAGGTCCAAGGGATACAGTAAACCTGCAGAGGTGCATCGGAATGTAAAACTGGTGACACAGGAATCGCACAAAACATAGACAATAGAAAGACACACTCTTCCTATACTTAAGACGACATAGTGTCTCTTATATTTCATTCCGATGCAATTTCTGTGTTTCATCGTCACTGTGAATGTCCAATGGATACAGTAAACCTGCAGAGGTGCATCGGAATGTAAAACTGGTGACACAGGAAACGCTCAAACATAGACAGTAGGAAGACTCAGTCTTCCTGTACTTAAGACGGCATTTTGTCCCTTACACTTATTTCCGATGCAATTTATGTGTTTCATCGTCAAAAGGAAGCTCGAAATGATACAGTAAACCTGCAGAGGTGCATCGGAATGTAAAACTAAGGACACAGGAAACGCTCAAAACATAGACAGTTGGAAGACTCAGTCTTCCTCTACTTATGTCGGCAGCATTGTGTCTCTTATATTTAATTCCGATGCAATTTCTGTGTTTCATCGTCAATGGGAAGGTCGAAGGGGAACAGTATACCTGCAGAGGTGCATCGGAATGTAAAACTGTTTACAAGGGAAACGCTCAAAGCATAGACAGTAGGAAGACTCAGTCTTTCTGTACTTAAGTCGGCATTGTGTCTCTTATATTTAATTCCGATGCAATTTCTGTGTTTCACCGTCAATGTGAAGGTGCAAGGGATACAGTAAACTTGCAGAGGTGCATCGGAATGTAAACTTGGTGACGCAGGAAACGCTCATAACATAGACAGTAGGAAGACTCAATCTTCCTGTACTTAAGTCGGCATTGTGTCTCTTATATTTAATTCCGATGCAATTTCTGTGTTTCATTGTCAATGGGAAGGTCCAATGGATACAGTAAACCTGCAGAGGTGCATCGGAATGTAAAACTGGTGACACAGGAAACGCACAAAACATAGACAATAGAAAGACACACTCTTCCTATACTTAAGACGACATAGTGTCTCTTATATTTCATTCCGATGCAATTTCTGTGTTTCATCGTCACTGTGAAGGTCCAATGGATACAGTAAACCTGCAGAGGTGCATCGGAATGTAAAACTGGTGACACAGGAAACGCTCAAAACATAGACAGTAGGAAGACTCAGTCTTCCTGTACTTAAGACGGCATTTTGTCCCTTACACTTATTTCCGATGCAATTTCTGTGTTTCATCGTCAAAAGAAAGGTCGAAATGATACAGTAAACCTGCAGAGGTGCATCCGAATGTAAAACTAAGGACACAGGAAACGCTCAAAACATAGACAGTTGGAAGACTCAGTCCTCCTCTACTTATGTCGGCAGCATTGTGTCTCTTATATTTAATTCCGATGCAATTTCTGTGTTTCATCGTCAATGGGAAGGTCGAAGGGGAACAGTATACCTGCAGAGGTGCATCGGAATGTAAAACTGTTGACAAGGGAAACGCTCAAAGCATAGACAGTAGGAAGACTCGACCTTCCTGTTCTTAAGTCGGCATTGTGTCTCTTATATTTAATTCCGATGCTATTTCTGTGTTTCATCGTCAATGGGAAGGTCCAATGGATACAGTAAACCTGCAGAGGTGCATCGGAAAGTAAACTTGGTGACGCAGGAAACGCTCAAAACATAGACAGTAGGAAGACTCAATCTTCCTGTACTTAAGTCGGCATTGTGTCTCTTATATTTAATTCCGATGCAATTTCTCTGTTTCATCGTCAATGGGAAGATCCTAGGGATACAGCAAACCTGCAGAGGTGCATCGGAATGTAAAACTGGTTATACAGGACACGCTCAAATCATAGACAGAAGGAAGACTCAGTCTATTTAAGTCGGCATGGTGTCTCTTATATTTAATTCCGATGCAATTTCTGTGTTTCATCGTCAATGGGAAGGTCCAATGGATACAGTAAACCTGCAGAGGTGCATCGGAATGTAAATCTGGTGACACAGAGAACGCTCAAAACCTAGACCGTAAGAAGACTGAGTTTTCTTGTACTTAAGTCGGCGTTGTGCCACTTATATTTAATTCCGATGCAATTTCTGTGTTTCATCGTCAATGGGTAGGTCCAATGGATGCAGTAAACCTGCAGAGGTGCATCGGAATGTAATACTGGTGACACAGGAAAGGCTCAAAACATAGACAGTAGGAAGACTCAGTCTTCCTGTACTTAAGTCGACATTGTGTCTCTTATATTTAATTCCGACGCAATTTCTGTGTTTCATCGCCAATGTGAAGGTCCAAGGGACAAAGTAACCCTGCAGAGGTGCATCGGAATATAAAACTGGTGACACTGGAAACGCTCAAAACATAGACCGTAAGAAGACTCAGTTTTCTTGTAGTTAAGTCAACGTTGTGTCTCTTATATTTAATTCCGATGTAATTTGTGTGTTTTATCGTCAATGGGAAGGTCCAATGGATTCAGTAAACCTGCAGAAGTGCATCGGAATGTAAAACTGGTGATACAGGACACGCTCAAATCGTAGACAGTAGGAAGACTCAGTCTACCTTTACTTAAGTCGGCATGGTGTCTCTTATATTTAATTTCGATGCCATTTCTGTGTTTCATCGTCAATTGGATGGTCCTATGGATACAGTAAACCAGCAGAGGTGCATCGGAATGTAAAACTGGTGTCGCATGAAACGCTCAAAACATAGACAGTAGGAAGACTCAATCTTCCTGTACTTGAGTCGGCATTGTGTCTCTTATATTTAATTCCGATGCAATTTCTGTGTTTAATAGTCAATGGGAAGATCCAAGGGATACAGTAAACCTGCAGAGGTGCATTGGAATGTAAAACTGGTAACACAGGAAACGTTCAAATCATAGACCGTATGAAGACTCAGTTTTCTTGTACTTAAGTCGGCGTTGTGTCTCTTATATATAATTCCGATGCAATTTCTGTTTTTCATCGTCAATGGGATGGTCGAAGGGAAACAGTATGCCTGCAGAGGTTCATCGGGATGTAAAACTGGTGACAAGGGAAACGCTCAAAGCATAGACAGTAGAAAGACTCAGTCTTCCTGTACTTATGTCGGCATTGAGTCTCTTATATTTAATTCCGCTGCAATTTCTGTGATTCATCGTCACTGTGAAGGTCCAAGGGATACAGTAAACCTGCTGAGGTGCATCGGAATGTAAAACTGGTGACACAGGAAACGCTCATATCATAATCCGTAAGATGACTCAGTTTTCTTGTACTTAAGTCGGCGTTGTGTCTCTTATATTTAATTGCGATGCAATTTCTGTGTTTCACCGTCACTGGGAAGGTCCAAGGGATACAGTAACCCTACAGAGGTGCATCGGAATGTAAAACTGGTGACACAGGAAGCGCTCATAACATAGACCCTAAGAAGACTCAATTTTCTTGTACTTAAGTCGGCATTGTGTCTCTTATATTTAATTCCGATGCAATTTCTGTGTTTCATCACCATTGGGAGGGTCCAAGGGACACAGTAAACCTGCAGAGGTGCATCGGAATTTAAAACTGGTAACACTGGAAACGCTCAAAACATAGACCGTAAGAAGACTCAGTTTTCTTGTACTTAAGTCAACGTTGTGTCTCTCATATTTAATTCCGATGTAATTTCTGTGTTTCATCGTCAATGGGAAGTTCCAATGGATACAGTAAACCTGCAGAGGTGCATCGGAATGTAAAACTGGTGACCCAGGAATCGCTCAAAACATAGACAGTAGATGGACTCATCCTCCCATTTCTTAAGTCAGCATTGTGTCTCTTATATCTAATTCCGATGCTATTTCTGTGTTTCATCGTCAATGGGAAAACCAATGGATACAGTAAACCTGCAGAGGTGCATCGGAATGTGAAATTGGTGACGCAGGAAACGCTCAAAACATAGACAGTAGGAAGACTCAATCTTCCTGCACTTATGTCGGCATTGTGTCTCTTTTATTTAATTCCGATGCAATTTCTCTGTTTCATCGTCAATGGGAAGATCCTAGGGATACAGTAAACCTGCAGAGGTGCACCGGAATGTAAAACTGGTGATACAGGACACGCTCAAATCATAGACAGAAGGAAGACTCAGTCTACATAAGTCGGCATGGTGACTCTTATATTTAATTCCGATGCAATTTCTGTGTTTCATCGTCAATGGGATGGTCCAATGGATACAGTAAACCTGCAGAGGTGCATCGGAATGTAAAACTGGTGATACAGGACACGGTCAAATCGTAGACAGTAGGAAGACTCAGTCTACCTTTACTTAAGTCGGCATGGTGTCTCTTATATTTAATTTCGATGCCATTTCTGTGTTTCATCGTCAATGGGATGGTCCTATGGATACAGTAAACCAGCAGAGGTGCATCGGAATGTAAAACTGGTGACGCAGGAAACGCTCAAAACATAGACAGTAGGAAGACTCAATCTTCCTGTACTTGAGTCGGCATTGTGTCTCTTATATTTAATTCCGATGCAATTTCTGTGTTTAATCGTCAATGGGAAGATCCAAGGGATACAGTAAACCTGCAGAGGTGCATTGGAATGTAAAACTGGTAACACAGGAAACGTTCAAATCATAGACCGTATGAAGACTCAGTTTTCTTGTACTTAAGTCGGCGTTGTGTCTCTTATATATAATTCCGATGCAATTTCTGTTTCTCATCGTCAATGGGAAGGTCGAAGGGAAACAGTATGCCTGCAGAGGTTCATCGGGATGTAAAACTGGTGACAAGGGAAACGCTCAAAGCATAGACAGTAGAAAGACTCAGTCTTCCTGTACTTATGTCGGCATTGAGTCTCTTATATTTAATTCCGCTGCAATTTCTGTGATTCATCGTCACTGTGAAGGTCCAAGGGATACAGTAAACCTGCAGAGGTGCATCGGAATGTAAAACTGGTGACACAGGAAACGCTCAAATCATACACCGTAAGATGACTCAGTTTTCTTGTACTTAAGTCGGCGTTGTGTCTCTTATATTTAATTGCGATGCAATTTCTGTGTTTCACCGTCACTGGGAAGGTCCAAGGGATACAGTAACCCTACAGAGGTGCATCGGAATGTAAAACTGGTGACACAGGAAGCGCTCATAACATAGACCCTAAGAAGACTCAATTTTCTAGTACTTAAGTCGGCATTGTGTCTCTTATATTTATTTCCGATGCAATTTCTGTGTTTCATCACCATTGGGAGGGTCCAAGGGACACAGTAAACCTGCAGAGGTGCATCGGAATTTAAAACTGGTAACACTGGAAACGCTCAAAACATAGACCGTAAGAAGACTCAGTTTTCTTGTACTTCAGTCGACGTTGTGTCTCTTATATTTAATTCCGATGCAATTTCTGTGATTCATCGTCACTGTGAAGGTCCAAGGGATACAGCAAACCTGCGGAGGTGCATCGGAATGTAAAACTAGTGACACAGGAAACGCTCAAAACATAGACCGTAAGAAGAGTCAGTCTTCCTGTACTTAAAACGTCATTGTGTCTCTTATATTTAATTCCGATGCAATTTCTGTGTTTCATCGCCAATGGGAAGGTCCAAGGGACACAGTAAAACTGCAGAGGTGCATCGGAATTTAAAACTGGTGACACTGGAAACGCTCAAAACATAGACCCTAAGAAGACCCAGTTTTCTTGTACTTATGTCGGCGTTGTGTCTCTTATATATAATTCCGATGCAATTTCTGTTTTTCATCGTCAATGGGAAGGTCGAAGGGAAACAGTATACCTGCAGAGGTTCATCGGAATGTAAAACTGGTGACAAGGGAAACGCTCAAAACATAGACAGTAGAAAGACTCAGTCTTCCTGAACTTATGTCGGCATTGTGTCTCTTATATTTAAATCCGATGCAATTTCTGTGTCTTATCCTCAATGGGAAGGTCCAAGGGATACAGTAAACCTGCAGAGGTGCATCGGAATGTAAAACTGGTGACAAAGGAAACGCTCAAATCACACACCGTAAGTTGACTCAGTTTTCTTGTACTTAAGTCGGCGTTGTGTCTCTTATATTTAATTCCGATGCTATTTCTGTGTTTCATTGTCAATGGGAAGGTCCAAGGGATACAGTAAACCTGCAGAGGTGCATCGGAATGTAAAACTGGTGACACAGGAAACGCACAAAACATAGTCAATAGAAAGACACACTCTTCCTATACTTAAGACGACATAGTGTCTCTTATATTTCATTCCGATGCAATTTCTGTGTTTCATCGTCACTGTGAAAGTCCAATGGATACAGTAAACCTGCAGAGGTGCATCGGAATGTAAAACTGGTGACACAGGAAACGCTCAAACATAGACAGTAGGAAGACTCAGTCTTCCTGTACTTAAGACGGCATTTTGTCCCTTACACTTATTTCCGATGCAATTTATGTGTTTCATCGTCAAAAGGAAGCTCGAAATGATACAGTAAACCTGCAGAGGTGCATCGGAATGTAAAACTAAGGACACAGGAAACGCTCAAAACATAGACAGTTGGAAGACTCAGTCTTCCTCTACTTATGTCGGCAGCATTGTGTCTCTTATATTTAATTCCGATGCAATTTCTGTGTTTCATCGTCAATGGGAAGGTCGAAGGGGAACAGTATACCTGCAGAGGTGCATCGGAATGTAAAACTGTTGACAAGGGAAACGCTCAAAGCATAGACAGTAGGAAGACTCAGTCTTTCTGTACTTAAGTCGGCATTGTGTATCTTATATTTAATTCCGATGCAATTTCTGTGTTTCACCGTCAATGTGAAGGTGCAAGGGATACAGTAAACCTGCAGAGGTGCATCGGAATGTAAACTTGGTGACGCAGGAAACGCTCATAACATAGACAGTAGGAAGACTCAATCTTCCTGTACTTAAGTCGGCATTGTGTCTCTTATATTTAATTCCGATGCAATTTCTGTGTTTCATTGTCAATGGGAAGGTCCAATGGATACAGTAAACCTGCAGAGGTGCATCGGAATGTAAAACTGGTGACACAGGAAACGCACAAAACATAGACAATAGAAAGACACACTCTTCCTATACTTAAGACGACATAGTGTCTCTTATATTTCATTCCGATGCAATTTCTGTGTTTCATCGTCACTGTGAAGGTCCAATGGATACAGTAAACCTGCAGAGGTGCATCGGAATGTAAAACTGGTGACACAGGAAACGCTCAAAACATAGACAGTAGGAAGACTCAGTCTTCCTGTACTTAAGACGGCATTTTGTCCCTTACACTTATTTCCGATGCAATTTCTGTGTTTCATCGTCAAAAGGAAGGTCGAAATGATACAGTAAACCTGCAGAGGTGCATCGGAATGTAAAACTAAGGACACGGGAAACGCTCAAAACATAGACAGTTGGAAGACTCAGTCCTCCTCTACTTATGTCGGCAGCATTGTGTCTCTTATATTTAATTCCGATGCAATTTCTGTGTTTCATCGTCAATGGGAAGGTCGAAGGGGAACAGTATACCTGCAGAGGTGCATCGGAATGTAAAACTGTTGACAAGGGAAACGCTCAAAGCATAGACAGTAGGAAGACTCGTCCTTCCTGTTCTTAAGTCGGCATTGTGTCTCTTATATTTAATTCCGATGCTATTTCTGTGTTTCATCGTCAATGGGAAGGTCCAATGGATACAGTAAACCTGCAGAGGTGCATCGGAAAGTAAACTTGGTGACGCAGGAAACGCTCAAAACATAGACAGTAGGAAGACTCAATCTTCCTGTACTTAAGTCGGCATTGTGTCTCTTATATTTAATTCCGATGCAATTTCTCTGTTTCATCGTCAATGGGAAGATCCTAGGGATACAGTAAACCTGCAGAGGTGCATCGGAATGTAAAACTGGTGATACAGGACACGCTCAAATCATAGACAGAAGGAAGACTCAGTCTATTTAAGTCGGCATGGTGTCTCTTATATTTAATTCCGATGCAATTTCTGTGTTTCATCGTCAATGGGAAGGTCCAATGGATACAGTAAACCTGCAGAGGTGCATCGGAATGTAAATCTGGTGACACAGAGAACGCTCAAAACCTAGACCGTAAGAAGACTCAGTTTTCTTGTACTTAAGTCGGCGTTGTGCCACTTATATTTAATTCCGATGCAATTTCTGAGTTTCATCGTCAATGGGTAGGTCCAATGGATGCAGTAAACCTGCAGAGGTGCATCGGAATGTAATACTGGTGACACAGGAAAGGCTCAAAACATAGACAGTAGGAAGACTCAGTCTTCCTGTACTTAAGTCGACATTGTGTCTCTTATATTTAATTCCGACGCAATTTCTGTGTTTCATCGCCAATGTGAAGGTCCAAGGGACAAAGTAACCCTGCAGAGGTGCATCGGAATATAAAACTGGTGACACTGGAAACGCTCAAAACATAGACCGTAAGAAGACTCAGTTTTCTTGTAGTTAAGTCAACGTTGTGTCTCTTATATTTAATTCCGATGTAATTTGTGTGTTTTATCGTCAATGGGAAGGTCCAATGGATTCAGTAAACCTGCAGAAGTGCATCGGAATGTAAAACTGGTGATACAGGACACGCTCAAATCGTAGACAGTAGGAAGACTCAGTCTACCTTTACTTAAGTCGGCATGGTCTCTCTTATATTTAATTTCGATGCCATTTCTGTGTTTCATCGTCAATGGGATGGTCCTATGGATACAGTAAACCAGCAGAGGTGCATCGGAATGTAAAACTGGTGTCGCAGGAAACGCTCAAAACATAGACAGTAGGAAGACTCAATCTTCCTGTACTTGAGTCGGCATTGTGTCTCTTATATTTAATTCCGATGCAATTTCTGTGTTTAATCGTCAATGGGAAGATCCAAGGGATACAGTAAACCTGCAGAGGTGCATTGGAATGTAAAACTGGTAACACAGGAAACGTTCAAATCATAGACCGTATGAAGACTCAGTTTTCTTGTACTTAAGTCGGCGTTGTGTCTCTTATATATAATTCCGATGCAATTTCTGTTTTTCATCGTCAATGGGAAGGTCGAAGGGAAACAGTATGCCTGCAGAGGTTCATCGGGATGTAAAACTGGTGACAAGGGAAACGCTCAAAGCATAGACAGTAGAAAGACTCAGTCTTCCTGTACTTATGTCGGCATTGAGTCTCTTATATTTAATTCCGCTGCAATTTCTGTGATTCATCGTCACTGTGAAGGTCCAAGGGATACAGTAAACCTGCAGAGGTGCATCGGAATGTAAAACTGGTGACACAGGAAACGCTCAAATCATACACCGTAAGATGACTCAGTTTTCTTGTACTTAAGTCGGCGTTGTGTCTCTTATATTTAATTGCGATGCAATTTCTGTGTTTCACCGTCACTGGGAAGGTCCAAGGGATACAGTAACCCTACAGAGGTGCATCGGAATGTAAAACTGGTGACACAGGAAGCGCTCATAACATAGACCCTAAGAAGACTCAATTTTCTTGTACTTAAGTCGGCATTGTGTCTCTTATATTTAATTCCGATGCAATTTCTGTGTT
Organism: Schistocerca nitens; assembly: GCF_023898315.1. NCBI lineage: Eukaryota > Metazoa > Arthropoda > Insecta > Orthoptera > Acrididae > Schistocerca > Schistocerca nitens. Next base: position 5,459,567 of record NC_064624.1, read on the forward strand.
TCATCACCATTGGGAGGGTCCAAGGGACACAGTAAACCTGCAGAGGTGCATCGGAATTTAAAACTGGTAACACTGGAAACGCTCAAAACATAGAGCGTAAGAAGACTCAGTTTTCTTGTACTTAAGTCAACGTTGTGTCTCTTATATTTAATTCCGATGTAATTTCTGTGTTTCATCGTCAATGGGAAGTTCCAATGGATACAGTAAACCTGCAGAGGTGCATCGGAATGTAAAACTGGTGACCCAGGAATCGCTCAAAACATAGACAGTAGGAAGACTCAATGTTCCTGTACTTAAGTCGGCATTGTGTCTCTTATATTTAATTCCGATGCAATTTCTGTGTTTCAACGTCAATGCGAAGATCCAATGGATACAGTAAACCTGCAGAGGTGCATCGGAATGTAAAACTGGTGACACAGGAAACACTCAAAACATAGACAGTAGATGGACTCATCCTCCCATTTCTTAAGTCGGCATTGTGTCTCTTATATCTAATTCCGATGCTATTTCTGTGTTTCATCGTCAATGGGAAAACCAATGGATACAGTAAACCTGCAGAGGTGCATCGGAATGTGAAATTGGTGACGCAGGAAACGCTCAAAACATAGACAGTAGAAAGACTCAGTCTTCCTGTACTTATGTCGGCATTGAGTCTCTTATATTTAATTCCGCTGCAATTTCTGTGATTCATCGTCACTGTGAAGGTCCAAGGGACAAAGTAACCCTGCAGAGGTCCATCGGAATTTAAAACTGGTGACACTGGAAACGCTCAAAACATAGACCGTCAGAAGACTCAGTTTTCTTGTACTTAAGTCAACGTTGTGTCTCATATTTAATTCCGATGTAATTTCTGTGTTTCATCGTCAATGGGAAGGTCCAATGGATACAGTAAACCTGCAGAGGTGCATCGGAATGTAAAACTGGTGATACAGGACACGCTCAAATCATAGACAGAAGGAAGACTCAGTCTACTTAAGTCGGCATGGTGTCTCTTATATTTAATTCCGATGCAATTTCTGTGTTTCATCGTCAATGGGATGGTCCAATGGATACAGTAAACCTGCAGAGGTGCATCGGAATGTAAATCTGGTGACACAGAGAACGCTCAAAACATAGACCGTAAGAAGACTCAGTTTTCTTGTACTTAAGTCGGCGTTGTGCCTCTTATATTTAATTCCGATTCAATTTCTGTGTTTCATCGTCAATGGGTAGGTCCAATGGATACAGTAAACCTGCAGAGGTGCATCGGAATGTAATACTTGTGACACAGGAAAGGCTCAAAACATAGACAGTAGGAAGACTCAGTCTTCCTGTACTTAAGTCAACATTGTGTCTCTTCTATTTAATTCCGATGCAATTTCTGTGATTCATCGTCAATGGGAAAGTCGAAGGGAAACAGTATACTTGCAGAGGTGCATCGGAATTTAAAACTGGTGACACTGGAAACGCTCATAACATAGACCGTAAGAAGACTCAGTTTTCTTGTACTTCAGTCAACGTTGTGCCTCTTATATTTAATTCCGATGTAATTTCTCTGTTTCATCGTCAATGGGAAGGTCCAATGGATACAGTAAACCTACAGAGGTGCATCGGAATGTAAAACTGGTGATACAGGACACGCTCAAATCGTAGACAGTAGGAAGACTCAGTCTTCCTGTACTTAAGTCGACATTGTGTCTCTTATATTTAATTCCGACGCAATTTCTGTGTTTCATCGCCAATGTGAAGGTCCAAGGGACAAAGTAACCCTGCAGAGGTGCATCGGAATATAAAACTGGTGACACTGGAAACGCTCAAAACATAGACCGTAAGAAGACTCAGTTTTCTTGTAGTTAAGTCAACGTTGTGTCTCTTATATTTAATTCCGATGTAATTTGTGTGTTTTATCGTCAATGGGAAGGTCCAATGGATTCAGTAAACCTGCAGAAGTGCATCGGAATGTAAAACTGGTGATACAGGACACGCTCAAATCGTAGACAGTAGGAAGACTCAGTCTACCTTTACTTAAGTCGGCATGGTGTCTCTTATATTTAATTTCGATGCCATTTCTGTGTTTCATCGTCAATGGGATGGTCCTATGGATACAGTAAACCAGCAGAGGTGCATCGGAATGTAAAACTGGTGTCGCAGGAAACGCTCAAAACATAGACAGTAGGAAGACTCAATCTTCCTGTACTTGAGTCGGCATTGTGTCTCTTATATTTAATTCCGATGCAATTTCTGTGTTTAATCGTCAATGGGAAGATCCAAGGGATACAGTAAACCTGCAGAGGTGCATTGGAATGTAAAACTGGTAACACAGGAAACGTTCAAATCATAGACCGTATGAAGACTCAGTTTTCTTGTACTTAAGTCGGCGTTGTGTCTCTTATATATAATTCCGATGCAATTTCTGTTTTTCATCGTCAATGGGAAGGTCGAAGGGAAACAGTATGCCTGCAGAGGTTCATCGGGATGTAAAACTGGTGACAAGGGAAACGCTCAAAGCATAGACAGTAGAAAGACTCAGTCTTCCTGTACTTATGTCGGCATTGAGTCTCTTATATTTAATTCCGCTGCAATTTCTGTGATTCATCGTCACTGTGAAGGTCCAAGGGATACAGTAAACCTGCTGAGGTGCATCGGAATGTAAAACTGGTGACACAGGAAACGCTCAAATCATAATCCGTAAGATGACTCAGTTTTCTTGTACTTAAGTCGGCGTTGTGTCTCTTATATTTAATTGCGATGCAATTTCTGTGTTTCACCGTCACTGGGAAGGTCCAAGGGATACAGTAACCCTACAGAGGTGCATCGGAATGTAAAACTGGTGACACAGGAAGCGCTCATAACATAGACCCTAAGAAGACTCAATTTTCTTGTACTTAAGTCGGCATTGTGTCTCTTATATTTAATTCCGATGCAATTTCTGTGTTTCATCACCATTGGGAGGGTCCAAGGGACACAGTAAACCTGCAGAGGTGCATCGGAATTTAAAACTGGTAACACTGGAAACGCTCAAAACATAGACCGTAAGAAGACTCAGTTTTCTTGTACTTAAGTCAACGTTGTGTCTCTCATATTTAATTCCGATGTAATTTCTGTGTTTCATCGTCAATGGGAAGTTCCAATGGATACAGTAAACCTGCAGAGGTGCATCGGAATGTAAAACTGGTGACCCAGGAATCGCTCAAAACATAGACAGTAGGAAGACTCAATCTTCCTGTACTTAAGTCGGCATTGTGTCTCTTATATTTAATTCCGATGCAATTTCTGTGTTTCAACGTCAATGCGAAGATCCAATGGATACAGTAAACCTGCAGAGGTGCATCGGAATGTAAAACTGGTGACACAGGAAACACTCAAAACATAGACAGTAGATGGACTCATCCTCCCATTTCTTAAGTCGGCATTGTGTCTCTTATATCTAATTCCGATGCTATTTCTGTGTTTCATCGTCAATGGGAAAACCAATGGATACAGTAAACCTGCAGAGGTGCATCGGAATGTGAAATTGGTGACGCAGGAAACGCTCAAAACATAGACAGTAGGAAGACTCAATCTTCCTGTACTTATGTCGGCATTGTGTCTCTTTTATTTAATTCCGATGCAATTTCTCTGTTTCATCGTCAATGGGAAGATCCTAGGGATACAGTAAACCTGCAGAGGTGCACCGGAATGTAAAACTGGTGATACAGGACACGCTCAAATCATAGACAGAAGGAAGACTCAGTCTACATAAGTCGGCATGGTGACTCTTATATTTAATTCCGATGCAATTTCTGTGTTTCATCGTCAATGGGATGGTCCAATGGATACAGTAAACCTGCAGAGGTGCATCGGAATGTAAAACTGGTGATACAGGACACGGTCAAATCGTAGACAGTAGGAAGACTCAGTCTACCTTTACTTAAGTCGGCATGGTGTCTCTTATATTTAATTTCGATGCCATTTCTGTGTTTCATCGTCAATGGGATGGTCCTATGGATACAGTAAACCAGCAGAGGTGCATCGGAATGTAAAACTGGTGACGCAGGAAACGCTCAAAACATAGACAGTAGGAAGACTCAATCTTCCTGTACTTGAGTCGGCATTGTGTCTCTTATATTTAATTCCGATGCAATTTCTGTGTTTAATCGTCAATGGGAAGATCCAAGGGATACAGTAAACCTGCAGAGGTGCATTGGAATGTAAAACTGGTAACACAGGAAACGTTCAAATCATAGACCGTATGAAGACTCAGTTTTCTTGTACTTAAGTCGGCGTTGTGTCTCTTATATATAATTCCGATGCAATTTCTGTTTTTCATCGTCAATGGGAAGGTCGAAGGGAAACAGTATGCCTGCAGAGGTTCATCGGGATGTAAAACTGGTGACAAGGGAAACGCTCAAAGCATAGACAGTAGAAAGACTCAGTCTTCCTGTACTTATGTCGGCATTGAGTCTCTTATATTTAATTCCGCTGCAATTTCTGTGATTCATCGTCACTGTGAAGGTCCAAGGGATACAGTAAACCTGCAGAGGTGCATCGGAATGTAAAACTGGTGACACAGGAAACGCTCAAATCATACACCGTAAGATGACTCAGTTTTCTTGTACTTAAGTCGGCGTTGTGTCTCTTATATTTAATTGCGATGCAATTTCTGTGTTTCACCGTCACTGGGAAGGTCCAAGGGATACAGTAACCCTACAGAGGTGCATCGGAATGTAAAACTGGTGACACAGGAAGCGCTCATAACATAGACCCTAAGAAGACTCAATTTTCTTGTACTTAAGTCGGCATTGTGTCTCTTATATTTAATTCCGATGCAATTTCTGTGTTTCATCACCATTGGGAGGGTCCAAGGGACACAGTAAACCTGCAGAGGTGCATCGGAATTTAAAACTGGTAACACTGGAAACGCTCAAAACATAGACCGTAAGAAGACTCAGTTTTCTTGTACTTAAGTCAACGTTGTGTCTCTTATATTTAATTCCGATGTAATTTCTGTGTTTCATCGTCAATGGGAAGTTCCAATGGATACAGTAAACCTGCAGAGGTGCATCGGAATGTAAAACTGGTGACCCAGGAATCGCTCAAAACATAGACAGTAGGAACACTCAATAGTCCTGTACTTAAGTCGGCATTGTGTCTCTTATATTTAATTCCGATGCAATTTCTGTGTTTCAACGTCAATGCGAAGATCCAATGGATACAGTAAACCTGCAGAGGTGCATCGGAATGTAAAACTGGTGACACAGGAAACACTCAAAACATAGACAGTAGATGGACTCATCCTCCCATTTCTTAAGTCGGCATTGTGTCTCTTATATCTAATTCCGATGCTATTTCTGTGTTTCATCGTCAATGGGAAAACCAATGGATACAGTAAACCTGCAGAGGTGCATCGGAATGTGAAATTGGTGACGCAGGAAACGCTCAAAACATAGACAGTAGGAAGACTCAATCTTCCTGTACTTATGTCGGCATTGTGTCTCTTTTATTTAATTCCGATGCAATTTCTCTGTTTCATCGTCAATGGGAAGATCCTAGGGATACAGTAAACCTGCAGAGGTGCACCGGAATGTAAAACTGGTGATACAGGACACGCTCAAATCATAGACAGAAGGAAGACTCAGTCTACTTAAGTCGGCATGGTGTCTCTTATATTTAATTCCGATGCAATTTCTGTGTTTCATCGTCAATGGGATGGTCCAATGGATACAGTAAACCTGCAGAGGTGCATCGGAATGTAAATCTGGTGACACAGAGAACGCTCAAAACATAGACCGTAAGAAGACTCAGTTTTCTTGTACTTAAGTCGGCGTTGTGCCTCTTATATTTAATTCCGATTCAATTTCTGTGTTTCATCGTCAATGGGTAGGTCCAATGGATACAGTAAACCTGCAGAGGTGCATCGGAATGTAATACTTGTGACACAGGAAAGGCTCAAAACATAGACAGTAGGAAGACTCAGTCTTCCTGTACTTAAGTCAACATTGTGTCTCTTCTATTTAATTCCGATGCAATTTCTGTGTTTCATCGTCAATGGGAAAGTCGAAGGGAAACAGTATACTTGCAGAGGTGCATCGGAATTTAAAACTGGTGACACTGGAAACGCTCAAAACATAGACCGTAAGAAGACTCAGTTTTCTTGTACTTCAGTCAACGTTGTGCCTCTTATATTTAATTCCGATGTAATTTCTGTGTTTCATCGTCAATGGGAAGGTCCAATGGATACAGTAAACCTACAGAGGTGCATCGGAATGTAAAACTGGTGATACAGGACACGCTCAAATCGTAGACAGTAGGAAGACTCAGTCTACCTTTACTTAAGTCGGCATTTTTAATTCCGATGCCATTTCTGTGTTTCATCGTCAATGGGAAGGTCCAATGGATACAGTAAACCTGCAGAGGTGCATCGGAATGTAAATCTGGTGACACAGAAAACGCTCAAAACATGGACCGTAAGAAGACTCAGTTTTATTGTACTTAAGTCGGCGATGTGTCTCTTATATTTAATTCCGAGGCAATTTCTGTGTTTCATCGTCAATGGGAAAGTCCAATGGATACAGTAAACCTGCAGAAGTGCATCGGAATGTAATACCGGTGACACAGGAAAGGCTCAAAACATAGACAGTAGGAAGACTCAGTCTTCCTTTACTTATGTCGGCATGGTGTCTCTTATATTTAATTCCGATGCAATTTCTGTGTTTCATCGTCAATGGAAGGTCCAATGGATACAGTAAACTAGCAGAGGTCCATCGGATTGTAAAACAGGTGACACAGGAAACGCTCAAAGCATAGACAGTAAGAACACTCGTCCATCCTGTTCTTAAGTCGGCATTGTGTCTCTTATATTTAATTCCGATGCAATTTCTGTGTTTCATCGTCAATGGGAAGGTCCAATGGATACAGTAAACCTGCAGAGGTGCATTGGAATGTAAAACTGGTAACACAGGAAACGTTCAAATCAGAGACCGTAAGAAGACTCAGTTTTCTTGTACTTAAGTCGGCGTTGTCTCTCTTATATATAATTCCGATGCAATTTCAGTTTTTCATCGTCAATGGGAAGGTCGAAGGGAAACAGTATACCTGCAGAGGTTCATCGGGATGTAAAACTGGTGACAAGGGAAACACTCAAAGCATAGATAGTAGAAAGACTCAGTCTTCCTGTACTTATGTCGGCATTGAGACTCTTATATTTAATTCCGATGCAATTTCTGTGATTCATCGTCACTGTGAAGGTCCAAGGGATACAGTAAACCTGCAGAGGTGCATCGGAATGTAAAACTAGTGACACAGGAAACGCTCAAAACATAGACCGTAAGAAGAGTCAGTCTTCCTGTACTTAAAACGTCATTGTGTCTCTTATATTTAATTCCGATGCAATTTCTGTGTTTCATCGCCAATGGGAAAGACCAAGGGACGCAGTAAAGCTGCAGAGGTGCATCGGAATGTAAAACTGGTGACACAGGAAACGCTCAAACATAGACCGTAAGAAGACTCACTTTTCTTGTACTTATGGCGGCATTGTGTCTCTTATATTTAATTCCCATGCAATTTCTGTGTTTCATCGTCAATGGGAATATCCAAGGATACAGTAAACCTGCAGAGGTGCATCTGAACGCAAAACCGGTGACACAGGAAACGATCAAAACATAGACAGTAGGAATACTCAGTCTTCTTGAACTTAAGTCGGCATTGTGTCTGTTATATTGAAATCCGTTGCAATTTCTGTGTCTTGTCGTCAATGGGAAGGTCCAAGGGATACAGTAAACCTGCAGAGGTGCATCGGAATGTAAAACTGGTGACAAATGAAACGCTCAAATCATACACCGTAAGTTGACTCAGTTTACTTGTACTTAAGTCGGCGTTGTGTCTCTTATATTTAATTCCGATGCAATTTCTGTGTTTCATCGTCAATGGGAAGGTCCAATGGATACAGTGTACCTGCAGAGGTGCATCGGAATGTAAAACTGGTGACACAGGAAACGCACAAAACATAGACAATAGAAAGACACACTCTTCCTGTACTTAAGTCGACATTGTGTCCCTTATATTTAATTCCGATGCAATTGCTGTGTTTCATCGTCAATGGGAAGGTCGAAATGATACAGTAAACCTGCAGAGGTGCATCGGAATGTAAAACTAAGGACACAGAAAACGCTCAAAGCATAGACAGTAGGAAGACTCAGTCTTCCTCTACTTATGTCGGCCGCATATTGTCTCTCATTTTTAATTCCGATGCAATTTCTGTGTTTCATTGTCAATGGGAAGGTCGAAGGGAAACAGTATACCTGCAGAGGTGCATCGGAATGTAAAACTGGTGACAAGGGGAACGCTCAAAACATAGACAGTAGGAAGACTCAGTCTTTCTGTACTTAAGTCGGCATTGTGTCTCTTATATTTAATTCCGATGCAATTTCTGTGTTTCATCGTCAATGGGAAGGTCCAAGGGATACAGTAACCCTACAGAGGTGCATCGGAATGTAAATCTGGTAACACAGGAAGCGCTCATAACATAGACCTTAAGAAGACTCAGTTTTCTTGTACTTAATTCGGCATTGTGTCTCTTATATTTAATTCCGATGCAAATTCTGTGTTTCACCGCCAATGGGAAGGTCCAAGGGACACAGTAAACCTGCAGAGGTGCATCGGAATTTAAAACTGGTGACACTGGAAACGCTCAAAACATAGACCCTAAGAAGACTCAGTTTTCTTGTACTTATGTCGGCGTTGTGTCTCTTATAAATAATTCCGATGCAATTTCTGTTTTTCATCGTCAATGGGAAGGTCGAAGGGAAACAGTATACCTGCAGAGGTTCATCGGAATGTAAAACTGGTGACAAGGGAAACGCTCAAAACATAGACAGTAGAAAGACTCAGTCTTCCTGAACTTATGTCGGCATTGTGTCTCTTATATTTAAATCCGATGCAATTTCTGTGTCTTATCCTCAATGGGAAGGTCCAAGGGATACAGTAAACCTGCAGAGGTGCATCGGAATGTAAAACTGGTGACAAAGGAAACGCTCAAATCACACACCGTAAGTTGACTCAGTTTTCTTGTACTTAAGTCGGCGTTGTGTCTCTTATATTTAATTCCGATGCAATTTCTGTGTTTCATTGTCAATGGGAAGGTCCAATGGATACAGTAAACCTGCAGAGGTGCATCGGAATGTAAAACTGGTGACACAGGAAACGCACAAAACATAGACAATAGAAAGACACAATCTTCCTATACTTAAGACGACATTGTGTCTCTTATATTTCATTCCGATGCAATTTCTGTGTTTCATCGTCACTGTGAAGGTCCAATGGATACAGTAAACCTGCAGAGGTGCATCGGAATGTAAAACTGGTGACACAGGAAACGCTCAAAACATAGACAGTAGGCCGGCCGAAGTGGCCGTGCGGTTAAAGGCGCTGCAGTCTGGAACCGCAAGACCGCTACGGTCGCAGGTTCGAATCCTGCCTCGGGCATGGATGTTTGTGATGTCCTTAGGTTAGTTAGGTTTAACTAGTTCTAAGTTCTAGGGGACTAATGACCTCAGCAGTTGAGTCCCATAGTGCTCAGAGCCATTTGAACCATAGACAGTAGGAAGACTCAGTTTTCCTGTACTTAAGACGGCATTTTGTCCCTTAGACTTATTTCCGATGCAATTTCTGTGTTTCATCGTCAAAAGGAAGGTCGAAATGATACAGTAAACCTGCAGAGGTGCATCGGAATGTAAAACTAAGGACACAGGCAACGCTCAAAACATAGACAGTTGGAAGACTCAGTCTTCCTCAACTTATGTCGGCAGCATTGTGTCTCTTATATTTAATTCCGATGCAATTTCTGTGTTTCATCGTCAATGGGAAGGTAGAAGGGGAACAGTATACCTGCAGAGGTGCATCGCAATGTAAAACTGTTGACAAGGGAAACGCTCAAAGCATAGACAGTAGGAAGACTCAGTCTTTCTGTATTTAAGTCGGCATTGTGTCTCTTTTATTTAATTCCGATGCAATTTCTGTGTTTCACCGTCAATGGGAAGGTCCAAGGGATACAGTAACCCTACAGAGGTGCATCGGAATGTAAAACTGGTGACACAGGAAGCGCTCATAACATAGACCCTAAGAACACTCAGTTTTCTTGTACTTAAGTCAACGTTGTGTCCCTTATATTTAATTCCGATGTAATTTCTGTGTTTCATCGTCAATGGGAAGTTCCAATGGATACAGTAAACCTGCAGAGGTGCATCGGAATGTAAAACTGGTGACCCAGGAATCGCTCAAAACATAGACAGTAGGAAGACTCAATGTTCCTGTACTTAAGTCGGCATTGTGTCTCTTATATTTAATTCCGATGCAATTTTTGTGTTTCATCGTCAATGCGAAGATCCAAGGGATACAGTAAACCTGCAGAGGTGCATCGGAATTTAAAACTGGTGACACAGGAAACGCTCAAAACATAGACAGTAGGAAGACTCGTCCTTCCTGTTCTTAAGTCGGCATTGTGTCTCTTATATTTAATTCCGATGCTATTTCTGTGTTTCATCGTCAATGGGAAGGTCTAATGGATACAGTAAACCTGCAGAGGTGCATCGGAATGTAAACTTGGTGATGCAGGAAACGCTGAAAACATAGACATTAGGATGACTCAATCTTCCTGTACTTAAGTCGGCATTGTGTCTCTTATATTTAATTCCGATGCAATTTCTCTGTTTCATCGTCAATGGGAAGATCCTAGGGATACAGTAAACCTGCAGAGGTGCAGCGGAATGTAAAACTGGTGATACAGGACACGCTCAAATCATAGACAGAAGGAAGACTCAGTCTACTTAAGTCGGCATGGTGTCTCTTATATTTAATTCCGATGCAATTTCTGTGTTTCATCGTCAATGGGAAGGTCCAATGGATACAGTAAACCTGCAGAGGTGCATCGGAATGTAAATCTGGTGACACAGAGAACGCTCAAAACATAGACCGTAAGAAGACTCAGTTTTCTTGTACTTAAGTCGGCGTTGTGCCACTTATATTTAATTCCGATGCAATTTCTGTGTTTCATCGTCAATGGGTAGGTCCAATGGATACAGTAAACCTGCAGAGGTGCATCGGAATGTAATACTGGTGACACAGGAAAGGCTCAAAACATAGACAGTAGGAAGACTCAGTCTTCCTGTACTTAAGTCGACATTGTGTCTCTTATATTTAATTCCGACGCAATTTCTGTGTTTCATCGCCAATGTGAAGGTCCAAGGGACAAAGTAACCCTGCAGAGGTGCATCGGAATTTAAAACTTGAGACACTGGAAACGCTCAAAACATAGACCGTAAGAAGACTCGGTTTTCTTGTACTTAAGTCAACGTTGTGTCTCTTATATTTAATTCCGATGTAATTTCTGTGTTTCATCGTCAATGGGAAGGTCCAATGGATTCAGTAAACCTGCAGAGGTGCATCGGAATGTAAAACTGGTGATACAGGACACGCTCAAATCGTAGACAGTAGGAAGACTCAGTCTACCTTTACTTAAGTCGGCATGGTGTCTCTTATATTTAATTCCGATGCCATTTCTGTGTTTCATCGTCAATGGGATGGTCCTATGGATACAGTAAACCTGCAGAGGTGCATCGGAATGTAAATCTGGTGACACAGAAAACGCTCAAAACATAGACCGTTAGAAGACTCAGTTTTCTTGTACTTAAGTCGGCGATGTGTGTCTTATATTTAATTCCGAGGCAATTTCTGTGTTTCATCGTCAATGGGAAAGTCCAATGGATACAGTAAACCTGCAGAGGTGCATCGGAATGTAATACCGGTGACACAGGAAAGGCTCAAAACATAGACAGTAGGAAGACTCAGTCTTCCTTTACTTAAGTCGGCATGGTGTCTCTTATATATAATTCCAATGCAATTTCTGTGTTTCATCGTCAATGGAAGGTCCAATGGATACAGTAAACCAGCAGAGGTGCATCGGAATGTAAAACTGGTGACACAGGATTCGCTCAAAACATAGACAGTAGGAAGACTCAGTCTTCCTGTACTTATTTCGGCATTGTGTCTCTTATATTTAATTCCGATGCAATTTCTGTGTTTCATCGTCACTGTGAAGGTCCAAGGGATACAGGAAAACCTGCAGAGGTGCATCGGAATGAAAAACTGGTGGCACTGGAAACGCTAAAAACATAGACAGTAGGAAGACTCAGCCTTCCTGTTCTTAAGTCGGCATTGTGTCTCTTATATTTAATTCCGATGCTATTTCTGTGCTTCCTCGTCAATGGGAAGGTCCAATGGATACAGTAAACCTGCAGAGGTGCATCGGAATGTAAAACTGGTGACGCAGGAAACGCTCAAAACATAGACAGTAGGAAGACTCAATCTTCCTGTACTTATGTCGGCATTGAGTCTCTTATATTTAATTCCGCTGCAATTTCTGTGATTCATCGTCACTGTGAAGGTCCAAGGGATACAGTAAACCTGCAGAGGTGCATCTGAATGTAAAACTGGTCACACAGGAAATGCTCAAATCATACACCGTAAGATGACTCAGTTTTCTTGTACTTAGGTCGGCGTTGTGTCTCTTATATTTAATTCCGATGCAATTTCTGTGTTTCACCGTCACTGGGAAGGTCCAAGGGATACAGTAACCCTACAGAGGTGCATCGGAATGTAAAACTGGTGACACAGGAAGCGCTCATAACATAGACCCTAAGGAGACTCAGTTTTCTTGTACTTAAGTCGGCATTGTGTCTCTTATATTTAATTCCGATGCAATTTCTGTGTTTCATCACCATTGGGAGGGTCCAAGGGACACAGTAAACCTGCAGAGGTGCATCGGAATTTAAAACTGGTAACACTGGAAACGCTCAAAACATAGACCGTAAGAAGACTCAGTTTTCTTGTAGTTCAGTCGACATTGTGTCTCTTATATTTAATTCCGATGTAATTTCTGTGTTTCATCGTCAATGGGAAGTTCCAATGGATACAGTAAAACTGCAGAGGTGCATCGGAATGTAAAACTGGTGACCCAGGAATCGCTCAAAACATAGACAGTAGGAAGACTCAATGTTCCTGTACTTAAGTCGGCATTGTGTCTCTTATATTTAATTCCGATGCAATTTCTGTGTTTCAACGTCAATGCGAAGATCCAATGGATACAGTAAACCTGCAGAGGTGCATCGGAATGTAAAACTGGTGACACAGGAAACACTCAAAACATAGACAGTAGATGGACTCATCCTCCCATTTCTTAAGTCGGCATTGTGTCTCTTATATCTAATTCCGATGCTATTTCTGTGTTTCATCGTCAATGGGAAGGCCAATGGATACAGTAAACCTGCAGAGGTGCATCGGAATGTGAAATTGGTGACGCAGGAAACGCTCAAAACATAGACAGTAGGAAGACTCAATCTTCCTGTACTTATGTCGGCATTGTGTCTCTTATATTTAATTCCGATGCAATTACTCTGTTTCATCGTCAATGGGAAGATCCTAGGGATACAGTAAACCTGCAGAGGTGCACCGGAATGTAAAACTGGTGATACAGGACACGCTCAAATCATAGACAGAAGGAAGACTCAGTGTACTTAAGTCGGCATGGTGTCTCTTATATTTAATTCCGATGCAATTTCTGTGTTTCATCGTCAATGGGAAGGTCCAATGGATACAGTAAACCTGCAGAGGTCCATCGGAATGTAAATCTGGTGACACAGAGAACGCTCAAAACATAGACCGTAGGAAGACTCAGTTTTCTTGTACTTAAGTCAGCGTTGTGCCTCTTATATTTAATTCCGATTCAATTTCTGTGTTTCATCGTCAATGGGTAGGTCCAATGGATACAGTAAACCTACAGAGGTGCATCGGAAAGTAAAACTTGTGATACAGGACACGCTCAAATCGTAGACAGTAGGAAGACTCAGTCTACCTTTACTTAAGTCGGCATGGTGTCTCTTATATTTAATTCCGATGCCATTTCTGTGTTTCATCGTCAATGGGAAGGTCCTATGGATACAGTAAACCTGCAGAGGTGCATCGGAATGTAAATCTGGTGACACAGAAAACGCTCAAAACATGGACCGTAAGAAGACTCAGTTTTCTTGTACTTAAGTCGGCGATGTGTCTCTTATATTTAATTCCGAGGCAATATCTGTGTTTCATCGTCAATGGGAAAGTCCAATGGATACAGTAAACCTGCAGAGGTGCATCGGAATGTAATACCGGTGACACAGGAAAGGCTCAAAACATAGACAGTAGGAAGACTCAGTCTTCCTTTACGTAAGTCGGCATGGTGTCTCTTATATTTAATTCCGATGCAATTTCTGTGTTTCATCGTCAATGGAAGGTCCAATGGATACAGTAAAACTGCAGAGGTGCATCGGAATGTAAAATTGGTGACGCAGGAAACGCTAAAAACATATACCGTAAGAAGAGTCAGTCTTCCTGTACTTAAAACGTCATTGTGTCTCTTATATTTAATTCCGTGCAATTTCTGTGTTTCATCGCCAATGGGAAAGTCCAAGGGACGCAGTAAAGCTGCAGAGGTGCATCGGAATGTAAAACTGGTGACACAGGAAACGCTCAAACATAGACCGTAAGAAGACTCAGTTTTCTTGTACTTATGGCGGCATTGTGTCTCTTATATTTAATTCCCATGCAATTTCTGTGTTTCATCGTCAATGGGAAGATCCAAGGATACAGTACACCTGCAGAGGTGCATCTGAACGCAAAACTGGTGACACAGGAAACGATCAAAACATAGAAAGTAGGAATACTCAGTCTTCCTGAACTTAAGTCGGCATTGTGTCTGTTATATTGAAATCCGATGCAATTTCTGTGTCTTGTCGTCAATGGGAAGGTCCAAGGGATACAGTAAACCTGCAGAGGTGCATCGGAATGTAAAACTGGTGACAAAGGAATCGCTCAAATCATACACCGTACGTTGACTCAGTTTACTTGTACTTAAGTCGGCGTTGTGTCTCTTATATTTAATTCCGATGCAATTTCTGTGTTTCATCGTCAATGGGAAGGTCCGATGGATACAGTGTACCTGCAGAGGTGCATCGGAATGTAAAACTGGTGACACAGGAAACGCACAAAACATAGACAATAGAAAGACACACTCTTCCTGTACTTAAGTCGACATTGTGTCTCTTATATTTAATTCCGATGCAATTGCTGTGTTTCATCGTCAATGGGAAGGTCGAAATGATACAGTAAACCTGCAGAGGTGCATCGGAATGTAAAACTAAGCACACAGGAAACGCTCAAAACATAGACAGTAGGAAGACTCAGTCTACCTCTACTTATGTCGGCAGCATTGTATCTCTCATTTTTAATTCCGATGCAATTTCTGTGTTTCATTGTCAATGGGAAGGTCGAAGGGAAACAGTATACCTGCAGAGGTGCATCGGAATGGAAAACTGGTGACAAGGGGAACGCTCAAAACATAGACAGTAGGAAGACTCATTCTTTCTGTACTTAAGTCGGCATTGTGTCTCTTATATTTAATTCCGATGCAATTTCTGTGTTTCATCGTCAATGGGAAGGTCCAAGGGATACAGTAACCCTACAGAGGTGCATCGGAATGTAAAACTGGTAACACAGGAAGCGCTCATAACATAGACCCTAAGAAGTCTCAGTTTTCTTGTACTTATGTCGGCATTGTGTCTCTTATATTTAATTCCGATGCAATTTCTGTGTTTCACCGCCAATGGGAAGGTCCAAGGGACACAGTAAACCTGCAGAGGTGCATCGGAATTTAAAACTGGTGACACTGGATACGCTCAAAACATAGACCGTAAGAAGACTCAGTTTTCTTGAAGTCAACGTTGTGTCTCTTATATTTAATTCCGATGTAATCTCTGTGTTTCATCGTCAATGGGAAGTTCCAATGGATACAGTAAACCTGCAGAGGTGCATCGGAAAGTAAAACTGGTGACCCAGGAATCGCTCAAAACATAGACAGTAGGAAGACTCAATGTTCCTGTACTTAAGTCTGCATTGTGTCTCTTATATTTAATTCCGATGCAATTTCTGTGTTTCATCGTCAATGCGAAGATCCAAGGGATACAGTAAACCTGCAGAGGTGCATCGGAATGTAAAACTGGTGACACAGGAAACGCTCAAAGCATAGACAGTAGGAACACTCGTCCATCCTGTTCTTAAGTCGGCATTGTGTCTCTTATATTTAATTCCGATGCTATCTCTGTGTTTCATCGTCAATGGGAAGGTCCAATGGATACTGTAAACCAGCAGAGGTGCATCAGATTGTAAAACTGGTGACACAGGAAACGCTCAAACATAGACCGTAAGAAGACTCAGTTTTCTTGTACTTATGGCGGCATTGTGTCTCTTATATTTAATTCCCATGCAATTTCTGTGTTTCATCGTCAATGGGAAGATACGAAGGAATACAGTAAACCTGCAGAGGTGCATCGGAATGTAAAACTGGTGACACAGGAAACGCTCAAAATATAGACAGTAGGAAGACTCAGTCTTCCTGTACTTAAGTCGGCATTGTGTCTCTTATATTTAATTCCGATGCAATTTCTGTGTTTCATCGTCATTCTGAAGGTCCAGTGGATACAGTTAACCTGCAGAGGTGCATCGGAATGTAAAACTGGTGACGCAGGAAACGCTCAAAACATAGACAGTAGGAAGACTCAATCTTCCTGTACTTTAGTCGGCATTGTGTCTTTTATATTTAATTCCGATGCAATTTCTGTGTTTAATCGTCAATGGGAATATCCAAGGGATACAGTAAACCTGCAGAGGTGCATTGGAATGTAAAACTGGTAACACAGGAAACGTTCAAATCATAGACCGTAAGAAGACTCAGTTTTCTTGTACTTAAGTCGGCGTTGTGTCTCTTATATATAATTCCGATGCAATTTCTGTTTTTCATCGTCAATGTGAAGGTCGAAATGAAACAGTATACCTGCAGAGGTTAATCGGAATGTAAAACTGGTGACAAGGGAAACGCTCAAAACATAGACAGTAGAGAGACTCAGTCTTCCTGTACTTATGTCGGCATTGAGTCTCATATTTTATTCCGCTGCAATTTCTGTGATTCATCGTCACTGTGAAGGTCCAAGGGATACAGTAAACCTGCAGAGGTGGATCGGAATGTAAAACTAGTGACACAGGAAACGCTCAAAACATAGACCGT
Source organism: Schistocerca nitens (assembly GCF_023898315.1). Classification (NCBI taxonomy): domain Eukaryota; kingdom Metazoa; phylum Arthropoda; class Insecta; order Orthoptera; family Acrididae; genus Schistocerca; species Schistocerca nitens. The sequence continues at coordinate 5,476,674 of NC_064624.1, forward strand.
AAGAAGAGTCAGTCTTCCTTTACTTAAAACGTCATTGTGTCTCTTATATTTAATTCCGATGCAATTTCTGTGTTTCATCGTCAATGGGAAAGTCGAAGGGAAACAGTATACTTGCAGAGGTGCATCGGAATGTAAAACTGGTGACACAGGCAACGCTCAAAGCATAGACGGTAGGAAGACTCAGTCTTCCTGTACTTAAGTCGACATTATGACTCTTATATTTAATTCCGATGCAATTTCTGTGTTTCATCGTCACTGTGAAGGTCCAAGGGATACAGCAAACATGCAGAGGTGCATCGGAATGTAAAACTGGTGACACAGGAAACGCTCAAAACATAGACAGTAGGAAGATTCAGTCTTCGTGTACTCAAGTCGGCATTTTGTCCCTTACACTTAATTCCGATGCAATTTCTGTGTTTCATCGTCAATGGGGAGGTCCAAGGGATACAGTAACCCTACAGAGGTGCATCGGGATGTAAAACTGGCGACACAGGAAGCGCTCATAACATAGACCCTAAGAAGACTCAGTTCTCTTGTACTTAAGTCGGCATTGAGTCTCTTATATTTAATTCCGACGCTATTTCTGTGTTTCATCGCCAATGTGAAGGTCCAAGGGACAAAGTAACCCTGCAAAGGTACATCGGAATTTAAAACTGGTGACACTGGAAACGATCAAAACATAGACCGTAAGGAGACTCAGTTTTCGTGTACTTATGTCGGCATTGTGTCTCTTATATTTAATTCCGATGCAATTTCTGTGTTTCATCGTCATTCTGAAGGTCCAGTGGATGCAGTTAACCTGAAGAGGTGCATCGGAATGTAAAACTGGTGACACAGGAAGCGCTCAAAACATAGACAGTAGGAAGACTCAGTCTTCCTGTACTTGTTTCGGCATTGTGTCTCTTATATTTAATTCCGATGCAATTTCTGTGTTTCATCGTCACTGTGAAGGTCCAAGGGATACAGGAAAACCTGCAGAGGCGCATCGGAATGTAAAACTGGTGGCACAGGAAACGCTCAATACATAGACGGTAGGAAGACTCAGCCTTCCTGTTCTTAAGTCGGCATTGTGTCTCTTATATTTAATTACGATGCTATTTCTGTGTTTCATCGTCAATGGGAAGGTCCAATGGATACAGTAAACCTGCAGAGGTGCATCGGAATGGAAAACTGGTGACACTGGAAACGCTCAAAACATAGACCGTAAGAAGACTCAGTTTTCTTGTACTTAAGTCGGCGTTGTGTGTCTCATATTTATGTCCGATGTAATTTCTGTGTTTCATCGTCAATGGGAAGGTCCAATGGATACAGTAAACCTGCAGAGGTGCATCGGAATGTAAAACTGGTGACGCAGGAAACGCTCAAAACATAGACAGTAGGAAGACTCAATCTTCCTGTACTTGTGTCGGCATTGTGTCTCTTATATTTAATTCCGATGCAATTACTGTGTTTCATCGCCAATGGGAAAGTCCAAGGGACGCAGTAAACCTGCAGAGGTGCATCGGAATGTAAAACTGGTGACACAGGAAACGCCCAAACATAGACCGTAAGAAGACTCAGTTTTCTTGTACATATGGCGGCATTGTGTCACTTATATTTAATTCCCATGCAATTTCTGTGTCTCATCGTCAATGGGAAGATCCAAGGGATACAGTAAACCTGCAGAGGTGCATCTGAACGCAAAACTGGTGACACAGGAAACGATCAAAACATAGACAGTAGGAATACTCAGTCTTCCTGAACTTAAGTCGGCATTGTGTCTCTTATATTTAAATCCGATGCAATTTCTGTGTCTTATCGTCAATGGGAAGGTCCAAGGTATACAGTAAACCTGCAGAGGTGCATCGGAATGTAAAACTGGTGACAAAGGAAACGCTCAAATCACACTCCGTAAGTTGACTCAGTTTTCTTGTACTTAAGTCGGCGTTGTGGCTCTTATATTTAATTCCGATGCAATTTCTGTGTTTCATCGTCAATGGGAAGGTCCAATGGATACAGTAAACCTGCAGAGGTGCATCAGAATGTAAAACTGGTGACACAGGAAACGCACAAAACATAGACAATAGAATGACGCACTCTTCCTGTACTTAAGTCGACATTGTGTCTCTTATATTTCATTCCGAAGCAATTTCTGTGTTTCATCGTCACTGTGAAGGTCCAATGGATACAGTAAACCTGCAGAGGTGCATCGGAATGTAAAACTGGTGACACAGGAAACGCTCAAAAACATAGACAGTAGGAGACTCAGTCTTCCTGTACTTAAGTCGGCATTTTGTCCCTTACACTTAATTCCGATGCAACTTCTGTGTTTCATCGTCAATGGGAAAGTCGAAGGGAAACAGTATACCTGCAGAGGTGCATCGGAATGTAAAACTGGTGACACAGGAGACGCTCAAAACATAGACAGTAGGAAGACTCAGTCTTCCTGTACTTAAGTCGGCATTGTGTCTCTTATATTTCATTCCGATTCAATTTCTGTGTTTCATTGTCAATGAGAAGGTGCAAGGAATACAGTAAACCTGGAGAGGTGCATCGGAATGTAAAACCGGTGACACAGGAAACGCTCAAAATATAGACAGTAGGAAGACTCAGTCTTCCTGTACTTAAGGCAGCATTGTGTCTCTTATATTTAATTCCGATGCAATTTCTGTGTTTCTTCGTCAATGTGAAGGTCCAAGGCATACAGTAAACCTGCAGAAGTGCATCGGAATGTAAAACTGGTGGCACAGGAAACGCTCAAAACATAGACAGTAGGAAGACTCAATCTTCCAGTACTTGAGTCGGCATTGTGTCTCTTATATTTAATTCCGATGCAATTTCTGTGTTTAATCGTCAGTGGGAAGATCCAAGGGAAACAGTAAACCTGCAGAGGTGCATTGGAATGTAAAACTGGTAACACAGGAAACGTTCAAATCATAGACCGTAAGAAGACTCAGTTTTCTTGTACTTAAGACAGCGTTGTGTTTCTTATATTTAATTCCGATGCAATTTCTGTGTTTCATCGCCAATGGGAAAGTCCAAGGGACGCAGTAAACCTGCAGAGGTGCATCGGAATGTAAAACTGGAGACACAGGAATCGCTCAAACATAGACCGTAAGAAGACTCAGTTTTCTTGTACTTATGGCGGCATTGTGTCTCTTATATTTAATTCCCATGCAATTTCTGTGCCTCATTGTCAATGGGAAGATCCAAGGGATACAGTAAACCTGCAGAGGTGCATCTCAACGCAAAACTGGTGACACAGGAAACGATCAAAACATAGACAGTAGGAATACTCAGTCTTCCTGAACTTAAGTCGGCATTGTGTCTCTTATATTTAAATGCGATGCAATTTCTGTGTCTTATCGTCAATGGGAAGGTCCAAGGGATACAGTAAACCTTGCCGATGTGCATCGGAATGTAAAACTGGTGACACAGGAAACGCTCAAAGCATAGACCGTAAGAAGACTCACTTTTCTTGTACTTCAGTCGGCATTATGTCTCTTATATTTAATTCCGATGCAATTTCTGTGTTTCATCGTCATTCTGAAGGTCCAATGGACACAGTTAACCTGCAGAGGTGCATCGGAATGTAAAACTGGTGACACAGGTAACGCTCAAAACCTTGACTGGAAGAAGACTAAGTCTTCCTGTACTTAGGTCTGCATTGTGTCACTTATATTTAATTCCGATGCAATTTCTGTGTTTCATCGTCACTGTGATGGTCCAAGGGATACAGTTAACCTGCAGAGGAGCATCGGAATGTAAAACTGGTGACACAGGAAATGCTCAGAACATAGACAGTAGGTAGACTCAGCCTTCCTAATCTTATGTCGGCATTGTTTCTCTAATACTTTATTCCGATGCAATTTCTGTGTTTCGTCGTCAATATGAAGGTCCAAGGGATACAGTAAACCTGCCGAAGTGCATTGGAATGTAAAACTGGTGACTCAGAAAACGCTCAGAACATAGACCGTAAGAGGACTCAGTTGTCTTGTACTTAAGTCGGCGTTGTGTCTCTTATATTTAATTCCGATGCAATTTCTGTGTTTCATCGTCAATGGGAAGGTCCAATGGATACAGTAAACCTGCAGAGGTGCATCGGAATGTAAAACTGGTGACACAGGAAACGCTCAAAGCATAGACCGTAAGAGGACTCAGTTGTCTTGTACTTAAGTCGGCGTTGTGTCTCTTATATTTAATTCCGATGCAATTTCTGTGTTTCATCGTCAATGGGAAGGTCCAATGGATACAGTAAACCTGCAGAGGTGCATCGGAATGTAATACTGGTGACACAGGAAAGGCTCAAAACATAGACAGTAGGAAGACTCAGTCTTTCTTTACTTAAGTCGACATGGTGTCTCTTATATTTAATTCCGATGCAATTTCTGTGTTTCATCGTCAATGGGAAGGTCCAATGGATACAGTAAACCTGCAGAGGTGCATCGGAATGTAATACTGGTGACACAGGAAAGGCTCAATACATAGACAGTAGGAAGACTCAGTCTTCCTTTACTTAAGTCGGCATGGTGTCTCTTATATTTAATTCCGATGCAATTTCTGTGTTTCATCGTCAATGGAAGGTCCAATGGATACAGTAAACCTGCAGAGGTGCATCGTAATTGAAAACTGGTGACACTGGAAACGCTCAAAACATAGACCGTAAGAAGACTCAGTTTTCTTGTACTTAAGTCGGCGTTGTGTGTCTTATATTTATGTCCGATGTAATGTCTGTGTTTCATCGTCAATGGGAAGGTCCAATGGATACAGTAAACCTGCAGAGGTGCATCGGAATGTAAAACTGGTGACGCAGGAAACGCTCAAAACATAGACAGTAGGAAGACTCAATCTTCCTGTACTTGTGTCGACATTGTGTCTCTTATATTTAATTCCGATGCAATTTCTGTGTTTAATCGTCAATGGGAAGAACCACGGGATACAGTAAACCTGCAGAGGTGCATTGGAATGTAAAACTGGTAACACAGGAAACGTTCAAATCATAGACCGTAAGAAGACTCAGTTTTCTTGTACTTAAGTCGGCGTTGTGTCTCTTATATATAATTCCGATGCAATTTCTGTTTTTCATCGTCAATGGGAAGGTCCAAGGGATACAGTAAACCTGCAGAGGTGCATCGGAATGTAAAACTGGTGACAAAGGAAACGCCCAAATCATACACCGTAAGATGACTCAGTTTTCTTGTGCTTAAGTCGGCGTTGTGTCTCTTATATATAATTCCGATGCAATTTCTGCGATTCATCGTCACTGTGAAGGTCCAAGAGATACAGTAAACCTGCAGAGGTGGATCGGAATTTAAAACTGGTGACACTGGAAACGCTCAAAACATAGACCGTAAAAAGACTCAGTTTTCTTGTACTTAAGTCAACGTTGAGTCTCTTATATTTAATTCCGATGTAATTTGTGTGTTTCATCGTCAATGGGAAGGTCCAATGGATACAGTAAACCTGCAGAGGTGCATCGAAATGTAAAACTGGTGACACAGAAAACGCTCAAAACATAGACCGTAAGAAGACTCAGTTTTCTTGTACTTAAGTCGGCGTTGTGTGTCTTATATTTATGTCCGATGTAATTTCTGTGTTTCATCGTCTATGGGAAGGTCGAAAAGATACAGTAAACCTGCAGAGGTGCATCGGAATGTAAAACTAAGCACACAGGAAACGCTCAAAACATAGACAGTAGGAAGACTCAGTCTACCTCTACTTATGTCGGCAGCATTGTATCTCTCATTTTTAATTCCGATGCAATTTCTGTGTTTCATTGTCAATGGGAAGGTCCAATGGATAAAGTAAACCTGCAGAGGTGCATCGGAATGTATTACTGGTGACACAGGAAAGGCTCAATACATAGACAGTAGGAAGACTCAGTCTTCCTTTACTTAAGTCGGCATGGTGTCTCTTATATTTAATTCCGATGCAATTTCTGTGTTTCATCGTCAATGGAAGGTCCAATGGATACAATAAACCTGCAGAGGTGCCTCGTAATGGAAAACTGGTGACACTGGAAACGCTCAAAACATAGACCGTAAGAAGACTCAGTTTTCTTGTACTTAAGTCGGCGTTGTGTGTCCCATATTTATGTCCGATGTAATTTCTGTGTTTCATCGTCAATGGGTAGGTCCAATGGATACAGTAAACCTGCAGAGGTGCATCGGAATGTAAAACTGGTGACGCAGGAAACGCTCAAATTATAGAGAGTAGGAAGACTCAATCTTCCTGTACTTGCGTCGGCATTGTGTCTCTTATATTTAATTCCGATGCAAGTTCTGTGTTTAATCGTCAATGGGAAGAACCAAGGGATACAGTAAACCTGCAGAGGTGCATTAGAATGCAAAACTGGTAGCACAGGAAACGTTCAAATCATAGACCGTAAGAAGACTCAGTTTTCTTGTACTTAAGTCGGCGTTGTGTCTCTTATATATAATTCCGATGCAATTTCTGTTTTTCATCGTCAATGGGAAGGTCCAATGGATACAGTAAACCTGCAGAGGTGCATCGGAATGTAAAACTGGTGACCCAGGAATCGCTAAAAACATAGACAGTAGGAAGATTCAATGTTCCTGTACTTAAGTCGGCATTGTGTCTCTTATATTTAATTCCGATGCAATTTCTGTGTTTCATCGTCAATGGGAAGGTCCAATGGATACAGTAAACCTGCAGATGTGCATCGGAATGTAATACTGGTGACACAGGAAAGGCTCAATACATAGACAGTAGGAAGACTCAGTCTTCCTTTACTTATGTCGGCATGGTGTCTCTTATATTTAATTCCGATGCAAGTTCTGTTTCATCGTCAATGGGAAGGTTCAATGGATACAGTAGATCTGCAGAGGTGCATCGGAATGTAAAACTGGTGACACAGAAAACGCTCAAAACATAGACCGTAAGAAGACTCAGTTATCTTGTACTTAAGTCGGCGTTGTGTGTCTTATATTTATGTCCGATGTAATTTCTGTGTTTCATCGTATATGGGAAGGTCCAATGGATACAGTAAACCTGCAGAGGTGCATCGGAATGTAATACTGGTGACACAGGAAAGGCTCAAAACATAGACAGTAGGAAGATTCAGTCTTCCTGTACTCAAGTCGGCATTTTGTCCCTTACACTTAATTCCGATGCAATTTCTGTGTTCCATCGTGAATGGGAAGGTCCAATGGATACAGTAAACCTGCAGAGGTGCATCGGAATGTAAATCTGGTGACTCTGTAAACGCTCAAAACATAGACAGTAAGGAGACTCAGTTTTCGTGACTTAAGTCGGCATTGTGTCTCTTATATTTAATTCCGATGCAATTTCTGTGTTTCATCGTCAATGGAAGGTCCAATGGATACAGTAAACCTGCAGAGGTGCCTGGTAATGGAAAACTGGTGACACTGGAAACGCTCAAAACATAGACCGTAAGAAGACTCAGTTTTCTTGTACTTAAGTCGGCGTTGTGTGTCTTATATTTATGTCGGATGTAATTTCTGTGTTTCATCGTCAATGGGAAGGTCCAATGGATACAGTAAACCTGCAGAGGGGCATCGGAATGTAAAACTGGTGACGCAGGAAACGCTCAAAACATAGACAGTATTAAGACTCAATGATCCTGTACTTAAGTCGGCATTGTGTCTCATATATTTAATTCCGATGCAATTTCTCTGTTTCATCGTCAATGGGAAGATCCAAGTGATACAGTAAACCTGCAGACGTGCATCGGAATGTAAAACTGGTGACACAGGAAACGCTCAAAACATAGACAGTAGGAAGATTCAGTCTTCCTGTACTCAAGTCGGCATTTTGTCCCTTACACTTAATTCCGATGCAATTTCTGTGTTTCATCGTCAATGGGGAGGTCCAAGGGATACAGTAACCCTACAGAGGTGCATCGGGATGTAAAACTGGTGACACAGGATGCGCTCATAACATAGACCCTAAGAAGACTCAGTTCTCTTGTACTTAAGTCGGCATTGAGTCTCTTATATTTAATTCCGACGCTATTTCTGTGTTTCATCGCCAATGTGAAGGTGCAAGGGACAAAGTAACCCTGCCAAGGTGCATCGGAATTTAAAACTGGTGACACTGGAAACGATCAAAGCATAGACCGTAAGAAGACTCAGTTTTCTTGTACTTAAGTCAACGTTGTGTCTCTTATATTTAATTCCGATGTAATTTCTGTGTTTCATCGTCACTGTGAAGGTCCAAGGGATACAGCAAACATGCAGAGGTGCATCGGAATGTAAAACTGGTGACACAGGAAACGCTCAAAACATAGACAGTAGGAAGATTCAGTCTTCCTGTACTCAAGTCGGCATTTTGTCCCTTACACTTAATTCCGATGCAATTTCTGTGTTCCATCGTGAATGGGAAGGTCCAATGGATACAGTAAACCTGCAGAGGTGCATCGGAATGTAAATCTGGTGACTCTGTAAACGCTCAAAACATAGACAGTAAGGAGACTCAGTTTTCGTGACTTAAGTCGGCATTGTGTCTCTTATATTTAATTCCGATGCAATTTCTGTGTTTCATCGTCATTATGAAGGTCCAGTGGATGCAGTTAACCTGCAGAGGTGCATCGGAATGTAAAACTGGTGACACAGGAAGCGCTCAAAACATAGACAGTAGGAAGACTCAGTCTTCCTGTACTTGTTTCGCCATTGTGCCTCTTACATTTAATTCCGATACAATTTCTGTGTTTCATCGTCACTGTGAAGGTCCAAGGGATACAGGAAAACCTGCAGAGGCGCATCGGAATGTAAAACTGGTGGCACAGGAAACGCTCAATACATAGACAGTAGGAAGACTCAGCCTTCCTGTTCTTAAGTCGGCATTGTGTCTCTTATATCTAAATACGATGCTATTTCTGTGTTTCATCGTCAATGGGAAGGTCCAATGGATACAGTAAACCTGCAGAGGTGCAACGGAATGGAAAACTGGTGACACTGGAAACGCTCAAAACATAGACCGTAAGAAGACTCAGTTTTCTTGTACTTAAGTCGGCGTTGTGTGTCTCATATTTATGTCCGCTGTAATTTCTGTGTTTCATCGTCAATGGGAAGGTCCAATGGATACAGTAAACATGCAGAGGTGCATCGGAATGTAAAACTGGTGACGCAGGAAACGCTCAAAACATAGACAGTAGGAAGACTCAATCTTCCTGTACTTGAGTCGGCATTGTGTCTCTTATATTTAATTCCGATGCAATTTCTGTGTTTCATCGCCAATGGGAAAGTCCAAGGGACGCAGTAAACCTGCAGAGGTGCATCGGAATGTAAAACTGGTGACACAGGAGACGCTCAAACATAGACCGTAAGAAGACTCAGTTTTCTTGTACTTATGGCGGCATTGTGTCACTTATATTTAATTCCTATGCAATGTCTGTGTCTCATCGTCAATGGGAAGATCCAAGGGATACAGTAAACCTGCAGAGGTGCATCTGAACGCAAAACTGGTGACACAGGAAACGATCAAAACATAGACAGTAGGAATACTCAGTCTTCCTGAACTTAAGTCGGCATTGTGTCTCTTATATTTAAATCCGATGCAATATCTGTTCCTTACCGTCAATGGGAAGGTCCAAGGTATACAGTAAACCTGCAGAGGTGCATCGGAATGTAAAACTGGTGGCACAGGAAACGCTCAAAACATAGACAGTAGGAAGACTCAGCCTTCCTGTTCTTAAGTCGGCATTGTGTCTCTTATATTTAATTCCCATGCTATTTCTGTGTTTCATCGTCAATGGGAAGGTCTAATGGATACAGTAAACCTGCAGAGCTGCATCGGGATGGAAAACTGGTGACACTGGAAACGCTCAAAACATAGACCGTAAGAAGACTCAGTTTTCTTGTACTTAAGTCGGCGTTGTGTGTCTCATATTTATGTCCGCTGTAATTTCTGTGTTTCATCGTCAATGGGAAGGTCCAATGGATACAGTAAACATGCAGAGGTGCATCGGAATGTAAAACTGGTGACGCAGGAAACGCTCAAAACATAGACAGTATGAAGACTCAATCTTCCTGTACTTGAGTCGGCATTGTGTCTCTTATATTTAATTCCGATGTCATTTCTGTGTTTCATCGTCAATGGGAAGGTCCAATGGATACAGTAAACCTGCAGAGGTGCATTGGAATGTAAAACTGGTAACACAGGAAACGTTCAAATCATAGACCGTAAGAAGACACAGTTTTCTTGTACTTAAGTCGGCGTTGTGTTTCTTATATTTAATTCCGATGCAATTTCTGTGTTTCATCGCCAATGGGAAAGTCCAAGGGACGCAGTAAACCTGCAGAGGTGCATCTGAACGCAAAACTGGTGACACAGGAAACGATCAAAACATAGACAGTAGGAATACTCAGTCTTCCTGAACTTAAGTCGGCATTGTGTCTCTTATATTTAAATGCGATGCAATTTCTGTGTCTTATCGTCAATGGGAAGGTCCAAGGGATACAGTAAACCTGCAGAGGTGCATCGAAATGTAAAACTGGTGACAAAGGAAACGCTCAAATCACACACCGTAAGTTGACTCAGTTTTCTTGTACTTAAGTCGACGTTGTGTCTCTTATATTTAATTTCGATGCAAATTCTGTGTTTCATCGTCAATGGGAAGGTCCAATGGATACAGTAAACCAGCAGAGGTGCATCGGAATGTAAAACTGGTGACACAGGAAACGCACAAAACATAGACAATAGAAAGACACACTCTTCCTGTACTTAAGTCGACATTGTGTCTCTTATATTTCATTCCGATGCAATTTCTGTGTTTCATCGTCACTGTGAAGGTCCAATGGATACAGTAAACCTGCAGAGGTGCATCGGAATGTAAAACTGGTGACACAGGTAACGCTCAAAACATAGACAGAAGAAAGACTCAGTCTTCCTGTACTTAAGTCGGCATTTTGTCCCTTACACTTAATTCCGATGCAATTTCTGTGTTTCATCGTCAATGGGAAGGTCGAAATGATACAGTAAACCTGCAGATGTGCATCGGAATGTAAAACTAAGGACACAGGAAACGCTCAAAACATAGACAGTAGGAAGACTCAGTCTTCCTCAACTTATGTCGGCAGCATTGTGTCTCTTATATTTAATTCAGATAAATTTCTGTGCCTCATTGTCAATGGGAAGATCCAAGGGATACAGTAAACCTGCAGAGGTGCATCGGAATTTAAAACTGGTGACACTGGAAACGCTCAAAACATAGACCGTAAGAAGACTCAGTTTTCTTGTACTTAAGTCTACGATATGTCTCTTATATTTAATTCCGATGTAGTTTCTGGGTTTCATCGTCAATGGGAAGTTCCAATGGATACAGTAAACCTGCAGAGGTGCATCGGAATGTAAAACTGGTGACCCAGGAATCGCTCAAAGCATAGACAGTAGGAAGACTCAATGTTCCTGTACTTAAGTCGGCATTGTGTCTCTTATATTTAATTCCGATGCAATTTCTGTGTTTCATCGTCAATGCGAAGATCCAAGGGATACAGTAAACCTGGAGAGGTGCATCGGAATGTAAAACTGGTGACACAGGAAACGCTCAAAACATAGACAGTAGGAAGACTCGTCCTTCCTGCTCTTAAGTCGGCATTGTGTCTCTTATATTTAATTCCGATGCTATTTCTGTGTTTCATCGTCAATGTGAAGGTCCAATGGATACACTAAACCTGCAGAGGTGCATCGGAATGTAAAATTGTTGACGCAGGAAACGCTCAAAACATAGACGGTAGGAAGACTCAATCTTCCTGTAGTTAAGTCGGCATTGTGTCTCTTATATTTAATTCCGAGGCAATTTCTCTGTTTCATCGTCAATGGGAAGGTCCAATGGATACAGTAAACCTGCAGAGGTGCATCGGAATGTAAATCTGGTGACACAGAGAACGCACAAAACATAGACCGTAAGAAGACTCAGTTTTCTTGTACTTAAGTCGGCATTGTGACTCTTATATTTAATTCCGATGCAATTTCTGTGTTTCATCGTCAATGGGAAAGTCGAAAGGAAACAGTATACTTGCAGAGGTGCATCGGAATGTAAAACTGGTGACACAGGAAACGTTCAAAACATAGACAGTAGGAAGACACAGTCTTCCTGTACTTAAGTCGGCATTGTGTCTCTTATATTTAATTCCGATGCAATTTCTGTGTTTCATCGTCACTGTGAAGGTCCAAGGATACAGTAAACCTGCAGAGGTGCATCGGAATGTAAAACTGGTGACACAGGAAATGCTCAAAACATAGACAGTAGGAAGACTCAGCCTTCCTGTCCTTAAGTCGGCATTGTGTCTCTTATATTTAATTCCGATGCTATGTCTGTGTTTCATCGTCAATGGGAAGGTCCAATGGATACAGTAAAACTGCAGAGGTGTATCGGAATGTAAAACTGGTGACACAGGAAACGATCAAAACATAGACAGTAGGAAGACTCAGTCTTCCTGTTCTTAAGTCGGCATTGTGTCTCTTATATTTAAATCCGATGCAATTTCTGTCTTTCGTCGTCAATGGGAAGGTCCAAGGGATACAGTAATCCTGCAGAGGTGCATCGGAATGTAAAACTGGTGACACAGGAAGCGGTTAAAACATAGACCCTAAGAAGACTCAGTTTTCTTGTACTGAAGTCGGCATTGTGTCTCTTATATTTAATTTGATGAAATTTCTGTCTTTCATCGTCACTGTGAAGGTCCAAGTGATACAGTAAACCTGCAGAGGTGCATCAAAATGTAAAACTGATGACACAGGAAACGCTCAAAACATAGACAGTAGGAAGACTGAGTCTTCATGTACCTAAGTCGGCACTGTTTCTCTGATATTTAATTCAGATGCAATTTCTGTGTTTCGTCGTCAATGGGAAGGTCCAAGGGATACAGTGAACCTGCAGAGGTGCATCGGGATGTAAAACTGGTGACAAAGGAAACGCCTAAATCATACACCGTAAGATGACTCAGTTTTCTTGTGCTTAAGTCGGCGTTGTGTCTCTTATATAAAATTCCGATGCAATTTCTGTGTTTCATCGTCAATGGGAAGGTCAAAGGGAAACAGTATACCTGCAGAGGTGCATCGGAATGTAAAACTGGTGGCACAGGAAGCGCTCATAACATAGACCCTAAGGAGACACAGTTTTCTTGAACTTAAGTCGGCATTGTGTCTCTTATATTTAATTCCGATGAAATTTCTGTATTTCATCGCCAATGGGAAGCTCCAAGGGACACAGTAAACCTGCAGAAGTGCATCGGAATTTAAAACTGGTGACACTGGAAACGCTCAAAACATAGACCGTAAGAAGACTCATTTTTCTTGTACTTAAGTCAACGTTGTGTCTCTTATATTTAACTCCGATGTAATTTCTGTGTTTCATCGTCAATGGGTAGGTCCAATGGATACAGTAAACCTGCAGAGGTGCATCGGAATGTAAATCTGGTGACACAGAGAACGCACAAATCATAGACCGTAAGAAGACTCAGTTTTCTTGTACTTAAGTCGGCGTTGTGTCTCTTATATTTAACTCCGATGCAATGTCTGTGTTTCATCGTCAATGGGAAAGTCGAAGGGAAACAGTATACTTACAGAGGTGCATCGGAATGTAAAACTGGTGACACAGGAAACGCACAATGCATAGACAGTAGGAAGACTCAGTCTTCCTCTACTTAAGTCGGCATTGTGACTCTTATATTTAATTCCGATACAATTTCTGTGTTTCATCGTCACTGTGAAGGTCCAAGGGATACAGCAAACATGCAGAGGTGCATCGGAATGTAAAACTGGTGACACAGGAAACGCTCAAAACATAGACAGTAGGAAGACTCAGTCTTCCTGTACTTAAGACGACATTGTGTCTCTTCTATTTAATTCCGATGCAATTTCTGTGTTTCATCGTCAATGGGAAAGTCGAAGGGAAACAGTATACTTGCAGAGGTGCATCGGAATGTAAAACTGGTGACACAGGAAACGCTCAAAGCATAGACAGTAGGAAGACTCAGTCTTCCTGTACTTAAGTCTGCATTGTGTCTCTTATATTTAATTCCGATGCAATTTCTGTGTTTCATCGTCACTGTCCAGGTCCAAGAGATACAGTAAAACTGCAGAGGTGCATCGGAATGTAAAACTGGTGACACAGGAAATGCTCAAAACATAGACAGTAGGAAGACTCAGCCTTCCTGTCCTTAAGTCGGCATTGTGTCTCTTATATTTAATTCCGATGCTATTTCTGTGTTTCATCGTCAATGGGAGGGTCCAATGGATACAGTAAAACTGCAGAGGTGCATCGGAATGTAAAACTGGTGACACAGGAAACGATCAAAACATAGACAGTAGGAAGACTCAGTCTTGCTGTACTTAAGTCGGCATTGTGTCTCTTATATTTAAATCCGATGCAATTTCTGTGTTTCGTCGTCAATGGGAAGGTCCAAGGGATACAGTAATCCTGCAGAGGTGCATCGGAATGTAAAACTGGTAACACAGGAAGCGGTTGAAACATAGACCCTAAGAAGACTCAGTTTTCTTGTACTGAAGTCGGCATTGTGTCTCTTATATTTAAATCCGATGCAATCTCTGTGTTTCGTCGTCAATGGGAAGGTCAAAGGGATACAGTAAACCTGCAGAAGCGCATCGGAATGTAAAACTGGTGACACAGGAAGCGCTCAAATCATAGACCGTAAAAAGACTCACTTTTCTTGTCTTAAGTCAACGTTGTGTCTCTTATATCTAATCCCGATGTAATTTCTGTGTTTCATCGTCAATGGGAAGGTCGAAGGGATACAGTAAACCTCCAGAGGTGCATCAAAATGTAAAACTGATGACAAAGGAAATGCTCAAAACGTAGACAGTAGGAAGACTCAGTCTTCCTGTACCTACGTCGGCATTGTGTCTCTTATATTTAATTCCGATGAAATTTCTGTTTTTCATCGTCAATGGGAAAGTCCAAGGGATACAGTGAACCTGCAGAGGTGCATCGGAATGTAAAACTGGTGACAAAGGAAACACCCAAATCATACACCGTAAGATGACTCAGTTTTCTTGTGCTTAATGCGGCGTTGTGTCTCTTATATATAATTCCGATGCAATTTCTGTGTTTCATCGTCAATGGGAAGGTCGAAGGGAAACAGTATACCTGCAAAGGTGCATCGGAATGTAAAACTGGTGACACAGGAAGCGCTCATAACATAGACCCTAAGAAGACTCAGTTTTCTTGTACTTAAGTCGGCATTGTGTCTCTTATATTTAATTCCGATGAAATTTCTGTATTTCATTGCCAATGGGAAGCACCAGGGGCACAGTAAACCTGCAGAAGTGCATCGGAATTTAAAACTGGTGACACTGGTAAAGCTCAAAACATAGAACGTAAGAAGACTCAGTTTTCTTGTACTTAAGTCAACGTTGTGTCTCTTATATTTAATTCCGATGTAATTTCTATGTTTCATCGTCAATGGGAAGGTCCAATGGATACAGTAAACCTGCAGAGGTGCATCGGAATGTAAAACTGGTGACCCAGGAATCGCTAAAAACATAGACAGTAGGAAGATTCAATTTTCCTGTACTTAAGTCGGCATTGTGTCTCTTATATTTAATTCCGATGCAATTTCTGTGTTTCATTGTCAATGCGAAGATCCAAGGGATACAGCAAACGTGCAGAGGTGCATCGGAATGTAAAACTCGTGATACAGGACACGATCAAATCATAGACAGTACGAAGACTCAGTCTACCTTTACTTAAGTCTGCATGGTGTCTCTTATATTTCATTCCGATGCAATTTCTGTTTCATCGTCAATGGGAAGGTCCAATGGATACAGTAAACCTGCAGAGGTGCATCGGAATGTAAAACTGGTGACAGAGGAGACGCTCAAAGCATAGACAGTAGGAAGACTCAGTCTTCCTGTACTTAAGTCGGCATTGTGTCTCTTATATTTAATTCCGATGCAATTTCTGTGTTTCATCGTCACTGTGAAGGTCCAAGAGATACAGTTAACATGCAGAAGTGCATCGGAATGTAAAACTGGTGACACAGGAAACGCTCAAAACATAGACAGTAGGAAGACTCAGCCTTCCTGTTCTTAAGTCGGCATTGTGTCTCTTATATTTAATTTCGATGCTATTTCTGTGTTTCATCGTCTATGGGAAGGTCCAATGGATACAGTAAACCTGCAGAGGTGCATCGGAATGGAAAACTTGTGACACTGGAAACGCTCAAAACATAGACCGTAAGAAGACTCAGTTATCTTGTACTTAAGTCGGCGTTTTGTGTCTTATATTTATGTCCGATGTAAATTCTGTGTTTCATCGTCAATGGGAAGGTCCAATGGATACAGTAAAACTGCAGAGGTGCATCGGAATGTAAAACTGGTGACGCAGGAAACGCTCAAAACATAGACAGTAGGAAGACTCAATCTTCCTGTACTTGAGTCGGCATTGTGTCTCTTATATTTAATTCCGAAGCAATTTCTGTGTTTAATCGTCAATGGGATGATCCAAGGGATACAGTAAACTTGCAGAGGTGCATTGGAATGTAAAACTGGTAACACAGGAAACGTTCAAATCATAGACCGTAAGAAGACTCAGTTTTCCTGTACTTTAGTCGGCGTTGTGTCTCTTATATATAATTCCGATGCAATTTCTGTTTTTCATCGTCAATGTGAAGGTCGAAGGGAAACAGTATACCTGCAGAGGTTCATCGGAATGTAAAACTGGTGACAAGGGAAACGCTCAAAACATAGAGGGTAGAAAGACTCAGTCTTCCTGTACTTATGTCGGCATTGTGTCTCTTATATTTCATTCCGATGCAATTTCTGCGATTCATCGTCACTGTGATGGTCCAAGGGATACAGTAAACCTGCAGAGGTGGATCGGAATGTAAAACTGGTGACACAGGAAACGCTCAAAACATAGACCGTAAGAAGAGTCAGTCTTCCTGTACTTAAAACGTCATTGTGTCTCTTATATTTAATTCCGATACAATTTCTGTGTTTCATCGCCAATGGGAAAGTCCAAAGGACGCAGTAAACCTGCAGAGGTGAATCGGAATGTAAAACTGGTGACACAGGAAACGCTCAAACATAGACCGTAAGAAGACTCAGTTATCTTGTACTTAAGTCGGCATTGTGTCTCTTATAATTAATTCCGATGCAATTCCTGTGTTTCATCGTCACTGTGAAGGTCCAAGGGATACAGTTAACATGCAGAGGTGCATCGGAATGTAAAACTGGTGACACAGGAAACGCTCAAAACATAGACAGTAGGACGACTCAGCCTTCCTGTTCTTAAGTCGGCATTGTGTCTCTTATATTTAATTTCGATGCTATTTCTGTGTTTCATCGTCAATGGGAAGGTCCAATGGATACAGTAAACCTGCCGAGGTGCATCGGAATGGAAAACTGGTGACACTGGAAACGCTCAAAACATAGACCGTAAGAAGACTCAGTTTTCTTGTACTTAAGTCCGCGTTGTGTGTCTTATATTTATGTCCGATGTAATTTCTGTGTTTCATCGTCAATGGGAAGGTCCAATGGATACAGTAAACCTGCAGAGGTGCATCGGAATGTAAAACTGGTGATGCAGGAAACGCTCAAAACATAGACAGTAGGAAGACTCAACTTCCTGTACTTGAGTCGGCATTGTGTCTGTTATATTTAATTCCGATGCAATTTCTGTGTTTAATCGTCAATGGGATGATCCAAGGGATACAGTAAACCTGCAGAGGTGCACAGGAATGTAAAACTGGTAACAGGGGAAACGTTCAAATCATAGACCGTAAGAAGACTCAGTTTTCTTGTACTTAAGTCCGCGTTGTGTGTCTTATATTTATGTCCGATGTAATTTCTGTGTTTCATCGTCAATGGGAAGGTCCAATGGATACAGTAAACCTGCAGAGGTGCATCGGAATGTAAAACTGGTGACACAGGAAACGCACAAAACATAGACAATAGAAAGACACACGCTTCCTGTACTTAAGTCGACATTGTGTCTCTTATATTTAATTCCGATGCAATTTCCGTGTTTCATCGTCATTCTGAAGGTCCAATGGATACATTTAACCTGCAGAGGTGCATCGGAATGTAAAACTGGTGACACAGGTAACGCTCAAAACATTGACTGGATGAAGACTCAGTCTTCCTATACTTAGGTCGGCTTTGTGTCTCTTATATTTAATTCCGATGCAATTTCTGTGTTTCATCGTCACTGTGATGGTCCAAGGGATACAGTAAACCTGCAGAGGTGCATCGGAATGTAAAACTGGTGACACAGGAAATGCTCAAAACATAGACAGTAGGAAGACTCAGCCTTCCTGTTCTTATGTCGGCATTGTGTCTCTTATATTTAATTCCGATGCTATGTTTGTGTTTCATCGTCAATGGGAAGGTCCAATGGATACGGTAAAACGGCAGAGGTGCATCGGAGTGTAAAACTGGTGACACAGGAAACGATCAAAACATAGTCAGTAGGAATACTCAGTCTTCCTGTACTTAAGTCGGCATTGTCTCTCTTATATTTAAATCCGATGCAATTTCTGTGTTTCGTCGTCAATGGGAAGGTCCAAGGGATAAAGTAAACCTGCAGAGGTGCATCGGAATGTAAAACTGGTGACAAAGGAAACGCTCAAATCATACACCGTAAGTTGACTCAGTTTTCTTGTACTTAAGTCGGCGTTGTGTCTCTTATATTTAATTCCAATGCAATTTCTGTGTTTCATCGTCACTGTGAAGGTCCAATGGATACAGTAAGCCAGCAGAGGTGCATCGGAATGTAAAACTGGTGACACAGGAAACGCTCAAAACATAGACAGTAGGAAGATTCAGTCTTGCTGTACTTAAGTCGGCATTTAGTCCCTTACACTTAATTCCGATGCAATTTCTGTATTTCATCGTCAATGGGGAGGTCGAAATGATACAGTAACCCTACAGAGGTGCATCGGAATGTAAAACTGGTGACACAGGAAGCGCTCATAACATAGACCCTAAGAAGACTCAGTTTTCTTGTACTGAAGTCGGCATTGTGTCTCTTCTATTTAATTTGATGCAATTTCTGTGTTTCATCGTCACTGTGAAGGTCCAAGGGATACAGTAAACCTGCAGAGGTGCATCAAAATGTAAAACTGATGGCACAGGAAACGCTCAAAACATAGACAATAGGAAGACTGAGTCTTCCTGAACCTAAGTCGGCTTTGTGTCTCTTATATTTAATTCCGATGCAATTTCCGTTTTTCATCGTCAATGGGAATGTCCAAGGGATACAGTGAACCTGCAGAGGTGCATCGGAATGTAAAACTGGAGACAAAGGAAGCGCCCAAATCATACACCGTAAGATGACTCAGTTTTCTTGTGCTTAAGTCGGCGTTGTGTCTCTTATATATAATTCCAATGCAATTTCTGTGTTTAATCGTCAATAAGAAGGTCCAAGGGATACAGTAAACCTGCAGAGGTGCATCGGAATGTAAAACTGGCGACACAGGAAACGCTCAAACATAGACCGTAAGAAGATTCAGTCTTCCTGTACTTAAAACGTCATTGTGTCTCTTATATTTAATTTCGATGCAATTTCTGTGTTTCATCGCCAATGGGAAAGTGCAAGGGACACAGTAAACCTGCAGAGGTGCATCGGAATATAAAACTGGTGACACAACAAACGCTCAAAGCATAGACCGTAAGGAGACTCAGTTTTCTTGTACTTAAGTCGGCATTATGTCTCTTATATTTAATTCCGATGCAATTTCTGTGTTTCATCGTCATTCTGAAGGTCCAATGGACACAGTTAAGCTGCAGAGGTGCATCGGAATGTAAAACTGGTGACACAGGTAACGCTCAAAACCTTGACTGGAAGAAGACTCAGTCTTCCTGTACTTAGGTCGGCATTGTGTCACTTATATTTAATTCCGATGCAATTTCTGTGTTTCATCGTCACTGTGATGGTCCAAGGGATACAGAAAACCTGCAGAGGAGCATCGGAATGTAAAACTGTTGACACAGGAAATTCTCAAAACATAGACAGTAGGAAGACTCAGCCTTCCTGTTCGTATGTCGGCATTGTTTCTCTGATATTTAATTCCGATGCAATTTCTGTTTTTCGTCGTCAATGGGAAGGTCCAAGGGATACAGTAAACCTGCCGAAGTGCATCGGAATGTAAAACTGGTGACACAGGAAGCGCTCAAATCGTAGACCGTAAGAAGACTCAGTTTTCTTGTACTTAAGTCGGCATTGTGTCTCTTATATTTAATTCCGATGCAATTTCTGTTTTTCATCGTCATGGGAAGGTCCAAGGGATACAGTGTACCTGCAGAGGTGCATCGGAATGTAAAACTGGTGACAAAGGAAACGCCCAAATCATACACCGTAAGATGACTCAGTTTTCTTGTGCTTAAGCCGGCGTTGTGTCTCTTATATATAATTCCGGTGCAATTTCTGTGTTTCATCGTCAATGGGAAGGTCTAAGGGAAACGGTATACCTGCAGAGGTGCATCGGAATGTAAAACTGGTGACAAGGGAAACGCTCAAAACATAGACAGTAGAAAGACTCAGTCTTCCTGTAATTATGTCGGCATTGTGTCTCTTATATTTAATTCCGATGCAATTTCTGTGATTCATCGTCACTGTGAAGGTCCAAGGGATACAGTAAACCTGCAGAGGTGCATCGGAATGTAAAACTGGTGACACAGGAAACGCTCAAAGCATAGACCGTAAGAAGACTCAGTTTTCTTGTACTTAAGTCGGCATTGTGTCTCTTATATTTAATTCCGATGCAATTTCTGTGTTTCATCGTCACTGTGAAGGTCCAAGGGATACAGTAAACCTCCAGAGGTGCATCAAAATGTAAAACTGATGACACAGGAAATGCTCAAAACGTAGACAGTAGGAAGACTCAGTCTTCCTGTACCTAAGTCGGCATTGTGTCTCTTATATTTAGTTCCGAAGCAATTTCTGTGTTTCATCGTCAATGGGAAGGTCGAAGGGAAACAGTAAACCTGCAGAGGTGCATCGGAATGTAAAACTGGTGATACAGGACACGCTCAAATCATAGACAGTAGGAAGACTCAGTCTACCTTTGCTTAAGTCGGCATGGTGTCTCTTATATTTAATTCCGATGCAAGTTCTGTTTCATCGTCAATGCGAAGGTCCAATGGATACAGTAGATCTGCAGAGGTGCATCGTAATGGAAAACTGGTGACACTGGAAACGCTCAAAACATAGACCGTAAGAAGACTCGGTTTTCTTGTACTTAAGTCGGCGTTGTGTGTCTTATATTTATGTCCGATGTAATGTCTCTGTTTCATCGTCAATGGGAAGGTCCAATGGATACAGTAAACCTGCAGAGGTGCATCGGAATGTAAAACTGGTGACGCAGGAAACGCTCAAAACATAGACAGTAGGAAGACTCAATCTTCCTGTACTTGTGTCGACATTGTGTCTCTTATATTTAATTCCGATGCAATTTCTGTGTTTCATCGTCATTCTGAAGGTCCAATGGATACAGTTAACCTGCAGAGGTGCATCGGAATGTAAAACTGGTGACACAAGTAACGCTCAAAACATTGACTGGATGAAGACTCAGTCTTCCTATACTTAGGTCGGCATTGTGTCTCTTATATTTAATTCCGATGCAATTTCTGTGTTTCATCGTCACTGTGATGGTCCAACGGATACAGTAAACCTGCAGAGGTGCATGGGAATGTAAAACTGGTGACACAGGAAATGCTCAAAACATAGACAGTAGTAAGACTCAGCCTTCCTGTTCTTAAGTCTGCATTGTGTCTCTTACATTTAATTTCGATGCTATTTCTGTGCTTCATCGTCAATGGGAAGGTCCAATGGATGCAGTAAACCTGCCGAGGTGCATCGGAATGGAAAACTGGTGACACTGGAAACGCTCAAAACAAAGACCGTAAGAAGACTCAGTTTTCTTGTACTTAAGTCGGCGTTGTGTGTCTTATATTTATGTCCGATGTAATTTCTGTGTTTCATCGTCAATGGGAAGGTCCAATGGATACAGTAAACCTGCAGAGGTGCATCGGAATGTAAAACTGGTGACACAGGAAACGCACAAAACATAGACAATAGAAAGACACACGCTTCCTGTACTTAAGTCGACATTGTGTCTCTTATATTTAATTCCGATGCAATTTCCGTGTTTCATCGTCATTCTGAAGGTCCAATGGATACATTTAACCTGCAGAGGTGCATCGGAATGTAAAACTGGTGACACAGGTAACGCTCAAAACATTGACTGGATGAAGACTCAGTCTTCCTATACTTAGGTCGGCTTTGTGTCTCTTATATTTAATTCCGATGCAATTTCTGTGTTTCATCGTCACTGTGATGGTCCAAGGGATACAGTAAACCTGCAGAGGTGCATCGGAATGTAAAACTGGTGACACAGGAAATGCTCAAAACATAGACAGTAGGGAGACTCAGCCTTCCTGTTCTTATGTCGGCATTGTGTCTCTTATATTTAATTCCGATGCTATGTTTGTGTTTCATCGTCAATGGGAAGGTCCAATGGATACGGTAAAACGGCAGAGGTGCATCGGAGTGTAAAACTGGTGACACAGGAAACGATCAAAACATAGTCAGTAGGAATACTCAGTCTTCCTGTACTTAAGTCGGCATTGTCTCTCTTATATTTAAATCCGATGCAATTTCTGTGTTTCGTCGTCAATGGGAAGGTCCAAGGGATAAAGTAAACCTGCAGAGGTGCATCGGAATGTAAAACTGGTGACAAAGGAAACGCTCAAATCATACACCGTAAGTTGACTCAGTTTTCTTGTACTTAAGTCGGCGTTGTGTCTCTTATATTTAATTCCAATGCAATTTCTGTGTTTCATCGTCACTGTGAAGGTCCAATGGATACAGTAAGCCAGCAGAGGTGCATCGGAATGTAAAACTGGTGACACAGGAAACGCTCAAAACATAGACAGTAGGAAGATTCAGTCTTGCTGTACTTAAGTCGGCATTTAGTCCCTTACACTTAATTCCGATGCAATTTCTGTATTTCATCGTCAATGGGGAGGTCGAAATGATACAGTAACCCTACAGAGGTGCATCGGAATGTAAAACTGGTGACACAGGAAGCGCTCATAACATAGACCCTAAGAAGACTCAGTTTTCTTGTACTGAAGTCGGCATTGTGTCTCTTCTATTTAATTTGATGCAATTTCTGTGTTTCATCGTCACTGTGAAGGTCCAAGGGATACAGTAAACCTGCAGAGGTGCATCAAAATGTAAAACTGATGGCACAGGAAACGCTCAAAACATAGACAATAGGAAGACTGAGTCTTCCTGTACCTAAGTCGGCTTTGTGTCTCTTATATTTAATTCCGATGCAATTTCCGTTTTTCATCGTCAATGGGAATGTCCAAGGGATACAGTGAACCTGCAGAGGTGCATCGGAATGTAAAACTGGAGACAAAGGAAGCGCCCAAATCATACACCGTAAGATGACTCAGTTTTCTTGTGCTTAAGTCGGCGTTGTGTCTCTTATATATAATTCCAATGCAATTTCTGTGTTTAATCGTCAATAAGAAGGTCCAAGGGATACAGTAAACCTGCAGAGGTGCATCGGAATGTAAAACTGGCGACACAGGAAACGCTCAAACATAGACCGTAAGAAGATTCAGTCTTCCTGTACTTAAAACGTCATTGTGTCTCTTATATTTAATTTCGATGCAATTTCTGTGTTTCATCGCCAATGGGAAAGTGCAAGGGACACAGTAAACCTGCAGAGGTGCATCGGAATATAAAACTGGTGACACAACAAACGCTCAAAGCATAGACCGTAAGGAGACTCAGTTTTCTTGTACTTAAGTCGGCATTATGTCTCTTATATTTAATTCCGATGAAATTTCTGTGTTTCATCGTCATTCTGAAGGTCCAATGGACACAGTTAAGCTGCAGAGGTGCATCGGAATGTAAAACTGGTGACACAGGTAACGCTCAAAACCTTGACTGGAAGAAGACTCAGTCTTCCTGTACTTAGGTCGGCATTGTGTCACTTATATTTAATTCCGATGCAATTTCTGTGTTTCATCGTCACTGTGATGGTCCAAGGGATACAGAAAACCTGCAGAGGAGCATCGGAATGTAAAACTGTTGACACAGGAAATTCTCAAAACATAGACAGTAGGAAGACTCAGCCTTCCTGTTCGTATGTCGGCATTGTTTCTCTGATATTTAATTCCGATGCAATTTCTGTTTTTCGTCGTCAATGGGAAGGTCCAAGGGATACAGTAAACCTGCCGAAGTGCATCGGAATGTAAAACTGGTGACACAGGAAGCGCTCAAATCGTAGACCGTAAGAAGACTCAGTTTTCTTGTACTTAAGTCGGCATTGTGTCTCTTATATTTAATTCCGATGCAATTTCTGTTTTTCATCGTCATGGGAAGGTCCAAGGGATACAGTGTACCTGCAGAGGTGCATCGGAATGTAAAACTGGTGACAAAGGAAACGCCCAAATCATACACCGTAAGATGACTCAGTTTTCTTGTGCTTAAGCCGGCGTTGTGTCTCTTATATATAATTCCGGTGCAATTTCTGTGTTTCATCGTCAATGGGAAGGTCTAAGGGAAACGGTATACCTGCAGAGGTGCATCGGAATGTAAAACTGGTGACAAGGGAAACGCTCAAAACATAGACAGTAGAAAGACTCAGTCTTCCTGTAATTATGTCGGCATTGTGTCTCTTATATTTAATTCCGATGCAATTTCTGTGATTCATCGTCACTGTGAAGGTCCAAGGGATACAGTAAACCTGCAGAGGTGCATCGGAATGTAAAACTGGTGACACAGGAAACGCTCAAAGCATAGACCGTAAGAAGACTCAGTTTTCTTGTACTTAAGTCGGCATTGTGTCTCTTATATTTAATTCCGATGCAATTTCTGTGTTTCATCGTCACTGTGAAGGTCCAAGGGATACAGTAAACCTCCAGAGGTGCATCAAAATGTAAAACTGATGACACAGGAAATGCTCAAAACGTAGACAGTAGGAAGACTCAGTCTTCCTGTACCTAAGTCGGCATTGTGTCTCTTATATTTAGTTCCGAAGCAATTTCTGTGTTTCATCGTCAATGGGAAGGTCGAAGGGAAACAGTAAACCTGCAGAGGTGCATCGGAATGTAAAACTGGTGATACAGGACACGCTCAAATCATAGACAGTAGGAAGACTCAGTCTACCTTTGCTTAAGTCGGCATGGTGTCTCTTATATTTAATTCCGATGCAAGTTCTGTTTCATCGTCAATGCGAAGGTCCAATGGATACAGTAGATCTGCAGAGGTGCATCGTAATGGAAAACTGGTGACACTGGAAACGCTCAAAACATAGACCGTAAGAAGACTCGGTTTTCTTGTACTTAAGTCGGCGTTGTGTGTCTTATATTTATGTCCGATGTAATGTCTCTGTTTCATCGTCAATGGGAAGGTCCAATGGATACAGTAAACCTGCAGAGGTGCATCGGAATGTAAAACTGGTGACGCAGGAAACGCTCAAAACATAGACAGTAGGAAGACTCAATCTTCCTGTACTTGTGTCGACATTGTGTCTCTTATATTTAATTCCGATGCAATTTCTGTGTTTCATCGTCATTCTGAAGGTCCAATGGATACAGTTAACCTGCAGAGGTGCATCGGAATGTAAAACTGGTGACACAAGTAACGCTCAAAACATTGACTGGATGAAGACTCAGTCTTCCTATACTTAGGTCGGCATTGTGTCTCTTATATTTAATTCCGATGCAATTTCTGTGTTTCATCGTCACTGTGATGGTCCAACGGATACAGTAAACCTGCAGAGGTGCATGGGAATGTAAAACTGGTGACACAGGAAATGCTCAAAACATAGACAGTAGGAAGACTCAGCCTTCCTGTTCTTAAGTCTGCATTGTGTCTCTTACATTTAATTTCGATGCTATTTCTGTGCTTCATCGTCAATGGGAAGGTCCAATGGATGCAGTAAACCTGCCGAGGTGCATCGGAATGGAAAACTGGTGACACTGGAAACGCTCAAAACAAAGACCGTAAGAAGACTCAGTTTTCTTGTACTTAATTCGGCGTTGTGTGTCTTATATTTATGTCCGATGTAATTTCTGTGTTTCATCGTCAATGGGAAGGTCCAATGGATACAGTAAACCTGCAGAGGTGCATCGGAATGTAAAACTGGTGACACAGGAAACGCACAAAACATAGACAATAGAAAGACACACGCTTCCTGTACTTAAGTCGACATTGTGTCTCTTATATTTAATTCCGATGCAATTTCCGTGTTTCATCGTCATTCTGAAGGTCCAATGGATACATTTAACCTGCAGAGGTGCATCGGAATGTAAAACTGGTGACACAGGTAACGCTCAAAACATTGACTGGATGAAGACTCAGTCTTCCTATACTTAGGTCGGCTTTGTGTCTCTTATATTTAATTCCGATGCAATTTCTGTGTTTCATCGTCACTGTGATGGTCCAAGGGATACAGTAAATCTGCAGAGGTGCATCGGAATGTAAAACTGGTGACACAGGAAATGCTCAAAACATAGACAGTAGGAAGACTCAGCCTTCCTGTTCTTATGTCGGCATTGTGTCTCTTATATTTAATTCCGATGCTATGTTTGTGTTTCATCGTCAATGGGAAGGTCCAATGGATACGGTAAAACGGCAGAGGTGCATCGGAGTGTAAAACTGGTGACACAGGAAACGATCAAAACATAGCCAGTAGGAATACTCAGTCTTCCTGTACTTAAGTCGGCATTGTCTCTCTTATATTTAAATCCGATGCAATTTCTGTGTTTCGTCGTCAATGGGAAGGTCCAAGGGATAAAGTAAACCTGCAGAGGTGCATCGGAATGTAAAACTGGTGACAAAGGAAACGCTCAAATCATACACCGTAAGTTGACTCAGTTTTCTTGTACTTAAGTCGGCGTTGTGTCTCTTATATTTAATTCCAATGCAATTTCTGTGTTTCATCGTCACTGTGAAGGTCCAATGGATACAGTAAGCCAGAAGAGGTGCATCGGAATGTAAAACTGGTGACACAGGAAACGCTCAAAACATAGACAGTAGGAAGATTCAGTCTTGCTGTACTTAAGTCGGCATTTAGTCCCTTACACTTAATTCCGATGCAATTTCTGTATTTCATCGTCAATGGGGAGGTCGAAATGATACAGTAACCCTACAGAGGTGCATCGGAATGTAAAACTGGTGACACAGGAAGCGCTCATAACATAGACCCTAAGAAGACTCAGTTTTCTTGTACTGAAGTCGGCATTGTGTCTCTTCTATTTAATTTGATGCAATTTCTGTGTTTCATCGTCACTGTGAAGGTCCAAGGGATACAGTAAACCTGCAGAGGTGCATCAAAATGTAAAACTGATGGCACAGGAAACGCTCAAAACATAGACAATAGGAAGACTGAGTCTTCCTGTACCTAAGTCGGCTTTGTGTCTCTTATATTTAATTCCGATGCAATTTCCGTTTTTCATCGTCAATGGGAATGTCCAAGGGATACAGTGAACCTGCAGAGGTGCATCGGAATGTAAAACTGGAGACAAAGGAAGCGCCCAAATCATACACCGTAAGATGACTCAGTTTTCTTGTGCTTAAGTCGGCGTTGTGTCTCTTATATATAATTCCAATGCAATTTCTGTGTTTAATCGTCAATAAGAAGGTCCAAGGGATACAGTAAACCTGCAGAGGTGCATCGGAATGTAAAACTGGCGACACAGGAAACGCTCAAACATAGACCGTAAGAAGATTCAGTCTTCCTGTACTTAAAACGTCATTGTGTCTCTTATATTTAATTTCGATGCAATTTCTGTGTTTCATCGCCAATGGGAAAGTGCAAGGGACACAGTAAACCTGCAGAGGTGCATCGGAATATAAAACTGGTGACACAACAAACGCTCAAAGCATAGACCGTAAGGAGACTCAGTTTTCTTGTACTTAAGTCGGCATTATGTCTCTTATATTTAATTCCGATGCAATTTCTGTGTTTCATCGTCATTCTGAAGGTCCAATGGACACAGTTAAGCTGCAGAGGTGCATCGGAATGTAAAACTGGTGACACAGGTAACGCTCAAAACCTTGACTGGAAGAAGACTCAGTCTTCCTGTACTTAGGTCGGCATTGTGTCACTTATATTTAATTCCGATGCAATTTCTGTGTTTCATCGTCACTGTGATGGTCCAAGGGATACAGAAAACCTGCAGAGGAGCATCGGAATGTAAAACTGTTGACACAGGAAATTCTCAAAACATAGACAGTAGGAAGACTCAGCCTTCCTGTTCGTATGTCGGCATTGTTTCTCTGATATTTAATTCCGATGCAATTTCTGTTTTTCGTCGTCAATGGGAAGGTCCAAGGGATACAGTAAACCTGCCGAAGTGCATCGGAATGTAAAACTGGTGACACAGGAAGCGCTCAAATCGTAGACCGTAAGAAGACTCAGTTTTCTTGTACTTAAGTCGGCATTGTGTCTCTTATATTTAATTCCGATGCAATTTCTGTTTTTCATCGTCATGGGAAGGTCCAAGGGATACAGTGTACCTGCAGAGGTGCATCGGAATGTAAAACTGGTGACAAAGGAAACGCCCAAATCATACACCGTAAGATGACTCAGTTTTCTTGTGCTTAAGCCGGCGTTGTGTCTCTTATATATAATTCCGGTGCAATTTCTGTGTTTCATCGTCAATGGGAAGGTCTAAGGGAAACGGTATACCTGCAGAGGTGCATCGGAATGTAAAACTGGTGACAAGGGAAACGCACAAAACATAGACAGTAGAAAGACTCAGTCTTCCTGTAATTATGTCGGCATTGTGTCTCTTATATTTAATTCCGATGCAATTTCTGTGATTCATCGTCACTGTGAAGGTCCAAGGGATACAGTAAACCTGCAGAGGTGCATCGGAATGTAAAACTGGTGACACAGGAAACGCTCAAAGCATAGACCGTAAGAAGACTCAGTTTTCTTGTACTTAAGTCGGCATTGTGTCTCTTATATTTAATTCCGATGCAATTTCTGTGTTTCATCGTCACTGTGAAGGTCCAAGGGATACAGTAAACCTCCAGAGGTGCATCAAGATGTAAAACTGATGACACAGGAAATGCTCAAAACGTAGACAGTAGGAAGACTCAGTCTTCCTGTACCTAAGTCGGCATTGTGTCTCTTATATTTAGTTCCGAAGCAATTTCTGTGTTTCATCGTCAATGGGAAGGTCGAAGGGAAACAGTAAACCTGCAGAGGTGCATCGGAATGTAAAACTGGTGATACAGGACACGCTCAAATCATAGACAGTAGGAAGACTCAGTCTACCTTTGCTTAAGTCGGCATGGTGTCTCTTATATTTAATTCCGATGCAAGTTCTGTTTCATCGTCAATGCGAAGGTCCAATGGATACAGTAGATCTGCAGAGGTGCATCGTAATGGAAAACTGGTGACACTGGAAACGCTCAAAACATAGACCGTAAGAAGACTCGGTTTTCTTGTACTTAAGTCGGCGTTGTGTGTCTTATATTTATGTCCGATGTAATGTCTCTGTTTCATCGTCAATGGGAAGGTCCAATGGATACAGTAAACCTGCAGAGGTGCATCGGAATGTAAAACTGGTGACGCAGGAAACGCTCAAAACATAGACAGTAGGAAGACTCAATCTTCCTGTACTTGTGTCGACATTGTGTCTCTTATATTTAATTCCGATGCAATTTCTGTGTTTCATCGTCATTCTGAAGGTCCAATGGATACAGTTAACCTGCAGAGGTGCATCGGAATGTAAAACTGGTGACACAAGTAACGCTCAAAACATTGACTGGATGAAGACTCAGTCTTCCTATACTTAGGTCGGCATTGTGTCTCTTATATTTAATTCCGATGCAATTTCTGTGTTTCATCGTCACTGTGATGGTCCAACGGATACAGTAAACCTGCAGAGGTGCATGGGAATGTAAAACTGGTGACACAGGAAATGCTCAAAACATAGACAGTAGGAAGACTCAGCCTTCCTGTTCAAAGTCTGCATTGTGTCTCTTACATTTAATTTCGATGCTATTTCTGTGCTTCATCGTCAATGGGAAGGTCCAATGGATGCAGTAAACCTGCCGAGGTGCATCGGAATGGAAAACTGGTGACACTGGAAACGCTCAAAACAAAGACCGTAAGAAGACTCAGTTTTCTTGTACTTAAGTCGGCGTTGTGTGTCTTATATTTATGTCCGATGTAATTTCTGTGTTTCATCGTCAATGGGAAGGTCCAATGGATACAGTAAACCTGCAGAGGTGCATCGGAATGTAAAACTGGTGACACATGAAACGATCAAATCATAGACAGTAGGTATACTCAGTCTTCCTGAACTTAAGTCGGCTTTGTGTCTCTTATATTAAAATCCGATGCAATTTCTGTGTCTTGTCGTCAATGGGATGGTCCAAGGGATACAGGAAACCTGCAGAGGTGAATCGGAATGTAAAACTGGTGACAAAGGAAACGCTCAAATCATACACCGTAAGTTGACTCAGTTTTCTTGTACTTAAGTCGGCGTTGTGTCTCTTATATATAATTCCGATGCAATTTCTGTGTTTCATCGTCACTGTGATGGTCCAAGGGATACAGTAAACCTGCAGAGGTGCATCGGAATGTAAAACTGGTGACACAGGAAATGCTCAAAACATAGTCAGTAGGAAGACTCAGCCTTCCTGTTCTTATGTCGGCATTGTGTCTCTTATATTTAATTCCGATGCTATGTCTGTGTTTCATCGTCAATGGAAAGGTCCAATGGATACGGTAAAACTGCAGAGGTGCATCGGAGTGTAAAACTGGTGACTTAGGAAACGATCAAAGCATAGACAGTAGGAAGACTCAGTCTTCCTGTTCTTAAGTCGGCATTGTGTCTCTTATATTTAATTCCGATGCAATTTCAGTGTTTCATCGTCAATGGGAAAGTCGAAGGGAAACAGTATACCAGCAGAGGTGCATCGGAATGTAAAACTGGTGACAGAGGAGACGCTCAAAGCATAGACAGTAGGAAGACTCAGTCTTCCTGTACTTAAGTCGGTATTGTGTCTCTTATAATTAATTCCGATGCAATTTCTGTGTTTCATCGTCACTGTGAAGGTCCAATGGATACAGTTAACATGCAGAGGTGCATCGGAATGTAAAACTGGTGACACAGGAAACGCTCAAAACATAGACAGTAGGAAGACTCAGCCTTCCTGTTCTTAAGTCGGCATTGTGTCTCTTATATTTAATTTCGATGCTATTTCTGTGTTTCATCGTCAATGGGAAGGTCCAATGGATACAGTAAACCTGCCGAGGTGCATCGGAATGTAAAACTGGTGACACTGGAAACGCTCAAAACATAGACCGTAAGAAGACTCAGTTTTCTTGTACTTAAGTCGGCGTTGTGTGTCTTATATTTATGTCCGATGTAATTTCTGTGTTTCATCGTCAATGGGAAGGTCCAATGGATACAGTAAACCTGCAGAGGTGCATCGGAATGTAAAACTGGTGACACATGAAACGATCAAATCATAGACAGTAGGAATACTCAGTCTTCCTGAACTTAAGTCGGCTTTGTGTCTCTTACATTAAAATCCGATGCAATTTCTGTGTCTTGTCGTCAATGGGAAGGTCCAAGGGATACAGGAAACCTGCAGAGGTGCATCGGAATGTAAAACTGGTGACAAAGGAAACGCTCAAATCATACACCGTAAGTTGACTCAGTTTTCTTGTACTTAAGTCGGCGTTGTGTCTCTTATATTTAATTCCGATGCAATTTCTGTGTTTCATCGTCAATGGGAAGGTTCAATGGATACAGTAAACCTGCAGAGGTGCATCGGAAAGTAAAACTGGTGACACAGGAAACGCACAAAACATAGACAATAGAAAGACACACGCTTCCTGTACTTAAGTCGACATTGTGTCTCTTATATTTAATTCCGATGCAGTTTCTGTGTTTCATCGTCATTCTGAAGGTCCAATGGATACAGTTAACCTGCAGAGGTGCATCGGAATGTAAAACTGGTGACACAGGTAACGCTCAAAACATTGACTGGATGAAGACTCAGTCTTCCTGTACTTAAGTCGACATTGTGTCTCTTATATTTAATTCCGATGCAATTTCTGTGTTTCATCGTCACTGTGATGGTCCAAGGGATACAGTAAACCTGAAGGGAGCATCGGAATGTAAAACTGGTGAAACAGGAAATGCTCAAAACATAGACAGTAGGAAGTCTCAGCCTTCCTGTTCTTATGTCGGCATTGTGTCACTTATATTTAATTCCGATGCTATGTCTGTGTTTCATCGTCAATGGGAAGGTCCAATGGATACGGTAAAACTGCAGAGGTGCATCGGAGTGTAAAACTGGTGACACAGGAAACGATCAAAACATAGTCAGTAGGAATACTCAGTCTTCCTGTACTTAAGTCGTCATTGTGTCTCTTATATTTAAATCCGATGCATTTTCTGTGTTTCGTCGTCAATGGGAAGGTCCAAGGGATAAAGTAAACCTGCAGAGGTGCATCGGAATGTAAAACTGGTGACAAAGGAAACGCTCAAATCATACACCGTAAGTTGACTCAGTTTTCTTGTACTTAAGTCGGCGTTGTGTCTCTTACATTTAATTCCGATGCAATTTCTGTGTTTCATCGTCACTGTGAAGGTCCAATGGATACAGTAAACCAGCAGAGGTGCAACGGAATGTAAAACTGGTGACACAGGAAACGCTCAAATCATAGACAGTAGGAAGATTCAGTCTTCCTGTACTTAAGTCGGCATTTAGACACTTACACTTAATTCCGATGCAATTTCTGTATTTCATCGTCAATGGGGAGGTCGAAATGATACAGTAACCCTACAGAGGTGCATCGGAATGTAAAACTGGTGACACAGGTTTGGCTCATAACATAGACCCTAAGAAGACTCAGTTTTCTTGTACTGAAGTCGGCATTGTGTCTCTTCTATTTAATTTGATGCAATTTCTGTGTTTAATCGTCAATAAGAAGGTCCAAGGGATACAGTAAACCTGCAGAGGTGCATCGGAATGTAAAACTGGCGACACAGGAAACGCTCAAACATAGACCGTAAGAAGATTCAGTCTTCCTGTACTTAAAACGTCATTGTGTCTCTTATATTTAATTTCGATGCAATTTCTGTGTTTCATCGCCAATGGGAAAGTGCAAGGGACACAGTAAACCTGCAGAGGTGCATCGGAATATAAAACTGGTGACACAACAAACGCTCAAAGCATAGACCGTAAGGAGACTCAGTTTTCCTGTACTTAAGTCGGCATTATGTCTCTTATATTTAATTCCGCTGCAATTTCTGTGTTTCATCGTCATTCTGAAGGTCCAATGGACACAGTTAAGCTGCAGAGGTGCATCGGAATGTAAAACTGGTGACACAGGTAACGCTCAAAACCTTGACTGGAAGAAGACTCAGTCTTCCTGTACTTAGGTCGGCATTGTGTCACTTATATTTAATTCCGATGCAATTTCTGTGTTTCATCGTCACTGTGATGGTCCAAGGGATACAGTAAACCTGCAGAGGAGCATCGGAATGAAAAACTGTTGACACAGGAAATTCTCAAAACATAGACAGTAGGAAGACTCAGCCTTCCTGTTCGTATGTCGGCATTGTTTCTCTGATATTTAATTCCGATGCAATTTCTGTTTTTCGTCGACAATGGGAAGGTCCAAGGGATACAGTAAACCTGCCGAAGTGCATCGGAATGTAAAACTGGTGACACAGGAAGCGCTCAAATCATACACCGTAAGATGACTCAGTTTTCTTGTGCTTAAGCCGGCGTTGTGTCTCTTATATATAATTCCGATGCAATTTCTGTGTTTCATCGTCAATGGGAAGGTCTAAGGGAAACGGTATACCTGCAGAGGTGCATCGGAATGTAAAACTGGTGACAAGGGAAACGCTCAAAACATAGACAGTAGAAAGACTCAGTCTTCCTGTAATTATGACGGCATTGTGTCTCTTGTATTTAATTCCGATGCAATTTCTGTGATTCATCGTCACTGTGAAGGTCCAAGGGATACAGTAAACCTGCAGAGGTGCATCGGAATGTAAAACTGGTGACACAGGAAACGCTCAAAGCATACACCGTAAGAAGACTCAGTTTTCTTGTACTTAAGTCGGCATTGTGTCTCTTATATTTAATTCCGATGCAATTTCTGTGTTTCATCGTCACTGTGAATGTCCAAGGGATACAGTAAACCTCCAGAGGTGCATCAAAATGTAAAACTGATGACACAGGAAATGCTCAAAACGTAGACAGTAGGAAGACTCAGTCTTCCTGTACCTAAGTCGGCATTGTGTCTCTTATATTTAGTTCCGAAGCAATTTCTGTGTTTCATCGTCAATGGGAAGGTCGAAGGGAAACAGTAAACCTGCAGAGGTGCATCGGAATGTAAAACTGGTGATACAGGACACGCTCAAATCATAGACAGTAGGAAGACTCAGTCTACCTTTGCTTAAGTCGGCATGGTGTCTCTCATATTTAATTCCGATGCAAGTTCTGTTTCATCGTCAATGCGAAGGTCCAATGGATAGAGTAGATCTGCAGAGGTGCATCGTAATGGAAAACTGGTGACACTGGAAACGCTCAAAACATAGACCGTAAGAAGACTCGGTTTTCTTGTACTTAAGTCGGCGTTGTGTGTCTTATATTTATGTCCGATGTAATGTCTGTGTTTCATCGTCAAAGGGAAGGTCCAATGGATACAGTAAACCTGCAGAGGTGCATCGGAATGTAAAACTGGTGACGCAGGAAACGCTCAAAACATAGACAGTAGGAAGACTCAATCTTCCTGTACTTGTGTCGACATTGTGTCTCTTATATTTAATTCCGATGCAATTTCTGTGTTTAATCGTCAATGGGAAGAACCAAGGGATACAGTGAACCTGCAGAGGTGCATTGGAATGTAAAACTGGTAACACAGGAAACGTTCAAATCATAGACCGTAAGAAGACTCAGTTTTCTTGTACT
The DNA here is from genome assembly GCF_023898315.1 of Schistocerca nitens. Lineage (NCBI taxonomy): Eukaryota > Metazoa > Arthropoda > Insecta > Orthoptera > Acrididae > Schistocerca > Schistocerca nitens. The sequence continues at coordinate 5,511,583 of NC_064624.1, forward strand.
TAAGTCGGCGTTGTGTCTCTTATATATAATTCCGAAGCAATTTCTGTTTTTCATCGTCAATGGGAAGGTCGAAGGGATACAGTATTCCTGCAGAGGTTCATCGGAATGTAAAACTGGTGACAAGGGAAACGCTCAAAACATAGACAGTAGAAAGTCTCAGTCTTCCTGTACTTATGTCGGCATTGTGTCTCTTATATTTAATTCCGATGCAATTTCTGCGATTCATCGTCACTGTGAAGGTCCAAGGGATACAGTAAACCTGCAGAGGTGGATCGGAATTTAAAACTGGTGAAACTGGAAACGCTCAAAACATAGACCGTAAAAAGACTCAGTTTTCTTGTACTTAAGTCGACGTTGAGTCTCTTATATTTAATTCCGATGTAATTTCTGTGTTTCATCGTCAATGGGAAGGTCCAATGGATACAGTAAACCTGCAGAGGTGCATCGAAATGTAAAACTGGTGACCCAGGAATCGCTCAAAGCATGGACAGTAGGAAGACTCAATGATCCTGTACTTAAGTCGGCATTGTGTCTCATATATTTAATTCCGATGCAATTTCTCTGTTTCATCGTCAATGGGAAGATCCAAGGGATACAGTAAACCTGCAGAGGAGCATCGGAATGTAAAACTCGTGATACAGGACACGCTCAAATCATAGTCAGTAGGAAGACTCAGTCTACCTTTGCTTAAGTTGGCATGGTGTCTCTTATATTTAATTCCGATGCAAGTTCTGTTTCATCGTCAATGGGAAGGTCCAATGGATACAGTAGATCTGCAGAGGTGCATCGGAATGTAAAACTGGTGACACAGAAAACGCTCAAAACATAGACCGTCAGAAGACTCAGTTTTCTTGTACTTAAGTCGGCGTTGTGTCTCTTACATTTAATTCCGATGCAATTTCTGTGTTTCATCGTCAATGGGAAGGTCCAATGGATACAGTAAACCTGCAGAGGTGCATCGGAATGTAATACTGGTGACACAGGAAAGGCTCAAAACATAGACAGTAGGAAGACTCAGTCTTCCTTTACTTAAGTCGGCATGGTGTCTCTTATATTTAATTCCGATGCAATTTCTGTGTTTCATCGTCAATGGGAAGGTTCAATGGATACAGTAAACCTGCAGAGGTGCATCGGAATGTAATACTGGTGACACAGGAAAGGCTCAATACATAGACAGTATGAAGACTCAGTCTTCCTTTACTTAAGTCGGCATGGTGTCTCTTATATTTAATTCCGATGCAATTTCTGTGTTTCATCGTCAATGGAAGGTCCAATGGATACAGTAAGCCTGCAGAGGTGCATCGGAATGTAAAACTGGTGAAGCAGGAAACGCACAAAACATAGACAGTAGAAAGACACGGTCTTCCTGTACTTAAGTCGACATTGTGTCTCTTATATTTAATTCCGATGCAATTTCTGTGTTTCATCGTCATTCTGAAGGTCCAATGGATACAGTTAACCTGCAGAGGTGCATCGGAATGTAAAACTGGTGACACAAGTAACGCTCAAAACATTGACTGGATGAAGACTCAGTCTTCCTATACTTAGGTCGGCATTGTGTCTCTTATATTTAATTCCGATGCAATTTCTGTGTTTCATCGTCACTGTGATGATCCAACGGATACAGTAAACCTGCAGAGGTGCATGGGAATGTAAAACTGGTGACACAGGAAATGCTCAAAACATAGACAGTAGGAAGACTCAGCCTTCCTGTTCTTATGTCGGCATTGTGTCTCTTATATTTAATTCCGATGCTATGTCTGTGTTTCATCGTCAATGGGAGGGTCCAATGGATACAGTAAAACTACAGAGGTGCATCGGAATGTAAAACTGGTGACACAGGGAACGATCAAAACATAGACAGTAGGAATACTCAGTCTTCCTGTACTTAAGTCGGCATTGTGTCTCTTATATTTAAATCCGATGGAATTTCTGTGTATCGTCGTCAATGGGAAGGTCAAATGGATACAGTAAACCAGCAGAGGTGCATCGGATTGTAAAACTGGTGACACAGGAAACGCTCAAAACATAGACAATAAAAAGACACACTCTTCCTGTACTTAAGTCGTCATTGTGTCTCCTCTATTTAATTCCGATGCAATTTCTGTGTTTCATCGTCAATGGGAAAGTCGAAGGGAAACAGTATACCTGCAGAGGTGCATCGGAATGTAAAACTGGTGACAGAGGAGACGCTCAAAGCATAGACAGTAGGAAGACTCAGTCTTCCTGTACTTAAGTCGGTATTGTGTCTCTTATAATTAATTCCGATGCAATTTCTGTGTTTCATCGTCACTGTGAAGGTCCAAGGGATACAGTTAACATGCAGAGGTGCATCGGAATGTAAAACTGGTGACACAGGAAACGCTCAAAACATAGACAGTAGGAAGACTCAGCCTTCCTGTTCGTAAGTCGGCATTGTGTCTCTTATATTTAATTTCGATGCTATTTCTGTGTTTCATCGTCAATGGGAAGGTCCAATGGATACAGTAAACCTGCAGAGGTGCATCGGAATGTAAAACTGGTGACACATGAAACGATCAAATCATAGACAGTAGGAATACTCAGTCTTCCTGAACTTAAGTCGGCTTTGTGTCTCTTATATTAAAATCCGATGCAATTTCTGTGTCTTGTCGTCAATGGGAAGGTCCAAGGGATACAGGAAACCTGCAGAGGTGCATCGGAATGTAAAACTGGTGACAAAGGAAACGCTCAAAACATAGACAGTAGGAAGACTCAGCCTTCCTGTTCTTAAGTCGGCATTGTGTCTCTTACATTTAATTTCGATGCTATTTCTGTGTTTCATCGTCAATGGGAAGGTCCAAGGGATACAGTGAAGCTGCAGAGGTGCATCGGAATGTAAAACTGGAGACAAAGGAAACGCCCAAATCATACACCGTAAGATGACTCAGTTTTCTTGTGCTTAAAACGTCATTGTGTCTCTTATATTTAATTTCGATGCAATTTCTGTGTTTCATCGCCAATGGGAAAGTCCAATGGACACAGTAAACCTGCAGAGGTGCATCGGAATGTAAAACTGGTGACACAGGAAACGCTCAAAGCATAGAACGGAAGGAGACTCAGTTTTCTTGTACTTAAGTCGGCATTATGTCTCTTATATTTAATTCCGATGCAATTTCTGTGTTTCATCGTCATTCTGAAGGTCCAATGGACACAGTTAACCTGCAGAGGTGCATCGGAATGTAAAACTGGTGACAAAGGAAACGCTCAAATCATACACCGTAAGTTGACTCAATTTTCTTGTACTTAAGTCGGCGTTGAGTCTCTTATATTTAATTCCGATGCAATTTCTGTGTTTCATCGTCACTGTGAAGGTCCAATGGATACAGTAAACCAGCAGAGGTGCATCGGAATGTAAAACTGGTGACACAGGAAACGCTCAAAACATAGACAGTAGGAAGATTCAGTCTTGCTGTACTTAAGTCGGCATTTAGTCCCTTACACTTAATTCCGATGCAATTTCTGTATTTCATCGTCAATGGGGAGGTCGAAATGATACAGTAACCCTACAGAGGTGCATCGGAATGTAAAACTGGTGACACAGGAAGCGCTCATAACATAGACCCTAAGAAGACTCAGTTTTGTTGTACTGAAGTCGGCATTGTGTCTCTTCTATTTAATTTGATGCAATTTCTGTGTTTCATCGTCACTGTGAAGGTCCAAGGGATACAGTAAACCTGCAGAGGTGCATCAAAATGTAAAACTGATGGCACAGGAAACGCTCAAAGCATAGACAATAGGAAGACTGAGTCTTCCTGTACCTAAGTCGGCTTTGTGTCTCTTATATTTAATTCCGATGCAATTTCCGTTTTTCATCGTCAATGGGAAGGTCCAAGGGATACAGTGAACCTGCAGAGGTGCATCGGAATGTAAAACTAGAGACAAAGGAAGCGCCCAAATCATTCACCGTAAGATGACTCAGTTTTCTTGTGCTTAAGTCGGCGTTGTGTCTCTTATATATAATTCCAATGCAATTTCTGTGTTTAATCGTCAATAAGAAGGTCCAAGGGATACAGTAAACCTGCAGAGGTGCATCGGAATGTAAAACTGGCGACACAGGAAACGCTCAAACATAGACCGTAAGAAGATTCAGTCTTCCTGTACTTAAAACGTCATTGTGTCTCTTATATTTAATTTCGATGCAATTTCTGTGTTTCATCGCCAATGGGAAAGTGCAAGGGACACAGTAAACCTGCAGAGGTGCATCGGAATATAAAACTGGTGACACAACAAACGCTCAAAGCATAGACCGTAAGGAGACTCAGTATTCCTGTACTTAAGTCGCCATTATGTCTCTTATATTTAATTCCGATGCAATTTCTGTGTTTCATCGTCATTCTGAAGGTCCAATGGACACAGTTAAGCTGCAGAGGAGCATCGGAATGTAAAACTGTTGACACAGGAAATTCTCAAAACATAGACAGTAGGAAGACTCAGCCTTCCTGTTCGTATGTCGGCATTGTTTCTCTGATATTTAATTCCGATGCAATTTCTGTTTTTCGTCGTCAAAGGGAAGGTCCAAGGGATACAGTAAACCTGCCGAAGTGCATCGGAATGTAAAACTGGTGACACAGGAAGCGCTCAAATCGTAGACCGTAAGAAGACTCAGTTTTCTTGTACTTAAGTCGGCATTGTGTCTCTTATATTTAATTCCGATGCAATTTTTGTTTTTCATCGTCATGGGAAGGTCCAAGGGATACAGTGTACCTGCAGAGGTGCATCGGAAAGTAAAACTGGTGACAAAGGAAACGCCCAAATCATACACCGTAAGATGACTCAGTTTTCTTGTGCTTAAGCCGGCGTTGTGTCTCTTATATATAATTCCGATGCAATTTCTGTGTTTCATCGTCAATGGGAAGGTCTAAGGGAAACGGTATACCTGCAGAGGTGCATCGGAATGTAAAACTGGTGACAAGGGAAACGCTCAAAACATAGACAGTAGAAAGACTCAGTCTTCCTGTAATTATGTCGGCATTGTGTCTCTTATATTTAATTCCGATGCAATTTCTGTGATTCATCGTCACTGTGAAGGTCCAAGGGATACAGTAAACCTGCAGAGGTGCATCGGAATGTAAAACTGGTGACACAGGAAACGCTCAAAGCATAGACCGTAAGAAGACTCAGTATTCTTGTACTTAAGTCGGCATTGTGTCTCTTATATTTAATTCCGATGCAATTTCTGTGTTTCATCGTCACTGTGAAGGTCCAAGGGATACAGTAAACCTGCAGAGGTGCATCGGAATGTAAAACTGGTGATACAGGACACGCTCAAATCATAGACAGTAGGAAGACTCAGTCTACCTTTGCTTAAGTCGGCATGGTGTCTCTTATATTTAATTCCGATGCAAGTTCTGTTTCATCGTCAATGCGAAGGTCCAATGGATACAGTAGATCTGCAGAGGTGCATCGTAATGGAAAACTGGTGACACTGGAAACGCTCAAAACATAGACCGTAAGAAGACTCGGTTTTCTTGTACTTAAGTCGGCGTTGTGTGTCTTATATTTATGTCCGATGTAATGTCTGTGTTTCATCGTCAATGGGAAGGTCCAATGGATACAGTAAACCTGCAGAGGTGCATCTGAATGTAAAACTGGTGACGCAGGAAACGCTCAAAACATAGACAGTCGGAAGACTCAATCTTCCTGTACTTGTGTCGACATTGTGTCTCTTATATTTAATTCCGATGCAATTTCTGTGCTTAATCGTCAATGGGAAGAACCAAGGGATACAGTAAACCTGCAGAGGTGCATTGGAATGTAAAACTGGTAACACAGGAAACGTTCAAATCATAGACCGTAAGAAGACTCAGTTTTCTTGTACTTAAGTCGGCGTTGTGTCTCTTATATATAATTCCGAAGCAATTTCTGTTTTTCATCGTCAATGGGAAGGTCGAAGGGATACAGTATTCCTGCAGAGATTCATCGGAATGTAAAACTGGTGACAAGGGAAACGCTCAAAACATAGACAGTAGAAAGACTCAGTCTTCCTGTACTTATGTCGGCATTGTGTCTCTTATATTTAATTCCGATGCTATGTCTGTGTTTCATCGTCAATGGGAAGGTCCAATGGATGCAGTAAACCTGCAGAGGTGCATCGAAATGTAAAACTGGTGACCCAGGAATCGCTCAAAACATGGACAGTAGGAAGACTCAATGATCCTGTACTTAAGTCGGCATTGTGTCTCATATATTTAATTCCGATGCAATTTCTCTGTTTCATCGTCAATGGGAAGATCCAAGGGATACAGTAAACCTGCAGAGGAGCATCGGAATGTAAAACTCGTGATACAGGACACGCTCAAATCATAGTCAGTAGGAAGACTCAGTCTACCTTTGCTTAAGTCGGCATGGTGTCTCTTATATTTAATTCCGATGCAAGTTCTGTTTCATCGTCAATGGGAAGGTCCAATGGATACAGTTAACATGCAGAGGTGCATCGGAATGTAAAACTGGTGACACAGAAAACGCTCTAAACATAGACCGTCAGAAGACTCAGTTTTCTTGTACTTAAGTCGGCGTTGTGTCTCTTACATTTAATTCCGATGCAATTTCTGTGTTTCATCGTCAATGGGAAGGTCCAATGGATACAGTAAACCTGCAGAGGTGCATCGGAATGTAATACTGGTGACACAGGAAAGGCTCAAAACATAGACAGTAGGAAGACTCAGTCTTCCTTTACTTAAGTCGGCATGGTGTCTCTTATATTTAATTCCGATGCAATTTCTGTGTTTCATCGTCAATGGGAAGGTCCAATGGATACAGTAAACCTGCAGAGGTGCATCGGAATGTAATACTGGTGACACAGGAAAGGCTCAATACATAGACAGTATGAAGACTCAGTCTTCCTTTACTTAAGTCGGCATGGTGTCTCTTATATTTAATTCCGATGCAATTTCTGTGTTTCATCGTCAATGGAAGGTCCAATGGATACAGTAAACCTGCAGAGGTGCATCGGAATGTAAAACTGGTGAAGCAGGAAACGCACAAAACGTAGACAATAGAAAGACACAGTCTTCCTGTACTTAAGTCGACATTGTGTCTCTTATATTTAATTCCGATGCAATTTCTGTGTTTCATCGTCATTCTGAAGGTCCAATGGATACAGTTAACCTGCAGAGGTGCATCGGAATGTAAAACTGGTGACACAAGTAACGCTCAAAACATTGACTGGATGAAGACTCAGTCTTCCTATACTTAGGTCGGCATTGTGTCTCTTATACTTAATTCCGATGCAATTTCTGTGTTTCATCGTCACTGTGATGATCCAACGGATACAGTAAACCTGCAGAGGTGCATGGGAATGTAAAACTGGTGACACAGGAAATGCTCAAAACATAGACAGTAGGAAGACTCAGCCTTCCTGTTCTTATGTCGGCATTGTGTCTCTTATATTTAATTCCGATGCTATGTCTGTGTTTCATCGTCAATGGGAGGGTCCAATGGATACAGTAAAACTACAGAGGTGCATCGGAATGTAAAACTGGTGACACAGGGAACGATCAAAACATAGACAGTAGGAATACTCAGTCTTCCTGTACTTAAGTCGGCATTGTGTCTCTTATATTTAAATCCGATGGAATTTCTGTGTATCGTCGTCAATGGGAAGGTCAAATGGATACAGTAAACCAGCAGAGGTGCATCGGATTTTAAAACTGGTGACACAGGAAACGCTCAAAACATAGACAATAAAAAGACACACTCTTCCTGTACTTAAGTCGTCATTGTGTCTCCTCTATTTAATTCCGATGCAATTTCTGTGTTTCATCGTCAATGGGAAAGTCGAAGGGAAACAGTATACCTGCAGAGGTGCATCGGAATGTAAAACTGGTGACACAGGAAACGCTCAAAACATAGACAGTAGGAAGACTCAGCCTTCCTGTTCTTAAGTCGGCATTGTGTCTCTTACATTTAATTTCGATGCTATTTCTGTGCTTCATCGTCAATGGGAAGGTCCAATGGATGCAGTAAACCTGCCGAGGTGCATCGGAATGGAAAACTGGTGACACTGGAAACGCTCAAAACAAAGACCGTAAGAAGACTCAGTTTTCTTGTACTTAAGTCGGCGTTGTGTGTCTTATATTTATGTCCGATGTAATTTCTGTGTTTCATCGTCAATGGGAAGGTCCAATGGATACAGTAAACCTGCAGAGGTGCATCGGAATGTAAAACTGGTGACACATGAAACGATCAAATCATAGGCAGTAGGAATACTCAGTCTTCCTGAACTTAAGTCGGCTTTGTGTCTCTTATATTAAAATCCGATGCAATTTCTGTGTCTTGTCGTCAATGGGAAGGTCCAAGGGATACAGGAAACCTGCAGAGGTGAATCGGAATGTAAACCTGGTGACAAAGGAAACGCTCAAATCATACACCGTAAGTTGACTCAGTTTTCTTGTACTTAAGTCGGCGTTGTGTCTCTTATATTTAATTCCGATGCAATTTCTGTGCTTCATGGTCATTCTGAAGGTCAAATGGATACAGTTAACCTGCAGAGGTGCATCGGAATGTAAAACTGGTGACACAGGTAACGCTCAAAACATTGACTGGATGAACACTCAGTCTTCCTATACTTAGGTCGGCATTGTGTCTCTTATATTTAATTCCGATGCAATTTCTGTGTTTCATCGTCACTGTGATGGTCCAAGGGATACAGTAAACCTTCAGAGGTGCATCGGAATGTAAAACTGGTGACTCAGGAAATGCTCAAAACATAGACAGTAGGAAGACTCAGCCTTCCTGTTCTTATGTCGGCATTGTGTCTCTTATATTTAATTCCGATGCTATGTCTGTGTTTCATCGTCAATGGGAAGGTCCAATGGATACGGTAAAACTGCAGAGGTGCATCGGAGTGTAAAACTGGTGACACAGGAAACGATCAAAGCATAGACAGTAGGAAGACTCAGTCTTCCTGTTCTTAAGTCGGCATTGTGTCTCTTATATTTAATTCCGATGCAATTTCTGTGTTTCATCGTCAATGGGAAAGTCGAAGGGAAACAGTATACCTGCAGAGGTGCATCGGAATGTAAAACTGGTGACAGAGGAGACGCTCAAAGCATAGACAGTAGGAAGACTCAGTCTTCCTGTACTTAAGTCGGTATTGTGTCTCTTATAATTAATTCCGATGCAATTTCTGTGTTTCATCGTCACTGTGAAGGTCCAAGGGATACAGTTAACATGCAGAGGTGCATCGGAATGTAAAACTGGTGACACAGGAAACGCTCAAAACATAGACAGTAGGAAGACTCAGCCTTCCTGTTCTTATGTCGGCATTGTGTCTCTTATATTTAATTCCGATGCTATGTCTGTGTTTCATCGTCAATGGGAAGGTTCAATGGATACAGTAGATCTGCAGAGGTGCATCGGAATGTAAAACTGGTGACACAGAAAACGCTCAAAACATAGACCGTAAGAAGACTCAGTTTTCTTGTACTTAAGTCGGCGTTGTGTGTCTTATATTTATGTCCGATGTAATTTCTGTGTTTCATCGTCAATGGGAAGGTCCAATGGATACAGTAAACCAGCAGAGGTGCATCGGAATGTAAAACTGGTGACACAGGAAGCGCTCAAATCATAGACAGTAGGAAGATTCAGTCTTCCTGTACTTAAGTCGGCATTTAGAACCTTACACTTAATTCCGATGCAATTTCTGTATTTCATCGTCAATGGGGAGGTCGAAATGATACAGTAACCCTACAGAGGTGCATCGGAATGTAAAACTGGTGACACAGGTTGCGCTCATAACATAGACCCTAAGAAGACTCCGTTTTCTTGTACTGAAGTAGGCATTGTGTCTCTTCTATTTAATTTGATGCAATTTCTGTGTTTCATCGTCACTGTGAAGGTCCAAGGGATACAGTAAACCTGCAGAGGTGCATCAAAATGTAAAACTGATGGCACAGGAAACGCTCAAAACATAGACAATAGGAAGACTGAGTCTTCCTGTACCTAAGTCGGCATTGTGTCTCTTATATTTAATTCCGATGCAATTTCTGTTTTTCATCGTCAATGGGAAGGTCCAAGGGATACAGTGAACCTGCAGAGGTGCATCGGAATGTAAAACTGGAGACAAAGGAAACGCCCAAATCATACACCGTAAGATGACTCAGTTTTCTTGTGCTTAAAACGTCATTGTGTCTCTTATATTTAATTTCGATGCAATTTCTGTGTTTCATCGCCAATGGGAAAGTCCAATGGACACAGTAAACCTGCAGAGGTGCATCGGAATGTAAAACTGGTGACACAGGAAACGCTCAAAGCATAGACCGTAAGGAGACTCAGTTTTCTTGTACTTAAGTCGGCATTATGTCTCTTATATTTAATTCCGATGCAATTTCTGTGTTTCATCGTCATTCTGAAGGTCCAATGGACACAGTTAACCTGCAGAGGTGCATCGGAATGTAAAACTGGTGACACAGGTAACGCTCAAAACCTAGACTGGAAGAAGACTCAGTCTTCCTGTACTTAGGTCGGCATTGTGTCACTTATATTTAATTCCGATGCAATTTCTGTGATTCATCGTCACTGTGATGGTCCAAGGGATACAGTAAACCTGCAGAGGAGCATCAGAATCTAAAACTGGTGACACAGGAAATGCTCAAAACATAGACAGTAGGCAGACTCAGCCTTCCTGTTCTTATGTCGGCATTGTTTCTCTGATATTTAATTCCGATGCAATATCTGTTTTTCGTCATCAATGGGAAGGTCCAAGGGATACAGTAAACCTGCCGAAGTGCATCGGAATGTAAAACTGGTGACACAGGAAGCGCTCAAATCGTAGACCGTAATAAGAAGACTAAGTTTTCTTGTACTTAAGTCGGCATTGTGTCTCTTATATTTAATTCCGATGCAATTTCTGTGATTCATTGTCACTGTGAAGGTCCAAGGGATACAGTAAACCTGCAGAGGTGCATCGGAATGTAAAACTGGTGACACAGGAAATGCTCAAAACATAGACAGTAGGAAGACTCAGCCTTCCTGTTCTTATGTCGGCATTGTGTCTCTTATATTTAATTCCGATGCTATGTCTGTGTTTCATCGTCAATGGGAAGGTCCAATGGATACGGTAAAACTGCAGAGGTGCATCGGAGTGTAAAACTGGTGACACAGGAAACGATCAAAACATAGTCAGTAGGAATACTCAGTCTTCCTGTACTTAGGTCGGCATTGTGTCACTTATATTTAATTCCGATGCAATTTCTGAGTTTCATCGTCACTGTGATGGTCCAAGGGATACAGTAAACCTGCAGAGGAGCATCGGAATGTAAAACTGGTGACACAGGAAATGCTCAAAACATAGACAGTAGAAGACTCAGCCTTCCTGTTCTTATGTCGGCATTGTTTCTCTGATATTTAATTCCGATGCAATTTCTGTTTTTCGTCGTCAATGGGAAGGTCCAAGGGATACAGTAAACCTGCCGAAGTGCATCGGAATGTAAAACTGGTGACACAGGAAGCGCTCAAATCGTAGACCGTAAGAAGACTAAGTTTTCTTGTACTTAAGTCGGCATTGTGTCTCTTATATTTAATTCCGATGCAATTTCTGTGATTCATCGTCACTGTGAAGGTCCAAGGGATACAGTAAACCTGCAGAGGTGCATCGGAATGTAAAACTGGTGACACAGGAAATGCTCAAAACATAGACAGTAGGAAGACTCAGCCTTCCTGTTCTTATGTCGGCATTGTGTCTCTTATATTTAATTCCGATGCTATGTCTGTGTTTCATCGTCAATGGGAAGGTCCAATGGATACGGTAAAACTGCAGAGGTGCATCGGAGTGTAAAACTGGTGACACAGGAAACGATCAAAACATAGTCAGCAGGAATACTCAGTCTTCCTGTACTTAAGTCGGCATTGTGTCTCTTATATTTAAATCCGATGCAATTTCTGTGTTTCGTCGTCAATGGGAAGGTCCAAGGGATAAAGTAAACCTGCAGAGGTGCATCGGAATGTAAAACTGGTGACAAAGGAAACGCTCAAAGCATAGACAGTAGGAAGACTCAGTCTTCCTGTTCTTAAGTCGACATTGTGTCTCTTATATTTAATTCCGATGCAATTTCTGTGTTTCATCGTCACTGTGAAAGTCCAAGGGATACAGTTAACATGCAGAGGTGCATCGGAATGTAAAACTGGTGACACAGGAAACGCTCAAAACATATACAGTAGGAAGACTCAGCCTTCCTGTTCTTAAGTCGGCATTGTGTCTCTTATATTTAATTTCGATGCTATTTCTGTGTTTCATCGTCAATGGGAAGGTCCAATGGATACAGTAAACTTACCGAGGTGCATCGGAATGTAAAACTGGTGACACTGGAAACGCTCAAAACATAGACCGTAAGAAGACTCAGTTTTCTTGTACTTAAGTCGGCGTTGTGTGTCTTATATTTATGTCCGATGTAATTTCTGTGTTTCATCGTCAATGGGAAGGTCCAATGGATACAGTAAACCTGCAGAGGTGCATCGGAATGTAAAACTGGTGACACATGAAACGATCAAATCATAGACAGTAGGAATACTCAGTCTTCCTGAACTTAAGTCGGCTTTGTGTCTCTTATATTAAAATCCGATGCAATTTCTGTGTCTTGTCGTCAATGGGAAGGTCCAAGGGATACAGGAAACCTGCAGAGGTGCATCGGAATGTAAAACTGGTGACAAAGGAAACGCTCAAATCATACACCGTAAGTTGACTCAGTTTTCTTGTACTTAAGTCGGCGTTGTGTCTCTTATATTTAATTCCGATGCAATTTCTGTGTTTCATCGTCAATGGGAAGGTCCAATGGATACAGTAAACCTGCAGAGGTGCTTCGGAATGTAAAACTGGTGACACAGGAAACGCACAAAACATAGACAATAGAAAGACACACGCTTCCTGTACTTAAGTCGACATTGTGTCTCTTATATTTAATTCCGATGCAATTTCTGTGTTTCATCGTCATTCTGAAGGTCCAATGGATACAGTTAACCTGCAGAGGTGCATCAGAATGTAAAACTGGTGACACAGGTAACGCTCAAAACATTGACTGGATGAAGACTCAGTCTTCCTGTACTTAAGTCGACATTGTGTCTCTTATATTTAATTCCGATGCAATTTCTGTGTTTCATCGTCACTGTGATGGTCCAAGGGATACAGTAAACCTGCAGAGGTGCATCGGAATGTAAAACTGGTGACACAGGAAATGCTCAAAACATAGACAGTAGGAAGACTCAGCCTTCCTGTTCTTATGTCGGCATTGTGTCACTTATATTTAATTCCGATGCTATGTCTGTGTTTCATCGTCAATGGGAAGGTCCAATGGATACGGTAAAACTGCAGAGGTGCATCGGAGTGTAAAACTGGTGACACAGGAAACGATCAAAACATAGTCAGTAGGAATACTCAGTCTTCCGGTACTTAAGTCGGCATTGTGTCTCTTATATTTAAATCCGATGCAATTTCTGTGTTTCGTCGTCAATGGGAAGGTCCAAGGGATAAAGTAAACCAGCAGAGGTGCATCAGAATGTAAAACTGGTGACACAGGAAACGCTCAAAACATAGACAGTAGGAAGATTCTGTCTTCCTGTACTTAAGTCGGCATTTAGACCCTTATACTTAATTCCGATGCAATTTCTGTATTTCATCGTCAATGGGGAGGTCGAAATGATACAGTAACCCTACAGAGGTGCATCGGAATGTAAAACTGGTGACACAGGTTGCGCTCATAACATAGACCCTGAGAAGACTCAGTTTTCTTGTACTGAAGTCGGCATTGTGTCTCTTCTATTTAATTTGATGCAATTTCTGTGTTTCATCGTCACTGTGAAGGTCCAAGGGATACAGTAAACCTGCAGAGGTGCATCAAAATGTAAAACTGATGGCACAGGAAACGCTCAAAACATAGACAATAGGAAAACTGAGTCTTCCTGTACCTAAGTCGGCATTGTGTCTCTTATATTTGATTCCGATGCAATTTCTGTTTTTCATCGTCAATGGGAAGGTCCAAGGGATACAGTGAACCTGCAGAGGTGCATCGGAATGTAAAACTGGAGACAAAGGAAGCGCTCAAATCATAGACCGTAAGAAGACTCAGTTTTCTTGTACTTAAGTCGGCATTGTGTCTCTTATATTTAATTCCGATGCAATTTCTGTGTTTCATCGTCACTGTGAAGGTCCAAGGGATACAGTAAACCTCCAGGGGTGCATCAAAATGTAAAACTGATGACACAGGAAATGCTCAAAACGTAGACAGTAGGAAGACTCAGTCTTCCTGTGCCAAAGTCGGCATTGTGTCTCTTATATTTAGTTCCGAAGCAATTTCTGTGTTTCATCGTCAATGGGAAGGTCGAAGGGAAACAGTAAACCTGCAGAGGTGCATCGGAATGTAAAACTGGTGATACAGGACACGCTCAAATCATAGACAGTAGGAAGACTCAGTCTACCTTTGCTTAAGTCGGCATGGTGTCTCTTATATTTAATTCCGATGCAAGTTCTGTTTCATCGTCAATGGGACGGTCCAATGGATACAGTAAACCTGCAGAGGTGCATTGGAATGTAAAACTGGTAACACAGGAAACGTTCAAATCATAGACCGTAAGAAGACACAGTTTTCTTGTACTTAAGTCGGCGTTGTGTCTCTTATATATAATTCCGATGCAATTTCTGTGTTTCATCGTCAATGGAAGGTCCAATGGATACAGTAAACCTGCAGAGGTGCATCGTAATGGAAAGCTGGTGACACTGGAAACGCTCAAAACATAGACCGCAAGAAGACTCAGTTTTCTTGTACTTAAGTCGGCGTTGTGTGTCTTATATTTAATTCCGATGCAATTTCTGCGATTCATCGTCACTGTGAAGGTCCAAGGGATACAGTAAACCTGCAGAGGTGGATCGGAATTTAAAACTGGTGACACTGGAAACGCTCAAAACATAGACCGTAAAAAGACTCAGTTTTCTTGTACTTAAGTCAACGTTGAGTCTCTTAAATTTAATTCCGATGTAATTTCTGTGTTTCATCGTCAATGGGAAGGTCCAATGGATACAGTAAACCTGCAGAGGTGCATCGAAATGTAAAACTGGTGACCCAGGAATCGCTCAAAACATAGACAGTAGGAAGACTCAATGATCCTGTACTTAAGTCGGCATTGTGTCTCATTTATTTAATTCCGATGCAATTTCTCTGTTTCATCGTCAATGGGAAGATCCAAGGGATACAGTAAACCTGCAGAGGTGCATCGGAATGTAAAACTCGTGATACAGGACACGCTCAAATCATAGTCAGTAGGAAGACTGAGTCTACCTTTGATTAAGTCGGCATGGTGTCTCTTATATTTAATTCCGATGCAAGTTCTGTTTCATCGTCAATGGGAAGGTCCAATGGATACAGTAGATCTGCAGAGGTGCATCGGAATGTAAAACTGGTGACACAGAAAACGCTCAAAACATACACCGTAAGAAGACTCAGTTTTCTTGCACTTAAGTCGGCGTTGTGTCTCTTACATTTAATTCCGATGCAATTTCTGTGTTTCATCGTCAATGGGAAGGTCCAATGGATACAGTAAACCTGCAGAGGTGCATCGGAATGTAATACTGGTGACACAGGAAAGGCTCAAAACATAGACAGTAGGAAGACTCAGTCTTCCTTTACTTAAGTCTGCATGGTGTCTCTTATATTTAATTCCGATGCAATTTCTGTGTTTCATCTTCAATGGGAAGGTCCAATGGATACAGTAAACCTGCAGAGGTGCATCGGAATGTAATACTGGTGACACAGGAAAGGCTCAATACATAGACAGTAGGAAGACTCAGTCTTCCTTTACTTAAGTCGGCATGGTGTCTCTTATATTTAATTCCGATGCAATTTCTGTGTTTCATCGTCAATGGGAAGGTCCAATGGATACAGTAAACCTGCAGAGGTGCATCGGAATGTAATACTGGTGACACAGGAAAGGCTCAATACATAGACAGTAGGAAGACTCAGTCTTCCTTTACTTATGTCGGCATGATGTCTCTTATATTTAATTCCGATGCAAGTTCTGTTTCATCGTCAATGGGAAGGTTCAATGGATACAGTAGATCTGCAGAGGTGCATCGGAATGTAAAACTGGTGACACAGAAAACGCTCAAAACATAGACCGTAAGAAGACTCAGTTTTCTTGTACTTAAGTCGGCGTTGTGTGTCTTATATTTATGTCCGATGTAATTTCTGTGTTTCATCGTCTATGGGAAGGTCCAATGGATACAGTAAACCTGCAGAGGTGCATCGGAATGTAATACTGGTGACACAGGAAAGGCTCAAAACATAGACAGTAGGAAGACTCAGTCTTCCTTTACTTAAGTCGGCATGGTGTCTCTTATATTTAATTCCGATGCAATTTCTGTGTTTCATCGTCAATGGGAAGGTCCAATGGATACAGTAAACCTGCAGAGGTGCATCGGAATGTAATACTGGTGACACAGGAAAGGCTCAATACATAGACAGTAGGAAGACTCAGTCTTCCTTTACTTAAGTCGGCATGGTGTCTCTTATATTTAATTCCGATGCAATTTCTGTGTTTCATCGTCAATGGAAGGTCCAATGGATACAGTAAACCTGCAGAGGTGCATCGTAATGGAAAACTGGTGACACTGGAAACGCTCAAAACATAGACCGTAAGAAGACTCAGTTTTCTTGTACTTAAGTCGGCGTTGTGTGTCTTATATTTATGTCCAATGTAATTTCTGTGTTTCATCGTCAATGGGAAGGTCCAATGGATACAGTAAACCTGCAGAGGTGCATCGGAATGTAAAACTGGTGACGCAGGAAACGCTCAAAACATAGACAGTAGGAAGACTCAATCTTCCTGTACTTGAGTCGGCATTGTGTCTCTTATATTTAATTCCGATGCAATTTCTGTGTTTAATCGTCAATGGGAAGAACCAAGGGATACAGTAAACCTGCAGAGGTGCATTGGAATGTAAAACTGGTAGCACAGGAAACGTTCAAATCATAGACCGTAAGAAGACTCAGTTTTCTTGTACTTAAGTTGGCGTTGTGTCTCTTATATATAATTCCGATGCAATTTCCGTTTTTCATCGTCAATGGGAAGGTTGAAGGGAAACAGTATACCTGCAGAGGTTCATCGTAATGTAAAACTGGTGACACTGGAAACGCTCAAAACATAGACCGTAAAAAGACTCAGTTTTCTTGTACTTCAGTCAACGTTGAGTCTCTTATATTTAATTCCGATGTAATTTCTGTGTTTCATCGTCAATGGGAAGGTCCAATGGATACAGTAAACCTGCAGAGGTGCATCGAAATGTAAAACTGGTGACCCAGGAATCGCTCAAAACATAGACAGTAGGACGACTCAATGATCCTGTACTTAAGTCGGCATTGTGTCTCATATATTTAATTCCGATGCAATTTCTCTGTTTCATCGTCAATGGGAGGATCCAAGGGATACAGTAAACCTGCAGAGGTGCATCGGAATGTAAAACTCGTGATACAGGACACGCTCAAATCATAGTCAGTAGGAAGACTCAGTCTACCTTTGCTTAAGTCGGCATGGTGTCTCTTACATTTATTTCCGATGCAAGTTCTGTTTCATCGTCAATGGGAAGGTCCAATGGATAGAGTAGATCTGCAGAGGTGCATCGGAATGTAAAACTGGTGACACAGAAAACGCTCAAAACGTAGACCGTAAAAAGACTCAGTTTTCTTGTACTTAAGTCTCCGTTGTGTCTCTTATATTTAATTCCGATGCAATTTCTGTGTTTCATCGTCAATGGGAAGGTCCAATGAATACAGTAAACCTGCAGAGGTGCATCGGAATGTAATACTGGTGACACAGGAAAGGCTCAAAACATAGACAGTAGGAAGACTCAGTATTCCTTTACTTAAGTCTGCATGGTGTCTCTTATATTTAATTCCGATGCAATTTCTGTGTTTCATCTTCAATGGGAAGGTCCAATGGATACAGTAAACCTGCAGAGGTGCATCGGAATGTAATACTGGTGACACAGGAAAGGCTCAATACATAGACAGTAGGAAGACTCAGTCTTCCTTTACTTAAGTCGGCATGGTGTCTCTTATATTTAATTCCGATGCAATTTCTGTGTTTCATCGTCAATGGGAAGGTCCAATGGATACAGTAAACCTGCAGAGGTGCATCGGAATGTAATACTGGTGACACAGGAAAGGCTCAATACATAGACAGTAGGAAGACTCAGTCTTCCTTTACTTATGTCGGCATAATGTCTCTTATATTTAATTCCGATGCAAGTTCTGTTTCATCGTCAATGGGAAGGTTCAATGGATACAGTAGATCTGCAGAGGTGCATCGGAATGTAAAACTGGTGACACAGAAAACGCTCAAAACATAGACCGTAAGAAGACTCAGTTTTCTTGTACTTAAGTCGGCGTTGTGTGTCTTATATTTATGTCCGATGTAATTTCTGTGTTTCATCGTCTATGGGAAGGTCCAATGGATACAGTAAACCTGCAGAGGTGCATCGGAATGTAATACTGGTGACACAGGAAAGGCTCAAAACATAGACAGTAGGAAGACTCAGTCTTCCTTTACTTAAGTCGGCATTGTGTCTCTTATATTTAATTCCGATGCAATTTCTGTGTTTCATCGTCAATGGGAAGGTCCAATGGATACAGTAAACCTGCAGAGGTGCATCGGAATGTAATACCGGTGACACAGGAAAGGCTCAATACATAGACAGTAGGAAGACTCAGTCTTCCTTTACTTAAGTCGGCATGGTGTCTCTTATATTTAATTCCGATGCAATTTCTGTGTTTCATCGTCAATGGAAGGTCCAATGGATACAGTAAACCTGCAGAGGTGCATCGTAATGGAAAACTGGTGACACTGGAAACGCTCAAAACATAGACCGTAAGAAGACTCAGTTTTCTTGTACTTAAGTCGGCGTTGTGTGTCTTATATTTATGTCCAATGTAATTTCTGTGTTTCATCGTCAATGGGAAGGTCCAATGGATACAGTAAACCTGCAGAGGTGCATCGGAATGTAAAACTGGTGACGCAGGAAACGCTCAAAACATAGACAGTAGGAAGACTCAATCTTCCTGTACTTGAGTCGGCATTGTGTCTCTTATATTTAATTCCGATGCAATTTCTGTGTTTAATCGTCAATGGGAAGAACCAAGGGATACAGTAAACCTGCAGAGGTGCATTGGAATGTAAAACTGGTAGCACAGGAAACGTTCAAATCATAGACCGTAAGAAGACTCAGTTTTCTTGTACTTAAGTTGGCGTTGTGTCTCTTATATATAATTCCGATGCAATTTCCGTTTTTCATCGTCAATGGGAAGGTCGAAGGGAAACAGTATACCTGCAGAGGTTCATCGGAATGTAAAACTGGTGACACTGGAAACGCTCAAAACATAGACCGTAAAAAGACTCAGTTTTCTTGTACTTAAGTCAACATTGAGTCTCTTATATTTAATTCCGATGTAATTTCTGTGTTTCATCGTCAATGGGAAGGTCCAATGGATACAGTAAACCTGCAGAGGTGCATCGAAATGTAAAACTGGTGACCCAGGAATCGCTCAAAACATAGACAGTAGGACGACTCAATGATCCTGTACTTAAGTCGGCATTGTGTCTCATATATTTAATTCCGATGCAATTTCTCTGTTTCATCGTCAATGGGAAGATCCAAGGGATACAGTAAACCTGCAGAGGTGCATCGGAATGTAAAACTCGTGATACAGGACACGCTCAAATCATAGTCAGTAGGAAGACTCAGTCTACCTTTGCTTAAGTCGGCATGGTGTCTCTTATATTTATGTCCGATGCAAGTTCTGTTTCATCGTCAATGGGAAGGTCCAATGGATACAGTAGATCTGCAGAGGTGCATCGGAATGTAAAACTGGTGACACAGAAAACGCTCAAAACATAGACCGTAAAAAGACTCAGTTTTCTTGTACTTAAGTCTCCGTTGTGTCTCTTATATTTAATTCCGATGCAATTTCTGTGTTTCATCGTCAATGGGAAGGTCCAATGAATACAGTAAACCTGCAGAGGTGCATCGGAATGTAATACTGGTGACACAGGAAAGGCTCAAAACATAGACAGTAGGAAGACTCAGTCTTCCTTTACTTAAGTCGGCATGGTGTCTCTTATATTTAATTCCGATGCAATTTCTGTGTTTCATCGTCAATGGGAAGGTCCAATGGATACAGTAAACCTGCAGAGGTGCATCGGAATGTAATACTGGTGACACAGGAAAGGCTCAATACATAGACAGTAGGAAGACTCAGTCTTCCTTTACTTAAGTCGGCATGGTATCTCTTATATTTAATTCTGATGCAATTTCTGTGTTTCATCGTCAATGGAAGGTCCAATGGATACAGTAAACCTGCAGAGGTGCATCGTAATGGAAAACTGGTGACACTGGAAACGCTCAAAACATAGACCGTAAGAAGACTCAGTTTTCTTGTACTTAAGTCGGCGTTTTGTCTCTTATATTTACTTCCGATGCAATTTCTGTGTTTCATCGTCAATGGGAAGGTCCAATGGATACAGCAAACCTGCAGAGGTGCATCGGAATGTAATACTGATGACACAGGAAAGGCTCAAAACATAGACAGTAGGAAGACTCAGTCTTCCTTTACTTATGTCGGCATGGTGTCTCTTATATTTAATTCCGATGCAATTTCTGTGTTTCATCGTCAATGGGAAGGTCCAATGGATACAGTAAACCTGCAGAGGTGCATCGGAATGTAATACTGGTGACACAGGAAAGGCTCAAAGCATAGACAGTAGGAAGACTCAGTTTTCCTTTACTTATGTCGGCATGGTGTATCTTATATTTAATTCCGATGCAAGTTCTGTTTCATCGTCAATGGGAAGGTTCAATGGATACAGTAGATCTGCAGAGGTGCATCGGAATGTAAAACTGGTGACACAGAAAACGCTCAAAACATAGACCGTAAGAAGACTCAGTTTTCTTGTACTTAAGTCGGCGTTGTGTGTCTTATATTTAATTCCGATGCAATTTCTGTGTTTCATCGTCAATGGGAAGGTCCAATGGATACAGTAAACCTGCAGAGGTGCATCGGAATGTAATACTGGTGACACAGGAATGGCTCAAAACATAGACAGTAGGAAGACTCAGTCTTCCTTTACTTAAGTCGGCATGGTGTCTCGTATATATTTAATTCCGATGCAATTTCTGTGTTTCATCGTCAATGGAAGTTCCAATGGATACAGTAAACCTGCAGAGGTGCATCGTAATGGAAAACTGGTGACAGTGGAAACGCTCAAAACATAGACCGTAAGAAGACTCAGTTTTCTTGTACTTAAGTCGGCGTTGTGTCTCTTACATTTAATTCCGATGCAATTTCTGTGTTTCATCGTCAATGGGAAGGTCCAATTGATACAGCAAACCTGCAGAGGTGCATCGGAATGTAACACTGATGACACAGGAAAGGCTCAAAACATAGACAGTAGGAAGACTCAGTCTTCCTTTACTTATGTCGGCATGGTGTCTCTTATATTTAATTCCGATGCAATTTCTGTGTTTCATCGTCAATGGGAAGGTCCAATGGATACAGTAAACCTGCAGAGGTGCATCGGAATGTAATACTGGTGACACAGGAAAGGCTCAATACATAGACAGTAGGAAGACTCAGTCTTCCTTTACTTAAGTCGGCATGGTGTCTCTTATATTTAATTCCGATGCAATTTCTGTGTTTCATCGTCAATGGGAAGGTCCAATGGATACAGTAAACCTGCAGAGGTGCATCGGAATGTAATACTGGTGACACAGGAAAGGCTCAATACATAGACAGTAGGAAGACTCAGTCTTCCTTTACTTATGTCGGCATGATGTCTCTTATATTTAATTCCGATGCAAGTTCTGTTTCATCGTCAATGGGAAGGTTCAATGGATACAGTAGATCTGCAGAGGTGCATCGGAATGTAAAACTGGTGACACAGAAAACGCTCAAAACATAGACCGTAAGAAGACTCAGTTTTCTTGTACTTAAGTCGGCGTTGTGTGTCTTATATTTATGTCCGATGTAATTTCTGTGTTTCATCGTCTATGGGAAGGTCCAATGGATACAGTAAACCTGCAGAGGTGCATCGGAATGTAATACTGGTGACACAGGAAAGGCTCAAAACATAGACAGTAGGAATACTCAGTCTTCCTTTACTTAAGTCGGCATGGTGTCTCTTATATTTAATTCCGATGCAATTTCTGTGTTTCATCGTCAATGGGAAGGTCCAATGGATACAGTAAACCTGCAGAGGTGCATCGGAATGTAATACTGGTGACACAGGAAAGGCTCAATACATAGACAGTAGGAAGACTCAGTCTTCCTTTACTTAAGTCGGCATGGTGTCTCTTATATTTAATTCCGATGCAATTTCTGTGTTTCATCGTCAATGGGAAGGTTCAATGGATACAGTAGATCTGCAGAGGTGCATCGGAATGTAAAACTGGTGACACAGAAAACGCTCAAAACATAGACCGTAAGAAGACTCAGTTTTCTTGTACTTAAGTCGGCGTTGTGTGTCTTATATTTAATTCCGATGCAATTTCTGTGTTTCATCGTCAATGGAAGGTCCAATGGATACAGTAAACCTGCAGGGGTTCATCGGAATGTAAAACTGGTGACAAGGGAAACGCTCAAAACATAGACAGTA
Source organism: Schistocerca nitens (assembly GCF_023898315.1). Classification (NCBI taxonomy): domain Eukaryota; kingdom Metazoa; phylum Arthropoda; class Insecta; order Orthoptera; family Acrididae; genus Schistocerca; species Schistocerca nitens. The sequence continues at coordinate 5,534,233 of NC_064624.1, forward strand.
GAAAGACTCAGTCTTCCTGTACTTATGTCGGCATTGTGTCTCTCATATTTAATTCCGATGCAATTTCTGCGATTCATCGTCACTGTGAAGGTCCAAGGGATATAGTAAACCTGCAGAGGTGGATCGGAATTTAAAACTTGTGACACTGGAAACGCTCAAAACATAGACCGTAAAAAGACTCAGTTTTCTTGAACTTAAGTCAACGTTGAGTCTCTTATATTTAATTCCGATGTAATTTCTGTGTTTCATCGTCAATGGGAAGGTCCAATGTATACAGTAAACCTGCAGAGGTGCATCGAAATGTAAAACTGGGGACCCAGGAATCGCTCAAAACATAGATAGTAGGACGACTCAATGATCCTGTACTTAAGTCGGCATTGTGTCTCATATATTTAATTCCGATGCAATTTCTCTGTTTCATCGTCAATGGGAAGATCCAAGGGATACAGTAAACCTGCAGAGGTGCATCGGAATGTAAAACTCGTGATACAGGACACGCTCAAATCATAGTCAGTAGGAAGACTCAGTCTACCTTTGCTTAAGTCGGCATGGTGTCTCTTATATTTAATTCCGATGCAAGTTCTGTTTCATCGTCAATGGGAAGGTCCAATGGATACATTAGATCTGCAGAGGTGCATCGGAATGTAAAACTGGTGACACAGAAAACGCTCAAAACATAGACCGTAAGAAGGCTCAGTTTTCTTGTACTTAAGTCGGCGTTGTGTCTCTTATATTTACTTCCGATGCAATTTCTGTGTTTCATCGTCAATGGGAAGGTCCAATGGATACAGCAAACCTGCAGAGGTGCATCGGAATGTAATACTGATGACACAGGAAAGGCTCAAAACATAGACAGTAGGAAGACTCAGTCTTCCTTTACTTATGTCGGCATGGTGTCTCTTATATTTAATTCCGATGCAATTTCTGTGTTTCATCGTCAAAGGGAAGGTCCAATGGATACAGTAAACCTGCAGAGGTGCATCGGAATGTAATACTGGTGACACAGGAAAGGCTCAATACATAGACAGTAGGAAGACTAAGTCTTCCTTTACTTAAGTCGGCATGGTGTCTCTTATATTTAATTCCGATGCAATTTCTGTGTTTCATCGTCAATGGGAAGTTCCAATGGATACAGTAAACCTGCAGAGGTTCATCGGAATGTAATACTGGTGACACAGGAAAGGCTCAATACATAGACAGTAGGAAGACTTAGTTTTCCTTTACTTATGTCGGCATGGTGTCTCTTATATTTAATTCCGATGCAAGTTCTGTTTCATCGTCAATGGGAAGGTTCAATGGATACAGTATATCTGCAGAGGTGCATCGGAATGTAAAACTGGTGACACAGAAAACGCTCAAAACATAGACCGTAAGAAGACTCAGTTTTCTTGTACTTAAGTCGGCGTTGTGTGTCTTATATTTATGTCCGATGTAATTTCTGTGTTTCATCGTCTATGGCAAGGTCCAATGGATACAGTAAACCTGCAGAGGTGCATCGGAATGTAATACTGGTGACACAGGAAATGCTCAAAACATAGAAGGAAGACTCAGTCTTCCTTTACTTAAGTCGGCATGGTGTCTCTTATACTTAATTCCGATGCAATTTCTGTGTTTCATCGTCAATGGGAAGGTCCAATGGATACAGTAAACCTGCAGAGGTGCATCGGAATGTAATACTGGTGACACAGGAAAGGCTCAATACATAGACAGTAGGAAGACTCAGTCTTCCTTTACTTAAGTCGGCATGGTGTCTCTTATATTTAATTCCGATGCAATTTCTGTGTTTCATCGTCAATGGAAGGTCCAATGGATACAGTAAACCTGCAGAGGTGCATCGTAATGGAAAACTGGTGACACTGGAAACGCTCAAAACATAGACCGTAAGAAGACTCAGTTTTCTTGTACTTAAGTCGGCGTTGTGTGTCTTATATTTATGTCCGATGTAATTTCTGTGTTTCATCGTCAATGGGAAGGTCCAATGGATACAGTAAACCTGCAGAGGTGCATCGTAATGGAAAACTGGTGACACTGGAAGCGCTCAAAACATAGACCGTAAAAAGACTCAGTTTTCTTGTACTTAAGTCAACGTTGAGTCTCTTATATTTAATTCCGATGTAATTTCTGTGTTTCATCGTCAATGGGAAGGTCCAATGGATACAGTAAACCTGCAGAGGTGCATCGATATGTAAAACTGGTGACCCAGGAATCGCTCAAAACATAGACAGTAGGACGACTCAATGATCCTGTACTTAAGTCGGCATTGTGTCTCATATATTTAATTCCGATGCAATTTCTCTGTTTCATCGTCAATGGGAAGATCCAAGGGATACAGTAAACCTGCAGAGGTGCATCGGAATGTAAAACTCGTGATACAGGACACGCTCAAATCATAGTCAGTAGGAAGACTCAGTCTACCTTTGCTTAAGTCGGCATGGTGTCTCTTATATTTATTTCCGATGCAAGTTCTGTTTCATCGTCAATGGGAAGGTCCAATGGATACAGTAGATCTGCAGAGGTGCATCGGAATGTAAAACTGGTGACACAGAAAACGCTCAAAACATAGACCGTAAAAAGACTCAGTTTTCTTGTACTTAAGTCTCCGTTGTGTCTCTTATATTTAATTCCGATGCAATTTCTGTGTTTCATCGTCAATGGGAAGGTCCAATGAATACAGTAAACCTGCAGAGGTGCATCGGAATGTAATACTGGTGACACAGGAAAGGCTCAAAACATAGACAGTAGGAAGACTCAGTCTTCCTTTACTTAAGTCGGCATGGTGTCTCTTATATTTAATTCCGGTGCAATTTCTGTGTTTCATCGTCAATGGGAAGGTCCAATGGATACAGTAAACCTGCAGAGGTGCATCGGAATGTAATACTGGTGACACAGGAAAGGCTCAATACATAGACAGTAGGAAGAGTCAGTCTTCCTTTACTTAAGTCGGCATGGTATCTCTTATATTTAATTCTGATGCAATTTCTGTGTTTCATCGTCAATGGAAGGTCCAATGGATACAGTAAACCTGCAGAGGTGCATCGTAATGGAAAACTGGTGACACTGGAAACGCTCAAAACATAGACCGTAAGAAGACTCAGTTTTCTTGTACTTAAGTCGGCGTTGTGTCTCTTATATTTACTTCCGATGCAATTTCTGTGTTTCATCGTCAATGGGAAGGCCCAATGGATACAGCAAACCTGCAGAGGTGCATGGGAATGTAATACTGATGACACAGGAAAGGCTCAAAACATAGACAGTAGGAAGACTCAGTCTTCCTTTACTTATGTCGGCATGGTGTCTCTTATATTTAATTCCGATGCAATTTCTGTGTTTCATCGTCAATGGGAAGGTCCAATGGATACAGTAAACCTGCAGAGGTGCATCGGAATGTAATACTGGTGACACAGGAAAGGCTCAATACATAGACAGTAGGAAGACTAAGTCTTCCTTTACTTAAGTCGGCATGGTGTCTCTTATATTTAATTCCGATGCAATTTCTGTGTTTCATCGTCAATGGGAAGTTCCAATGGATACAGTAAACCTGCAGAGGTTCATCGGAATGTAATACTGGTGACACAGGAAAGGCTCAGTACATAGACAGTAGGAAGACTCAGTTTTCCTTTACTTATGTCGGCATGGTGTCTCTTATATTTAATTCCGATGCAAGTTCTGTTTCATCGTCAATGGGAAGGTTCAATGGATACAGTAGATCTGCAGAGGTGCATCGGAATGTAAAACTGGTGACACAGAAAACGCTCAAAACATAGACCGTAAGAAGACTCAGTTTTCTTGTACTTAAGTCGGCGTTGTGTGTCTTATATTTAATTCCGATGCAATTTCTGTGTTTCATCGTCAATGGGAAGGTCCAATGGATACAGTAAACCTGCAGAGGTGCATCGGAATGTAATACTGGTGACACAGGAAAGGCTCAAAACATAGACAGTAGGAAGACTCAGTCTTCCTTTACTTAAGTCTGCATGGTGTCTCTTATATTTAATTCCGATGCAATTTCTGTGTTTCATCGTCAATGGGAAGGTCCAATGGATACAGTAAACCTGCAGAGGTGCATCGGAATGTAATACTGGTGACACAGTAAAGGCTCATTACATAGACAGTAGGAAGACTCAGTCTTCCTTTACTTAATTCGGCATGGTGTCTCTTATATTTAATTCCGATGCAATTTCTGTGTTTCATCGTCAATGGGAAGGTTCAATGGATACAGTAGATCTGCAGAGGTGCATCGGAATGTAAAACTGGTGACACAGAACGCTCAAAACATAGACCGTAAGAAGACTCAGTTTTCTTGTACTTAAGTCGGTGTTGTGTGTCTTATATTTAATTCCGATGCAATTTCGGTGTTTCATCGTCAATGGAAGGTCCAATGGATACAGTAAACCTGCAGAGGTGCATCGGAATGTAATACTGGTGACACAGGAAAGGCTCAAAACATAGACAGTAGGAAGACTCAGTCTTCCTTTACTTAAGTCGGCATGGTGTCTCTTATACTTAATTCCGATGCATTTTCTGTGTTTCATCGTCAATGGGAAGGTCCAATGGATACAGTAAACCTGCAGAGGTGCATCGGAATGTAATACTGGTGACACAGGAAAGGCTCAATACATAGACAGTAGGAAGACTCAGTCTTCCTTTACTTAAGTCGGCATGGTGTCTCTTATATTTAATTCCGATGCAATTTCTGTGTTTCATCGTCGATGGAAGGTCCAATGGATACAGTAAACCTGCAGAGGTGCATCGTAATGGAAAACTGGTGACACTGGAAACGCTCAAAACATAGACCGTAAGAAGACTCAGTTTTCTTGTACTTAAGTCGGCGTTGTGTGTCTTATATTTATGTCCGATGTAATTTCTGTGTTTCATCGTCAATGGGAAGGTCCAATGGATACAGTAAACCTGCAGAGGTGCATCGTAATGGAAAACTGGTGACACTGGAAACGCTCAAAACATAGACCGTAAAAAGACTCAGTTTTCTTGTACTTAAGTCAACGTTGAGTCTCTTAAATTTAATTCCGATGTAATTTCTGTGTTACATCGTCAATGGGAAGGTCAATGGATACAGTAAACCTGCAGAGGTGCATCGAAATGTAAAACTGGTGACCCAGGAATCGCTCAAAACATAGACAGTAGGAAGACTCAATGATCCTGTACTTAAGTCGGCATTGTGTCTCATTTATTTAATTCCGATGCAATTTCTCTGTTTCATCGTCAATGGGAAGATCCAAGGGATACAGTAAACCTGCAGAGGTGCATCGGAATGTAAAACTCGTGATACAGGACACGCTCAAATCATAGTCAGTAGGAAGACTGAGTCTACCTTTGATTAAGTCGGCATGGTGTCTCTTATATTTAATTCCGATGCAAGTTCTGTTTCATCGTCAATGGGAAGGTCCAATGGATACAGTAGATCTGCAGAGGTGCATCGGAATGTAAAACTGGTGACACAGAAAACGCTCAAAACATAGACCGTAAGAAGACTCAGTTTTCTTGTACTTATGTCGGCGTTGTGTCTCTTACATTTAATTCCGATGCAATTTCTGTGTTTCATCGTCAATGGGAAGGTCCAATGGATACAGTAAACCTGCAGAGGTGCATCGGAATGTAATACTGGTGACACAGGAAAGGCTCAAAACATAGACAGTAGGAAGACTCAGTCTTCCTTTACTTAAGTCTGCATGGTGTCTCTTATATTTAATTCCGATGCAATTTCTGTGTTTCGTCTTCAATGGGAAGGTCCAATGGATACAGTAAACCTGCAGAGGTGCATCGGAATGTAATACTGGTGACACAGGAAAGGCTCAATACATAGACAGTAGGAAGACTCAGTCTTCCTTTACTTAAGTCGGCATGGTGTCTCTTATATTTAATTCCGATGCAATTTCTGTGTTTCATCGTCAATGGGAAGGTCCAATGGATACAGTAAACCTGCAGAGGTGCATCGGAATGTAATACTGGTGACACAGGAAAGGCTCAATACATAGACAGTAGGAAGACTCAGTCTTCCTTTACTTATGTCGGCATGATGTCTCTTATATTTAATTCCGATGCAAGTTCTGTTTCATCGTCAATGGGAAGGTTCAATGGATACAGTAGATCTGCAGAGGTGCATCGGAATGTAAAACTGGTGACACAGAAAACGCTCAAAACATAGACCGTAAGAAGACTCAGTTTTCTTGTACTTAAGTCGGCGTTGTGTGTCTTATATTTATGTCCGATGTAATTTCTGTGTTTCATCGTCTATGGGAAGGTCCAATGGATACAGTAAACCTGCAGAGGTGCATCGGAATGTAATACTGGTGACACAGGAAAGGCTCAAAGCATAGACAGTAGGAAGACTCAGTCTTCCTTTACTTATGTCGGCATGGTGTCTCTTATATTTAATTCCGATGCAATTTCTGTGTTTCATCGTCAATGGGAAGGTCCAATGGATACAGTAAACCTGCAGAGGTGCATCGGAATGTAATACTGGTGACACAGGAAAGGCTCAATACATAGACAGTAGGAAGACTCAGTCTTCCTTTACTTAAGTCGGCATGGTGTCTCTTATATTTAATTCCGATGCAATTTCTGTGTTTCATCGTCAATGGAAGGTCCAATGGATACAGTAAACCTGCAGAGGTGCATCGTAATGGAAAACTGGTGACACTGGAAACGCTCAAAACATAGACCGTAAGAAGACTCAGTTTTCTTGTACTTAAGTCGGCGTTGTGTGTCTTATATTTATGTCCAATGTAATTTCTGTGTTTCATCGTCAATGGGAAGGTCCAATGGATACAGTAAACCTGCAGAGGTGCATCGGAATGTAAAACTGGTGACGCAGGAAACGCTCAAAACATAGACAGTAGGAAGACTCAATCTTCCTGTACTTGAGTCGGCATTGTGTCTCTTATATTTAATTCCGATGCGATTTCTGTGTTTAATCGTCAATGGGAAGAACCAAGGGATACAGTAAACCTGCAGAGGTGCATTGGAATGTAAAACTGGTAGCACAGGAAACGTTCAAATCATAGACCGTAAGAAGACTCAGTTTTCTTGTACTTAAGTTGGCGTTGTGTCTCTTATATATAATTCCGATGCAATTTCCGTTTTTCATCGTCAATGGGAAGGTCGAAGGGAAACAGTATACCTGCAGAGGTTCATCGGAATGTAAAACTGGTGACACTGGAAACGCTCAAAACATAGACCGTAAAAAGATTCAGTTTTCTTGTACTTAAGTCAACGTTGAGTCTCTTATATTTAATTCCGATGTAATTTCTGTGTTTCATCGTCAATGGGAAGGTCCAATGGATACAGTAAACCTGCATAGGTGCATCGAAATGTAAAACTGGTGACCCAGGAATCGCTCAAAACATAGACAGTAGGACGACTCAGTGATCCTGTACTTAAGTCGGCATTGTGTCTCATTTATTTAATTCCGATGCAATTTCTCTGTTTCATCGTCAATGGGAAGATCCAAGGGATACAGTAAACCTGCAGAGGTGCATCGGAATGTAAAACTCGTGATACAGGACACGCTCAAATCATAGTCAGTAGGAAGACTCAGTCTACCTTTGCTTAAGTCGGCATGGTGTCTCTTATATTTATTTCCGATGCAAGTTCTGTTTCATCGTCAATGGGAAGGTCCAATGGATACAGTAGATCTGCAGAGGTGCATCGGAATGTAAAACTGGTGACACAGAAAACGCTCAAAACATAGACCGTAAAAAGAATCAGTTTTCTTGTACTTAAGTCTCCGTTGTGTCTCTTATATTTAATTCCGATGCAATTTCTGTGTTTCATCGTCAATGGGAAGGTCCAATGAATACAGTAAACCTGCAGAGGTGCATCGGAATGTAATACTGGTGACACAGGAAAGGCTCAAAACATAGACAGTAGGAAGACTCAGTCTTCCTTTACTTAAGTCGGCATGGTGTCTCTTATATTTAATTCCGGTGCAATTTCTGTGTTTCATCGTCAATGGGAAGGTCCAATGGATACAGTAAACCTGCAGAGGTGCATCGGAATGTAATACTGGTGACACAGGAAAGGCTCAATACATAGACAGTAGGAAGACTCAGTCTTCCTTTACTTAAGTCGGCATGGTATCTCTTATATTTAATTCTGATGCAATTTCTGTGTTTCATCGTCAATGGAAGGTCCAATGGATACAGTAAACCTGCAGAGGTGCATCGTAATGGAAAACTGGTGACACTGGAAACGCTCAAAACATAGACCGTAAGAAGACTCAGTTTTCTTGTACTTAAGTCGGCGTTGTGTCTCTTATATTTACTTCCGATGCAATTTCTGTGTTTCATCGTCAATGGGAAGGTCCAATGGATACAGCAAACCTGCAGAGGTGCATGGGAATGTAATACTGATGACACAGGAAAGGCTCAAAACATAGACAGTAGGAAGACTCAGTTTTCCTTTACTTATGTCGGCATGGTGTCTCTTATATTTAATTCCGATGCAATTTCTGTGTTTCATCGTCAATGGGAAGGTCCAATGGATACAGTAAACCTGCAGAGGTGCATCGGAATGTAATACTGGTGACACAGGAAAGGCTCAATACATAGACAGTAGGAAGACTCAGTCTTCCTTTACTTAAGTCGGCATGGTGTCTCTTATATTTAATTCCGATGCAATTTCTGTGTTTCATCGTCAATGGAAGGTCCAATGGATACAGTAAACCTGCAGAGGTGCATCGTAATGGAAAACTGGTGACACTGGAAACGCTCAAAACATAGACCGTAAGAAGACTCAGTTTTCTTGTACTTAAGTCGGCGTTGTGTGTCTTATATTTATGTCCAATGTAATTTCTGTGTTTCATCGTCAATGGGAAGGTCCAATGGATACAGTAAACCTGCAGAGGTGCATCGGAATGTAAAACTGGTGACGCAGGAAACGCTCAAAACATAGACAGTAGGAAGACTCAATCTTCCTGTACTTGAGTCGGCATTGTGTCTCTTATATTTAATTCCGATGCGATTTCTGTGTTTAATCGTCAATGGGAAGAACCAAGGGATACAGTAAACCTGCAGAGGTGCATTGGAATGTAAAACTGGTAGCACAGGAAACGTTCAAATCATAGACCGTAAGAAGACTCAGTTTTCTTGTACTTAAGTTGGCGTTGTGTCTCTTATATATAATTCCGATGCAATTTCCGTTTTTCATCGTCAATGGGAAGGTCGAAGGGAAACAGTATACCTGCAGAGGTTCATCGGAATGTAAAACTGGTGACACAGGAAAGGCTCAATACATAGACAGTAGGAAGACTCAGTTTTCCTTTACTTATGTCGGCATGGTGTCTCTTATATTTAATTCCGATGCAAGTTCTGTTTCATCGTCAATGGGAAGGTTCAATGGATACAGTAGATCTGCAGAGGTGCATCGGAATGTAAAACTGGTGACACAGAAAACGCTCAAAACATAGACCGTAAGAAGACTCAGTTTTCTTGTACTTAAGTCGGCGTTGTGTGTCTTATATTTAATTCCGATGCAATTTCTGTGTTTCATCGTCAATGGGAAGGTCCAATGGATACAGTAAACCTGCAGAGGTGCATCGGAATGTAATACTGGTGACACAGGAAAGGCTCAAAACATAGACAGTAGGAAGACTCAGTCTTCCTTTACTTAAGTCTGCATGGTGTCTCTTATATTTAATTCCGATGCAATTTCTGTGTTTCATCGTCAATGGGAAGGTCCAATGGATACAGTAAACCTGCAGAGGTGCATCGGAATGTAATACTGGTGACACAGGAAAGGCTCAATACATAGACAGTAGGAAGACTCAGTCTTCCTTTACTTAAGTCGGCATGGTGTCTCTTATATTTAATTCCGATGCAATTTCTGTGTTTCATCGTCAATGGGAAGGTTCAATGGATACAGTAGATCTGCAGAGGTGCATCGGAATGTAAAACTGGTGACACAGAACGCTCAAAACATAGACCGTAAGAAGACTCAGTTTTCTTGTACTTAAGTCGGTGTTGTGTGTCTTATATTTAATTCCGATGCAATTTCTGTGTTTCATCGTCAATGGAAGGTCCAATGGATACAGTAAACCTGCAGAGGTTCATCGGAATGTAAAACTGGTGACAAGGGAAACGCTCAAAACATAGACAGTAGAAAGACTCAGTCTTCCTGTACTTATGTCGGCATTGTGTCTCTCATATTTAATTCCGATGCAATTTCTGCGATTCATCGTCACTGTGAAGGTCCAAGGGATATAGTAAACCTGCAGAGGTGGATAGGAATTTAAAACTTGTGACACTGGAAACGCTCAAAACATAGACCGTAAAAAGACTCAGTTTTCTTATACTTAAGTCAACGTTGAGTCTCTTATATTTAATTCCGATGTAATTTCTGTGTTTCATCGTCAATGGGAAGGTCCAATGGATACAGTAAACGTGCAGAGGTGCATCGAAATGTAAAACTGGGGACCCAGGAATCGCTCAAAACATAGACAGTAGGACGACTCAATGATCCTGTACTTAAGTCGGCATTGTGTCTCATATATTTAATTCCGATGCAATTTCTCTGTTTCATCGTCAATGGGAAGATCCAAGGGATACAGTAAACCTGCAGAGGTGCATCGGAATGTAAAACTCGTGATACAGGACACGCTCAAATCATAGTCAGTAGGAAGACTCAGTCTACCTTTGCTTAAGTCGGCATGGTGTCTCTTATATTTAATTTCGATGCAAGTTCTGTTTCATCGTCAATGGGAAGGTCCAATGGATACATTAGATCTGCAGAGGTGCATCGGAATGTAAAACTGGTGACACAGAAAACGCTCAAAACATAGACCGTAAGAAGACTCAGTTTTCTTGTACTTAAGTCGGCGTTGTGTCTCTTATATTTACTTCCGATGCAATTTCTGTGTTTCATCGTCAATGGGAAGGTCCAATGGATACAGCAAACCTGCAGAGGTGCATCGGAATGTAATACTGATGACACAGGAAAGGCTCAAAACATAGACAGTAGGAAGACTCAGTCTTCCTTTACTTATGTCGGCATGGTGTCTGTTATATTTAATTCCGATGCAATTTCTGTGTTTCATCGTCAATGGGAAGGTCCAATGGATACAGTAAACCTGCAGAGGTGCATCGGAATGTAATACTGGTGACACAGGAAAGGCTCAAAACATAGTAGGAAGACTCAGTCTTCCTTTACTTAAGTCGGCATGGTGTCTCTTATACTTAATTCCGATGCAATTTCTGTGTTTCATCGTCAATGGGAAGGTCCAATGGATACAGTAAACCTGCAGAGGTTCATCGGAATGTAATACTGGTGACACAGGAAAGGCTCAATACATAGACAGTAGGAAGACTCAGTCTTGCTTTACTTAAGTCGGCATGGTGTCTCTTGTATTTAATTCCGTTGCAATTTCTGTGTTTCATCGTCAATGGAAGGTCCAATGGATACAGTAAACCTGCAGAGGTGCATCGTAATGGAAAACTGGTGACACTGGAAACGCTCAAAACATAGACCGTAAGAAGACTCAGTTTTCTTGTACTTAAGTCGGCGTTGTGTGTCTTATATTTATGTCCGATGTAATTTCTGTGTTTCATCGTCAATGGGAAGGTCCAATGGATACAGTAAACCTGCAGAGGTGCATCGGAATGTAAAACTGGTGACGCAAGAAACGCTCAAAGCATAGACAGTAGGAAGACTCAATCTTCCTGTACTTGAGTCGGCATTGTGTCTCTTATATTTAATTCCGATGCAATTTCTGTGTTTAATCGTCAATGGGAAGAACCAAGGGATACAGTAAACCTGCAGAGGTGCATTGGAATCTAAAACTGGTAGCACAGGAAACGTTCAAATCATAGACCGTAAGAAGACTCAGTTTTCTTGTACTTAAGTCGGCGTTGTGTCTCTTATATATAATTCCGATGCAATTTCTGTTTTTCATCGTCAATGGGAAGGTCGAAGGGAAACAGTATACCTGCAGAGGTTCATCGGAATGTAAAACTGGTGACAAGGGAAACGCTGAAAACATAGACAGTAAAAAGACTCAGTCTTCCTGTACTTATGTCGGCATTGTGTCTCTTATATTTAATTCCGAAGCAATTTCTGCGATTCATCGTCACTGTGAAGTTCCAAGGGATACAGTAAACCTGCAGAAGTGGATCGGAATGTAAAACTGGTGACCCAGGAATCGCTCAAAACATAGACAGTACGAAGACTCAATGATCCTGTACTTAAGTCGGCATTGTGTCTCATATATTTAATTCCGATGCAATTTCTGTGTTTCATCGTCAATGGGAAGATCCAAGGGATACAGTAAACCTGCAGAGGTGCATCGGAATGTAAAGCACGTGATACAGGACACGCTCATATCATAGTCAGTGGGAAGACTCAGTCTACCTGTGCTTAAGTCAGCATTGTGTCTCATATATTTAATTCCGATGCAATTTCTGTGTTTCATCGTCATTCTGAAGGTCCAATGGATACAGTAGACCTGCAGAGGTGCATCGGAATGTAATACTAGTGACACAGGAAAGGCTCAATACATAGACAGTAGGAAGACTCAGTCTTCCTTTACTTAAGTCGGCATGGTGTCTCTTATACTTAATTCCGATGCAAGTTCTGTTTCATCGTCAATGGGAAGGTCCAATGGATACAGTAGATCTGCAGAGGTGCATCGGAATGTAAAACTGGTGACACAGAAACGCTCAAAACATAGACCGTAAGAAGACTCAGTTTTCGTGTGCTTAAGTCGGCGTTGTGTGTCTTATAGTTATGTCCGATGTAATTTCTGTGTTTCATCGTCAATGGGAATGTCCAATGGATACAGCAAACCTGCAGAGGTGCATCGGAATGTAAAACTGGTGACGCAGGAAACGCTCAAAACATAGACAGTAGGAAGACTCAATCTTCCTGTACTTGAGTCGGCATTGTTTCTCTTATATTTAATTCCGATGCAATTTCTGTGTTTAATCGTCAATGGGAAGAACCAAGGGATACAGCATACCTGCAGAGGTGCATTGGAATGTAAAACTGGTAGCACAGGAAACGTTCAAATCATAGACCGTAAGATGACTCAGTTTTCTTGTACTTAAGTCGGCGTTGTGTCTCTTATATATAATTCCGATGCAATTTCTGTTTTTCATCGTCAATGGGAAGGTCGAAGGGAAACAGTATACCTGCAGAGGTTCATCGGAATGTAAAACTGGTGACAAGGGAAACGCTCAAAGCAAAGACAGTAGAAAGACTCAGTCTTCCTGTACTTATGTCGGCATTGTGTCTCTTATATTTCATTCCGATGCAATTTCTGCGATTCATCGTCACTGTGAAGGTCCAAGAGATACAGTAAACCTGCAGAGGTGGATCGCAATGTAAAACTGGTGACACAGGAAACGCTCAAACATAGACAGTAGGAAGACACAGTCTTCCTGTGGTTAAGTCAGCATTGTGTCTCATATATTTAATTCCGATGCAATTTCTGTGTTTCATCGTCAATGGGAAGGGACAATGGATACAGTAAAACTGCAGAGGTGCATCGGAATGTAAAACTGGTGACACATGAAACGATCAAAACATAGACAGTAGGAATACTCAGTTTTCTTGTACTTATGGCGTCATTGTGTCTCTTATATTTAAATCCTATGCAATTTCTGTGTCTTGTCGTCAATGGGAAGGTCCAAGGGATACAGGAAACCTGCAGAGGTGCACCGGAATGTAAAACTGGTGACAAAGGAAACGCTCAAATCATACGCCGTAAGTTCTCAGTTTTCTTGTACTTAAGTCGGCGTTGTGTCTCTTATATTTAATTCCGATGCAATTTCTGTGTCTTGTCGTCAATGGGAAGGTCCAATGGATACAGTAAACCTGCAGAGGTGCATCGGAATGTAAAACTGGTGACACAGGAAACGCACAAAACATAGACAATAGAAAGACACACTCTTCCTGTACTTAAGTCGACATTGTGTCTCTTATATTTAATTCCGATGCAATTTCTGTGTTTCATCGTCATTCTGAAGGTCCAATGGATACAGTTAACTTGCAGAGGTGCATCGGAATGTAAAACTGGTGACACAGGTAACGCTCAAAACATTGACTGGATGAAGACTCAGTCTTCCTGTACTTAGGTCGGCTTTGTGTCTCTTATATTTAATTCCGATGCAATTTCTGTGTTTCATCGTCAGTGTGATGGTCCAAGGGATACAGTAAACCTGCAGAGGTGCATCGGAATGTAAAACTGGTGACACAGGAAATGCTCAAAACATAGACAGTAGGAAGACTCAGCCTTCCTGTTCTTATGTCGGCATTGTGTCTCTTATATTTAATTCCGATGCTATGTCTGTGTTTCATCGTCAATGGGACGGTCCAATGGATACAGTAAAACTGCAGAGGCGCATCGGAATGTAAAACTGGTGACACAGGAAACGATCAAAACATAGACAGTAGGAATACTCAGTCTTCCTGTACTTAAGTCGGCATTGTGCCTCTTGTATTTAAATCCGATGCAATTTCTGTGTTTCGTCGTCAATGGGAAGGTCCAAGGGATACAGTAAACCTGCAGAGGTGCATCGGAATGTAAAACTGGTGACAAAGGAAACGCTCAAATCATACACCGTAAGATGACTCAGTTTTCTTGTACTTAAGTCGGCGTTGTGTCTCTTATATTTAATTCCGATGCAATTTCTGTGTTTCATCGTCAGTGTGATGGTCCAAGGGATACAGTAAACCTGCAGAGGTGCATCGCAATGTAAAACTGGTGACACAGGAAACGCTCAAAACATAGACCGTAAGAAGAGTCAGTCTTCCTGTACTTAAAACGTCATTGTGTCTCTTATATTTAATTCCGATGCAATTTCTGTGTTTCATCGCCAATGGGAAAGTCCAAGAGACGCAGTAAACCTGCAGAGGTGCATCGGAATGTAAAACTGGTGACACAGGAAACGCTCAAACATAGACCGTAAGAAGACTCAGTTTTCTTGTACTTATGGCGGCATTGTGTCTCTTATATTTAATTCCCATGCAATTTCTGTGTTTCATCGTCAATGGGAAGATCCAAGGGATACAGTAAACCTGCAGAGGTGCATCTGAACGCAAAACTGGTGACACAGGAAACGCTCAAACATAGACAGTAGGAAGACACAGTCTTCCTGTGCTTAAGTCAGCATTGTGTCTCATATATTTAATTCCGATGCAATTTCTGTGTTTCATCGTCAATGGGAAGGGACAATGGATACAGTAAAACTGCAGAGGTGCATCGGAATGTAAAACTGGTGACACATGAAACGATCAAAACATAGACAGTAGGAATACTCAGTTTTCTTGTACTTATGGCGGCATTGTGTCTCTTATATTTAAATCCTATGCAATTTCTGTGTCTTGTCGTCAATGGGAAGGTCCAAGGGATACAGGAAACCTGCAGAGGTGCACCGGAATGTAAAACTGGTGACAAAGGAAACGCTCAAATCATACGCCGTAAGTTCTCAGTTTTCTTGTACTTAAGTCGGCGTTGTGTCTCTTATATTTAATTCCGATGCAATTTCTGTGTCTTGTCGTCAATGGGAAGGTCCAATGGATACAGTAAACCAGCAGAGGTGCATCGGAATGTAAAACTGGTGACACAGGAAACGCACAAAACATAGACAATAGAAAGACACACTCTTCCTGTACTTAAGTCGACATTGTGTCTCTTATATTTAATTCCGATGCAATTTCTGTGTTTCATCGTCATTCTGAAGGTCCAATGGATACAGTTAACTTGCAGAGGTGCATCGGAATGTAAAACTGGTGACACAGGTAACGCTCAAAACATTGACTGGATGAAGACTCAGTCTTCCTGTACTTAGGTCGGCTTTGTGTCTCTTATATTTAATTCCGATGCAATTTCTGTGTTTCATCGTCAGTGTGATGGTCCAAGGGATACAGTAAACCTGCAGAGGTGCATCGGAATGTAAAACTGGTGACACAGGAAATGCTCAAAACATAGACAGTAGGAAGACTCAGCCTTCCTGTTCTTTTGTCGGCATTGTGTCTCTCATTTTTAATTCCGATGCTATGTCTGTGTTTCATCGTCAATGGGACGGTCCAATGGATACAGTAAAACTGCAGAGGTGCATCGGAATGTAAAACTGGTGACACAGGAAACGATCAAAGCATAGTCAGTAGGAATACTCAGTCTTCCTGTACTTAAGTCGGCATTGTGTCTCTTGTATTTAAATCCGATGCAATTTCTGTGTTTCGTCGTCAGTAGGAAGGTCCAAGGGATACAGTAAACCTGCAGATGTGTATCGGAATGTAAAACTGGTGACAAAGGAAACGCTCAAATCATTCACCGTAAGATGACTCAGTTTTCTTGTACTTAAGTCGGCGTTGTGTCTCTTATATTTAATTCCGATGCAAATTCTGTGTTTCATCGTCAATGGGAAGGTCCAATGGATACAGTAAACCTGCAGAGGTGCATCGGAATGTAAAACTGGTGACACAGGAAACGCACAAAACATAGACAATAGAGAGACACATTGTTCCTGTACTTATGTCGACATTGTGTCTCTTATATTTAATTCCGGTGCAATTTCTGTGTTTCATCGTCACTGTGAAGGTCCAATGGTCACCGTAAACCAGCAGAGGTGCATCGGAATGTAAAACTGGTGACACAGGTAACGCTCAAAACCTTGACTGGAAGAAGACTCAGTCTTCCTGTACTTAGGTCGGCATTGTGTCTCTTATATTTAATTCCGATGCAATTTCTGTGTTTCATCGTCACTCTGATGGTCCAAGGGATACAGTAAACCTGCAGAGGTGCATCGGAATGTAAAATTGGTGACACAGGAAATGCTCAAAACATAGACAGTAGGAAGACTCAGCCTTCCTGTCCTTATGTCGGCATTGTTTCTCTGATATTTAATTCCGATGAAATTTCTGTGTTTCGTCGTCAATGGGAAGGTCCAAGGGATAGAGTAAACCTGCCGAAGTGCATCGGAATGTAAAACTGGTGACACAGGAAGCGCTCAAATCATAGACCGTAAGAAGACTCAGTTTCATCGTCATTGGGAAGGTCCAATGGATACAGTAAACCAGCAGAGGTGCATCGGAATGTAAAACTGGTGACACAGGAAAGGCTCAAAGCATAGACAGTAGGGAGATTCAGTCTTCCTGTACTTAAGTCGGCATTTTGTCCCTTACACTTAATTCCGATGCAATTTCTGTGTTTAATCGTCAATGGGAAGGTCCAAGGGATACAGTAACCCTACAGAGGTGCATCGGAATGTAAAACTGGTGGCACAGGAAGCGCTCATAACATAGACCCTAAGAAGGTACTTGTACTTAAGTCGGCATTGTGTCTCTTATATTTAATTCCGATGAAATTTCTGTATTTCATCGCCAATGGGAAGCTCCAAGGGATACAGTAAACCTGCAGAGGTGCATCGGAATGTAAAACTCGTGATACAGGACACGCTCAAATCATAGACAGTAGGAAGACTCAGTCTACCTTTTCAATAGTCGGCATGGTGTCTCTTATATTTAATTCCGATGCAATTTCAGTTTCATCGTCAATGGGAAGGTCCAATGGATACAGTAGATCTGCAGAGGTGCATCGGAATGTAAATCTGGTGACACAGAAAACGCTCAAAGCATAGACCGTAAGGAGACTCAGTTTTCTTGTACTTAAGTCCGCGTTGTGTCTCTTATATTTAATTCCGATGCAATTTCTGTGTTTCATCGTCAATGGGAAGGTCCAATGGATACTGTAAACCTGCAGAGGTGCATCGGAATGTAATACTGGTGACACAGGAAAGGCTCATAACATAGACAGTAGGAAGACTCAGTCTTCCTTTACTTAAGTCGGCATGGTGTCTCTTATATTTAATTCCGATGCAATTTCTGTGTTTCATCGTCAATGGAAGGTCCAATGGATACAGTAAACCAGCAGAGGTGCGTCGGATTGTAAAACTGGTGACACAGGAAACGCTCAAAACATAGACAATAGAAAGACACACTCTTCCTGTACTTAAGTCGACATTGCGTCTCTTCTATTTAATTATGATGCAATTTCTGTGTTTCATCGTCAATGGGAAAGTCGAAGGGAAACAGTATAACTGCAGAGGTGCATCGGAATGTAAAACTGGTGACACAGGAGACGCTCAAAGCATAGACAGTAGGAAGACTCAGTCTTCCTGTACTTAAGTCGGCATTGTGTCTCTTATATTTAATTCCGATGCAATTTCTGTGTTTCATCGTCACTGTGAAGGTCCAAGGGATACAGTTAACATGCAGAGGTGCATCGGAATGTAAAACTGGTGACACAGGAAACGCTCAAAACATAGACAGTAGGAAGACTCAGCCATCCTGTTCTTAAGTCTGCATTGTGACTCTTATATTTAATTCCGATGCTATTTCTGTGTTTCATCGTCAATGGGAAGGTCCAATGGATACAGTAAACCTGCAGAGGTGCATCGGAATGGAAAACTGGTGACACTGGAAACGCTCAAAACATTGACCGTAAGAAGACTCAGTTTTCTTGTACTTAAGTCGGCGTTGTGTGTCTTATATTTATGTCCGATGTAATTTCTGTGTTTCATCGACAATGGGAAGGTCCAATGGATACAGTAAACCTGCAGAGGTGCATCGGAATGTAAAACTGGTGACGCAGGATACGCTCAAAACATAGACAGTAGGAAGACTCATTCTTCCTGTACTTGAGTCGGCATTGTGTCTCTTATATTTAATTCCGATGCAATTTCTGTGTTTAATCGTCAGTGGGAAGATCCAAGGGATACAGTAAACCTGGAGAGGTGCATTGGAATGTAAAACTGGTAACACAGGAAACGTTCAAATCATAGACCGTAAGAAGACTCAGTTTTCTTGTACTTAAGTCGGCATTGTGTCTCCTATTTTTATTTCCGAAGCACTTTCTGTGTTTCATTGCCAATGGGAAGGTCCAAGGGACACAGTAAACCTGCTGAGGTGCATCGGAATGTAAAACTGGTGACCCAGGAATCGCTCAAAACATAGACAGTAGGAAGACTCAATGTTCCTGTACTGTAGTCGGTATTGTGTCTCTTATATTTAATTCCGATGCAATATCTGTGTTTCATCGTCAATGCGAAAATCCAAGGGATACAGTAAACCTGCAGAGGTGCATCGGAATGTAAAACTGGTGACACAGGAAACGCTCAAAACATAGACAGTAGGAAGACTCGTCCTTAATGTTCTTAAGTCGGGATTGTGTCTCTTATATTTAATTCCGATGCTATTTCTGTGTTACATCGTCAATGGGAAGGTCCAATGGATACAGTAACCCTGCAGAGGTGCATCAGAATGTAAAATTGGTGACGCAGGAAACGCTCAAAACATAGACAGTAGGCAGACTCAATCTTCCTGTACTGAAGTCAGCATTGTGTCTCTTATATTTAATTCCGATGCAATTTCTCTGTTTCATCGTCAATGGGAAGATCCTAGGGATACAGTAAACCTGCAGAGGTGCATCTGAATGTAAAACTGGTGACACAGGACACGCTCAAATCATAAACAGTAGGAAGACTCAGTCTACTTATGTCGGCATTGTGTCTCTTATATTTAATTCCGATGCAATTTCTGTGACTCCTCGTCACTGTGAAGGTCCAAGGGATACAGTAAACCTGCAGAGGTGGATCGGAATGTAAAACTGGTGACACAGGAAACGCTCAAAACGTAGACCGTAAGAAGAGTCAGGCTTCCTGTACTTAAAACGTCATTGTGTCTCTTATATTTAATTCCGATGCAATTTCTGTGTTTCATCGCCAATGGGAAAGTCCAAGGGACGCAGTAAACCTGCAGAGGTGCATCGGAATGTAAAACTGGTGACACAGGAAACGTTCAAACATAGACCGTAAGAAGACTCAGTTTTCTTGTACTTATGGCGGCATTGTGTCCCTTATATTTAATTCCCATGCAATTTCTGTGTTTCATCGTCAATGGGAAGATCCAAGGGATACAGTAAACCTGCAGAGGTGCATCTGAACGCAAAACTGGTGACACAGGAAACGCTCAAAACATAGACAGTAGGAAGACACAGTCTTCCTGTGCTTAAGTCAGCATTGTGTCTCATATATTTAATTCCGATGCATTTTCTGTGTTTCATCGTCAATGGGAACGGCCAATGGATACAGTAAAACTGCAGGGGTGCATCGGAATGTAAAACTGGTGACACATGAAACGATCAAAACATAGACAGTAGGAATACTCAGTCTTCCTGAACTTAAGTCGGCATTGTGCCTCATATATTTAAATCCGATGCAATTTCTGTGTCTTGTCGTCAATGGGAAAGTCCAAGGGATACAGGAAACCTGCAGAGGTGCATCGGAATGTAAAACTGGTGACAAAGGAAACGCTCAAATCATACACCGTAAGTTGACTCAGTTTTCTTGTACTTAAGTCGGCGTTGTGTCTCTTATATTTAATTCCGATGCAATTTCTGTGTTTCATCGTCAATGAGAAGGACCAATGGATACAGTAAACCTGCAGAGGTGCATCGGAATGTAAAACTGGTGACACAGGAAACGCACAAACCATAGACAATAGAAAGACACACTCTTCCTGTACTTAAGTCGACATTGTGTCTCTTATATTTAATTCCGATGCAATTTCTGTGTTTCATCGTCACTGTGAAGGTCCAATGGATACAGTAAACCTGCAGAGGTGCATGGGAATGTAAAACTGGTGACACAGGAAACGCTCAAAACATAGACAGTAGGAAGACTCGTCCTTAATGTTCTTAAGTCGGGATTGTGTCTCTTATATTTAATTCCGATGCTATTTCTGTGTTTCATCGTCAATGGGAAGGTCCAATGGAAACAGTAAACCTGCAGAGGTGCATCGGAATGTAAAATTGGTGACGCAGGAAACGCTCAAAACGTAGACAGTAGGAAGACTTAATCTTCCTGTACTTAAGTCGGCATGGTGTGTCTTATATTTAATTCCGATGCAATTTCTCTGTTTCATCGTCAATGGGAAGAACCTAGGGATACAGTAAACCTGCAGAGGTGCATCGGAATGTAAAACTGGTGACACAGGACACGCTCAAATCATAGACAGTAGGAAGACTCAGTCTACTTAAGTCGGCACTGTGACTCTTATATTTAATGCCGATGCAATTTCTGTGTTTCATCGTCAATGGGAAGGTCCAATGGATACAGTAAACCTGCAGAGGTGCATCGGAATGTAAATCTGGTGACACAAGGAACGCTCAGAACATAGACCGTAAGAAGACTCAGTTTTCTTGTACTTAAGTCGGCGTTGTGTCTCTTATATTTAATTCCGATGCAATTTCTGTTCTTCATCGTCAATGGGAAGGTCAAAGGGATACAGTGAACCTGCAGAGGTGCATCGGAATGTAAAACTGGTGACAAAGGAAACGCCCATATCATACACCGTAACATGACTCAGTTTTCTTGTACTTAAGTTGGCGTTGTGTCTCTTATATTTAATTCCGATGCAATTTCTGTGTTTCATCGTCAATGGGAAGGTCGAAGGGAAACAGTATACCTGCAGAGGTGCATCGGAATGTAAAACTGGTGACAAGGGAAACGCTCAAAACATAGACAGTAGAAAGACTCAGTCTTCCTGAAATTAGGTCGGCATTGTGTCTCTTATATTTAATTCCGATGCAATTTCTGTGATTCATCGTCACTGTGAAGGTCCAAGGGATAAGTTAACCTGCAGAGGTGCATCGGAATGTAAAACTGGTGACACATGAAATGCTCAAAACATATACAGTAGGAAGACTCTGCCTTCCTGTTCTTATGTCTGCATTGTGTCTCTTATATTTAATTCCGATGCTATGTCTGTGTTTCATCGTCAATGGGAAGGTCCATTGGATACAGTAAAACTGCAGAGGTGCATCGGAATGTAAAACTGGTGACACAGGAAACGATCAAAACATAGACAGTAGGAAGAATCAGTCTTCCTGTGTTTAAGACAGCATTGTGTCTCATATATTTAATTCCGATGCAATTTCTGTGTTTCATCGTCAATGGGAAGGGCCAACGAATACAGTAAAACTGCAGAGGTGCATCGGAATGTAAAACTGGTGACACATGAAACGATCAAGCATAGACAGTAGGAATACTCAGTCTTCCTCTACTTAAGTCGGCATTGTGTCTCTTATATTTAAATCCGATGCAATTTCTGTGTTTCATCGTCAATGGGAAGATCCAAGGGATACAGTAAACCTGCAGAGGTGCATCGGAATGTAAAACTGGTGACAAAGGAAACGCCCAAATCATACACCGTAAGATGACTCAGTTTTCTTGTACTTAAGTCGGCATTGTGTCTCTTATATTTAATTCCGATGCAATTTCTGTGTTTCATCGTCATTCTGAAGGTCCAATGGATACAGGTAACCTTCACAGGTGCATCGGAATGTAAAACTGGTGACACAGGTAACGCTCAAAACATAGACTGGATGAAGACTCAGTCTTCCTGTACTTAGGTCGGCATTATGTCTGTTATATTTAATTCCGATGCAATTTCTGTATTTCATCGTCACTGTGAAGGTCCAAGGGATACAGTAAACCTGCAGAGGTGCATCGGAATGTAAAACTGGTGACACAGGAAATGCTCAAAACATATACAGTAGGAAGACTCAGCCTTCCTGTCCTTATGTCGGCATTGTGTCTCTTATATTTAATTCCGATGCTATGTCTGTGTTTCATCGTCAATGGGAAGGTCCAATGGATACAGTAAAACTGCAGAGGTGCATCGGAATGTAAAACTGGTGACACAGGGAACGATCAAAAAATAGACAGTAGGAATACTCAGTCATCCTGTACTTAAGTCGGCATTGTGTCTCTTATATTTAAATCCGATGCAATTTCTGTGTTTCGTCGTCAATGGGAAGGTCCAAGGGATACAGTAATCCTGCAGAGGTGCGTCGGAATGTAAAACTGGTTACACAGGAAGCGGTTAAACCACAGACCCTAAGAAGACT
Organism: Schistocerca nitens; assembly: GCF_023898315.1. Lineage (NCBI taxonomy): Eukaryota > Metazoa > Arthropoda > Insecta > Orthoptera > Acrididae > Schistocerca > Schistocerca nitens. The sequence continues at coordinate 5,557,154 of NC_064624.1, forward strand.
CAGTTTTCTTGTACTGAAGTCGGCATTGTGTCTCTTATATTTAATTTGATGCAATTTCTGTGTTTCATCGTCACTGTGAAATTCCAAGGGATACAGTAAACCTGCTGAGGTGCATCAAAATGTAAAACTGATGACACAGGAAACGCTCAAAACATAGAAAGTAGGAAGACTCAGTCTTCCTGTACCTAAGTCGACATTGTTTCTCTGATATTTAATTCGGATGCAATGTCTGTGTTTCGTCGTCAATGGGAAGGTCCAAGGGATACAGTAAACCTGCAGAGGTGCATCAAAATGTAAAACTGATGACACAGGAAATGCTCAAAACGTTGACAGTATTAAGACTCAGCCTTCCTGTTCTTAAGTCGACATTCTGTCTCTTATATTTAATTCCGATGCTATTTCTGTGTTTCATCGTCACTGTGAAGGTCCAATGGATACAGTAAACCTGTAGAGGTGCATCCGAATGTAAAACTGGTGACACAGGAAACGCTCAAAACATAGACAGTAGGAAGACTCAGCCTTCCTGTCCTTAAGTCAGCATTGTGTCTCTTATATTTAATTCCGATGCAGTTTCTGTGTTTCAGCGTCAATGGGAAGGTCCAATGGATTGCGTAAAACTGCAGAGGTGCATCGGAATGTAAAACTGGTGACACAGGAAACGATCAAAACATAGACAGTAGGAAGACTTAGTCTTCCTGTGTTCAAGACAGCATTGTGTCTCATATATTAAATTCCGATGCAATTTCTGTGTTTCATCGTCAATGGGAAGGGCCAACGTATACAGTAAAACTGCAGAGGTGCATCGGAATGTAAAACTGGTGACACATGAAACGATCAAAACATAGACAGTAGAAATACTCAGTCTTCCTGAACTTAAGTCGGCTTTATGTCTCTTATATTTAAATCCGATGCAATTTCTGTGTCTTGTCGTCAATGGGAAGGTCCAAGGGATACAGTAAACCTGCAGAAGTGCATCAGAATGTAAAACTGGTGACAAAGGAAACGCTCAAATCATACACCGTAAGATGATTCAGTTTTCTTGTACTTAAGTCGACATTGTGTCTCTTATATTTAATTCCGATGCAATTTCTGTGTTTCATCGTCACTGTGAAGGTCCAATGGATACAGTAAACCTGCAGAGGTGCATCGGAATGTAAAACTGGTGACACAGGAAACGCACAAAACATAGACATTAGGAAGACTCAGCCTTCATGTTCTTAATTGGCATTGTGTCTCTTATATTTAATTCCGATTCAATTTCTGTGTTTCATCGTCAATGGGAAGGTCCAATGGATACAGTAAACCTGCAGAGGTGCATCGGAATGTAAAACTGGTGATGCAGGAATCGCTCAAAACGTAGACAGTAGGAAGACTCACTGTTCCTGTACTTAAGTCGGCATTGTGTCTCCTATATTTAATTCCGATGCAATTTCTGTGTTTCATCGTCAATGCGAAGATCCAAGGGATACAGTAAACATGTAGAGGTGCATTGGGCTGTAAAACTGGTGACACAGGAAACGCTCAAAACATAGACAGTAGGAAGACTCAGTCTTCCTGTACTTAAGACGTCATTGTGTCTCTTATATTTAATTCCGAAGCAATTTCTGTGTTTCATCGTCACTGTGAAGGTCCAATGGATACAGTAAACCTGCAGAGGTGCATCGGAATGTAAAACTGGTGACACAGGAAACGCTCAAAACATAGACAGTAGGAAGACTCAGCCTTCCTGTTCTTATGTCGGCATTGTGTCTCTTATATTTAATTTCGATGCTATTTCTGTGTTTCATCGTCAATCGGAAGGTCCAATGGATACAGATAACTGCAGAGGTGCATCGGAATGTAAAACTGGTGACACAGGAAACGCTCAAAGCATAGACAGTAGAAGACTCAGTCTTCCTGTACTTAAGTCGTCATTTTGTCCCTTATGTTTAATTCCGATGCAATTTCTGTGTTTCATCGTCAATGGGAAGGTCGAATGGATACAGTAAACCTGCAGAGGTGCATCGGAATGTAAAACTGATGACACAGGAAACGCTCAAAATATAGACAGTAGGAAGACTCAGTCTTCGTGTACGTAAGTCGGCATTGTGTCTCTTATATTTAATTCCGATGCAATTTCTGTGTTTCATCGTCACTGTGAAGGTCCAAGGGATACAGTAAACATGTAGAGGTGCATTGGGCTGTAAAACTGGTGACACAGGAAACGCTCAAAACATAGACAGTAGGAAGACTCAGTCTTCCTGTACTTAAGACGTCATTGTGTCTCTTATATTTAATTCCGAAGCAATTTCTGTGTTTCTTCGCCAATGGGAAGGTCCAAGGGACACAGTAAACCTGCAGAGGTGCATCGGAATTTAAAACTGGTGACACTGGAAACGCTCAAAACATAGACCGTAAGAAGACTCAGTTTTCTTGTACTTAAGTCGGCGTTATGTCTCTTATATTTTATTCCGATGTAATTTCTGTGTTTCATCGTCAATGGGAAGGTCCAATGGATACAGTAAACCTGCAGAGGTGCATCGGAATGTAAAATTGGTGACGCAGGAAACGTTCAAAACATAGACAGTAGGAAGACTCAATCTTCCTGTACTTAAGTCGGCATTGTGTCTCTTATATTTAATTCCGATGCAATTTCTCTGTTTCATCGTCAATCGGAAGGTCGAATGGATTAAACCTGCAGAGGTGCATCGGAATGTAAAACTGATGACACAGGAACCTCTCAAAACATAGACAGTAGGAAGGATCAGTCTTCCTGTGCTTATGTCGGCAGCATAGTGTCCCTTATATTTAATTCCGATGCAATTTCTGTGTTTCATCGTCAATGGGAAGGTCGAAGGGAAACAGTATACCTGCAGAGGTGCATCGGAATGTAAAACTGGTGACAACGGAAACGCTCAAAGCATAGACAGTAGGAAGACTCAGTCGTTCTGTACTTAAGTCGGCATTGTGTCTCTTATATTTAATTCCGATGCAATTTCTGTGTTTCATCGTCAATAGGAAGGTCCAAGGGGTACAGTACCCTACAGAGGTGCATCGGTATGTAAAACTGGTGACACAGGAAGCGCTCATATCATAGACCCTAAGAAGACTCAGTTTTTTTGTACTTAAGTCGGCATTGTGTCTTTTAGATTTAATTCCAATGCAATTTCTGTGTTTCATCGTCCCTGTGAAGGTCCAAGGGATACAGTAAACCTGCAGAGGTGCATCGGAATGTAAAATTGGTGACACAGGAAACGCTCAAAACATAGACAGTAGAAAGAGTCAGTCTTCCTGTACTTAAGTCATCATTGTGTCTCTTATATTTAATTCCGATGCAATTTCTGTGTTTCATCGTCAATGGGAAGGTCCAATGGTTACAGTAAATCTGCAGAGGTGCATCGGAATGTAAATCTCGTGACACAGAGAACGCTCAAAACATAGACCGTAAGAAGACTCAGTTTTCTTGTACTTAAGTCGGCGTTGTGTCTCTTATATTTAATTCCAATGCAATTTCTGTGTTTCATCATCACTGTAAAGGTCCAAGGGATACAGTAAACCTACTGAGGTGCATTGGAATGTAAAACTGGTGACACTGGAAACGTTCAAAACATAGACAGTAGGAATATTCAGTCTTCCTGAACTTAAGTCGGCATTGTGTCTGTTATATTTAAATCCGATGCAATTTCTGTGTCTCGTCGTCAGTGGGAAGTTCCTAGGGATACAGTAAACCTGCAGAGGTGTATCGGAATGTAAAACTGGTGACACAGGAAGCGCTCATAACATAGACCCTAACAAGACTCTGTTTTCTTGTACTTAAGTCGGCATTGTGTCTCTTATATTTAATTCCGAAGCAATTTCTGTGTTTCATCGCCAATGGGAAGGTCCAAGGGACACAGTAAACCTGCAGAGGTGCAGCGGAATTTAAAACTGGTGACACTGGAAACGCTCAAAACATAGACCGTAAGAAGACTCAGTTTCCTTGTACTTAAGTCAACGTTGTGTCTCTTATATTTAATTTCGATGTAATTTCTGTGTTTCATCGTCAATAGGAATTACCAATGGATACAGTAAACCTGCAGAGGTGCATCGGAATGTAAAACTGGTGACCCAGGAATCGCTCAAATCATAGACAGTAGGAAGACTCAATGTTCCTGTACTTAAGTCGGCATTGTGTCCCTTATATTTAATTCCGATGCAATTTCTGTGTTTCATCGTCAATGCGAAGATCCAAAGGATACAGTAAACCTGCAGAGGTGCATCGGAATGTAAAACTGGTGGCACAGGAAACGCTCAAAACATAGACAGTAGGAAGACTCGTCCTTAATGTTCTTAAGTCGGCATTGTGTCTCTTATATTTAATTCCGATGCTATTTCTGTGTTTCATCGTCAATGGGAAGGTCCAATGGATACAGTAAACCTGCAGAGGTGCATCGGAATATAAAATTGGTGACGCAGGAAACGCTCAAAACATAGACAGTAGGAAGACTCAATCTTCCTGTACTTAAGTCGGCATTGTGTCTCTAATATTTAATTCCGATGCAATTTCTCTGTTTCATCGTCAATGGGAAGATCCTAGGGATACAGTAAACCTGCAGAGGTGCATCGGAATGTAAAACTGGTGACACATGTCACGCTCAAATCATAGACAGTAGGAAGACTCAGTCTACTTAAGTCGGCATTGTGTCTCTTATATTTAATTCCGATGCAATTTCTGTGTTTCATCGTCAATGGGAAGGTCCAAGGGATACAGTAAACCTGCAAAGGGGCATCGGAATGTAAAACTAGTGACAAGGGAAACGCTCAAAATATAGACAGTAGAAAGACTCAGTCTTCCTGTAATTACGTCGGCATTGTGTCTCTTATATTTAATTCCGATGCAATTTCTGTGATTCATCGTCACTGTGAAGGTCCAAGGGATACAGTAAACCTGCAGAGGTGCATCGGAATGTAAAACTGGTGACACAGGAAACGCTCAAAACATAGACCGTAAGACGATTCAGTCTTCCTGTACTTAAAACGTCATTGTGTCTCTTATATTTAATTCCGATGCAATTTCTGTGTTTCATCGCCAACGGGAAAGTCCAAGGGACACACTAAACCTGCAGAGGTGCATCGGAATGTAAAACTGGTGACACAGGAAACGCTCAAATCATAGACCGTAAGAAGACTCAGTTTTCTTGTACTTAAGTCGGCATTCTGTCTCTTATATTTAATTTCGATGCAATTTCTGTGTTCCATCGTCACTGTGAAGGTCCAAGGGATACAGTAAACCTCCAGAGGTGCATCAAGATGAAAACTGATGACACAGGAAATGGTCAAAACGTAGACAGTAGGAAGACTCAGTCTTCCTGTACCTAAGTCGGCACTGTGTCACTTATATTTAATTCCGATGCAATTTCTGTTTTTCATCGTCAATGGGAAGGTCCAAGGGATACATTGAACCTGCAGAGGTGCATCGGAATGTAAAACTGGTGACAAAGGAAACGCCCAAATCATACACCGTAAGATGACTCAGTTTTCTTGTACTTAAGTCGGCGTTGTGTCTCTTATATTTAATTGCGATGCAATTTCTGTGTTTCATCGTCAATGGGAAAGTCGAAGTGAAACAGTACACCTGCAGAGGTGCATCGGAATGTAAAACTTGTGACAAGGGAAACGCTCAAAATATAGACAGTAGAAAGACTCAGTCTTCCTGTAATTACGTCGGCATTGTGTCTCTTATATTTAATTCCGATGCAATTTCTGTGATTCATCGGCACTGTGAAGGTCCAAGGGATACAGTAAACCTGCAGAGGTGCATCGGAATGTAAAACTGGTGACACAGGAAACGCTCAAAACATAGACCGTAAGACGATTCAGTCTTCCTGTACTTAAAACGTCATTGTGTCTCTTATATTTAATTCCGATGCAATTTCTGTGTTTCATCGCCAACGGGAAAGTCCAAGGGACACACTAAACCTGCAGAGGTGCATCGGAATGTAAAACTGGTGACACAGGAAACGCTCAAAGCATAGACCGTAGGAAGACTCAGTTTTCTTTTACTTAAGTCGGCATTGTGTCTCTTATATTTAATTCCGATGCAATTTCTGTGTTTCATCGTCATTCTGAAGGTCCAATGGATACAGTTAACCTGCAGAGGTGCATCGGAATGTAAAACTGGTGACACAGGTAACGCTCAAAACATAGACTAGAAGAAGTCTCAGTCTTCCTGTACTTAGATCGGCATTGTGTCTCTTATATTTAATTCCGATGCAATTTCTGTGTTTCATCGTCACTGTGAAGGTCCAAGGGATACAGTAAACCTGCAGAGGTGCATCGGAATGTAAAACTGGTGACACAGGAAATGCTCAAAACAAATAGAGTAGGAAGACTCAGCCTTCCTGTTCTTATGTCGGCATTGTGTCTCTTATATTTAATTCCGATGCTATGTCTGTGTCTCATCGTCAATGGGAAGGTCCAATGGATACAGTAAAACTGCAGAGGTGCATCGGAATGTAAAACTGGTGACACAGGAAACGATAAAATCATAGACAGTAGGAATACTCAGTCTTCCTGTACTGAAGTCGGCATTGTGTCTCTTATATTTAATTTGATGCAACTTCTGTGTTTCATCGTCACTGTGAAGGTCCAAGGGATACAGTAAACCTGCAGAGGTGCATCAAAATGTAAAACTGATGCCACAGGAAACGCTCAAAACATAGACAGTAGGAAGACTCAGTCTTCCTGTACCTAAGTCGGCATTGTTTCTCTGATATTTAATTCCGATGCAATTTCTGTGTTTCGTCGTCAATGGGAAGATCCAAGGCATACAGTAAACCTGCAGGGGTGCATCAAAATGTAAAACTGATAACACAGGAAATGCTCAAAACGTAGACAGTAGGAAGACTCAGCCTTCCTGTTCTTAAGTCGGCATTGTGTCTCTTATATTTAATTCCGATGCAATTTCTGTGTTCCATCGTCACTGTGAAGGTCCAAGGGATACAGTAAACCTCCAGAGGTGCATCAAGATGTAAAACTGATGACACAGGAAATGGTCAAAACGTAGACAGTAGGAAGACTCAGTCTTCCTGTACCTAAGTCGGCATTGTGTCTCTTATACTTAATTCCGATGCAATTTCTGCTTTTCATCGTCAATGGGAAGGTCCAAGGGATACATTGAACCTGCAGAGGTGCATCGGAATATAAAACTGGTGACAAAGGAAACGCCCAAATCATACACCGTAAGATGACTCAGTTTTCTTGTACTTAAGTCGGCGTTTTGTCTCTTATATTTAATTCCGATGCAATTTCTGTGTTTCATCGTCAATGGGAAAGTCGAAGGGAAACAGTATACCTGCAGAGGTGCATCAGAATGTAAAACTTGTGACAAGGGAAACGCTCAAAACATAGTCAGTAGAAAGACTCAGTCTTCCTGTAATTATGTCGGCATTGTGTCTCTTATATTTAATTCCGATGCAATTTCTGTGATTCATCGTCACTGTGAAGGTCCAAGGGATACAGTAAACCTGCAGAGGTGCATCGGAATGTAAAACTTGTGACACAGGAAACGCTCAAAACATAGACCGTAAGAAGATTCAGTCTTCCTGTACTTAAAACGTCATTGTGTCTCTTATATTTAATTCCGATGCAATTTCTGTGTTTCATCGCCAATGGGAAAGTCCAAGGGACACAGTAAACCTGCAGAGGTGCATCGGAATGTAAAACTGGTGACACACGAAACGCTCAAAGCATAGACCGTGGGAAGACTCAGTTTTCTTTTACTTAAGTCGGCATTGTGTCTCTTATATTTAATTCCGATGCAATTTCTGTGTTTCATCGTCATTCTGAAGGTCCAATGGATACAGTTAACCTGCAGAGGTGCATCGGAATGTAAAACTGGTGACACAGGTAACGCTCAAAACATAGACTGGAAGAAGACTCAGTCTTCCTGTACTTAGGTCGGCATTGTGTCTCTTATATTTAATTCCAATGCAATTTCTGTGTTTCATCGTCACTGTGAAGGTCCAAGGGATACAGTAGACCTCCAGAGGTGCATCAAGATGTAAAACTGATGACACAGGAAATGGTCAAAACGTAGACAGTAGGAAGACTCAGTCTTCCTGTACCTAAGTCGGCATTGTGTCTCTTATATTTAATTCCGATGCAATTTCTGTTTTTCATCGTCAATGGGAAGGTCCAAGGGATACACTGAACCTCCAGAGGTGCATCGGAATGTAAAACCGGTGACAAAGGAAACGCCCAAATCATACACCGTAAGATGACTCAGTTTTCTTGTACTTAAGTCGGCGTTGTGTCTCTTATATTTAATTCCGATGCAATTTCTGTGTTTCATCGTCAATGGGAAAGTCGAAGGGAAACAGTATACCTGCAGAGGTGCATCGGAATGTAAAACTTGTGACAAGGGAAACGCTCAAAACATAGACAGTAGAAAGACTCAGTCTCCCTGTAATTATGTCGGCATTGTGTCTCTTATATTTAAATCCGATGCAATTTCTGTGTTTCGTCGTCAATGGGAAGGTCCAAGGGATACAGTAATCCTGCATAGGTGCATCGGATTGTAAAACTGGTGACACAGGAAGCGGTTAAATCATAGACCCTAAGAAGACTCAGTTTTCTTGTACTCAAGTCGGCATTGTGTCTCTTATATTTAATTTGATGCAACTTCTGTGTTTCATCGTCACTGTGAAGGTCCAAGGGATACAGTAAACCTGCAGATGTGCATCAAAATGTAAAACTGATAACACAGGAAATGCTCAAATCGTAGACAGTAGGAAGACTCAGCCTTCCTGTTCTTATGTCGGCATTGTGTCTCTTATATTTAATTCCGATGCTATTTCTGTGTTTCATCATCAATGGGAAGGTCCAAGGGATACAGTAATCCTGCATAGGTGCATCGGAATGTAAAACTGGTGACCCAGGAAGCGGTTAAGTCATAGACCCTAAGAAGTCTCAGTTTACTTGTACTGAAGTCGGCATTGTGTCTCTTATATTTAATTCCGATGCAGTTTCTGTGTTTCATCATCACTGTGAAGGTCCAAGGGATACAGTAAACCTGCAGAGGTGCATTGGAATGTAAAACTGGTAACACAGGAAACGTTCAAATCATAGACCGTAAGAAGACTCAGTTTTCATGTACTTAGTCGGCGTTGTGTCTCTTATATTTAATTCCGATGCAATTTCTGTGATTCATCGTCACTCTGAAGGTCCAAGGGATACAGTAAACCTGCGGAGGTGCATCGGAATGTAAAACTGGTGACACAGGAAACGCTCAAACATAGACCGTAAGAAGACTCAGTTTTCTTGTACTTATGGCGGCATTGTGTCTCTTATATTTAATTCCCATGCAATATCTGTGTTTCATCGTCAATGGGAAGATCCAAGGGATACAGTAAACCTGCAGAGGTCCTTCTGAATACAAAACTGGTGACACAGGAAACGCTCAAAACATAGACAGTGGGAAGACTCAGTCTTCCTGAGTTTAAGTCACCATTGTGTCTCATATATTTAATTCCGATGCAATTTCTGTGTTTCATCGTCAATGGGAAGGGCCAACGAATACAGTAAAACTGCAGAGATGCATCGGAATGTAAAACTGGTGACACATGAAACGATCAAAACATAGACAGTAGGAATACTCAGTCTTCCTGAACTTAAGTCGGCATTGTGCCTCTTATATTTAAATCCGATGCAATTTCTGTGGCTTGTCGTCAATGGGAAGGTCCGAGGGATACAGTAAACCTGCAGAGGTGCATCGGTATGTAAAACTGGTGACACAGAAACGCACAAAACATAGACAATAGGAAGACACACTCTTCCTGTACTTAAGTCGACATTGTGTCTCTTATATTTAATTCCGATGCAATTTCTGTGTTTCATCGTCAATGGGGAGGTGCAATGGATACAGTAAACCCGCAGAGGTGCATCGGAATGTAAAACTGGTGATGCAGGAATCGCTCAAAACGAAGACAGTAGGAAGACTCACTGTTCCTGTACTTAAGTCGGCATTGTGTCTCCTATATTGTATTCCGATGCAATTTCTGTGTTTCATCGTCAATGCGAAGATCCTAGGGATACAGTAAAACTGCAGAGGTGCATCGGAATGTAAAAGTGGTGACACAGGAAACGCTCAAAACATAGACAGTAGGAAGAATCAGCCTTCCTGTTCTTATGCCGGCATTGTGTCTTTTATATTTAATTCCGATGCTATGTCTGTGTTTCATCGTCAATGGGAAGGGCCAACGAATACAGTAAAACTGCAGAGGTGCACCGGAATGTAAAACTGGTGACACATGAAACGATCAAAACATAGACAGTAGGAATACTTAGTCCTCCTGAACTTAAGTCGGCATTGTGTCTCTTATATTTAAATCCGATGCAGTTTCTGTGTCTTGTCGTCAATGGGAAGGTCCAAGGGATACAGTAAACCTGCAGAGGTGCATCGGAATATAAAACTGGTGACAAAGGAAACGCTCAAATCATACACCGTAATATGATTCAGTTTTCTTGTACTTTAGTCGGCGTTGTGTCTCTTATATTTAATTCCGATGCAATTTCTGTGTTTCATCGTCAATGGGAAGGTCCAATGGATACAGTAAACTTGCAGAGGTTCATCGGAATGTAAAACTGGTGACACAGGAAACGCACAAAACATAGACAATAGAAAGACACACTCTTCCTGTACTTAAGTCGACATTGTGTCTCTTATATTTAATTCCGATGCAATTTCTGTGTTTCATCGTCACTGTGAAGGTTCAATGGATACAGTAAACCTGCAGAGGTGCATCGGATTGTAAAACTGGTGACACAGGAAACGCTCAAAACATAGACAGTAGGAAGACTCAGCCTTTCTGTTCTTAAGTCGGCATTGTGTCTCTTTTATTTAATTCCGATGCTATTTCTGTGTTTCATCGTCAATGGGAAGGTCCAATGGATACAGTAAACCCGCAGAAGTGCATCGGAATGTAAAACTGGTGATGCAGGAATCGCTCAAAACGAAGACAGTAGGAAGACTCACTGTTCCTGTACTTAAGTCGGCATTGTGTCACCTATATTTAATTCCGATGCAATTTCTGTGTTTCATCGTCAATGCGAAGATCCAAGGGACACAGTAAAACTCCAGAGGTGCATCGGAGTGTAAAACTGATGACACAGGAAACGCTCAAAACATAGGCAGTAGGAAGACGCAGCCTTCCTGTTCTTAAGTCGGCATTGTGTCTCTTATATTTAATTACGATGCTATTTCTGTGTTTCATCATCACTGTGAAGGTCCAATGGATACAGTAAACCTCCAGAGGTGCATCAAAATGTAAAACTGGTGAGACAGGAAACGCTCAAAACATAGACAGTAGGAAGACTCAGTCTTCCTGTCCTTAAGTCAGAATTGTGTCTCTTCTATTTAATTCCGATGCCGTTTCTGTGTCTCAGCGTCAATGGGAAGGTCCAATGGATTGAGTAAAACTGCAGAGGTGCATCGGAATGTAAAACTGGTGACACAGGAAACGATCAAAACATGGACATTAGGAATATTCAGTCTTCCTGAACTTAAGTCGACATTGTGTCTGTTATATTTAAATCCGATGCAATTTCTGTGTCTCGTCGTCGGTGGGAAGGTCCAAGGGATACAGTAAGCCTGCAGAGGTGCATCGGAATGTAAAACTGGTAACACAGGAAACGCTCAAATCATAGACCGTAAGAAGACTCAGTTTTCTTGTACTTAAGTCGGCGTTGTGTCTCTTATATTTAATTCCGATGCCATTTCTGTGATTCATCGTCACTCTGAAGGTCCAAGGGATACAGTAAACCTGCGGAGGTGCATAGGAATGTAAAACTGGTGACACAGGAAACGCTCAAAACATAGACAGTAGGAAGACTCAGCCTTTCTGTTCTTAAGTCGGCATTGTGTCTCTTATATTTAATTCCGATGCAATTTCTGTGTTTCATCGTCACTGTGAAGGTTCAATGGATACAGTAAACCTGCAGAGGTGCATCGGATTGTAAAACAGGTGACACAGGAAACGCTCAAAACATAGACAGTAGGAAGACTCAGTCTTCCTGAGTTTAAGTCGGCATTGTGTCTCATATATGTAATTCTGATGCAATTTCTGTGTTTCATCGTCAAAGGGAAGGGCCAACGAATACAGTAAAACTGCAGAGGTGCACCGGAATGTAAAACTGGTGACACATGAAACGATCAAAACATAGACAGTAGGAATACTTAGTCCTCCTGAACTTAAGTCGGCATTGTGTCTCTTATATTTAAATCCGATGCAATTTCTGTGTCTTGTCGTCAATGGGAAGGTCCAAGGGATACAGTAAACTTGCAGAGGTGCATCGGAATGTAAAACTGGTGACAAAGGAAACGCTCAAACCATACACCGTGAGTTGATTTAGTTTTCTTGTACTTAAGTCGGCGTTGAGTCTCTTATATTTAATTAGGATGCTATTTCTGTGTTTCATCATCACTGTGAAGGTCCAATGGATACAGTAAACCTTCAGAGGTGCATCAAAATGTAAAACTGGTGAGACAGGAAACGCTCAAAACATAGACAGTAGGAAGACTCAGTCTTCCTGTCCTTAAGTCAGAATTGTGTCTCTTCTATTTAATTCCGATGCCGTTTCTGTGTCTCAGCGTCAATGGGAAGGTCCCATGGATTGAGTAAAACTGCAGAGGTGCATCGGAATGTAAAACTGGTGACACAGGAAACGATCAAAACATGGACATTAGGAATATTCAGTCTTCCTGAACTTAAGTCGACATTGTGTCTGTTATATTTAAATCCGATGCACTTTCTGTGTCTCGTCGTCGGTGGGAAGGTCCAAGGGATACAGTAAGCCTGCAGAGGTGCATCGGAATGTAAAACTGGTGACACAGGAACCGCTCAAAACATAGACCCTAGGAAGACTCAGTTTTCTTGTACTGAAGTCGCCATTGTGTCTCTTATATTTAATTTCAATGCAATTTCTGTGTTTCATCATCACTGTGAAGGTCCAAGGGATACAGTAAACCTGCAGAGGTGCATTGGAATGTAAAACTGGTAACACAGGAAACGTTCAAATCATAGACCGTAAGAAGACTCAGTTTTCTTGTACTTAAGTCGGCGTTGTGTCTCTTATATTTAATTCCGATGCCATTTCTGTGATTCATCGTCACTCGGAAGGTCCAAGGGATACAGTAAACCTGCGGAGGTGCATAGGAATGTAAAACTGGTGACACAGGAAACGCTCAAAACATAGACAGTAGGAAGACTCAGCCTTTCTGTTCTTAAGTCGGCATTGTGTCTCTTATATTTAATTCCGATGCAATTTCTGTGTTTCATCGTCACTGTGAAGGTTCAATGGATACAGTAAACCTGCAGAGGTGCATCGGATTGTAAAACTGGTGACACAGGAAACGCTCAAAACATAGACAGTAGGAAGACTCAGTCTTCCTGAGTTTAAGTCGGCATTGTGTCTCCTATATTGAATTCCGATGCAATTTCTGTGTTTCATCGTCAATGCGAAGATCCTAGGGATACAGTAAAACTGCAGAGGTGCATCGGAATGTAAAAGTGGTGACACAGGAAACGCTCAAAACATAGACAGTAGGAAGAATCAGCCTTCCTGTTCTTATGCCGGCATTGTGTCTTTTATATTTAATTCCGATGCTATGTCTGTGTTTCATCGTCAATGGGAAGGGCCAACGAATACAGTAAAACTGCAGAGGTGCACCGGAATGTAAAACTGGTGACACATGAAACGATCAAAACATAGACAGTAGGAATACTTAGTCCTCCTGAACTTAAGTCGGCATTGTGTCTCTTATATTTAAATCCGATGCAGTTTCTGTGTCTTGTCGTCAATGGGAAGGTCCAAGGGATACAGTAAACCTGCAGAGGTGCATCGGAATATAAAACTGGTGACAGAGGAAACGCTCAAATCATACACCGTAATATGATTCAGTTTTCTTGTACTTTAGTCGGCGTTGTGTCTCTTATATTTAATTCCGATGCAATTTCTGTGTTTCATCGTCAATGGGAAGGTCCAATGGATACAGTAAACCTGCAGAGGTTCATCGGAATGTAAAACTGGTGACACAGGAAACGCACAAAACATAGACAATAGAAAGACACACTCTTCCTGTACTTAAGTCGACATTGTGTCTCTTATATTTAATTCCGATGCAATTTCTGTGTTTCATCGTCACTGTGAAGGTTCAATGGATACAGTAAACCTGCAGAGGTGCATCGGATTGTTAAACTGGTGACACAGGAAACGCTCAAAACATAGACAGTAGGAAGACTCAGCCTTTCTGTTCTTAAGTCGGCATTGTGTCTCTTTTATTTAATTCCGATGCTATTTCTGTGTTTCATCGTCAATGGGAAGGTCCAATGGATACAGTAAACCCGCAGAAGTGCATCGGAATGTAAAACTGGTGATGCAGGACTCGCTCAAAACGAAGACAGTAGGAAGACTCACTGTTCCTGTACTTAAGTCGGCATTGTGTCACCTATATTTAATTCCGATGCAATTTCTGTGTTTCATCGTCAATGCGAAGATCCAAGGGACACAGTAAAACTGCAGAGGTGCATCGGAGTGTAAAACTGATGACACAGGAAACGCTCAAAACATAGGCAGTAGGAAGACGCAGCCTTCCTGTTCTTAAGTCGGCATTGTGTCTCTTATATTTAATTACGATGCTATTTCTGTGTTTCATCATCACTGTGAAGGTCCAATGGATACAGTAAACCTCCAGAGGTGCATCAAAATGTAAAACTGGTGAGACAGGAAACGCTCAAAACATAGACAGTAGGAAGACTCAGTCTTCCTGTCCTTAAGTCAGAATTGTGTCTCTTCTATTTAATTCCGATGCCGTTTCTGTGTCTCAGCGTCAATGGGAAGGTCCAATGGATTGAGTAAAACTGCAGAGGTGCATCGGAAAGTAAAAGTGGTGACACAGGAAACGATCAAAACATGGACATTAGGAATATTCAGTCTTCCTGAACTTAAGTCGACATTGTGTCTGTTATATTTAAATCCGATGCAATTTCTGTGTCTCGTGGTCGGTGGGAAGGTCCAAGGGATACAGTAAGCCTGCAGAGGTGCATCGGAATGTAAAACTGGTGACACAGGAACCGCTCAAAACATAGACCCTAGGAAGACTCAGTTTTCTTGTACTGAAGTCGCCATTGTGTCTCTTATATTTAATTCCAATGCAATTTCTGTGTTTCATCATCACTGTGAAGGTCCAAGGGATACAGTAAACCTGCAGAGGTGCATTGGAATGTAAAACTGGTAACACAGGAAACGTTCAAATCATAGACCGTAAGAAGACTCAGTTTTCATGTACTTAAGTCGGCGTTGTGTCTCTTATATTTAATTCCGATGCCATTTCTGAGATTCATCGTCACTCTGAAGGTCCAAGGGATACAGTAAACCTGCGGAGGTGCATAGGAATGTAAAACTGGTGACACAGGAAACGCTCAAAATATAGACAGTAGGAAGACTCAGCCTTTCTGTTCTTAAGTCGGCATTGTGTGTCTTATATTTAATTCCGATGCAATTTCTGTGTTTCATCGTCACTGTGAAGGTTCAATGGATACAGTAAACCTGCAGAGGTGCATCGGATTGTAAAACTGGTGACACAGGAAACGCTCAAAACATAGACAGTAGGAAGACTCAGCCTTTCTATTCTTAAGTCGGCATTGTGTCTCTTTTATTTAATTCCGATGCTATTTCTGTGTTTCATCGTCAATGGGAAGGTCCAATGGATACAGTAAACCCGCAGAGGTGCATCGGAATGTAAAACTGGTGATGCAGGTATCGCTCAAAACGAAGACAGTAGGAAGACTCACTGTTCCTGTACTTAAGTCGGCATTGTGTCACCTATATTTAATTCCGATGCAAAATCTGTGTTTCATCGTCAATGCGAAGATCCAAGGGACACAGTAAAACTGCAGAGGTACATCGGAATGTAAAACTGGGGACACAGGAAACGCCCAAAACATAGGCAGTAGGAAGACTCAGTCTTCCTGTTCTTAAGTCGGCATTGTGTCTCTTATATTTAATTTCGATGCTATTTCTGTATTTCATCGTCAATCGGAAGGTCCAATGGATACAAAAAACTGCAGAGGTGCATCGGAATGTAAAACTGGTGACACAGGAAGCGGTCAAAACATAGACCCTAAGAAGACTCAGTTTTCTTGTACTGAAGTCGGCATTGTATCTCTCATATTTAATTTGATGCAATTTCTCTGTTTCATCGTCAATGGGAAGGTCCAATAGATACAGTAAACCTGCAGAGGTGCATCGGAATGTAAAACTGGTGACGCAGGAATCGCTGAAAACATAGACAGTAGGAAGACTCAGTCTTTCTGTACTTAAGTCGGCATTGTGTCTCTTATATTTAATCCCGATGCAATTTCTGTGTTTCATCGTCAATGCGAAGATCCAAGGGATACAGTAAACCTACAGAGGTGCATCGGAATGTAAAACTGGTGACTCAAGGAAACGCTCAAAGCATAGACAGTAGGAAGACTCAGTCTTTCTGTACTTAAGTCGGCATGGTGTCTCTTATATTTAATTCCGATGCAATTTCTGTGTTTCATCGTTCCTTTGAAGGTCCAAGGGATACAGTAAACCAGCAGAGGTGCATCGGAATGTAAAATTGGTGACACAGGAAACGCTCAAAACATAGACAGTAGGAAGACTCAGTCTGCCTGTGCTTATGTCGGCAGCATTGTGTCTCTTATCTTTAATTCCGATGCAATTACTGTGTTTCATCGCCAATGGGAAGGTCCAAGTGATACAGTAAACTTGCAGAGGTGCATCGGAATGTAAAACTGGTGACACAGGAAACGCTCAAAACATAGACAATAAAAAGACACACTCTTCCTGTACTTAAGTCGACATTGTGTCTCGTCTGTTTAATTCCGATGCAATTTCTGTGTTTCATCTTCAATGGGAAATTCGAAGGGAAACAGTATACCTGCAGAGGTGCATCGGAATGTAAAACTGGTGACACAGGAGACGCTCAAAGCATAGACAGTAGGAAGACTCAGTCTTCCTGTACATAAGTCGGCATTGTGTCTCTTATATTTAATTCCGATGCAATTTCTGTGCTTCATCGTCACTGTGAAGGTCCAAGGGATACAGTAAACATGCAGAGGTGCATCGGAATGTAAAACTGGTGACACAGGAAACGCTCAAAACATAGACAGTAGGAAGACTCAGTCTTCCTGTACTTAAGAGGACATTGTGTCTCTTATATTTAATTCCGATGCAATTTCTGTGTTTCATCGCCAATGGGAAGGTCCAAGGGACACAGTAAACTTGCAGTGGTGCATCGGAATTTAAAACTGGTGACACTGGAAACGCTCAAAACATAGACCGTAAGAAGACTCAGTTTTCTTGTACTTAAGTCGGCGTTGTGTCTCTTATATTTAATTCCGATGTAATTTCTGTGTTTCATCATCAATGGGAAGGTCCAATGCATACAGTAAAACTGTAGAGGTGCATCGGAATGTAAAACTGGTGACACAGGAAACGATCAAAACATAGACAGTAGGAATATTCAGTCTTCGTGAACTTAAGTCGACATTGTGTCTGTTATATTTAAATCCGATGCAATTTCTGTGTCTCGTCGTCGGTGGGAAGGTCCAAGGGATACAGTGAGCCTGCAGAGGTGCATCGGAATATAAAACTGCTGACACAGGAACCGCTCAAAACATAGACCCTAGGAAGACTCAGTTTTCTTGTACTGAAGTCGGCATTGTGTCTCTTATATTTAATTCCAATGCAATTTCTGTGTTTCATCATCACTGTGAAGGTCCAAGGGATACAGTAAACCTGCAGAGGTGCATTGGAATGTAAAACTGGTACCACAGGAAACGTTCAAATCATAACCCGTAAGAAGACTCAGTTTTCTTGTACTTAAGTCGGCGTTGTGTCTCTTATATTTAATTCCGATGCAATTTCTGTGATTCATCGTCACTCTGAAGGTCCAAGGGATACAGTAAACCTGCAGAGGTGCATCGGAATTTAAAACTGGACACAGGAAACGCTCAAAACATAGACTGTAAGAAGTTTCAGTCTTCCTGTACTTAAACGTCATTGTGTCTCTTATATTTAATTCCGATGCTATTTCTGTGTTTCATCGCCAATGGGAAAGTCCAAGGGACACAGTTAACATGCAGAGGTGCATCGGAATGTAAAACTGGTGACGCAGGAATCGCTCAAAACATAGACAGTAGGAAGACTCTGTCTTTCTGTACTTAAGTCGGCATTGTGTCTCTCATATTTAATCCCGATGCAATTTCTGTGTTTCATCGTCAATGCGAAGATCCAAGGTATACAGTAAACCTGCAGAGGTGCATCAAAATGACACAGGAAACGCTCAAATCATAGACAGCAGGAAGACTCAGTCTTCCTGTACCTAAGTCGGCATTGGTTCTCTGATATTTAATTGCGATGCAATTTCTGTGTTTCGTCGTCAATGGGAAGGTTTAAGGGATACAGTAAACCTCCAGAGGTGCATCAAAATGTAAAACTGATGACACAGGAAATGCTCAAAACGTAGACAGTAGGAAGACTCAGCCTTCCTGTTGTTAAGTCAGCATTGTGTCTCTTATATTTAATTCCGATGCAGTTTCTGTGTTTCAGCGTCAATGGGAAGGTCCAATGGATTGAGTAAAACTGCAGAGGTGCATCGGAATGTAAAACTGGTGACACAGGAAACGATCAAAACATAGACAGTAGGAATATTCAGTCTCCGTGAACTTAAGTCGACATTGTGTCTGTTATATTTAAATCCGATGCAATTTCTGTGTCTCGTCGTCGGTGGGAAGGTCCAAGGGATACAGTGAGCCTGCAGAGGTGCATCGGAATATAAAACTGCTGACACAGGAACCGCTCAAAACATAGACCCTAGGAAGACTCAGTTTTCTTGTACTGAAGTCGGCATTGTGTCTCTTATATTTAATTCCAATGCAATTTCTGTGTTTCATCATCACTGTGAAGGTCCAAGGGATACAGTAAACCTGCAGAGGTGCATTGGAATGTAAAACTGGTACCACAGGAAACGTTCAAATCATAACCCGTAAGAAGACTCAGTTTTCTTGTACTTAAGTCGGCGTTGTGTCTCTTATATTTAATTCCGATGCAATTTCTGTGATTCATCGTCACTCTGAAGGTCCAAGGGATACAGTAAACCTGCAGAGGTGCATCGGAATGTAAAACTGGACACAGGAAACGCTCAAAACATAGACCGTAAGAAGATTCAGTCTTCCTGTACTTAAACGTCATTGTGTCTCTTATATTTAATTCCGATGCAATTTCTGTGTTTCATCGCCAATGGTAAAGTCCAAGGGACACAGTTAACATGCAGAGGTGCATCGGAATGTAAAACTGGTGACACAGGAAACGGTCAAACAGAGACCGTAAGAAGACTCAGTTTTCTTGTACTTATGGCGGCATTGTGTCTCTTATATTTAATTCCCATGCAATATCTGTGTTTCATCGTCAATGGGAAGATCCAAGGGATACAGTAAACCTGCAGAGGTCCTTCTGAATACAAAACTGGTGACACAGGAAACGCTCAAAACATAGACAGTGGGAAGACTCAGTCTTCCTGAGTTTAAGTCACCATTGTGTCTCATATATTTAATTCCGATGCAATTTCTGTGTTTCATCGTCAATGGGAAGGGCCAACGAATACAGTAAAACTGCAGAGGTGCATCGGAATGTAAAACTGGTGACACATGAAACGATCAAAACATAGACAGTAGGAATACTCAGTCTTCCTGAACTTAAGTCGGCATTGTGCCTCTTATATTTAAATCCGATGCAATTTCTGTGGCTTGTCGTCAATGGGAAGGTCCGAGGGATACAGTAAACCTGCAGAGGTGCATCGGTATGTAAAACTGGTGACACAGAAACGCACAAAACATAGACAATAGGAAGACACACTCTTCCTGTACTTAAGTCGACATTGTGTCTCTTATATTTAATTCCGATGCAATTTCTGTGTTTCATCGTCAATGGGGAGGTGCAATGGATACAGTAAACCCGCAGAGGTGCATCGGAATGTAAAACTGGTGATGCAGGAATCGCTCAAAACGAAGACAGTAGGAAGACTCACTGTTCCTGTACTTAAGTCGGCATTGTGTCACCTATATTTAATTCCGATGCAATTTCTGTGTTTCATCGTCAATGCGAAGATCCTAGGGATACAGTAAAACTGCAGAGGTGCATCAGAATGTAAAACTGGTGACACAGGAAACGGTCAAAACATAGACAGTAGGAAGACTCAGCCTTCCTGTTCTTAAGTCGGCATTGTGTCTCTTATATTTAATTTCGATGCTATTTCTGTGTTTCATCGTCAATCGGAAGGTCCAATGGATACAGAAAACTGCAGAGGTGCATCGGAATGTAAAACTGGTGACACAGGAAGCGGTCAAAACGTAGATCCTAAGAAGACTCAGTTTTCTTGTACTGAAGTCGGCATTGTATCTCTTATATTTAATTTGATGCAATTTCTCTGTTTCATCGTCAATGGGAAGGTCCAATAGATACAGTAAACCTGCAGAGGTGCATCGGAATGTAAAACTGGTGACGCAGGAATCGCTCAAAACATAGACAGTAGGATGACTCAGTCTTTCTGTACTTAAGTCGGCATTGTGTCTCTTATATTTAATCCCGATGCAATTTCTGTGTTTCATCGTCAATGCGAAGATCCAATAGATACAGTAAACCTGCTGAGGTGCATTGGAATGTAAAACTGGTAACACAGGAAACGTTCAAATCATAGACCGTAAGAAGACTCAGTTTTCTTGTACTTAAGTCGGCGTTGTGTCTCTTATATTTAATTCCGATGCCATTTCTGTGATTCATCGTCACTCTGAAGGTCCAAGGGATACAGTAAACCTGCGGAGGTGCATAGGAATGTAAAACTGGTGACACAGGAAACGCTCAAAACATAGACAGTAGGAAGACTCAGCCTTTCTGTTCTTAAGTCGGCATTGTGTCTCTTATATTTAATTCCGATGCAATTTCTGTGTTTCATCGTCACTGTGAAGGTTCAAAGGATACAGTAAACCTGCAGAGGTGCATCGGATTGTAAAACTGGTGACACAGGAAACGCTCAAAACATAGACAGTAGGAAGACTCAGCCTTTCTATTCTTAAGTCGGCATTGTGTCTCTTTTATTTAATTCCGATGCTATTTCTGTGTTTCATCGTCAATGGGAAGGTCCAATGGATACAGTAAACCCGCAGAGGTGCATCGGAATGTAAAACTGGTGATGCAGGAATCGCTCAAAACGAAGACAGTAGGAAGACTCACTGTTCCTGTACTTAAGTCGGCATTGTGTCACCTATATTTAATTCCGATGCAAAATCTGTGTTTCATCGTCAATGCGAAGATCCAAGGGACACAGTAAAACTGCAGAGGTACATCGGAATGTAAAACTGGTGACACAGGAAACGCTCAAAACATAGGCAGTAGGAAGACTCAGTCTTCCTGTTCTTAAGTCAGCATTGTGTCTCTTATATTTAATTTCGATGCTATTTCTGTATTTCATCGTCAATCGGAAGGTCCAATTGATACAAAAAACTGCAGAGGTGCATCGGAATGTAAAACTGGTGACACAGGAAGCGGTCAAAACATAGACCCTAAGAATACTCAGTTTTCTTGTACTGAAGTCGGCATTGTATCTCTCATATTTAATTTGATGCAATTTCTCTGTTTCATCGTCAATGGGAAGGTCCAATAGATACAGTAAACCTGCAGAGGTGCATCGGAATGTAAAACTGGTGACGCAGGAATCGCTGAAAACATAGACAGTAGGAAGACTCAGTCTTTCTGTACTTAAGTCGGCATTGTGTCTCTTATATTTAATCCCGATGCAATTTCTGTGTTTCACCGTCAATGCGAAGATCCAAGGGATACAGTAAACCTACAGAGGTGCATCGGAATGTAAAACTGGTGACTCAAGGAAACGCTCAAAGCATAGACAGTAGGAAGACTCAGTCTTTCTGTACTTAAGTCGGCATGGTGTCTCTTATATTTAATTCCGATGCAATTACTGTGTTTCATCGCCAATGGGAAGGTCCAAGTGATACAGTAAACTTGCAGAGGTGCATCGGAATGTAAAACTGGTGACACAGGAAACGCTCAAAACATAAATAAAAAGACACACTCTTCCTGTACTTAAGTCGACATTGTGTCTCGTCTGTTTAATTCCGATGCAATTTCTGTGTTTCATCTTCAATGGGAAATTCGAAGGGAAACAGTATACCTGCAGAGGTGCATCGGAATGTAAAACTGGTGACACAGGAGACGCTCAAAGCATAGACAGTAGGAAGACTCAGTCTTCCTGTACATAAGTCGGCATTGTGTCTCTTATATTTAATTCCGATGCAATTTCTGTGCTTCATCGTCACTGTGAAGGTCCAAGGGATACAGTAAACATGCAGAGGTGCATCGGAATGTAAAACTGGTGACACAGGAAACGCTCAAAACATAGACAGTAGGAAGACTCAGTCTTCCTGTACTTAAGAGGACATTGTGTCTCTTATATTTAATTCCGATGCAATTTCTGTGTTTCATCGCCAATGGGAAGGTCCAAGGGACACAGTAAACTTGCAGAGGTGCATCGGAATTTAAAACTGGTGACACTGGAAACGCTCAAAACATAGACCGTAAGAAGACTCAGTTTTCTTGTACTTAAGTCGGCGTCTTGTACTTAAGTCGGCGTATATTTAATTCCGATGTAATTTCTGTGTTTCATCATCAATGGGAAGGTCCAATGCATACAGTAAAACTGTAGAGGTGCATCGGAATGTAAAACTGGTGACACAGGAAACGATCAAAACATAGACAGTAGGAATATTCAGTCTTCGTGAACTTAAGTCGACATTGTGTCTGTTATATTTAAATCCGATGCAATTTCTGTGTCTCGTCGTCGGTGGGAAGGTCCAAGGGATACAGTGAGCCTGCAGAGGTGCATCGGAATATAAAACTGCTGACACAGGAACCGCTCAAAACATAGACCCTAGGAAGACTCAGTTTTCTTGTACTGAAGTCGGCATTGTGTCTCTTATATTTAATTCCAATGCAATTTCTGTGTTTCATCATCACTGTGAAGGTCCAAGGGATACAGTAAACCTGCAGAGGTGCATTGGAATGTAAAACTGGTACCACAGGAAACGTTCAAATCATAACCCGTAAGAAGACTCAGTTTTCTTGTACTTAAGTCGGCGTTGTGTCTCTTATATTTAATTCCGATGCAATTTCTGTGATTCATCGTCACTCTGAAGGTCCAAGGGATACAGTAAACCTGCAGAGGTGCATCGGAATTTAAAACTGGACACAGGAAACGCTCAAAACATAGACTGTAAGAAGTTTCAGTCTTCCTGTACTTAAACGTCATTGTGTCTCTTATATTTAATTCCGATGCTATTTCTGTGTTTCATCGCCAATGGGAAAGTCCAAGGGACACAGTTAACATGCAGAGGTGCATCGGAATGTAAAACTGGTGACGCAGGAATCGCTCAAAACATAGACAGTAGGAAGACTCAGTCTTTCTGTACTTAAGTCGGCATTGTGTCTCTCATATTTAATCCCGATGCAATTTCTGTGTTTCATCGTCAATGCGAAGATCCAAGGTATACAGTAAACCTGCAGAGGTGCATCAAAATGACACAGGAAACGCTCAAATCATAGACAGCAGGAAGACTCAGTCTTCCTGTACCTAAGTCGGCATTGGTTCTCTGATATTTAATTGTGATGCAATTTCTGTGTTTCGTCGTCAATGGGAAGGTTTAAGGGATACAGTAAACCTCCAGAGGTGCATCAAAATGTAAAACTGATGACACAGGAAATGCTCAAAACGTAGACAGTAGGAAGACTCAGCCTTCCTGTTGTTAAGTCAGCATTGTGTCTCTTATATTTAATTCCGATGCAGTTTCTGTGTTTCAGCGTCAATGGGAAGGTCCAATGGATTGAGTAAAACTGCAGAGGTGCATCGGAATGTAAAACTGGTGACACAGGAAACGATCAAAACATAGACAGTAGGAATATTCAGTCTCCGTGAACTTAAGTCGACATTGTGTCTGTTATATTTAAATCCGATGCAATTTCTGTGTCTCGTCGTCGGTGGGAAGGTCCAAGGGATACAGTGAGCCTGCAGAGGTGCATCGGAATATAAAACTGCTGACACAGGAACCGCTCAAAACATAGACCCTAGGAAGACTCAGTTTTCTTGTACTGAAGTCGGCATTGTGTCTCTTATATTTAATTCCAATGCATTTTCTGTGTTTCATCATCACTGTGAAGGTCCAAGGGATACAGTAAACCTGCAGAGGTGCATTGGAATGTAAAACCGGTACCACAGGAAACGTTCAAATCATAACCCGTAAGAAGACTCAGTTTTCTTGTACTTAAGTCGGCGTTGTGTCTCTTATATTTAATTCCGATGCAATTTCTGTGATTCATCGTCACTCTGAAGGTCCAAGGGATACAGTAAACCTGCAGAGGTGCATCGGAATGTAAAACTGGACACAGGAAACGCTCAAAACAAAGACCGTAAGAAGATTCAGTCTTCCTGTACTTAAACGTCATTGTGTCTCTTATATTTAATTCCGATGCAATTTCTGTGTTTCATCGCCAATGGGAAAGTCCAAGGGACACAGTTAACATGCAGAGGTGCATCGGAATGTAAAACTGGTGACACAGGAAACGGTCAAACAGAGACCGTAAGAAGACTCAGTTTTCTTGTACTTATGGCGGCATTGTGTCTCTTATATTTAATTCCCATGCAATTTCTGTGTTTCATCGTCAATGGGAAGATCCAAGGGATACAGTAAACCTGCAGAGGTCCTTCTGAATACAAAACTGGTGACACAGGGAACGCTCAAAACATAGACAGTGGGAAGACTCAGTCTTCCTGAGTTTAAGTCACCATTGTGTCTCATATATTTAATTCCGATGCAATTTCTGTGTTTCATCGTCAATGGGAAGGGCCAACGAATACAGTAAAACTGCAGAGGTGCATCGGAATGTAAAACTGGTGACACATGAAACGATCAAAACATAGACAGTAGGAATACTCAGTCTTCCTGAACTTAAGTCGGCATTGTGCCTCTTATATTTAAATCCGATGCAATTTCTGTGGCTTGTCGTCAATGGGAAGGTCCGAGGGATACAGTAAACCTGCAGAGGTGCATCGGTATGTAAAACTGGTGACACAGAAACGCACAAAACATAGACAATAGGAAGACACACTCTTCCTGTACTTAAGTCGACATTGTGTCTCTTATATTTAATTCCGATGCAATTTCTGTGTTTCATCGTCAATGGGGAGGTCCAATGGATACAGTAAACCCGGAGAGGTGCATCGGAATGTAAAACTGGTGATGCAGGAATCGCTCAAAACGAAGACAGTAGGAAGACTCACTGTTCCTGTACTTAAGTCGGCATTGTGTCACCTATATTTAATTCCGATGCAATTTCTGTGTTTCATCGTCAATGCGAAGATCCTAGGGATACAGTAAAACTGCAGAGGTGCATCAGAATGTAAAACTGGTGACACAGGAAACGGTCAAAACATAGACAGTAGGAAGACTCAGCCTTCCTGTTCTTAAGTCGGCATTGTGTCTCTTATATATAATTCCGATGCAATTTCTGTGTTTCATCGTTCCTGTGAAGGTCCAAGGGATACAGTAAACCTGCAGAGGTGCATCGGAATGTACAATTGGTGACACAGGAAACGCTCAAAACATAGGCAGTAGGAAGACTCAGTCTGCCTGTGCTTATGTCGGCAGCATTGTGTCTCTTATCTTTAATTCCGATGCAATTCCTGTGTTTCATCGTCAATGGGAATGTCGAAGGGAAACAGTATACCTGCAGAGGTGCATCGGAATGTAAAACTGGTGACAAGGGAAACGGTCAAAGAATAGACAGTAGGAAGACTCAGTCTTTCTGTACTTAAGTCGGCATTGTGTCTCTTATATTTAATTCCGATGCAATTTTTGTGTTTCATCGCCAATGGGAAGGTCCAAGTGATACAGTAAACTTGCAGAGGTGCATCGGAATGTAAAACTGGTGACACAGGAAACGCTCAAAACATAGACAATAAAAAGACACACTCTTCCTGTACTTAAGTCGACATTGTGTCTCGTCTGTTTAATTCCGATGCAATTTCTGTGTTTCATCTTCAATGGGAAATTCGAAGGGAAACAGTATACCTGCAGAGGTGCATCGGAATGTAAAACTGGTGACACAGGAGACGCTCAAAGCATAGACAGTAGGAAGACTCAGTCTTCCTGTACATAAGTCGGAATTGTGTCTCTTATATTTAATTCCGATGCAATTTCTGTGATTCATCGTCACTCTGAAGGTCCAAGGGATACAGTAAACCTGCAGAGGTGCATCGGAATTTAAAACTGGACACAGGAAACGCTCAAAACGTAGACTGTAAGAAGTTTCAGTCTTCCTGTACTTAAACGTCATTGTGTCTCTTATATTTAATTCCGATGCTATTTCTGTGTTTCATCGCCAATGGGAAAGTCCAAGGGACACAGTTAACATGCAGAGGTGCATCGGAATGTAAAACTGGTGACGCAGGAATCGCTCAAAACATAGACAGTAGGAAGACTCAGTCTTTCTGTACTTAAGTCGGCATTGTGTCTCTCATATTTAATCCCGATGCAATTTCTGTGTTTCATCGTCAATGCGAAGATCCAAGGTATACAGTAAACCTGCAGAGGTGCATCAAAATGACACAGGAAACGCTCAAATCATAGACAGCAGGAAGACTCAGTCTTCCTGTACCTAAGTCGGCATTGGTTCTCTGATATTTAATTGTGATGCAATTTCTGTGTTTCGTCGTCAATGGGAAGGTTTAAGGGATACAGTAAACCTCCAGAGGTGCATCAAAATGTAAAACTGATGACACAGGAAATGCTCAAAACGTAGACAGTAGGAAGACTCAGCCTTCCTGTTGTTAAGTCAGCATTGTGTCTCTTATATTTAATTCCGATGCAGTTTCTGTGTTTCAGCGTCAATGGGAAGGTCCAATGGATTGAGTAAAACTGCAGAGGTGCATCGGAATGTAAAACTGGTGACACAGGAAACGATCAAAACATAGACAGTAGGAATATTCAGTCTCCGTGAACTTAAGTCGACATTGTGTCTGTTATATTTAAATCCGATGCAATTTCTGTGTCTCGTCGTCGGTGGGAAGGTCCAAGGGTTACAGTGAGCCTGCAGAGGTGCATCGGAATATAAAACTGCTGACACAGGAACCGCTCAAAACATAGACCCTAGGAAGACTCAGTTTTCTTGTACTGAAGTCGGCATTGTGTCTCTTATATTTAATTCCAATGCAATTTCTGTGTTTCATCATCACTGTAAGGTCCAAGGGATACAGTAAACCTGCAGAGGTGCATTGGAATGTAAAACCGGTACCACAGGAAACGTTCAAATCATAACCCGTAAGAAGACTCAGTTTTCTTGTACTTAAGTCGGCGTTGTGTCTCTTATATTTAATTCCGATGCAATTTCTGTGATTCATCGTCACTCTGAAGGTCCAAGGGATACAGTAAACCTGCAGAGGTGCATCGGAATGTAAAACTGGACACAGGAAACGCTCAAAACATAGACCGTAAGAAGATTCAGTCTTCCTGTACTTAAACGTCATTGTGTCTCTTATATTTAATTCCGATGCAATTTCTGTGTTTCATCGCCAATGGGAAAGTCCAAGGGACACAGTTAACATGCAGAGGTGCATCGGAATGTAAAACTGGTGACACAGGAAACGGTCAAACAGAGACCGTAAGAAGACTCAGTTTTCTTGTACTTATGGCGGCATTGTGTCTCTTATATTTAATTCCCATGCAATTTCTGTGTTTCATCGTCAATGGGAAGATCCAAGGGATACAGTAAACCTGCAGAGGTCCTTCTGAATACAAAACTGGTGACACAGGAAACGCTCAAAACATAGACAGTGGGAAGACTCAGTCTTCCTGAGTTTAAGTCACCATTGTGTCTCATATATTTAATTCCGATGCAATTTCTGTGTTTCATCGTCAATGGGAAGGGCCAACGAATACAGTAAAACTGCAGAGGTGCATCGGAATGTAAAACTGGTGACACATGAAACGATCAAAACATAGACAGTAGGAATACTCAGTCTTCCTGAACTTAAGTCGGCATTGTGCCTCTTATATTTAAATCCGATGCAATTTCTGTGGCTTGTCGTCAATGGGAAGGTCCGAGGGATACAGTAAACCTGCAGAGGTGCATCGGTATGTAAAACTGGTGACACAGAAACGCACAAAACATAGACAATAGGAAGACACACTCTTCCTGTACTTAAGTCGACATTGTGTCTCTTGTATTTAATTCCGATGCAATTTCTGTGTTTCATCGTCAATGGGGAGGTCCAATGGATACAGTAAACCCGCAGAGGTGCATCGGAATGTAAAACTGGTGATGCAGGAATCGCTCAAAACGAAGACAGTAGGAAGACTCACTGTTCCTGTACTTAAGTCGGCATTGTGTCACCTATATTTAATTCCGATGCAATTTCTGTGTTTCATCGTCAATGCGAAGATCCTAGGGATACAGTAAAACTGCAGAGGTGCATCAGAATGTAAAACTGGTGACACAGGAAACGGTCAAAACATAGACAGTAGGAAGACTCAGCCTTCCTGTTCTTAAGTCGGCATTGTGTCTCTTATATTTAATTTCGATGCTATTTCTGTGTTTCATCGTCAATCGGAAGGTCCAATGGATACAGAAAACTGCAGAGGTGCATCGGAATGTAAAACTGGTGACACAGGAAGCGGTCAAAACGTAGATCCTAAGAAGACTCAGTTTTCTTGTACTGAAGTCGGCATTGTATCTCTTATATTTAATTTGATGCAATTTCTCTGTTTCATCGTCAATGGGAAGGTCCAATAGATACAGTAATCCTGCAGAGGTGCATCGGAATGTAAAACTGGTGACGCAGGAATCATTCAAAACATAGACAGTAGGATGACTCAGTCTTTCTGTACTTAAGTCGGCATTGTGTCTCTTATATTTAATCCCGATGCAATTTCTGTGTTTCATCGTCAATGCGAAGATCCAAGGGATACAGTAAACCTGCAGAGGTGCATCGGAATGTAAAACTGGTGACTCAGGAAACGCTCAAAGCATAGACAGTAGGAAGACTCAGTCTTTCTGTACTTAAGTCGGCATTGTGTCTCTTATATATAATTCCGATGCAATTTCTGTGTTTCATCGTTCCTGTGAAGGTCCAAGGGATACAGTAAACCTGCAGAGGTGCATCGGAATGTACAATTGGTGACACAGGAAACGCTCAAAACATAGGCAGTAGGAAGACTCAGTCTGCCTGTGCTTATGTCGGCAGCATTGTGTCTCTTATCTTTAATTCCGATGCAATTCCTGTGTTTCATCGTCAATGGGAATGTCGAAGGGAAACAGTATACCTGCAGAGGTGCATCGGAATGTAAAACTGGTGACAAGGGAAACGGTCAAAGAATAGACAGTAGGAAGACTCAGTCTTTCTGTACTTAAGTCGGCATTGTGTCTCTTATATTTAATTCCGATGCAATTTTTGTGTTTCATCGCCAATGGGAAGGTCCAAGTGATACAGTAAACTTGCAGAGGTGCATCGGAATGTAAAACTGGTGACACAGGAAACGCTAAAAACATAGACAATAAAAAGACACACTCTTCCTGTACTTAAGTCGACATTGTGTCTCGTCTGTTTAATTCCGATGCAATTTCTGTGTTTCATCTTCAATGGGAAATTCGAAGGGAAACAGTATACCTGCAGAGGTGCATCGGAATGTAAAACTGGTGACACAGGAGACGCTCAAAGCATAGACAGTAGGAAGACTCAGTCTTCCTGTACATATGTCGGCATTGTGTCTCTTATATTTAATTCCGATGCAATTTCTGTGCTTCATCGTCACTGTGAAGGTCCAAGGGATACAGTAAACATGCAGAGGTGCATCGGAATGTAAAACTGGTGACACAGGAAACGCTCAAATCATAGACAGTAGGAAGACTCAGTCTTCCTGTACTTAAGAGGACATTGTGTCTCTTATATTTAATTCCGATGCAATTTCTGTGTTTCATCGCCAATGGGAAGGTCCAAGGGACACAGTAAACTTGCAGAGGTGCATCGGAATTTAAAACTGGTGACACTGGAAACGCTCAAAACATAGACCGTAAGAAGACTCAGTTTTCTTGTACTTAAGTCGGCGTTGTGTCTCTTATATTTAATTCCGATGTAATTTCTGTGTTTCATCATCAATGGGAAGGTCCAATGCATACAGTAAAACTGTAGAGGTGCATCGGAATGTAAAACTGGTGACACAGGAAACGATCAAAACATAGACAGTAGGAATATTCAGTCTTCGTGAACTTAAGTCGACATTGTGTCTGTTATATTTAAATCCGATGCAATTTCTGTGTCTCGTCGTCGGTGGGAAGGTCCAAGGGATACAGTGAGCCTGCAGAGGTGCATCGGAATATAAAACTGCTGACACAGGAACCGCTCAAAACATAGACCCTAGGAAGACTCTGTTTTCTTGTACTGAAGTCGGCATTGTGTCTCTTATATTTAATTCCAATGCAATTTCTGTGTTTCATCATTACTGTGAAGGTCCAAGGGATACAGTAAACCTGCAGAGGTGCATTGGAATGTAAAACTGGTACCACAGGAAACGTTCAAATCATAACCCGTAAGAAGACTCAGTTTTCTTGTACTTAAGTCGGCGTTGTGTCTCTTATATTTAATTCCGATGCAATTTCTGTGATTCATCGTCACTCTGAAGGTCCAAGGGATACAGTAAACCTGCAGAGGTGCATCGGAATTTAAAACTGGACACAGGAAACGCTCAAAACATAGACTGTAAGAAGTTTCAGTCTTCCTGTACTTAAACGTCATTGTGTCTCTTATATTTAATTCCGATGCTATTTCTGTGTTTCATCGCCAATGGGAAAGTCCAAGGGACACAGTTAACATGCAGAGGTGCATCGGAATGTAAAACTGGTGACGCAGGAATCGCTCAAAACATAGACAGTAGGAAGACTCAGTCTTTCTGTACTTAAGTCGGCATTGTGTCTCTCATATTTAATCCCGATGCAATTTCTGTGTTTCATCGTCAATGCGAAGATCCAAGGTATACAGTAAACCTGCAGAGGTGCATCAAAATGACACAGGAAACGCTCAAATCATAGACAGCAGGAAGACTCAGTCTTCCTGTACCTAAGTCGGCATTGGTTCTCTGATATTTAATTGCGATGCAATTTCTGTGTTTCGTCGTCAATGGGAAAGTCCAAGGGACACAGTTAACATGCAGAGGTGCATCGGAATGTAAAACTGGTGACACAGGAAACGGTCAAACAGAGACCGTAAGAAGACTCAGTTTTCTTGTACTTATGGCGGCATTGTGTCTCTTATATTTAATTCCCATGCAATTTCTGTGTTTCATCGTCAATGGGAAGATCCAAGGGATACAGTAAACCTGCAGAGGTCCTTCTGAATACAAAACTGGTGACACAGGAAACGCTCAAAACATAGACAGTGGGAAGACTCAGTCTTCCTGAGTTTAAGTCACCATTGTGTCTCATATATTTAATTCCGATGCAATTTCTGTGTTTCATCGTCAATGGGAAGGGCCAACGAATACAGTAAAACTGCAGAGGTGCATCGGAATGTAAAACTGGTGACACATGAAACGATCAAAACATAGACAGTAGGAATACTCAGTCTTCCTGAACTTAAGTCGGCATTGTGCCTCTTATATTTAAATCCGATGCAATTTCTGTGGCTTGTCGTCAATGGGAAGGTCCGAGGGATACAGTAAACCTGCAGAGGTGCATCGGTATGTAAAACTGGTGACACAGAAACGCACAAAACATAGACAATAGGAAGACACACTCTTCCTGTACTTAAGTCGACATTGTGTCTCTTATATTTAATTCCGATGCAATTTCTGTGTTTCATCGTCAATGGGGAGGTCCAATGGATACAGTAAACCCGCAGAGGTGCATCGGAATGTAAAACTGGTGATGCAGGAATAGCTCAAAACGAAGACAGTAGGAAGACTCACTGTTCCTGTACTTAAGTCGGCATTGTGTCACCTATATTTAATTCCGATGCAATTTCTGTGTTTCATCGTCAATGCGAAGATCCTAGGGATACAGTAAAACTGCAGAGGTGCATCAGAATGTAAAACTGGTGACACAGGAAACGGTCAAAACATAGACAGTAGGAAGACTCAGCCTTCCTGTTCTTAAGTCGGCATTGTGTCTCTTATATTTAATTTCGATGCTATTTCTGTGTTTCATCGTCAATCGGAAGGTCCAATGGATACAGAAAACTGCAGAGGTGCATCGGAATGTAAAACTGGTGACACAGGAAGCGGTCAAAACGTAGATCCTAAGAAGACTCAGTTTTCTTGTACTGAAGTCGGCATTGTATCTCTTATATTTAATTTGATGCAATTTCTCTGTTTCATCGTCAATGGGAAGGTCCAATAGATACAGTAAACCTGCAGAGGTGCATCGGAATGTAAAACTGGTGACTCAGGAAACGCTCAAAGCATAGACAGTAGGAAGACTCAGTCTTTCTGTACTTAAGTCGGCATTGTGTCTCTTATATATAATTCCGATGCAATTTCTGTGTTTCATCGTTCCTGTGAAGGTCCAAGGGATACAGTAAACCTGCAGAGGTGCATCGCAATGTACAATTGGTGACACAGGAAACGCTCAAAACATAGGCAGTAGGAAGACTCAGTCTGCCTGTGCTTATGTCGGCAGCATTGTGTCTCTTATCTTTAATTCCGATGCAATTCCTGTGTTTCATCGTCAATGGGAATGTCGAAGGGAAACAGTATACCTGCAGAGGTGCATCGGAATGTAAAACTGGTGACAAGGGAAACGGTCAAAGAATAGACAGTAGGAAGACTCAGTCTTTCTGTACTTAAGTCGGCATTGTGTCTCTTAAATTTAATTCCGATGCAATTTTTGTGTTTCATCGCCAATGGGAAGGTCCAAGTGATACAGTAAACTGGCAGAGGTGCATCGGAATGTAAAACTGGTGACACAGGAAACGCTCAAAACATAGACAATAGAAAGACGCACTCTTCCTGTACTTAAGTCGACATTGTGTCTCTTCTATTTAATTCCGATGCAATTTCTGTGTTTCATCGTCAATGGGAAATTCGAAGGGAAACGGTATACCTGCAGAGGTGCATCGGAATGTAAAACTGGTGACACAGGAGACGCTCAAAGCATAGACAGTAGGAAGACTCAGTCTTCCTGTACATAAGTCGGCATTGTGTCTCTTATATTTAATTCCGATGCAATTTCTGTGTTTCATCGTCACTGTGAAGGTCCAAGGGATACAGTAAACATGCAGAGGTGCATCGGACTGTAAAACTGGTGACACAGGAAACGCTCAAAACATAGACAGTAGGAAGACTCAGTCCTCCTGTACTTAAGAAGACATTGGTTCTCTTATATTTCATTCCGATGCAATTTCTGTGTTTCATCGCCAATGGGAAGGTCCAAGGGACACAGTAAACCTGCAGAGGTGCACCGGAATTTAAAACTGGTGACACTGGAAACGCTCAAAATATAGACTCGAAGAAGACTCAGTTTTCTTGTGCTGAAGTCGGCGTTGTGTCTCTTACATTTAATTCCGATGTAATTTCTGTGTTTCATCATCAATGGGAAGGTCCAATGGATACTGTAAAACTGCAGAAGTGCATCGGAATGTAAAACTGGTGACACAGGAAACGCTCAAAACATAGACAGTAGGAAGGCTCGGCCTTCCTGTTCTTAAGTCGGCATTGTGTCTCTTATAATTAATTCTGATGCTATTTCTGTGTTCCAACGTCAATGGGAAGGTCCAATGGATACAGTAAACCTGCAGAGGTGCATCGGAATGTAAAATTGGTGACGCAGGATACGCTCAAAACATAGACAGTAGGAAGACTCAATCTTCCTGTACTTAAGTCGGAATTGTGTCTCTTATATCTAATTCCGATGCAATTTCTCTGTTTCATCGTCAATGGAAAGGTCCAATAGATACAGTAAACCTGCAGAGGTGCATCGGAATGTAAAACTGGTGACGCAGGAATCGTTCAAATCACAGACAGTAGGAAGACTCAGTCTTTTTGTAATTAAGTCGACATTGTGTCTCTTATATTTAATCCCGATGCAATTTCTGTGTTTCATCGTCACTGCGAAGATCCAAGGGATACAGTAAACCTGCAGAGGTGCATCGGAATGTAAAACTGGTGACCCAGGAAACGCTCAAAGCATAGACAGTAGGAAGACTCGGTCTTCCTTTACTTAAGTCGGCATGGTGTCTCTTATATTTAATTCCGATGCAATTTCTCTGTTTCATCGTCAATCGGAAGGTCCAATGGATACAGAAAACTGCAGAGGTGCATCGGAATGTAAAACTGTTGACACAGGAAGCGGTCAAAACATAGACCCTAAGAAGACTCAGTTTTCTTGTACTGAAGTCGTCATTGTATCTCTTATATTTAATTTCATGCAATTTCTGTGTTTCATCGTCACTGTGAAGGTCAAAGGGATACAGTAAACCTGCAGAGGTGCATCAAAATGTAAAACAGATGACACAGGAAACGCTCAAAACATAGACAGTGGGAATACTCAGTCTTCCTGTACCTAAGTCAGCATTGTTTCTCTGATATTTAATTCCGATGCAATTTCTGTGTTTCGTCGTCACTGTGAAGGTCCAATGGATACAGTAAACCTGCAGAGGTGCATCGGAATGTAAAACTGGTGAGACAGGAAACGCTCATAGCATAGACAGTAGGAAGACTCAGTCTTCCTGTACTTAAGTAGGCATTTTGTCCCTTACATTTAATTCCGATGCAATTTCTGTGTTTCATCGTCAATGGGAAGGTCGAATGGATACAGTAAACCTGCAGAGGTGCATCGGAATGTAAAACAGATGACGCAGGAAACGCTCAAAACGTAGACAGTAGGAAGACTCAGTCTTCCTGTGCTTATGTCGGCAGCATTGTGTCTCTTATATTAAATTCCGATGCATTTTCTGTCTTTCATCGTCAATGGGAAGGTCGAAGGGAAACAGTATACCTGCAGAGGTGCATCGGAATGTAAAACTGGTGACAAGGGAAACGCTCAAAGCATAGACAGTAGGAAGACTCAGTCGTTCTGTACTTAAGTCGGCATTCTGTCTCTTATATTTAAATCCGATGCAAATTCTGTGTATCATCGTCAATAGGAAGGTCCAAGGGATACAGTAACCCTACAGAGGTGCATCGGAATGTAAAACTGGTGACACAGGAAGCGCTCATAACATAGACCCTAAGAAGACTCAGTTTTCTTGTACTTAAGTCGGCATTGTGTCTTTTATATTTAATTCCGATGCAATTTCTGTGTTTCATCGTCCCTGTGAAGGTCCAAGGGATACAGTAAACCTGCAGAGGTGCATCGGAATGTAAAACTAGTGATACAGGACACGCTCAAAGCATAGACAGTAGGAAGACTCCGAATTCCTGTTCTTAAGTCGGCGTCGTGTGTCTTATATTTAATTCCGACGCAATTTCTGTGTTTCATCGTCAATGCGAAGATCCAAGGTATACAGTAAACCTGCAGAGGTGCATCGGAATGTAAAACTAGTGACACAGGAAACGCTCAAAACATAGACAGTAGGAAGGCTCAGCCTTCCTGTTCTTAAGTCGGCATTGTGTCTCTTATATTTAATTCCGATGCTATTTCTGAGTTTCAACGTCAATGGGAAGGTCCAATGGATACAGTAAACCTGCAGAGGTGCATCGGAATGTAAAATTGGTGACGCAGGATACGCTCAAAACATAGACAGTAGGAAGACTCAATCTTCCTGTACTTAAGTCGGAATTGTGTCTCTTATATCTAATTCCGATGCAATTTCTCTGTTTCATCGTCAATGGGAAGGTCCAATAGATACAGTAAACCTGCAGAGGTGCATCGGAATGTAAAACTGGTGACGCAGGAATCGCTCAAGGCATAGACAGTAGGAAGACTCAGTCTTTCTGTACTTAAGTCGGCATTGTGTCTCTTATATTTAATCCCGCTGGAATTTCTGTGCTTCATCGTCAATGCGAAGATCCAAAGGATACAGTAAACCTGCAGAGGTGCATCGGAATGTAAAACTGGTGACTCAGGAAACGCTCAAAGCATAGACAGTAGGAAGACTCAGTCTTTCTGTACTTAAGTTTGCATTGTGTCTCTTATATTTAATTCCGATGCAAATTCTGTGTTTCAACGTTCCTGTGAAGGTCCATAGGATACAGTAAACCTGCATAGGTGCATCGGAATGTAAAATTGGTGACCCAGGAAACGCTCAAAACATAGACAGTAGGAAGACTCAGTCTTCCTGTACTTAAGTCATCATTGTGTCTCTTATATTTAATTCCGATGCAATTTCTGTGTTTCATCGTCACTGTGAAGGTCCAAGGGATACAGTAAACTTGCAGAGGTGCATTGGAATGTAAAACTGGTGACACAGGAAACGCTCCAAACATAGACAGTAGGAAGACTCAGTCTTCCTGTACTTCAGTCGGCATTGTGTCTCTTATATTTAATTCCGATGCCATTTCTGTGTTTCATCGCCAATGGGAAGGTCCAAGGGATACAGTAAACCTGGAGAGTTGCATCAGAATGTAAAACTGGTGATAGAGGACACGCTCAAATCATAGACAGTAGGAAGACTCGGTCTTCCTTTACTTAAGTCGGCATGGTGTCTCTTATATTTAATTCCGTTGCAATTTATGTGTTTCATCGTCAATCGGAAGGTCCAATGTATACAGAAAACTGCAGAGGTGCATCGGAATGTAAAACTGGTGACACAGGAAGCGGTCAAAACATAGACCCTAAGAGGACTCAGTTTTCTTGTACTGAAGTCGGCATTGTATCCCTTGTATTTAATTTGATGCAATTTCTGTGTTTCATCGTCACTGTGAAGGTCAAAGGAATACAGTAAACCTGCAGAGGTGCATCAAAATGTAAAACAGATGACACAGGAAACGCTCAAAACATAGACAGTAGGAATACTCAGTCTTCCTGTACCTAAGTCAGCATTGTTTCTCTGATATTTAATTCCGATGCAATTTCTGTGTTTCGTCGTCACTGTAACGGTCCAATGGATACAGTAAACCTGCAGAGGTGCATCGGAATGTAAAACTGGTGACACAGGAAACGCTCAAAACATAGACAATAGAAAGACACACTCTTCCTGTACTTAAGTCGACATTGTGTCTCTTCTATTTAATTCCGATGCAATTTCTGTGTTTCATCGTCAATGGGAGACTCGAAGGGAAACAGTATACCTGCAGAGGCACATCGGAATTTAAAACTGGTGACACTGGATACGCTCAAATCATAGACCGTAAGATGACTCAGTTTTCTTGTACTTAAGTCGGCGTTGTGTCTCTTATATTTAATTCCGATGTAATTTCTGTGTTTCATCGTCAATGGGAAAGTCCAAAGGATACAGTAAACCTGCAGAGATGCATCGGAATGTAAAACTGGTGACGCAGGAATCGCTCAAAACATAGACAGTAGGAAGACTCAATGTTCCTGTACTTAAGTCGGCATTGTGTCTCTTATATCTAATTCCGAAGCAATTTCTCTGTTTCGTCGTCAATGGGAAGGTCCAATGGATACAGTAAACCTGCAGAGGTGAATCGGAATGTAAAACTGGTGACGCAAGAATCGCTCAAAACATAGACAGTAGGAAGACTCAGTCTTTCTGTACTTAAGTCGGCATTGTGTCTCTTATATTTAATTCCGATGCAATTTCTGTGTTTCATCGTCAATAGAAAGGTCCAAGGGATACAGTAACCCTACAGAGGTGCATCGGAATGTAAAACTGGTGACACAGAAGCGCTCATAACATAGATCCAAAGAAGACTCCGTTTTCTTGTACTTAAGTCGGCATTGTGTCTTTTATATTTCATTCCGATGCAATTTCTGTGTTTCAATGTCAATGGGAAGGTCCAATGGATACAGTAAACCTGCAGAGGTGCATCGGAATGTAAAATCGGAGACACAGGAAACGCTCAAAACATAGACAGTAGGAAGACTCAGTCTTCCTGTACTTAAGTCATCATTGTGTCTCTTATATTTAATTCCGATGTAATTTCTGTGTTTCATCGTCAATGGGAAGGTCCCATGGATACAGTAAACCTGCAGAGGTGCATCGGAATGTAAAATTGGAGACGCAGGTAACGCTCAAAACATAGACAGTAGGAACACTCAATCTTCCTGTACTTAAGTCGGCATTGTGTCTCTTATATTTAATTCCGATGCAATTTCTCTGTTTCATCGTCAATGGGAAGGTCGAATGGATACAGTAAACCTGCAGAGGTGCATCGGAATGTAAAACTGATGACACAGGAAACGCTCATATCATAGACAGTAGGAAGACTCAGTCTTCCTGTACTTAAGTCATCATTGTGTCTCTTATATTTAATTCCGATGTAATTTCTGTGTTTCATCGTCAATGGGAAGGTGCAATGGATACAGTAAACCTGCAGAGGTGCATCGGAATGTAAAATTGGTGACGCAGGAAACGCTCAAAACATAGACAGTAGGAAGACTCAATCTTCCTGTACTTAAGTCGGCATTGTGTTTCTTATATTTAATTCCGATACAATTTCTGTGTATCATCGTCAATAGGAAGGTCCAAGGGATACAGTAACCCTACAGAGGTGCATCGGAATGTAAAACTGGTGACACAGGAAGCGCTCATAGCATAGACCCTAAGAAGACTCAGTTTTCTTGTACTTAAGTCGGCATTGTGTCTTTTATATTTAATTCCGATGAAATTTCGGTGTTTCATCGTTCCTGTGAAGGTCCACGGGATACAGTAAACCTGCAGAGGTGCATCGGAATGTAAAACTGGTGATACAGGACACGCTCAAAACATAGACAGTAGGAAGACTCCGAATTCCTGTTCTTAAGTCGGCGTTGTGTGTCTTATATTTAATTCCGATGTAATTTCTATGTTTCATCGTCAATGGGAAGGTCCAATGGATACAGTAAACCTGCAGAGGTCCATCGGAATGTAGAACTGGTGACGCACGAAACGCTCAAAACATAGACAGTAGGAAGACTCAATATTCCTGTACTTGAGTCGGCATTGTGTCTCTTATATTTAATTCCGATGCAATTTCTGTGTTCAATCGTCAATGGGAAGATCCAACGGATACAGAGAACCTGCAGAGGTGCATCAAAGTGTAAAACTGATGACACAGGAATCGCTCAAAACATAGACAGTAGGAGTACTCAGTCTTCCTGTACCTAAGTCGGCATTGTGTCTTTTATATTTAATTCCGCTGCAATTCCTGTGATCTTTCGTCAATGGGAAGGCCCAAGGTATACAGAAAACCTGCAGAGGTGCATTGGGATGTAAAACTGGTAACAAAGGAAACGTTCAAATCATTGACCGTAAGAAGACACAGTTTTCTTGTACTTATGGCGGCATTGTGTCTCTTATATTTAATTCCGATGCAATTTCGGTGTTTCATCGTCAATGGGAAGGTCCAATGGATACAGTAAACCTGCAGAGGTGCATCGGAATGTAGAACTGGTGACACAGGAAACGTTCAAAGCATAGACCGTAAGAAGATTCAGTCTTCCTGTACTCAAAACGTATTTGTGTCTTTTATATTTAATTCCGATGCAAATTCTGTGTTTCATCGCCAATGGGAAAGTCCAATGGATACAGTAAACCTGCAGAGGTGCATCGGAATGTAAAACTGGTGACACAGGAAACGCACAAAACATAGACAATAGAAAGACACACTCTTCCTGTACTTAAGTCGACATTGTGTCTCTTATATTTAATTCCGATGCAATTTCTGTGTTTGATCGTCACTGTGAAGGTCCAATGGATACAGTAAACCTGCAGAGGTGCATCGGAATGTAAAACTGGTGACACAGGAAACGCTCAAAACATAGACAGTAGGAAGACTCAATGTTCCTGTACTTAAGTTGGCATTTTGTCTCTTATATTTAATTCCCATGCAATTTCTGTGTTTCATCGTCAATGCGAAGATCCAAGGGATACAGTAAACCTGCAGAGGTGCATCGGAATGTAAAACTGACGACACAGGAAACGCTCAAAACATAGACAGTAGGAAGACTCAGCCTTCCTGTCCTTAAGTCGGCATTGTGTCTCTTATATTTAATTCCGATGCAATTTCTGTGTTTCATCGTCACTGTGAAGGTCCAAGTGATACAGTAAACCTGCAGAGGTGCATCGGAATGTAAAATTGGTGACACAGGAAACGCTCTAAACATAGACAGTAGGAAGACTCAGTCTTCCTGTACTTAAGTCATCATTGTGTCTCTTATATTTAATTCCGATGCAATTTCTGTGTTTCATCGTCACTGTGAAGGTCCAAGGGATACAGTAAACGTGCAGAGGTGCATTGGAATGTAAAACTGATGACACAGGAAATGCTCAAAACATAGACAGGAGGAAGACTCAGTCTTCCTGTACTTCAGTCGGCTTTGTGTCTCTTATATTTAATTCCGATGCCATTTCTGTGTTTCATCGCCAATGTGAAGGTCCAAGGGATACAGTAAATCTGCAGAGGTGCATCGGAATGTAAAACTTGTGATACAGGACACGCTCAAATCATAGACAGTAGGAAGACTCAGTCTTCCTTTACTTAAGTCGGCATGGTGTCTCTTATAAGTAATTCCGATGCAAATTCTGTGTTTCAGCGTCAATGGGAAGGTCCAATGGATACAGTAAACCTGCAGAGGTGCATCGGAATGTAAAACTGGTGACACAGAAAACGCTCAAAACATAGACCGTAAGAAGAGTCAGTTTTCTTGTACTTAAGTGGGCGTTGTGTCTCTTATATTTAATTACGATGCAATTTCTGTGTTTCATCGTCAATGGGAGGATCCAAGGGATACAGTAAACCTGCAGAGGTGCATCGGAATGTAATACTGGTGACACAGGAAAGGCTCAAAACATAGACAGGAGGAAGACTCAGTCTTCCTGTACTTCAGTCGGCATTGTGTCTCTTATATTTAATTCCGATGCCATTTCTGTGTTCCATCGGCAATGGGAAGGTCCAAGTGATACAGTAAACGAGCAGAGGTGCATCGGAATGTAAAACTGGTGACACAGGAATCGCTCAAAACATAGACAATATAAAGACACACTGTTCCTGTACTTAAGTCGACATTGTGTCTCTTCTATTTAATTCCGATGCAATTTCTGTGTTTCATCGTCAATGGGAAACTCGAAGGGAAACAGTATACCTGCAGAGGTACATCGGAATGTAAAATTGGTGACGCAGGAGACGCTCAAAGCATAGACAGTAGGAAGACTCAGTCTTCCTGTACGTAAGTCGGCATTGTGTCTCTTATATTTAATTCCGATGCAATTTCTGTGTTTCATCGTCACTGTGAAGGTCCAAGGGATACAGTAAACATGCAGAGGTGCATCGGACTGTAAAACTGGTGACGCAGGAATCGCTCAAAACATAGACAGTAGGAAGACTCAGTCTTCCTGTACTTAAGACGTCATTGTGTCTCTTATATTTAATTCCGATGCAATTTCTGTGTTTCATCGCCAATGGGAAGGTCCAAGGGACACAGTAAACCTGCAGAGGTGCATCAGAATTTAAAACTGGTGACACTGGAAACGCTCAAAACATAGACCGTAAGAAGACTCAGTTTTCTTGTACTTATGTCGGCGTTGTGTCTCTTATATTTAATTCCAATGTAATTTCTGTGTTTCATCGTCAATGGGAAGGTCCAATGGATACAGTAAACCTGCAGAGGTGCATCGGAATGTAAAATTGGTGACGCAGGAAACGCTCAAAACATAGACAGTAGGAAGACTCAATCTTCCTGTACTTAAGACGTCATTGTGTCTCTTATACTTAATTCCGATGCAATTTCTCTGTTTCATCGTCAATGGGAAGGTCGAATGGATACAGTAAACCTGCAGAGGTGCATCGGAATGTAAGACTGATGACGCAGGAAACGCTCAAATCATAGACAGTAGGAAGACTCAGTCTTCCTGTGCTTATGTCGGCAGCATTGTGTCTCTTATATTTTATTCCGATGCAATTTCTGTGTTTCTTCGTCAATGGGAAGGTCGAAGGGAAACAGTATACCTGCAGAGGTGCATCGGAATGTAAAACTGGTGACAAGGGAAACGCTCAAAGCATAGACAGTAGGAAGACTCAGTCGATCTGTACTTAAGTCGGCATTGTGTCTCTTATATTTAATTCCGATGCAATTTCTATGTTTCATCGTCAATAGGAAGGTCCAAGGGATACAGTAACCCTACAGAGGTGCATCGGAATGTAAAACTGGTGACACAGGAAACGCTCATAACATAGACCCTAAGAAGACTCAGTTATCTTGTACTTAAGTCGGCATTGTGTCTCTTATATTTAATTCCGATGCAATTTCTGTGTTTCATCGTCCCTGTGAAGGTCCAAGGGATACAGTAAACCTGCAGAGGTGCATCGGAATGTAAAATTGGTGACACAGGAAACGCTCAAAACATAGACAGTAGGAAGAGTCAGTCTTCCTGTACTTAAGTCATCATTGTGTCTCTTATATTTAATTCCGATGCAATTTCTGTGTGTCATCGTCACTGTGAAGGTCCAAGGGATACAGTAAACCTGCAGAGGTGCATCGGAATGTAAAATTGGTGACACAGGAAACGCTCAAAACATAGACAGTAGGAAGACACAGTCTTTATGTACTTAAGTCATCATTGTGTCTCTTATATTTAATTCCGATGCAATTTCTGTGTTTCATCGTCCCTGTGAAGGTCCAAGGGATACAGTAAACCTGCAGAGGTGCATCGGAATGTAAAATTGGTGACACAGGAAACGCTCAAAGCATAGACAGTAGGAAGAGTCAGTCTTCCTGTACTTAAGTCATCATTGTGTCTCTTATATTTAATTCCGATGCAATTTCTGTGTGTCATCGTCACTGTGAAGGTCCAAGGGATACAGTAAAATTGCAGAGGTGCATTGGAATGTAAAACCGGTCACACAGGAAACGCTCATAACATAGACCCTAAGAAGACTCAGTTATCTTGTACTTAAGTCGGCATTGTGTCTCTTATATTTAATTCCGATGCAATTTCTGTGTTTCATCGTCCCTGTGAAGGTCCAAGGGATACAGTAAACCTGCAGAGGTGCATCGGAATGTAAAATTGGTGACACAGGAAACGCTCAAAACATAGACAGTAGGAAGAGTCAGTCTTCCTGTACTTAAGTCGGCATTGTGTCTTTTAAATTTAATTCCGATGCAATTTCTGTGTTTCATCGTCAATGGGAAGGTCGAATGGATACAGTAAACCTGCAGAGGTGCATCGGAATGTAGAAATGGTGACACAGGAGACGCTCAAAACATAGACCGTAAGAAGATTCAGTCTTCCTGTACTTAAAACGTCATTGTGTCTCTTATATTTAATTCCGATGCAATTTCTGTGTTTCATCGCCAATGGGAAAGTCCAAGGGACACAGTAAATCAGCAGAGGTGCATCGGAATGTAAAACTGGTGACACAGGAAACGCTCAACACATAGACAGTATGAAGACTAAGCCTTCCTGTTCTTAGGTCGGCATAATGTCTCTTATATTTAATTCCGATGCAATTTCTGTGTTTCATCGTCAATGGGAAGGGCCAATGGATACAGTAAAACTGCATAGGTGCATCGGAATGTAAAACTGGTGACACATGAAACGATCAAAACATAGACAGTAGGAATACTCAGTCTGCCTGAACTTAAGTCAGCATTGTGTCTCTTATATTTAAATCCGATGCAATTTCTGTGCCTTGTTGTCAATTCGAAGGTCCAAGGGATACAGTAAACCTGCAGAGGTGCATCGGAATATAAAACTGGTGACAAAGGAAACGCTCAAATCATACACCGTAAGATGACTCAGTTTTCTTGTACTTAAGTCGGCGTTGTGTCTCTTATATTTAATTCCGATGCAATTTCTGTGTTTCATCGTCACTGTGAAGGTCCAATGGATACAGTAAACCTGCAGAGGTGCATCGGAATGTAAAACTGGTGACACAGGAAACGCTCAAAACATAGACAGTAGGAAGACTCAATGTTCCTGTACTGAAGTTGGCATTGTGTCACTTATATTTAATTGCGATGCAATTTCTGTGTTTCATCGTCAATGCGAAGATCCAAGGGATGCAGTAAACCTGCAGAGGTGCATCGGAATGTAAAACTGGTGTCACAGGAAACGCTCAAAACATAGACAGTATGAAGACTAAGCCTTCCTGTTCTTAAGTCGGCATAATGTCTCTTATTTTTAATTCCGATGCTATTTCTGTGTTTCATCGTCAATGGGAAGCAACAATGGATACAGTAAACCTGCAGAGGTGCATCGGAATGTAAAATTTGTGACGCAGCAAACGCTCAAAACATAGACAGTAGGAAGACTCAATCTTCCTGTACTTAAGTCGGCATTGTGTCTCTTATATTTAATTCCCATGCAATTTCTGTGATTCATCGTCAATGGGAAGGTC
Organism: Schistocerca nitens; assembly: GCF_023898315.1. NCBI lineage: Eukaryota > Metazoa > Arthropoda > Insecta > Orthoptera > Acrididae > Schistocerca > Schistocerca nitens. The sequence continues at coordinate 5,601,706 of NC_064624.1, forward strand.
CAATGGATACAGTGAAACTGTAGAGGTGCATCGGAATGTAAAACTGGTGACACAGGAAGCGGTCAAAACATAGACCCTAAGAAGACTCAGTTTTCCTGTACTGAAGTCGGCATTGTGTCTCTCATATTTAATTTGATGCAATTTCTGTGTTTCATCGTCACTGTGAAGGTCCAAGGTATACAGTAAACCTGTAGAGTTTCATCAAAATGTAAAACTGATGACACAGGAAACGCTCAAAACATAGACAGTAGGAAGACTCAGTCCTCCTGTACCTAAGTAAGCATTGTTTCTCTGATATTTAATTCCGATGCAATTTCTGTGTTTCGTCGTCAATGGGAAGGTTCAAGGGATACAGTAAACCCGCAGAGGTGCATCGGAATGTAAAACTGGTGACACAGGAAGCGCTCAAATCATAGACCGTAAGAAGACTCAGATTTCTTGTACTTAAGTCGGCATTGTGTCTCTTATATTTAATTCCGATGCAATTTCTGAGTTTCATCGTCACTGTGAAGGTCCAAGGGATACAGTAATCCTGCAGAGATGCATCAAAATGTAAAACTGATGACACAGGAAATGCTCAAAACGTAGACAGTAGGAAGACTCAGTCTTCCTGTCCTTAAGTCAGCATTGTGTCTCTTATATTTAATTCCGATGCAATTTCTCTGTTTCATCGTCAATGGGAAGATCCAAGGGATACAGTAAACCTGCAGAGGTGCATCGTATTGTAAAACTGGTGATACAGGACACGCTCAAATCATAGACAGTAGGAAGACTCAGTCTACATAAGTCGCCATGGTGTCTCTTATATTTAATTCCGATGCAATTTCTGTCTTTCATCGTCAATGGGAAGGTCCAATGGATACAGTAAACCTGCAGAGGTGCATCGGAATGTAAATCTGGAGACACAGAGAACGCTCAAAACATAGACCGCAAGAAGACTCAATTTTCTTGTACTTAAGTCGGCGTTGTGTCTCTTATATTTAATTCCAATGCAATTTCTGTGTTTCATCATCACTGTGAAGGTCCAAGGGATTCAGTAAACCTGCTGAGGTGCATTGGAATGTAAAACTGGTGACACAGGAAACGCTCAAAACATAGACAGTAGGAAGACTCAGTCTTCCTGTACTTAAGACGTCATTCTGTCTCTTACATTTAATTCCGATGCAATTTCTGTGTTTCATCGCCAATGGGAAGGTCCAAGGGACACAGTAAACCTGCAGAGGTGAATCGGAATTTAAAACTGGTGACACTGTAAACGCTCAAAACATAGACCGTAAGAAGACTCAGCCTTCCTGTTCTTAAGTCGGCATTGTGTCTCTTATATTTAATTCCGATGCTATTTCTGTGTTTCATCGTCAATGGGAAGGTCCAATGGATACAGTAAACCTGCAGAGGTGCATCAAAATGTAAAACTGATGACACAGGAAACGCTCAAAACATAGTCAGTTGGAAGACTCAGTTTTCTTGTACTTAAGTAGGCATTGTGTCTCTTATATTTAATTCCGATGCAATTTCTGTGTTTAATCGTCACTGTGAAGGTCCAAGGGATACAGTAAACCTGCAGAGGTGCATCGGAATGTAAAACTGATGACACAGGAAATGCTCAAAACGTAGACAGTAGGAAGACTCAGCCTTCCTGTACTTAAGACGTCATTGTGTCTCTTATATTTAATTCCGATGCAATTTCTGTGTTTCATCGCCAATGGGAAGGTCCAAGGGACACAGTAAACCTGCAGAGGTGCATCAGAATTTAAAACTGGTGACACTGGAAACGCTCAAAACATAGACCGTAAGAAGACTCAGTTTTCTTGTACTTATGTCGGCGTTGTGTCTCTTATATTTAATTCCAATGTAATTTCTGTGTTTCATCGTCAATGGGAAGGTCCAATGGATACAGTAAACCTGCAGAGGTGCATCGGAATGTAAAATTGGTGACGCAGGAAACGCTCAAAACATAGACAGTAGGAAGACTCAATCTTCCTGTACTTAAGACGTCATTGTGTCTCTTATATTTAATTCCGATGCAATTTCTCTGTTTCATCGTCAATGGGAAGGTCGAATGGATACAGTAAACCTGCAGAGGTGCATCGGAATGTAAGACTGATGACGCAGGAAACGCTCAAATCATAGACAGTAGGAAGACTCAGTCTTCCTGTGCTTATGTCGGCAGCATTGTGTCTCTTATATTTTATTCCGATGCAATTTCTGTGTTTCTTCGTCAATGGGAAGGTCGAAGGGAAACAGTATACCTGCAGAGGTGCATCGGAATGTAAAACTGGTGACAAGGGAAACGCTCAAAGCATAGACAGTAGGAAGACTCAGTCGATCTGTACTTAAGTCGGCATTGTGTCTCTTATATTTAATTCCGATGCAATTTCTATGTTTCATCGTCAATAGGAAGGTCCAAGGGATACAGTAACCCTACAGAGGTGCATCGGAATGTAAAACTGGTGACACAGGAAACGCTCATAACATAGACCCTAAGAAGACTCAGTTATCTTGTACTTAAGTCGGCATTGTGTCTCTTATATTTAATTCCGATGCAATTTCTGTGTTTCATCGTCCCTGTGAAGGTCCAAGGGATACAGTAAACCTGCAGAGGTGCATCGGAATGTAAAATTGGTGACACAGGAAACGCTCAAAACATAGACAGTAGGAAGAGTCAGTCTTCCTGTACTTAAGTCATCATTGTGTCTCTTATATTTAATTCCGATGCAATTTCTGTGTGTCATCGTCACTGTGAAGGTCCAAGGGATACAGTAAACCTGCAGAGGTGCATCGGAATGTAAAATTGGTGACACAGGAAACGCTCAAAACATAGACAGTAGGAAGACACAGTCTTTATGTACTTAAGTCATCATTGTGTCTCTTATATTTAATTCCGATGCAATTTCTGTGTTTCATCGTCCCTGTGAAGGTCCAAGGGATACAGTAAACCTGCAGAGGTGCATCGGAATGTAAAATTGGTGACACAGGAAACGCTCAAAGCATAGACAGTAGGAAGAGTCAGTCTTCCTGTACTTAAGTCATCATTGTGTCTCTTATATTTAATTCCGATGCAATTTCTGTGTGTCATCGTCACTGTGAAGGTCCAAGGGATACAGTAAAATTGCAGAGGTGCATTGGAATGTAAAACCGGTCACACAGGAAACGCTCATAACATAGACCCTAAGAAGACTCAGTTATCTTGTACTTAAGTCGGCATTGTGTCTCTTATATTTAATTCCGATGCAATTTCTGTGTTTCATCGTCCCTGTGAAGGTCCAAGGGATACAGTAAACCTGCAGAGGTGCATCGGAATGTAAAATTGGTGACACAGGAAACGCTCAAAACATAGACAGTAGGAAGAGTCAGTCTTCCTGTACTTAAGTCGGCATTGTGTCTTTTAAATTTAATTCCGATGCAATTTCTGTGTTTCATCGTCAATGGGAAGGTCGAATGGATACAGTAAACCTGCAGAGGTGCATCGGAATGTAGAAATGGTGACACAGGAGACGCTCAAAACATAGACCGTAAGAAGATTCAGTCTTCCTGTACTTAAAACGTCATTGTGTCTCTTATATTTAATTCCGATGCAATTTCTGTGTTTCATCGCCAATGGGAAAGTCCAAGGGACACAGTAAATCAGCAGAGGTGCATCGGAATGTAAAACTGGTGACACAGGAAACGCTCAACACATAGACAGTATGAAGACTAAGCCTTCCTGTTCTTAGGTCGGCATAATGTCTCTTATATTTAATTCCGATGCAATTTCTGTGTTTCATCGTCAATGGGAAGGGCCAATGGATACAGTAAAACTGCATAGGTGCATCGGAATGTAAAACTGGTGACACATGAAACGATCAAAACATAGACAGTAGGAATACTCAGTCTGCCTGAACTTAAGTCAGCATTGTGTCTCTTATATTTAAATCCGATGCAATTTCTGTGCCTTGTTGTCAATTCGAAGGTCCAAGGGATACAGTAAACCTGCAGAGGTGCATCGGAATATAAAACTGGTGACAAAGGAAACGCTCAAATCATACACCGTAAGATGACTCAGTTTTCTTGTACTTAAGTCGGCGTTGTGTCTCTTATATTTAATTCCGATGCAATTTCTGTGTTTCATCGTCACTGTGAAGGTCCAATGGATACAGTAAACCTGCAGAGGTGCATCGGAATGTAAAACTGGTGACACAGGAAACGCTCAAAACATAGACAGTAGGAAGACTCAATGTTCCTGTACTGAAGTTGGCATTGTGTCACTTATATTTAATTGCGATGCAATTTCTGTGTTTCATCGTCAATGCGAAGATCCAAGGGATGCAGTAAACCTGCAGAGGTGCATCGGAATGTAAAACTGGTGTCACAGGAAACGCTCAAAACATAGACAGTATGAAGACTAAGCCTTCCTGTTCTTAAGTCGGCATAATGTCTCTTATTTTTAATTCCGATGCTATTTCTGTGTTTCATCGTCAATGGGAAGCAACAATGGATACAGTAAACCTGCAGAGGTGCATCGGAATGTAAAATTTGTGACGCAGCAAACGCTCAAAACATAGACAGTAGGAAGACTCAATCTTCCTGTACTTAAGTCGGCATTGTGTCTCTTATATTTAATTCCCATGCAATTTCTGTGATTCATCGTCAATGGGAAGGTCCAATGGATACAGTGAAACTGTAGAGGTGCATCGGAATGTAAAACTGGTGACACAGGAAGCGGTCAAAACATAGACCCTAAGAAGACTCAGTTTTCCTGTACTGAAGTCGGCATTGTGTCTCTCATATTTAATTTGATGCAATTTCTGTGTTTCATCGTCACTGTGAAGGTCCAAGGTATACAGTAAACCTGTAGAGTTTCATCAAAATGTAAAACTGATGACACAGGAAACGCTCAAAACATAGACAGTAGGAAGACTCAGTCCTCCTGTACCTAAGTCGGCATTGTTTCTCTGATATTTAATTCCGATGCAATTTCTGTGTTTCGTCGTCAATGGGAAGGTTCAAGGGATACAGTAAACCCGCAGAGGTGCATCGGAATGTAAAACTGGTGACACAGGAAGCGCTCAAATCATAGACCGTAAGAAGACTCAGATTTCTTGTACTTAAGTCGGCATTGTGTCTCTTATATTTAATTCCGATGCAATTTCTGAGTTTCATCGTCACTGTGAAGGTCCAAGGGATACAGTAATCCTGCAGAGATGCATCAAAATGTAAAACTGATGACACAGGAAATGCTCAAAACGTAGACAGTAGGAAGACTCAGTCTTCCTGTCCTTAAGTCAGCATTGTGTCTCTTATATTTAATTCCGATGCAATTTCTCTGTTTCATCGTCAATGGGAAGATCCAAGGGATACAGTAAACCTGCAGAGGTGCATCGTATTGTAAAACTGGTGATACAGGACACGCTCAAATCATAGACAGTAGGAAGACTCAGTCTACATAAGTCGCCATGGTGTCTCTTATATTTAATTCCGATGCAATTTCTGTCTTTCATCGTCAATGGGAAGGTCCAATGGATACAGTAAACCTGCAGAGGTGCATCGGAATGTAAATCTGGAGACACAGAGAACGCTCAAAACATAGACCGCAAGAAGACTCAATTTTCTTGTACTTAAGTCGGCGTTGTGTCTCTTATATTTAATTCCAATGCAATTTCTGTGTTTCATCATCACTGTGAAGGTCCAAGGGATTCAGTAAACCTGCTGAGGTGCATTGGAATGTAAAACTGGTGACACAGGAAACGCTCAAAACATAGACAGTAGGAAGACTCAGTCTTCCTGTACTTAAGACGTCATTCTGTCTCTTACATTTAATTCCGATGCAATTTCTGTGTTTCATCGCCAATGGGAAGGTCCAAGGGACACAGTAAACCTGCAGAGGTGAATCGGAATTTAAAACTGGTGACACTGTAAACGCTCAAAACATAGACCGTAAGAAGACTCAGCCTTCCTGTTCTTAAGTCGGCATTGTGTCTCTTATATTTAATTCCGATGCTATTTCTGTGTTTCATCGTCAATGGGAAGGTCCAATGGATACAGTAAACCTGCAGAGGTGCATCAAAATGTAAAACTGATGACACAGGAAACGCTCAAAACATAGTCAGTTGGAAGACTCAGTTTTCTTGTACTTAAGTAGGCATTGTGTCTCTTATATTTAATTCCGATGCAATTTCTGTGTTTAATCGTCACTGTGAAGGTCCAAGGGATACAGTAAACCTGCAGAGGTGCATCGGAATGTAAAACTGATGACACAGGAAATGCTCAAAACGTAGACAGTAGGAAGACTCAGCCTTCCTGTACTTAAGTCGGCATTGTGTCTCTTATTTATAATTCCGATGCTTTTTCTGTGTTTCATCGTCAATCGGAAGGTCCAATGGATACAGTAAACCTGCAGAGGTGCATCGGAATGTAAATCTGGTGACACAGAGAACGCTCAAATCATAGACAGTAAAAGGCTCAGTTTTCTTGTACTTAAGTAGGCATTGTGTCTCTTATATTTAATTCCAATGCAATTTCTGTGTTTCATCATCACTATGAAGGTCCAAGGGATACAGTAAACCTGCAGAGGTGCATTGGAATTTAAAACTGGTGACACTGGAAACGTTCAAAACATAGACAGTAGGAATATTCAGTCTTCCTGAACTTAAGTCGGCATTGTGTCTGTTATATTTAAATCCGATGCAATTTCTGTGTCTCGTCGTCATTGGGAAGGTCCAAGGGATACAGTAAACCTGCAGAGGTGCATCGGAATGTAAAACTGGTGACACAGGAATCGCTCAAAGCATTGACCCTAAGAAGACTCAGTTTTCTTGTACTGAAGTCGGCATTGTGTCTCTTATATTTAATTCCGATGCTATTTCTGTGTTTCATCGTCAATGGGGAGGTCCAATGGATACAGTAAACCTGCAGAGGTGCATCGGAATGTAAAATTTGTGACGCAGCAAACGCTCAAAACATAGACAGTAGGAAGACTCAATCTTCCTGTACTTAAGTCGGCATTGTGTCTCTTATATTTAATTCCGATGCAATTTCTCTGTTTAATCGTCAATGGGAAGGTCCAATGGATACAGTAAACCTGCAGAGGTGCATCGGAATGTAAAACTGGTGATGCAGGAATCGCTCAAAACATAGACAGTAGGAAGACTCAGTCTTTCTGTACTTAAGTCGGCATTGTGTCTCTTATATTTAATCCCGATGCAATTTCTGTGTTTCATCGTCAATGGGAAGGTCCAATGGATACAGTGAAACTGTAGAGGTGCATCGGAATGTAAAACTGGTGACACAGGAAGCGGTCAAAACATATACCCTAAGAAGACTCAGTTTTCCTGTACTGAAGTCGGCATTGTGTCTCTCATATTTAATTTGATGCAATTTCTGTGTTTCATCGTCACTGTGAAGGTCCAAGGTATACAGTAAACCTGCAGGGTTTCATCAAAATGTAAAACTGATGACACAGGAAACGCTCAAAACATAGACAGTAGGAAGACTCAGTTCTCCTGTACCTAAGTCGGCATTGATTCTCTGATATTTAATTCCGATGCAATTTTTGTGTTTCGTCGTCAATGGGAAGGTTCAAGGGATACAGTAAACCCGCAGAGGTGCATCGGAATGTAAAACTGGTGACAAAGGAAGCGCTCAAATCATAGACCGTAAGAAGACTCAGATTTCTTGTACTTAAGTCGGCATTGTGCCTCTTATATTTAATTCCGATGCAATTTCTGAGTTTCATCGTCACTGTGAAGGTCCAAGGGATACAGTAAACCTGCAGAGATGCATCAAAATGTAAAACTGATGACACAGGAAATGCTCAAAACGTAGACAGTGGGAAGACTCAGTCTTCCTGTCCTTAAGTCAGCATTGTGTCTCTTATATTTAATTCCGATGCAATTTCTCTGTTTCATCGTCAATGGGAAGATCCAAGGGATAAAGTAAACCTGGAGAGGTGCATCGTATTGTAAAACTGGTGATACAGGACACGCTCAAATCATAGACAGTCGGAAGACTCAGTCTACATAAGTCGCCATGGTGTCTCTTATATTTAATTCCGATGCAATTTCTGTGTTTCATCGTCAATGGGAAGGTCCAATGGATACAGTAAACCTGCTGAGGTGCATCGGAATGTAAATCTGGTGACACAGAGAACGCTCAAATCATAGACCGTAAAAAGACTCAGTTTTCTTGTACTTAAGTCGGCGTTGTGTCTCTTACATTTAATTCCAATGCAATTTCTGTGTTTCATCATCACTGTGAAGGTCCAAGGGATACAGTAAACCTGCAGAGGTGCATTGGAATGTAAAACTGGTGACACTGGAAACGTTCAAAACATAGACAGTAGGAATATTCAGTCTTCCTGAACTTAAGTCGGCATTGTGTCTGTTATATTTAAATCCGATGCAATTTCTGTGTCTCGTCGTCAGTGGGAAGGTCCAAGGGATACAGTAAACCTGCAGAGGTGCATCGGAATGTAAAACTGGTGACACAGGAATCGCTCAAAGCATAGACCCTAAGAAGACTCAGTTTTCTTGTACTGAAGTCGGCATTGTGTCTCTTATATTTAATTCCGATGCTATTTCTGTGTTTCATCGTCATTGGGGAGGTCCAATTAATACAGTAAACCTGCAGAGGTGCATCGGAATGTAAAACTGGTGACACAGGAAACGCACAAAACATAGACAATAGAAAGACACACTCTTCCTGTACGTAAGTCGACATTGTGTCTCATATATTTAATTCCGATGCAATTTCTGTGTTTCATCGTCACTGTGAAGGTCCAATGGATACAGTAAACCTGCAGAGGTGCATCGGAATGTAAAACTGGTGACACAGGAGACGCTCAAAAAGGCATTGTGTCTCTTATATCTAATTCCGATGCAATTTCTTTGTTTCATCGTCAATGGGAAGGTCGAAGGGAAACAGTATACCTGCAGAGGTGCATCGGAATGTAAAACTGGTGACAAGGGAAACGCTCAAATCATAGACAGTAGGAAGACTCAGTCTTCCTGTACCTAAGTCGGCATTGTTTCTCTGATATTTAATTCCGATGCAATTTCTGTGTTTCGTCGTCAATGGGAAGGTCCAAGGGATACAGTAAACCCGCAAAGGTGCATCGGAATGTACAACTGGTGACACAGGAAGCCCTCAAATCATAGACCGTAAGAAGTCCCAGTTTTCTTGTACTTAAGTCGGCATTGTGTCTCTTATATTTAATTCCGATGCAATTTCTGTGTTTCATCGTCACTGTGAAGGTCCAATGGATACAGTAAACCTGCAGAGGTGCATCCGAATGTAAAACCGGTGACACAGGAAACGCTCAAAACATAGACAGTAGGAAGACTCAGTTTTCCTGTACCTAAGTCGGCATTGTGTCTCTTATATTTAATTCCGATGCAATTTCTGTGTTCTTTCGTCATTGGTCACGTCCAAGGTATACAGTAAACCTGCAGAGGTGCATTGGAATGTAAAACTGGTAACACAGGAAACGTTCAAATCATAGACCGTAAGAAGACTCAGTTTTCTTGTACTAAAGTCGGCGTTGTGTCTCCTATATTTAATTCCGATGCAATTTCTGTGATTCATCGTCACTGCGAAGGTCGAATGGATACAGTAAACTTGCAGAGGTGCATCGGAATGTAAAACTGGTGACACAGGAAACGCTCAAAACATAGACCGTAAGAAGATTCAGTCGTCCTGTGCTTAAGTCAGCATTGTGGCTCTTATATTTAATTCCGATGCAATTTCTGTGTTTCATCGTCAATGGGAAGGGCCAAAGAATACAGTAAAACTGCAGAGGTGCATCGGAATGTAAAACTGGTGACACAGGACACGCTCAAAAAATAGACAGTAGGAAGACTCAGTCTTCCTGTACTTAAGTCGGCATTGTGTCTTTTAAATTTAATTCCGATGCAATTTCTGTGTTTCATCGTCAATGGGAAGGTCCAATGGATACAATAAATCTGCAGAGGTGCATCGGGATGTATAACTGGAGACACAGGAAACGCTCAAAACATAGACAGTAGGAAGACTCAGTCTTCCTGTACTTAAGTCGGCATTGTGTCTCTTATATTTAATTCCGATGCCATTTCTGTGTTTCATCGCCAATGGGAAGGTCCAATGGATACAGTAATCCTGCAGAGGTGCATCGGAATGTAAAATTGGTGACGCAGGAAACGCTCAAAACATAGACAGTAGGAAGACTCAATCTTCCTGTACTTAAGTCGGCATTGTGTCTGTTATTTTTAATTCCGAAGCAATTTCTCTGTTTCATCGTCAATGGGAAGGTCCACTGGATACAGTAAACCTGCAGAGGCGCATCGGAATGTAAAACTGGTGACACAGGAAACGCTCAAAACATAGACAGTAGGAAGACTCAGTCTTCCTGTACCTAAGTCATCATTGTGTCTCTTATATTTAATTCCGATGCAATGGATACAGTAAACCTGCAGATGTGCATCGGAATGTAAAACTGTTGACGCAGGAAACGCTCAAAACATAGACAGTAGGAAGACTCAGACTTCCTGTCCTTAAGTCAGCATTGTGTCTCTTATATTTAATTCCGATGCAATTTCTCTGTTTCATCGTCAATGGGAAGATCCAAGGGATACAGTAAACCTGCAGAGGTGCATCGGAATGTAAAACTGGTGATACAGGACACGCTCAAATCATAGACAGTAGGAAGACTCAGTCTACTTAAGTCGGCGTGGTGTCTCTTATATTTAATTGCGATGCTATTTCTGTGTTTCATCGTCAATGGGAAGGTCCAATGGATACAGTAAACCTGCAGAGGTGCCTCGGAATGTAAAACTGGTGACGCAGGAAACGCTCAAAACATAGACAGTAGGAAGACTCAATCTTCCTGTACTTGAGTCGGCATTGTGTCTCTTATATTTAATTCCGATGCAATTTCTGTGTTTAATCGTCAATGGGAAGATCCGAGGGATACAGTAAACCTGCAGAGGTGCATCGGAATGTAAAACTGGTGACACAGGAAGCGGTCAAAACATAGACCCTAAGAAGACTCAGTTTTCTTGTGCTGAAGTCGGCATTGTGTCCCTTATATTTAATTTGATGCAATTTCTGTGTTTCATCGTTGCTGTGAAGGTCCAAGGGATACAGTAAACCTGCAGAGGTGCATCAAAATGTAAAACTGATGACACAGGAAACGCTCAAAACATAGACAGTAGGAAGACTCAGTTTTCCTGTACCTAAGTCGGCATTGTGTCTCTTATATTTAATTCCGATGCAATTTCTGTGTTCTTTCGTCAATGGTAAGGTCCAAGGTATACAGTAAACCTGCAGAGGTGCATTGGAATGTAAAACTGGTAACTCAGGAAACGTTCAAATCATAGACCGTAAGAAGACTCAGTTTTCTTGTACTAAAGTCGGCGTTGTGTCTCTTATATGTAATTCCGACGCAGTTTCTGTGATTCATCGTCACTGCGAAGGTCGAATGGATACAGTAAACATGCAGAGGTGCATCGGACTGTAAAACTGGTGACACAGGAAACGCTCAAAACATAGACAGTAGGAAGACTCAGTCTTCCTGTACTTAAGAGATCATTGTGTCTCTTATATTTAATTCCGATGCAATTTCTGTGTTTCATCGCCAATGGGAAGGTCCAACGGACACATTAAACCTGCAGAGGTGCATCGGAACTTAAAACTGGTGACACAGGAAACGCTCAAAACATAGACCGTAAGAGGACTCAGTTTTCTTGTACTAAAGTCGGCGTTGTGTCTCTTATATTTAATTCCAATGCAATTTCTGTGTTTCCTCATCACTGTGAAGGTCCAAGGGATACAGTAAACCTGCAGAGGTGCATTGGAATGTAAAACTGGTGACACAGGAAACGCTCAAAACATAGACAGTAGGAAGACTCAGCCTTTCTTTCCTTAAGTCGGCAATGTGTCTCTTATATTTAATTCCGATGCTATTTCTGTGTTTCATCGTCAATGGGAGGGTCCAATGGATACAGTAATCCTGCAGAGGTGCATCGGAATGTAAAATTGGTGACGCAGGAAACGCTCAAAACATAGACAGTAGGAAGACTCAATCTTCCTGTACTTAAGTCGGCATTGTGTCTCTTATTTTTAATTCCGATGCAATTTCTCTGTTTCATCGTCAATGGGAAGGTCCAATGGATACAGTAAACCTGCAGAGGCGCATCGGAATGTAAAACTGGTGACACAGGAAACGCTCAAAACATAGACAGTAGGAAGACTCAGTCTTCCTGTACCTAAGTCATCATTGTGTCTCTTATATTTAATTCCGATGCAATTTCTGTGTTTCATCGTCAATAAGAAGGTCCAAGGGATACAGCAAACCTGCAGAGGTGCGTCGGAATGTTAAAGTGGTGACACAGGAAACGCTCAAAACATAGACAGTAGGAAGACTCAGCCTTCCCGTTCTTATGTCGGCATTGTGTCTCTTATATTTAATTCGGATGCTATTTCTGTGTTTCATCGTCAATGGGAAGGTTCAGTGGATACAGTATACCTGCAGAGGTGCATAGGGATGTAAAACTGGTGACACTGGAAACGCTAAATTCATAGACCGTAAGAACACTCAGTTTTCTTGTACTTAAGTCGGCGTTGTGTGTCTTATATTTAATTCCGATGTAATTTCTGTGTTTCATCGTCAATGGGAAGCTCCAATGGATACAGTAAACCTGCAGAGGTGCATCGGAATGAAAAACTGTTGACGCAGGAAACGCTCAAAACCTAGACAGTAGGAAGACTCAGACTTCCTGTCCTTAAGTCAGCATTGTGTCTCTTATATCTAATTCCGATGCAATTTCTCTGTTTCATCGTCAATGGGAAGATCCAAGGGATACAGTAAACCTGCAGAGGTGCATCGGAATGTAAAACTGGTGATACAGGACACGCTCAAATCATAGACAGTAGGAAGACTCAGTCTACTTAAGTCGGCATGGTGTCTCTTATATTTAATTGCGATGCTATTTCTGTGTTCTTTCGTCAATGGTAAGGTCCAAGGTATACAGTAAACCCGCAGAGGTGCATTGGAATGTAAAACTGGTAACACAGGAAACGTTCAAATCATAGACCGTAAGAAGACTCAGTTTTCTTGTACTAAAGTCGGCGTTGTGTCTCTTATATGTAATTCCGATGCAATTTCTGTGATTCATCGTCACTGCGAAGGTCGAATGGATACAGTAAACATGCAGAGGTGCATCGGACTGTAAAACTGGTGACACAGGAAACGCTCAAAACATAGACAGTAGGAAGACTCAGTCTTCCTGTACTTAAGAGATCATTGTGTGTCTTATATTTAATTCCGATGCAATTTCTGTGTTTCATCGCCAATGGGAAGGTCCAACGGACACAGTAAACCTGGAGAGGTGCATTGGAATGTAAAACTGGTGACACAGGAAACGCTCAAAACATAGACAGTAGGAAGACTCAGCCTTTCTTTTCTTAAGTCGGCATTGTGTCTCTTATATTTAATTCCGATGCTATTTCTGTGTTTCATCGTCAATGGGAGGGTCCAATGGATACAGTAATCCTGCAGAGGTGCATCGAATTTGTAAAATTGGTGACGCAGGAAACGCTCAAAACATAGACAGTAGGAAGACTCAATCTTCCTGTACTTAAGTCGGCATTGTGTCTCTTATTTTTAATTCCGATGCAATTTCTCTGTTTCATCGTCAATGGGAAGGTCCAAAGGATACAGTAAACCTGCAGAGGCGCATCGGAATGTAAAACTGGTGACACAGGAAACGCTCAAAACATAGACAGTAGGAAGACTCAGTCTTCCTGTACCTAAGTCATCATTGTGTCTCTTATATTTAATTCCGATGCAATTTCTGTGTTTCATCGTCAATAAGAAGAACCAAGGGATACAGCAAACCTGCAGAGGTGCGTCGGAATGTTAAAGTGGTGACACAGGAAACGCTCAAAACATAGACAGTAGGAAGACTCAGCCTTCCCGTTCTTATGTCGGCATTGTGTCTCTTATATTTAATTCGGATGCTATTTCTGTGTTTCATCGTCAATGGGAAGGTTCAGTGGATACAGTATACCTGCAGATGTGCATAGGAATGTAAAACTGGTGACACTGGAAACGCTAAAATAATAGACCGTAAGAACACTCAGTTTTCTTGTACTTAAGTCGGCGTTGTGTGTCTTATATTTAATTCCGATGTAATTTCTGTGTTTCATCGTCAATGGGAAGCTCCAATGGATACAGTAAACCTGCAGAGGTGCATCGGAATGTAAAACTGTTGACGCAGGAATCGCTCAAAACATAGACAGTAGGAAGACTCAGACTTCCTGTCCTTAAATCAGCATTGTGTCTCTTATATTTAATTCCGATGCAATTTCTCTGTTTCATCGTCAATGGGAAAATCCAAGGGATACAGTTAACCTGCAGAGGTGCATCGGAATGTAAAACTGGTGATACAGGACACATTCAAATCATAGACAGTAGGAAGACTCAGTCTACTTAAGTCGGCATGGTGTCTCTTATATTTAATTGCGATGCTATTTCTGTGTTTCATCGTCAATGGGAAGGTCCAATGGATACAGTAAACCTGCAGAGGTGCATCGGAATGTAAAACTGGTGACGCAGGAAACGCTCAAAACATAGACAGTAGGAAGACTCAATCTTCCTGTACTTGAGTCGGCAATGTGTCTCTTATATTTAATTCCGATGCAATTTCTGTGTTTAATCGTCAATGGGAAGATCCAAGGGATACAGTAAACCTGCAGAGGTGCATCGGAATGTAAAACTGGTGACACAGGAAGCGGTCAAATCATAGACCCTAAGAAGACTCAGTTTTCTTGTACTGAAGTCGGCATTGTGTCCCTTATATTTAATTTGATGCAATTTCTGTGTTTCATCGTTGCTGTGAAGGTCCAAGGGATACAGTAAACCTGCAGAGGTGCATCAATATGTAAAACTGATGACACAGGAAACGCTCAAAACATAGACAGTAGGAAGACTCAATTTTCCTATACCTAAGTCGGCATTGTGTCTCTTATATTTAATTCCGATGCAATTTCTGTGTTCTTTCGTCAATGGTAAGGTCCAAGGTATACAGTAAACCTGCAGAGGTGCATTGGAATGTAAAACTGGTAACACAGGAAACGTTCAAATCATAGACCGTAAGAAGACTCAGTTTTCTCGTACTAAAGTCGGCGTTGTGTCTCTTATATGTAATTCCGATGCAATTTCCGTGATTCATCGTCACTGCGAAGGTCGAATGGATACAGTAAACTTGCAGAGGTGCATCGGAATGTAAAACTGGTGACACAGGAAACGCTCAAAACATAGACCGTAAGAAGATTCAGTCGTCCTGTGCTTAAGTCAGCATTGTGTCTCACATATTTAATTCCGATGCAATTTATGTGTCTCATCGTCAATGGGAAGGGCCAACGAATACAGTAAAACTGCAGAGGTGCATCGGAATGTAAAACTGGTGACACAGGACACGCTCAAAACATAGACAGTAGGAAGACTCAGTCTTCCTGTACTTAAGAGATCATTGTGTCTCTTATATTTAATTCCGATGCAATTTCTGTGTTTCATCGTCAATGCGAAGATCCAAGGGATACAGTAAACCTGCAGAGGTGCATCGGAATGTAAAATTGGTGGCGCAGGAAACGCTCAAAACATAGACAGTAGGAAGACTCAATCTTCCTGTACTTAAGTCGGCATTGTGTCTCTTATTTTTAATTCCGATGCAATTTCTCTGTTTCATCGTCAATGAGAAGATCCAATGGATACAGTAAACCTGCAGCGGCGCATCGGAATGTAAAACTGATGACACAGGAAACGCTCAAAACATAGACAGTAGGAAAACTCAGTCTTCCTGTACCTAAGTCATCATTGTGTCTCTTATATTTAATTCCGATGCAAATTCTGTGTTTCATCGTCAATAAGAAGGGCCAAGGGATACAGCAAACCTGCAGAGGTGCGTCGGAATGTTAAAGTGGTGACACAGGAAACGCTCAAAACATAGACAGTAGGAAGACTCAGCCGTCCCGTTCTTATCTCGGCATTGTGTCTCTTATATTTAATTCCGATGCAATTTCTGTGATTCATCGTCACTGCGAAGGTCGAATGGATACAGTAAACTTGCAGAGGTGCATCGGAATGTAAAACTGGCGACACAGTAAACGCTCAAAACATAGACCGTAAGAAGATTCAGTTTTCTTGTACTTAAGTCGGCGTTGTGTCTCTTATATTTAATTACTATGCAATTTCTGTGTTTCAAAGTCAATGGGAAGATCCAAGGGATACAGTAAACCTGCAGAGGTGCATCGGAATGTAATACTGGTGACACAGGAAAGGCTAAAAGCATAGACAATAGAAAGACACACTCTTCCTGTACTTAAGTCGACATTGTGTCTCTCCTATTTAATTCCGATGCAATTTCTGTGTTTCATCGGCAATGGAAAACTCGAAGGGAAAAAGTATACCTGCAGAGGTACATCGGAATGTAAAGCTGGAGACACAGGAGACGCTCAAAACATAGACAGTAGGAAGACTCAGTCTTCCTGTACTTAAGTCTGCATTGTGTCTCTTATGTTTAATTCCGATGCAAATTCTGTGATTCATCGTCACTGTGAAGGTCCAAAGGATACAGTAAACATGCAGAGGTGCATCGGACTGTAAAACTGGTGACACAGGAAACGCTCAAAACATAGACAGTAGGAAGACTCAATCTTCCTTTACTTATGTCGGCATGGTTTCTCTTCTATTTAATTCCGAAGCAATTTCTGTGTTTCATCGTCAATCGGAAGGTCCAATGGATACAGTAAACCTGCAGAGGTGCATCGGAATGTAAATCTGGTGACACAGAGAACGCTCAAATCATAGACAGTAAAAGGCTCAGTTTTCTTGTACTTAAGTAGGCATTGTGTCTCTTATATTTAATTCCAATGCAATTTCTGTGTTTCATCATCACTGTGAAGGTCCAAGGGATACAGTAAACCTGCAGAGGTGCATTGGAATTTAAAACTGGTGACACTGGAAACGTTCAAAACATAGACAGTAGGAATATTCAGTCTTCCTGAACTTAAGTCGGCATTGTGTCTGTTATATTTAAATCCGATGCAATTTCTGTGTCTCGTCGTCAGTGGGAAGGTCCAAGGGATACAGTAAACCTGCAGAGGTGCATCGGAATGTAAAACTGGTGACACAGGAATCGCTCAAAGCATAGACCCTAAGAAGACTCAGTTTTCTTGTACTGAAGTCGGCATTGTGTCTCTTATATTTAATTCCGATGCTATTTCTGTGTTTCATCGTCAATGGGGAGGTCCAATGGATACAGTAAACCTGCAGAGGTGCATCGGAATGTAAAATTTGTGACGCAGCAAACGCTCAAAACATAGACAGTAGGAAGACTCAATCTTCCTGTACTTAAGTCGGCATTGTGTCTCTTATATTTAATTCCGATGCAATTTCTCTGTTTAATCGTCAATGGGAAGGTCCAATGGATACAGTAAACCTGCAGAGGTGCATCGGAATGTAAAACTGGTGATGCAGGAATCGCTCAAAACATAGACAGTAGGAAGACTCAGTCTTTCTGTACTTAAGTCGGCATTGTGTCTCTTATATTTAATCCCGATGCAATTTCTGTGTTTCATCGTCAATGGGAAGGTCCAATGGATACAGTGAAACTGTAGAGGTGCATCGGAATGTAAAACCGGTGACACAGGAAGCGGTCAAAACATATACCCTAAGAAGACTCAGTTTTCCTGTACTGAAGTCGGCATTGTGTCTCTCATATTTAATTTGATGCAATTTCTGTGTTTCATCGTCACTGTGAAGGTCCAAGGTATACAGTAAACTTGCAGAGTTTCATCAAAATGTAAAACTGATGACACAGGAAACGCTCAAAACATAGACAGTAGGAAGACTCAGTTCTCCTGTACCTAAGTCGGCATTGATTCTCTGATATTTAATTCCGATGCAATTTTTGTGTTTCGTCGTCAATGGGAAGGTTCAAGGGATACAGTAAACCCGCAGAGGTGCATCGGAATGTAAAACTGGTGACAAAGGAAGCGCTCAAATCATAGACCGTAAGAAGACTCAGATTTCTTGCACTTAAGTCGGCATTGTGCCTCTTATATTTAATTCCGATGCAATTTCTGAGTTTCATCGTCACTGTGAAGGTCCAAGGGATACAGTAAACCTGCAGAGATGCATCAAAATGTAAAACTGATGACACAGGAAATGCTCAAAACGTAGACAGTGGGAAGACTCAGTCTTCCTGTCCTTAAGTCAGCATTGTGTCTCTTATATTTAATTCCGATGCAATTTCTCTGTTTCATCGTCAATGGGAAGATCCAAGGGATACAGTAAACCTGGTGAGGTGCATCGTATTGTAAAACTGGTGATACAGGACACGCTCAAATCATAGACAGTCGGAAGACTCAGTCTACATAAGTCGCCATGGTGTCTCTTATATTTAATTCCGATGCAATTTCTGTGTTTCATCGTCAATGGGAAGGTCCAATGGATACAGTAAACCTGCTGAGGTGCATCGGAATGTAAATCTGGTGACACAGAGAACGCTCAAATCATAGACCGTAAAAAGACTCAGTTTTCTTGTACTTAAGTCGGCGTTGTGTCTCTTACATTTAATTCCAATGCAATTTCTGTGTTTCATCATCACTGTGAAGGTCCAAGGGATACAGTAAACCTGCAGAGGTGCATTGGAATGTAAAACTGGTGACACTGGAAACGTTCAAAACATAGACAGTAGGAATATTCAGTCTTCCTGAACTTAAGTCGGCATTGTGTCTGTTATATTTAAATCCGATGCAATTTCTGTGTCTCGTCGTCAGTGGGAAGGTCCAAGGGATACAGTAAACCTGCAGAGGTGCATCGGAATGTAAAACTGGTGACACAGGAATCGCTCAAAGCATAGACCCTAAGAAGACTCAGTTTTCTTGTACTGAAGTCGGCATTGTGTCTCTTATATTTAATTCCGATGCTATTTCTGTGTTTCATCGTCATTGGGGCGGTCCAATGAATACAGTAAACCTGCAGAGGTGCATCGGAATGTAAAACTGGTGACACAGGAAACGCACAAAACATAGACAATAGAAAGACACACTCTTCCTGTACGTAAGTCGACATTGTGTCTCATATATTTAATTCCGATGCAATTTCTGTGTTTCATCGTCACTGTGAAGGTCCAATGGATACAGTAAACCTGCAGAGGTGCATCGGAATGTAAAACTGGTGACACAGGAGACGCTCAAAAAGGCATTGTGTCTCTTATATCTAATTCCGATGCAATTTCTTTGTTTCATCGTCAATGGGAAGGTCGAAGGGAAACAGTATACCTGCAGAGGTGCATCGGAATGTAAAACTGGTGACAAGGGAAACGCTCAAATCATAGACAGTAGGAAGACTCAGTCTTCCTGTACCTAAGTCGGCATTGTTTCTCTGATATTTAATTCCGATGCAATTTCTGTGTTTCGTCGTCAATGGGAAGGTCCAAGGGATACAGTAAACCCGCAAAGGTGCATCGGAATGTACAACTGGTGACACAGGAAGCCCTCAAATCATAGACCGTAAGAAGTCCCAGTTTTCTTGTACTTAAGTCGGCATTGTGTCTCTTATATTTAATTCCGATGCAATTTCTGTGTTTCATCGTCACTGTGAAGGTCCAATGGATACAGTAAACCTGCAGAGGTGCATCCGAATGTAAAACCGGTGACACAGGAAACGCTCAAAACATAGACAGTAGGAAGACTCAGTTTTCCTGTACCTAAGTCGGCATTGTGTCTCTTATATTTAATTCCGATGCAATTTCTGTGTTCTTTCGTCATTGGTCACGTCCAAGGTATACAGTAAACCTGCAGAGGTGCATTGGAATGTAAAACTGGTAACACAGGAAACGTTCAAATCATAGACCGTAAGAAGACTCAGTTTTCTTGTACTAAAGTCGGCGTTGTGTCTCCTATATTTAATTCCGATGCAATTTCTGTGATTCATCGTCACTGCGAAGGTCGAATGGATACAGTAAACTTGCAGAGGTGCATCGGAATGTAAAACTGGTGACACAGGAAACGCTCAAAACATAGACCGTAAGAAGATTCAGTCGTCCTGTGCTTAAGTCAGCATTGTGTCTCTTATATTTAATTCCGATGCAATTTCTGTGTTTCATCGTCAATGGGAAGGGCCAAAGAATACAGTAAAACTGCAGAGGTGCATCGGAATGTAAAACTGGTGACACAGGACACGCTCAAAAAATAGACAGTAGGAAGACTCAGTCTTCCTGTACTTAAGTCGGCATTGTGTCTTTTAAATTTAATTCCGATGCAATTTCTGTGTTTCATCGTCAATGGGAAGGTCCAATGGATACAATAAATCTGCAGAGGTGCATCGGGATGTATAACTGGAGACACAGGAAACGCTCAAAACATAGACAGTAGGAAGACTCAGTCTTCCTGTACTTAAGTCGGCATTGTGTCTCTTATATTTAATTCCGATGCCATTTCTGTGTTTCATCGCCAATGGGAAGGTCCAAGGGATACAGTAAACCTGCAGAGGTGCATCGGAATGTAAAACTGGTGATACAGGACACGCTCAAATCATAGACATTAGGAAGACTCAGTCTTCCTTTACTTAAGTCGGCATGGTGTCTCTTATATTTAATTCCGATGCAATTTCTGTGTTTCATCGTCAATGGGAAGGTCCAATGGATACAGTAAACCTGCAGAGGTTCATCGGAATGTAAAACTGGTGACACAGAAAACGCTCAAAACATAGGCCGTAGGAAGACTCAGTTTTCTTGTACTTAAGTCGGTGTTGTGTCTCTTATATTTAATTACGATGCAATTTCTGTGTTTCATAGTCAATGGGAAGATCCAAGGGATACAGTAAACCTGCAGAGGTGCATCGGAATGTAATACTGGTGACACAGGAAAGGCTAAAAACATAGACAATAGAAAGACACACTCTTCCTGTACTTAAGTCGACATTGTGTCTCTTCTATTTAATTCCGATGCAATTTCTGTGTTTCATCGTCAATGGAAAACTCGAAGGGAAACAGTATACCTGCAGAGGTACATCGGAACGTAAAGCTGGTGACACAGGAGACGCTCAAAACATAGACAGTAAGAAGACTCAGTCTTCCTGTACTTAAGTCGGCATTGTGTCTCTTATATTTAATTCCGATGCAATTTCTGTGTTTCATCGTCACTGTGAAGGTCCAAGGGATACAGTAAACATGCAGAGGTGCATCGGACTGTAAAACTGGTGACACAGGAAACGCTCAAAACATAGACAGTAGGAAGACTCAGTCTTCCTGTACTTAAGAGATCATTGTGTCTCTTATATTTAATTCTGATGCAATTTCTGTGTTTCATCGCCAATGGGAAGGTCCAACAGACACAGTAAACCTGCAGAGGTGCATCGGAATTTAAAACTGGTGACACTGGAAACGCTCAAAACATAGAACGTAAGAGGACTCAGTTTTCTTGTACTTAAGTCGGCGTTGTGTCTCTTATATTTAATTCCAATGCAATTTCTGTGTTTCCTCATCACTGTGAAGGTCCAAGGGATACAGTAAACCTGCAGAGGTGCATTGGAATGTAAAACTGGTGACACAGGAAACGCTCAAAACATAGACAGTAGGAAGACTCAGCCTTTCTTTTCTTAAGTCGGCATTGTGTCTCTTATATTTAATTCCGATGCTATTTCTGTGTTTCATCGTCAATGGGAGGGTCCAATGGATACAGTAATCCTGCAGAGGTGCATCGGAATGTAAAATTGGTGACGCAGGAAACGCTCAAAACATAGACAGTAGGAAGACTCAATCTTCCTGTACTTAAGTCGGCATTGTGTCTGTTATTTTTAATTCCGAAGCAATTTCTCTGTTTCATCGTCAATGGGAAGGTCCACTGGATACAGTAAACCTGCAGAGGCGCATCGGAATGTAAAACTGGTGACACAGGAAACGCTCAAAACATAGACAGTAGGAAGACTCAGTCTTCCTGTACCTAAGTCATCATTGTGTCTCTTATATTTAATTCCGATGCAATGGATACAGTAAACCTGCAGATGTGCATCGGAATGTAAAACTGTTGACGCAGGAAACGCTCAAAACATAGACAGTAGGAAGACTCAGACTTCCTGTCCTTAAGTCAGCATTGTGTCTCTTATATTTAATTCCGATGCAATTTCTCTGTTTCATCGTCAATGGGAAGATCCAAGGGATACAGTAAACCTGCAGAGGTGCATCGGAATGTAAAACTGGTGATACAGGACACGCTCAAATCATAGACAGTAGGAAGACTCAGTCTACTTAAGTCGGCATGGTGTCTCTTATATTTAATTGCGATGCTATTTCTGTGTTTCATCGTCAATGGGAAGGTCCAATGGATACAGTAAACCTGCACAGGTGCATCGGAATGTAAAACTGGTGACGCAGGAAACGCTCAAAACATAGACAGTAGGAAGACTCAATCTTCCTGTACTTGAGTCGGCATTGTGTCTCTTATATTTAATTCCGATGCAATTTCTGTGTTTAATCGTCAATGGGAAGATCCGAGGGATACAGTAAACCTGCAGAGGTGCATCGGAATGTAAAACTGGTGACACAGGAAGCGGTCAAAACATAGACCCTAAGAAGACTCAGTTTTCTTGTGCTGAAGTCGGCATTGTGTCCCTTATATTTAATTTGATGCAATTTCTGTGTTTCATCGTTGCTGTGAAGGTCCAAGGGATACAGTAAACCTGCAGAGGTGCATCAAAATGTAAAACTGATGACACAGGAAACGCTCAAAACATAGACAGTAGGAAGACTCAGTTTTCCTGTACCTAAGTCGGCATTGTGTCTCTTATATTTAATTCCGATGCAATTTCTGTGTTCTTTCGTCAATGGTAAGGTCCAAGGTATACAGTAAACCTGCAGAGGTGCATTGGAATGTAAAACTGGTAACTCAGGAAACGTTCAAATCATAGACCGTAAGAAGACTCAGTTTTCTTGTACTAAAGTCGGCGTTGTGTCTCTTATATGTAATTCCGACGCAGTTTCTGTGATTCATCGTCACTGCGAAGGTCGAATGGATACAGTAAACATGCAGAGGTGCATCGGACTGTAAAACTGGTGACACAGGAAACGCTCAAAACATAGACAGTAGGAAGACTCAGTCTTCCTGTACTTAAGAGATCATTGTGTCTCTTATATTTAATTCCGATGCAATTTCTGTGTTTCATCGCCAATGGGAAGGTCCAACGGACACATTAAACCTGCAGAGGTGCATCGGAACTTAAAACTGGTGACACAGGAAACGCTCAAAACATAGACCGTAAGAGGACTCAGTTTTCTTGTACTAAAGTCGGCGTTGTGTCTCTTATATTTAATTCCAATGCAATTTCTGTGTTTCCTCATCACTGTGAAGGTCCAAGGGATACAGTAAACCTGCAGAGGTGCATTGGAATGTAAAACTGGTGACACAGGAAACGCTCAAAACATAGACAGTAGGAAGACTCAGCCTTTCTTTCCTTAAGTCGGCAATGTGTCTCTTATATTTAATTCCGATGCTATTTCTGTGTTTCATCGTCAATGGGAGGGTCCAATGGATACAGTAATCCTGCAGAGGTGCATCGGAATGTAAAATTGGTGACGCAGGAAACGCTCAAAACATAGACAGTAGGAAGACTCAATCTTCCTGTACTTAAGTCGGCATTGTGTCTCTTATTTTTAATTCCGATGCAATTTCTCTGTTTCATCGTCAATGGGAAGGTCCAATGGATACAGTAAACCTGCAGAGGCGCATCGGAATGTAAAACTGGTGACACAGGAAACGCTCAAAACATAGACAGTAGGAAGACTCAGTCTTCCTGTACCTAAGTCATCATTGTGTCTCTTATATTTAATTCCGATGCAATTTCTGTGTTTCATCGTCAATAAGAAGGTCCAAGGGATACAGCAAACCTGCAGAGGTGCGTCGGAATGTTAAAGTGGTGACACAGGAAACGCTCAAAACATAGACAGTAGGAAGACTCAGCCTTCCCGTTCTTATGTCGGCATTGTGTCTCTTATATTTAATTCGGATGCTATTTCTGTGTTTCATCGTCAATGGGAAGGTTCAGTGGATACAGTATACCTGCAGAGGTGCATAGGGATGTAAAACTGGTGACACTGGAAACGCTAAATTCATAGACCGTAAGAACACTCAGTTTTCTTGTACTTAAGTCGGCGTTGTGTGTCTTATATTTAATTCCGATGTAATTTCTGTGTTTCATCGTCAATGGGAAGCTCCAATGGATACAGTAAACCTGCAGAGGTGCATCGGAATGAAAAACTGTTGACGCAGGAAACGCTCAAAACCTAGACAGTAGGAAGACTCAGACTTCCTGTCCTTAAGTCAGCATTGTGTCTCTTATATCTAATTCCGATGCAATTTCTCTGTTTCATCGTCAATGGGAAGATCCAAGGGATACAGTAAACCTGCAGAGGTGCATCGGAATGTAAAACTGGTGATACAGGACACGCTCAAATCATAGGCAGTAGGAAGACTCAGTCTACTTAAGTCGGCATGGTGTCTCTTATATTTAATTGCGATGCTATTTCTGTGTTCTTTCGTCAATGGTAAGGTCCAAGGTATACAGTAAACCCGCAGAGGTGCATTGGAATGTAAAACTGGTAACACAGGAAACGTTCAAATCATAGACCGTAAGAAGACTCAGTTTTCTTGTACTAAAGTCGGCGTTGTGTCTCTTATATGTAATTCCGATGCAATTTCTGTGATTCATCGTCACTGCGAAGGTCGAATGGATACAGTAAACATGCAGAGGTGCATCGGACTGTAAAACTGGTGACACAGGAAACGCTCAAAACATAGACAGTAGGAAGACTCAGTCTTCCTGTACTTAAGAGATCATTGTGTGTCTTATATTTAATTCCGATGCAATTTCTGTGTTTCATCGCCAATGGGAAGGTCCAACGGACACAGTAAACCTGGAGAGGTGCATCGGAACTTAAAACTGGTGACACTGGAAACGCTCAAAACATAGACCGTAAGAGGACTCAGTTTTCTTGTACTAAATTCGGCGTTGTGTCTCTTATATTTAATTCCAATGCAATTTCTGTGTTTCCTCATCACTGTGAAGGTCCAAGGGATACAGTA
The DNA here is from genome assembly GCF_023898315.1 of Schistocerca nitens. Taxonomy (NCBI): domain Eukaryota; kingdom Metazoa; phylum Arthropoda; class Insecta; order Orthoptera; family Acrididae; genus Schistocerca; species Schistocerca nitens. The sequence continues at coordinate 5,626,801 of NC_064624.1, forward strand.
AACCTGCAGAGGTGCATTGGAATGTAAAACTGGTGACACAGGAAACGCTCAAAACATAGACAGTAGGAAGACTCAGCCTTTCTTTTCTTAAGTCGGCATTGTGTCTCTTATATTTAATTCCGATGCTATTTCTGTGTTTCATCGTCAATGGGAGGGTCCAATGGATACAGTAATCCTGCAGAGGTGCATCGAATTTGTAAAATTGGTGACGCAGGAAACGCTCAAAACATAGACAGTAGGAAGACTCAATCTTCCTGTACTTAAGTCGGCATTGTGTCTCTTATTTTTAATTCCGATGCAATTTCTCTGTTTCATCGTCAATGGGAAGGTCCAATGGATACAGTAAACCTGCAGAGGCGCATCGGAATGTAAAACTGGTGACACAGGAAACGCTCAAAACATAGACAGTAGGAAGACTCAGTCTTCCTGTACCTAAGTCATCATTGTGTCTCTTATATTTAATTCCGATGCAATTTCTGTGTTTCATCGTCAATAAGAAGGTCCAAGGGATACAGCAAACCTGCAGAGGTGCGTCGGAATGTTAAAGTGGTGACACAGGAAACGCTCAAAACATAGACAGTAGGAAGACTCAGCCTTCCCGTTCTTATGTCGGCATTGTGTCTCTTATATTTAATTCGGATGCTATTTCTGTGTTTCATCGTCAATGGGAAGGTTCAGTGGATACAGTATACCTGCAGATGTGCATAGGAATGTAAAACTGGTGACACTGGAAACGCTAAAATAATAGACCGTAAGAACACTCAGTTTTCTTGTACTTAAGTCGGCGTTGTGTGTCTTATATTTAATTCCGATGTAATTTCTGTGTTTCATCGTCAATGGGAAGCTCCAATGGATACAGTAAACCTGCAGAGGTGCATCGGAATGTAAAACTGTTGACGCAGGAATCGCTCAAAACATAGACAGTAGGAAGACTCAGACTTCCTGTCCTTAAATCAGCATTGTGTCTCTTATATTTAATTCCGATGCAATTTTTCTGTTTCATCGTCAATGGGAAAATCCAAGGGATACAGTTAACCTGCAGAGGTGCATCGGAATGTAAAACTGGTGATACAGGACACATTCAAATCATAGACAGTAGGAAGACTCAGTCTACTTAAGTCGGCATGGTGTCTCTTATATTTAATTGCGATGCTATTTCTGTGTTTCATCGTCAATGGGAAGGTCCAATGGATACAGTAAACCTGCAGAGGTGCATCGGAATGTAAAACTGGTGACGCAGGAAACGCTCAAAACATAGACAGTAGGAAGACTCAATCTTCCTGTACTTGAGTCGGCAATGTGTCTCTTATATTTAATTCCGATGCAATTTCTGTGTTTAATCGTCAATGGGAAGATCCAAGGGATACAGTAAACCTGCAGAGGTGCATCGGAATGTAAAACTGGTGACACAGGAAGCGGTCAAATCATAGACCCTAAGAAGACTCAGTTTTCTTGTACTGAAGTCGGCATTGTGTCCCTTATATTTAATTTGATGCAATTTCTGTGTTTCATCGTTGCTGTGAAGGTCCAAGGGATACAGTAAACCTGCAGAGGTGCATCAATATGTAAAACTGATGACACAGGAAACGCTCAAAACATAGACAGTAGGAAGACTCAATTTTCCTATACCTAAGTCGGCATTGTGTCTCTTATATTTAATTCCGATGCAATTTCTGTGTTCTTTCGTCAATGGTAAGGTCCAAGGTATACAGTAAACCTGCAGAGGTGCATTGGAATGTAAAACTGGTAACACAGGAAACGTTCAAATCATAGACCGTAAGAAGACTCAGTTTTCTCGTACTAAAGTCGGCGTTGTGTCTCTTATATGTAATTCCGATGCAATTTCCGTGATTCATCGTCACTGCGAAGGTCGAATGGATACAGTAAACTTGCAGAGGTGCATCGGAATGTAAAACTGGTGACACAGGAAACGCTCAAAACATAGACCGTAAGAAGATTCAGTCGTCCTGTGCTTAAGTCAGCATTGTGTCTCACATATTTAATTCCGATGCAATTTCTGTGTCTCATCGTCAATGGGAAGGGCCAACGAATACAGTAAAACTGCAGAGGTGCATCGGAATGTAAAACTGGTGACACAGGACACGCTCAAAACATAGACAGTAGGAAGACTCAGTCTTCCTGTACTTAAGAGATCATTGTGTCTCTTATATTTAATTCCGATGCAATTTCTGTGTTTCATCGTCAATGCGAAGATCCAAGGGATACAGTAAACCTGCAGAGGTGCATCGGAATGTAAAATTGGTGGCGCAGGAAACGCTCAAAACATAGACAGTAGGAAGACTCAATCTTCCTGTACTTAAGTCGGCATTGTGTCTCTTATTTTTAATTCCGATGCAATTTCTCTGTTTCATCGTCAATGAGAAGATCCAATGGATACAGTAAACCTGCAGCGGCGCATCGGAATGTAAAACTGATGACACAGGAAACGCTCAAAACATAGACAGTAGGAAAACTCAGTCTTCCTGTACCTAAGTCATCATTGTGTCTCTTATATTTAATTCCGATGCAAATTCTGTGTTTCATCGTCAATAAGAAGGTCCAAGGGATACAGCAAACCTGCAGAGGTGCGTCGGAATGTTAAAGTGGTGACACAGGAAACGCTCAAAACATAGACAGTAGGAAGACTCAGCCGTCCCGTTCTTATCTCGGCATTGTGTCTCTTATATTTAATTCCGATGCAATTTCTGTGATTCATCGTCACTGCGAAGGTCGAATGGATACAGTAAACTTGCAGAGGTGCATCGGAATGTAAAACTGGCGACACAGTAAACGCTCAAAACATAGACCGTAAGAAGATTCAGTTTTCTTGTACTTAAGTCGGCGTTGTGTCTCTTATATTTAATTACTATGCAATTTCTGTGTTTCAAAGTCAATGGGAAGATCCAAGGGATACAGTAAACCTGCAGAGGTGCATCGGAATGTAATACTGGTGACACAGGAAAGGCTAAAAGCATAGACAATAGAAAGACACACTCTTCCTGTACTTAAGTCGACATTGTGTCTCTCCTATTTAATTCCGATGCAATTTCTGTGTTTCATCGGCAATGGAAAACTCGAAGGGAAAAAGTATACCTGCAGAGGTACATCGGAATGTAAAGCTGGAGACACAGGAGACGCTCAAAACATAGACAGTAGGAAGACTCAGTCTTCCTGTACTTAAGTCTGCATTGTGTCTCTTATGTTTAATTCCGATGCAAATTCTGTGATTCATCGTCACTGTGAAGGTCCAAAGGATACAGTAAACATGCAGAGGTGCATCGGACTGTAAAACTGGTGACACAGGAAACGCTCAAAACATAGACAGTAGGAAGACTCAATCTTCCTTTACTTATGTCGGCATGGTTTCTCTTCTATTTAATTCCGAAGCAATTTCTGTGTTTCATCGTCAATGGGAGGGGCCAATGGATACAGTAAACCTTTAGAGGTGCATCGGAATTTAAAACTGGTGACACTGGAAACGCTCAAAACATAGACCGTAAGAGGACTCAGTTTTCTTGTACTTAAGTCGGCGTTGTGTCACTTATATTTAATTCCGATGTAATTTCTGTGTTTCATCGTCAATGGCAAGGTCCAATGGATACAGTAAACCTCCAGAGGTGCATCGGAATGTAAAACTGGTGACGCAGGAATCGCTCAAAGCATAGACAGTAGGAAGACACAATGTTCGTGTACCTAACTCGGCATTGTGTCTCTTATATTTAATTCCGATGCAATTTCTGTGTTTCATCGTGAATGCGAAGATCCAAGGGATACAATAAACCTGCAGAGGTGCATCGGAATGTAAAACTGGTGGCACAGGAAACGCTCAAAACATAGACAGTAGGAAGACTCAGCCTTCCTGTTCTTAAGTCGGCATTGTGTCTCTTATATTTAATTCCGATGCTATTTCTGTGTTTCATCGTCAATGAGAAGGTCCAATGGATACAGTAAACCTGCAGAGGTGAATCGGAATGTAAAATTGGTGACGCAGGAAACGCTCAAAACATAGACAGTAGGAAGACTCAATCTTCCTGTACTTAAGTCGGCATTATGTCTCTTATATTTAATTCCGATGCAATTTCTCTGTTTCCTCGTCAATGGGAAGGCCCAATGGATACAGTAAACCTGCAGAGGTGCATCGGAATGTAAAACTGGTGACGCAGGAATCGCTCAAAACATAGACAGTAGGAAGACTCGGTCTCCCTGTACTTAAATGGGCACTGTGTCTCTTATATTTAATCCCGATGCAATTTCTGTGTTTCATCGTCACTGTGAAGGTCCAAGGCACACAGTAAACCTGCAGAGGTGCATCGGAATGTAAAACTGGTGACGCAGTAAACGCTCAAAACATAGACCGTAAGAAGATTCAGTTTTCTTGTACTTAAGTCGGCGTTGTGTCTCTTATATTTAATTACTATGCAATTTCTGTGTTTCAAAGTCAATGGGAAGATCCAAGGGATACAGTAAACCTGCAGAGGTGCATCGGAATGTAATACTGGTGACACAGGAAAGGCTAAAAGCATAGACAATAGAAAGACACACTCTTCCTGTACTTAAGTCGACATTGTGTCTCTCCTATTTAATTCCGATGCAATTTCTGTGTTTCATCGGCAATGGAAAACTCGAAGGGAAAAAGTATACCTGCAGAGGTACATCGGAATGTAAAGCTGGAGACACAGGAGACGCTCAAAACATAGACAGTAGGAAGACTCAGTCTTCCTGTACTTAAGTCTGCATTGTGTCTCTTATGTTTAATTCCGATGCAAATTCTGTGATTCATCGTCACTGTGAAGGTCCAAAGGATACAGTAAACATGCAGAGGTGCATCGGACTGTAAAACTGGTGACACAGGAAACGCTCAAAACATAGACAGTAGGAAGACTCAATCTTCCTTTACTTATGTCGGCATGGTTTCTCTTCTATTTAATTCCGAAGCAATTTCTGTGTTTCATCGTCAATGGGAGGGGCCAATGGATACAGTAAACCTTTAGAGGTGCATCGGAATTTAAAACTGGTGACACTGGAAACGCTCAAAACATAGACCGTAAGAGGACTCAGTTTTCTTGTACTTAAGTCGGCGTTGTGTCACTTATATTTAATTCCGATGTAATTTCTGTGTTTCATCGTCAATGGCAAGGTCCAATGGATACAGTAAACCTCCAGAGGTGCATCGGAATGTAAAACTGGTGACGCAGGAATCGCTCAAAGCATAGACAGTAGGAAGACACAATGTTCGTGTACCTAACTCGGCATTGTGTCTCTTATATTTAATTCCGATGCAATTTCTGTGTTTCATCGTGAATGCGAAGATCCAAGGGATACAATAAACCTGCAGAGGTGCATCGGAATGTAAAACTGGTGGCACAGGAAACGCTCAAAACATAGACAGTAGGAAGACTCAGCCTTCCTGTTCTTAAGTCGGCATTGTGTCTCTTATATTTAATTCCGATGCTATTTCTGTGTTTCATCGTCAATGAGAAGGTCCAATGGATACAGTAAACCTGCAGAGGTGAATCGGAATGTAAAATTGGTGACGCAGGAAACGCTCAAAACATAGACAGTAGGAAGACTCAATCTTCCTGTACTTAAGTCGGCATTGTGTCTCTTATATTTAATTCCGATGCAATTTCTCTGTTTCCTCGTCAATGGGAAGGCCCAATGGATACAGTAAACCTGCAGAGGTGCATCGGAATGTAAAACTGGTGACGCAGGAATCGCTCAAAACATAGACAGTAGGAAGACTCGGTCTCCCTGTACTTAAATGGGCACTGTGTCTCTTATATTTAATCCCGATGCAATTTCTGTGTTTCATCGTCACTGTGAAGGTCCAAGGCACACAGTAAACCTGCAGAGGTGCATCGGAATGTAAAACTGGTGACGCAGGAATCGCTCAAAACATAGACAGTAGGAAGACTCAGTCTCTCTGTACTTAAGTGGGCACTGTGTCTCTTATATTTAATCCCGATGCAATTTCTGTGTTTCATCGTCACTGTGAAGGTCCAAGGGATACAGTAAACCTGCAGAGGTGCATCGGAATGTAAAACTGGTGACACAGAAAACGCGCAAAGCATAGACCCTAAGAAGTCTCAGTTTTCTTGTACTTAAGTCGGCGTTGTGTCTCTTATATGTAATTCCGATGTAATTTCTGTGTTTCATCGTCAATGGGAAGGTCCAATGGATACAGTAAACCTGCAGAGGTGCATCTGAATGTAAATCTGGTAACACAGGAACCGCTCAAAACATAGACAATAGGAAGACTCAATGTTCCTGTACTTAAGTCGGCATTGTGTCTCTTATATTTAATTCCGATGCTATTTCTGTGTTTCATCGTCAATGCGAAGATCCAAGGGATACAGTAAGCCTGCAGAGGTGCATCGGAATGTAAAACTGGTGACACAGGAAACGTTCAAAACATAGACAGTAGGAAGACTCAGCCTTCCTTTTCTTTAGTCGGCATTGTGTCTCTTATATTTAATTCCGATGCTATTTCTGTGTTTCATCGTCAATGGGAAGGTCCAATGGATACAGTAAACCTGCAGAGGTGCATCGGAATGTAAAATTGGTGACGCAGGAAACGTTCAAAACATAGACAGTAGGAAGACTCAATCTTCCTGTACTTAAGTAGGCATTGTGTCTCTTATTTTTTATTCTGATGCAATTTCTGTGTTTCGTCGTCAATGGGAAGGTCCAAGGGATACAGTAAACCTGCAGAGGTGCATCGGAATGTAAAATTGGTGACACAGGAAACGCTCAAAGCATAGACAGTAGGAAGAGTCAGTCTTCCTGTACTTAAGTCATCATTGTGTCACTTATATTTAATTCCGATGCAATTTCTGTGTGTCATCGTCACTGTGAAGGTCCATGGGATACAGTAAACCTGCTGAGGTGCATTGGAATGTAAAACTGGTGACACAGGACCCGCTCAAATCATAGACAGTAGGAAGACTCAGTCTACTTAAGTCGGCATGGTGTCTCTTATATTTAAATCCGTTGCAATTTCTGTGTCTCGTCGTCAGTGGGAAGGTCCATGGGATACAGTAAACCTGCAGAGGTACATTTGAATGTAAAACTGGTGACACAGGAAACGTTCAAAACATAGACAGTAGGAAGACTCAGTCTACCTGTACTTAAGTCAGAATTGTGTCTCTTACATTTAATTCCGATGCAATTTCTGTGTTTCATCGTCAATGGGAAAGTCGAAGGAAAACAGTATACCTGCAGAGTTGCATTGGAATGTACAACTGGTGACACAGGAAACGCTCAAAACATAGACCGTAGGAAGACTCAGTTTTCCAGTACTTAAGTCGGCATTGTGACTCTTATATTTAATTCCGATGCAATTTCTGTGTTTCATCGTCACTGTGAAGGTCCAAGGGATACAGGAAAACCTGAAGAGGTGCATCGGAATGTAAAACTGGTGACACAGGAAACGCTCAAAACATAGACAATAGGAAGACTCAGCCTTCCTGTTCTTAAGTCGGCATTGTGTCTCTTATATTTAATTCCGATGCTATTTCTGTGTTTCATCGTCAATGGGAAGGACCAATGGATACAGTAAACCTGCAGAGGTGCATCGGAATGGAAAACTTGTGACACTGGAAACACTCAAAACATAGACCGTAAGAAGACTCAGTTTTCTTATACTTAAGTCGGCGTTGTGTGTCTTATAATTAATTCCGATGTAATTTCTGTGTTTCATCGTCAATGGGAAGGTCAAATGGATACAGTAAACCTGCAGAGGTGCATCGGAATGTAGGACTGGTGACGCAGGAAACGCTCAAAACATAGACAGTAAGAAGACTCAATATTCCTGTACTTGAGTCGGCATCGTGTCTCTTATATTTAATTCCGATGCAATTTCTGTGTTCAATCGTCAATGGGAAGATCCAAGGGATACAGTAAACCTGCAGAGGTGCATCAAAATGTAAAACTGATGACACAGGAAACGCTCATAACATAGACAGTAGGAGGACTCAGTCTTCCTGTACCTAAGTCGGCATTGTGTCTCTTATATTTAATTCCGATGCAATTTCTGTGTTTCATCGTCAATGAGAGGATCCAAGGGATACAGTAAACCTGCAGAGGTGCATCTGAGGGCAAAACTGGTGACACAGGAAACGCTCAAAACATAGACAGTAGGAAGACTCAGTCTTCCTGTGTTTAAGTCAGCATTGTGTCTCATATATTTAAATCCGATGCAATTTCTGTGTTTCATCGTCAATGGGAAGGTCCAATGGATACAGTAAACCTGCAGAGGTGCATCGGTATGTAAAACTGGTGACACAGGAAACGCTCAAAACATAGACAGTATGAAGACTAAACCTTCCTGTTCTTAAGTCGGTATAATGTCTCTTATATTTAATCCCGATGCAATTTCTGTGTTTCATCGTCAATGCGAAGACCCAAGGGATACAGTAAACCTGCAGGGGTGCATCGGAATGTAAAACTGGTGACACAGGAAACGCTCAAAACATAGACAGTAGGAAGACTCAGCCTTCCTGTTCTTAAGTCGGCATTGTGTCTCTTATATTTAATTCCCATGCAATTTCTGTGATTCATCGTCAATGGGAAGGTCCAATGGATACAGTGAAACTGCAGAGGTGCATCGGAATGTAAAACTGGTGACACAGGAAGCGGTCAAAACATAGACCCTAAGAAGACTCAGTTTTCCTGTACTGAAGTCGGCATTGTGTCTCTTATATTTAATTCCGATGCTATTTCTGTGTTTCATCGTCACTGTGAAGGTCCAACGGATACAGTTAACCTGCAGAGTGCCTCCGAATGTTAAACTGGTGACACAGGAAACGCTCAAAACATAGACAGTAGGAAGATTCAGCCTTCCTGTTCATAAGTCGGCATTGTGTCTCTTATATTTAATTCCGTTGCTATTTCTGTGTTTCATCGTCAATGGGAAGGTCCAATGGATACAGTAAACCTCCAGAGGTGCATCGGAATGTAAAACTGGTGACACTGGAAGCGGTCAAAACATAGACCCTAAGAAGACTCAGTTTTCTTGTACTGAAGTCGGCATTGTGTCCCTTATATTTAATTTGATGCATTTTCTGTGTTTCATCGTTGCTGTGAAGGTCCAAGGGATACAGTAAACCTGCAGAGGTGCATCAAAATGTAAAACTGATGACACAGGAAACGCTCAAAACATAGACAGCAGGAAGACTTAGTTTTCCTGTACCTAAGTCGGCATTGTGTCTCTTATATTTAATTCCGATGCAATTTCTGTGTTCTTTCGTCAATGGTAATGTCCAAGGTATACAGTAAACCTGCAGAGGTGCATTGGAATGTAAAACTGGTAACACAGAAAACGTTCAAATCATAGACCTTAAGAAGACTCAGTTTTCTTGTACTAAAGTCGGCGTTGTGTCTCTTATATTTATTCCGATGCCATTTCGGTGTTTCATCGTCAATGCGAAGATCCAAGGGATACAGTAAACCTGCAGGAGTGCATCGGAATGTAAAACTGGTGACACAGGAAACGCTCAAAACATAGACAGTAGGAAGATTCAGTCTTCCTGTACTTAAGACGTCATTGTGTCTCTTAATTTTAATTCCGATGCAATTTCTCTGTTTCGTCGACAATGGGAAGGTCCAAGGGACACAGTAAACCTGCAGAGGTGAATCGGAATTTAAAACTGGTGACACTGTAAACGCTCAAAACATAGACCGTAAGAAGGCTCAGTTTTCTTGTACTTAAGTCGGCGTTGTGTCTCTTATATTTAATTCCGATGTAATTTCTGTTTTTCATCGTCAAAGGGAAGGCCCAAAGGATACAGTAAACCTGCAGAGGTGTATCGGAACGTAAAACTGGTGACTCAGGAATCGCTCAAAACATAGACAGTAGGAAGACTCAATGTTCCTGTACTTAAGTCGGCATTGTGTCTCTTATATTTAATTCCGATGCAATTTCTGTGTTTCATCGTCAATGGGAAGGTCCAATGGATACAGTAAACCTGCAGAGGTGCATCGGAATGTAAAACTGGTGACACAGGAAATGCTCAAAACATAGACAGTAGGAAGATTCAGCCTTCCTGTTCTTAAGTCGGAATTGTGTCTCTTATATTTAATTCCGTTGCTATTTCTGTGTTTCATCGTCAATGGGAAGGTCCAATGGATACAGTATACCTGCAGAGGTGCATCGGAATGTAAAATTCGTGACGCAGGAAACGTTCAAAACATAGACAGTAGGAAGACTCAATCTTCCTGTACTTAAGTCGGCATTGTGTCTCTTATATTTAATTCCGATGCAATTTCTCTGTTTCATCGTCAATGGGAAGGTCCAATGGATACAGTAAACCTGCAGAGGCACATCGGAATGTAAATCTGGTGACACAGAGAACGCTCAAAACATAGACCGTAAAAAGACTCGGTTTTCTTGTACTTAAGTCGGCGTTGTGTCTCTTTTATTTAATTCCAATGCAATTTCTGAGTTTCATCACCACTGTGAAGGTCCAAGGGATACAGTAAACCTGCAGAGGTGCATTGGAATGTAAAACTGGTGACACAGGAACAGCTCAAAGCATAGACCCTAAGAAGACTCAGTTTTCTTGTACTGAAGTCGGCATTGTGTCTCTTATATTTAATTCCGATGCTATTTCTGTGTTTCATCGTCACTGTGAAGGTACAATGGATACAGTAAACCTGCAGAGGTGCATCGGAATGTAAAACTGGTGACACAGGAAACGTTCAAAACATAGACAGTAGGAAGGCTCAATGTTCCTGTACTGAAGTCGGCATTGTGTCTCTTATATTTAATTCCGATGCAATTTCTTTGTTTCATCGTCAATGGGAAGGTCGAAGGGAAACAGTATACCTGCAGAGGTGCATCGGAATGTAAAACTGGTGACAAGGGAAACGCTCAAAACATAGACAGTAGGAAGACTCAGTCTTTCTGTACATAAGTCGGCACTGTGTCTCTTAAACTTAATTCCGATGCAATTTCTGTGTTTCATCGTCAATGGGAAGGTCCAAGGGATACAGTAACCCTACAGAGGTGCATCGGAATGTAAAGCTGGTGACACAGGAAGCGCTCATAACATAGACCCTAAGAAGACTTAGTTTTCTTGTACTTAAGTCGGCATTGTGTCTCTTATAATTAATTCCGTTGCGATTTTTGTGTTTCATCGTCACTGTGAAGGTCCAAGGGATACAGTAAACCTGCAGAGGTGCATCGGAATGTAAAACTGGTGATACAGGAAACGCTCAAAACATAGACAGTAGAAGACTCAGTCTTCCTGTACTTAAGTCATCATTGTGTCTCTTATATTTAATTCCGATGCAATTTCTGTGTTTCATCGTCACTAAGAAGGTCCAAGGGATACAGTAAACCTGCAGAGGTGCATCGGAATGTAAAAGTGGTGACGCAGGAAACGCTCAAAACATAGACAGTAGGAAGACTCAGTTTTCCTGTACCTAAGTCGGCATTGTTTCTCTTATATTTAATTCCGATGCAATTTCTGTGTTCTTTCGTCAATGGTAAGGTCCAAGGTATACAGTAAACCTGCAGAGGTGCATCGGAATGTAAAACTGGTGACACAGGAAGCGGTCAAAACATAGACCCTAAGAAGACTCAGTTTTCTTGTACTGAAGTCGGCATTGTGTCCCTTATATTTAATTTGATGCAATTTCTGTGTTTCATCGTTGCTGTGAAGGTCCAAGGGATACAGTAAACCTGCAGAGGTGCATCAAAATGTAAAACTGATGACACAGGAAACGCCCAAATCATAGACAGCAGGAAGACTCAGTTTTCCTGTACCTAAGTCGGCATTGTGTCTCACATATTTAATTCCGATGCAATATCTGTGTTTCATCGTCAATGGGAAAGGCCAACGAATACAGTAAAACTGCAGAGGTGCATCGGAATGTAAAACTGGTGACACAGGACACGCTCAAAACATAGACAGTAGGAAGACTCAGTCTTCCTGTACTGAAGTCGGCATTGTGTCTTTTAAATTTAATTCCGATGCAATTTCTGTGTTTCATCGTCAATGGGAAGGTCCAATGGATACAGTAAACCTGCAGAGGTGCATCGGAATGTAAAACTGGTGATACAGAACACGCTCAAATCATAGACATTAGGAACACTCAGTCTTCCTTTACTTAAGTCGGCATGGTGTCTCTTATATTTAATTCCGATGCAATTTCTGTGTTTCATCGTCAATGGGAAGGTCCAATGGATACAGTAAACCTGCAGAGGTTCATCGGAATGTAAAACTGGTGACACAGAAAACGCTCAAAACATAGACCGTAGGAAGACTCAGTTTTCTTGTACTTAAGTCGGCGTTGTGTCTCTTATATTTAATTTCAATGCAATTTCTGTGTTTCATAGTCAATGGGATGAACCAAGGGACACAGTAAACCTGCAGAGGTGCATCGGAATGTAATACTGGTGACACAGGAAAGGCTAAAAACATAGACAATAGAAAGACACACTCTTCCTGTACTTAAGTCGACATTGTGTCTCTTCTATTTAATTCCGATGCAATTTCTGTGTTTCATCGTCAATGGAGAACTCGAAGGGAAACAGTATACCTGCAGAGGTACATCGGAATGTAAAGCTGGTGACACAGGAGACGCTCAAAACATAGACAGTAGGAAGACTCAGTCTTCCTGTACTTAAGTCGGCATTGTGTCTCTTATATTTAATTCCGATGCAATTTCTGTGTTTCATCGTCACTGTGAAGGTCCAAGGGATACAGTAAACATGCAGAGGTGCATCGGACTGTAAAACTGGTGACACAGGAAACGCCCAAAACATAGACAGTAGGAAGACTCAGTCTTCCTGTACTTAAGAGATCATTGTGTCTCTTATATTTAATTCCGATGATATTTCTGTGTTTCATCGCCAATGGGAAGGTCCAACGGACACAGTAAACCTGCAGAGGTGCATCGGAATTTAAAACTGGTGACACTGGAAACGCTCAAAACATAGACCGTAAGAGGACTCAGTTTTCTTGTACTTAAGTCGGCGTTGTGTCTCTTATATTTAATTCCAATGCAATTTCTGTGTTTCATCATCACTGTGAAGGACCAAGGGATACATTAAACCTGCAGAGGTGCATTGGAATGTAAAACTGGTGACACAGGAAACGCTCAAAACATAGACAGTAGGAAGACTCAGTCTTCCAGTACTTAAGACGTCATTGTTTCTCTTATATTTAATTCCGATACAATTTCTGTGTTTCATCGCCAATGGGAAGGTCCAAGGGACACAGTAAACCTGCAGAGGTGCATCGGAATGTAAAGCTGGTGACACAGGAAGCGCTCATAACATAGACCCTAAGAAGACTTAGTTTTCTTGTACTTAAGTCGGCATTGTGTCTCTTATAATTAATTCCGTTGCGATTTTTGTGTTTCATCGTCACTGTGAAGGTCCAAGGGATACAGTAAACCTGCAGAGGTGCATCGGAATGTAAAACTGGTGATACAGGAAACGCTCAAAACATAGACAGTAGAAGACTCAGTCTTCCTGTACTTAAGTCATCATTGTGTCTCTTATATTTAATTCCGATGCAATTTCTGTGTTTCATCGTCACTAAGAAGGTCCAAGGGATACAGTAAACCTGCAGAGGTGCATCGGAATGTAAAAGTGGTGACGCAGGAAACGCTCAAAACAGAGACAGTAGGAAGACTCAGTTTTCCTGTACCTAAGTCGGCATTGTTTCTCTTATATTTAATTCCGATGCAATTTCTGTGTTCTTTCGTCAATGGTAAGGTCCAAGGTATACAGTAAACCTGCAGAGGTGTATTGGAATGTAAAACTGGTAACACAGGAAACGTTCAAATCGTAGACCGTAAGAAGACTCAGTTTTCTTGTACTAAAGTCGGCGTTGTGTCTCTTATATTTAATTCCGATGCAATTTCTGTGATTCATCGACAATGGGAAGATCCAAGGGATACAGTAAACCTGCAGAGGTGCATCGGAATGTAAAACTGGTGACACAGGAAGCGGTCAAAACATAGACCCTAAGAAGACTCAGTTTTCTTGTACTGAAGTCGGCATTGTGTCCCTTATATTTAATTTGATGCAATTTCTGTGTTTCATCGTTGCTGTGAAGGTCCAAGGGATACAGTAAACCTGCAGAGGTGCATCAAAATGTAAAACTGATGACACAGGAAACGCCCAAATCATAGACAGCAGGAAGACTCAGTTTTCCTGTACCTAAGTCGGCATTGTGTCTCACATATTTAATTCCGATGCAATATCTGTGTTTCATCGTCAATGGGAAAGGCCAACGAATACAGTAAAACTGCAGAGGTGCATCGGAATGTAAAACTGGTGACACAGGACACGCTCAAAACATAGACAGTAGGAAGACTCAGTCTTCCTGTACTGAAGTCGGCATTGTGTCTTTTAAATTTAATTCCGATGCAATTTCTGTGTTTCATCGTCAATGGGAAGGTCCAATGGATACAGTAAACCTGCAGAGGTGCATCGGACTGTAACACTGGTGACACAGGAAACGCTCAAAACATAGACAGTAGGAAGACTCAGCCTTCCTTTTCTTAAGTCGGCATTGTGTCTCTTATATTTAATTCCGATGCTATTTCTGTGTTTCATCGTCAATGGGAAGGTCCAATGGATACAGTAATCCTGCAGAGGTGCATCGGAATGTAAAATTGGTGACGAAGGAAACGCTCAAAACATAGACAGTAGGAAGACTCAATCTTCCTCTACTTAAGTCGGCATTGTGTTTCTTATTTTTAATTCCGATGCTATTTCTCTGTTTCATCGTCAATGGGAAGGTCCAATGGATACAGTAAACCTGCAGAGGCGCATCGGAATGTAAAACTGGTGACACAGGAAACGCTCAAAACATAGACAGTAGGAAGACTCAGCCTTCCCGTTCTTATGTCGGCATTGTGTCTCTTATATTTAATTCGGATGCTATTTCTGTGTTTCATCGTCAATGGGAAGGTCCAATGGATACAGTAAACCTGCAGAGGTGCATCGGAATGGAAAACTGGTGACGCAGGAAACGCTCAAAACATAGACAGTAGGAAGACTCAATCTTCCTGTACTTGAGTCGGCATTGTGTGTCTTATATTTAATTCCGATGCAATTTCTGTCTTTAATCGTCAATGGGAAGATCCAATGGATACAGTAAACCTGCAGAGGTGCATCGGAATGTTAAACTGGTGACACAGGAAGCGGTCAAAACATAGACCCTAAGAAGACTCAGTTTTCTTGTACTGAAGTCGGCATTGTGTCCCTTATACTTAATTTGATGCAATTTCTGTGTTTCATCGTTGCTGTGAAGGACCAAGGGATACAGTAAACCTGCAGAGGTGCATCAAAATGTAAAACTGATGACACAGGAAACGCTCAAAACATAGACAGTAGGAAGACTCAGTTTTCCTGTACCTAAGTCGGCATTGTGTCTCTTATATTTAATTCCGATGCAATTTCTGTGTTCTTTCGTCAATGGTAAGGTCCAAGGTATACAGAAAACCTGCAGAGGTGCATTGGAATGTAAAACTGGTAACACAGGAAACGTTCAAATCATAGACCGTAAGAAGACTCAGTTTTCTTGTACTTAAGTCGGCATTGTGTCTCTTATATTTAATTCCGATGCAATTTCTGTGTTCTTTCGTCAATGGGAAGGTCCAATGGATACAGTAAACCTGCAGAGGTGCATCGGAATGTAAAACTGGTGACACAGCAAACGCTCAAAACATAGACCGTAAGAAGATTCAGTCTTCCTGTGCTTAAGTCAGCATTGTGTCTCTTATATTTAATTCCGATACCATTTCTGTGTTTCATCGCCAATGGGAAGGTCCAAGGGATATAGTAAACCTGCAGAGGTGCATCGGAATGTAAAACTGGTGATACAGGACACGCCCAAATCATAGACAGTAGGAAGACTCAGTCTTCCTCTACTTAAGTCGGCATGGTGTCTCTTATATTTAATTCCGATGCAATTTCTGTGTTTCATCGTCAATGGGAAGGTCCAATGGATACAGTAAACCTGCAGAGGTTCATCGGAATGTAAAACTGGTGACACAGAAAACGCGCAAAACATAGACCGTAGGAAGACTCAGTTTTCTTGTACTTAAGTCGGCGTTGTGTCTCTTATATTTAATTACGATGCAATATCTGTGTTTCATAGTCAATGGGAAGATCCAAGGGATACAGTAAACCTGCAGAGGTGCATCGGAATGTAATACTGGTGACACAGGAAAGGCTAAAAACATAGACAATAGAAAGACACACTCTTCCTGTACTTAAGTCGACATTGTGTCTCTTCTATTCAATTCCGATGCATTTTCTGTGTTTCATCGTCAATGGAAAACTCGAAGGGAAACAGTATACCTGCAGAGGTACATCGGAATGTAAAACTGGTGACACTGGAGACGCTCAAAACATAGACACTAGGAAGACTCAGTCTTCCTGTACTTAAGTCGGGATTGTGTCTCTTATGTTTAATTCCGATTCAATTTCTGTGTTTCATCGTCACTGTGGATGTCCAAGGGATACAGTAAACATGCAGAGGTGCATCGGACTGTAACACTGGTGACACAGGAAACGCTCAAATCATAGACAGTAGGAAGACTCAGTCTTCCTGTACTTAAGAGGTCATTGTGTCTCTTATATTTAATTCCGATGCAATTTCTGTGTTTCATCGTCAATGGGAAGGTCCAATGGATACAGTAAACCTGCAGAGGTTCATCGGAATGTAAAACTGGTGACACAGAAAACGCGCAAAACATAGACCGTAGGAAGACTCAGTTTTCTTGTACTTAAGTCGGCGTTGTGTCTCTTATATTTAATTACGATGCAATATCTGTGTTTCATAGTCAATGGGAAGATCCAAGGGATACAGTAAACCTGCAGAGGTTCATCGGAATGTAAAACTGGTGACACAGAAAACGCGCAAAACATAGACCGTAAGAAGACTCAGTTTTCTTGTACTTAATTCGGCGTTGTGTCTCTTATATTTAATTCCGATGTACTTTCTGTGTTTCATCGTCAATGGGAAGGTCCAATGGATGCAGTAAACCTGCAGAGGTGCATCGGAATGTAAAACTGGTGACGCAGGAATCGCTCAAAACATAGACAGTAGGAAGACTCAATGTTCCTGTACTTAAGTCGGCATTGTGTCTCTTATATTTAATTCCGATGCAATTTCTGTGTTTCATCGTGAATGCGAAGATCCAAGGGAAACAGTAAACCTGCAGAGGTACATCGGAATGTAAAACTGGTGACACGGGAAACGCTCAAAACATAGACAATAGGAAGACTCAGCCTTCCAGTTCTTAAGTCGGCATTGTAACTCTTATATTTAATTCCGATGCTATTTCTGTGTTTCATCGTCAATGAGAAGATCCAATGGATACTGTAAACCTGCAGAGGTGCATCGGAATGTAAAATTGGTGATGCAGGAAACGCTTTAAACATAGACAGTAGGAAGACTCAATCTTCCTGTACTTAAGTCGGCATTGTGTCTCTTATATTTAATTCCGATGCAATTTCTCTGTTTCATCGTCAATGGGAAGGCCCAATGGATACAGTAACCCTGCAGAGGTGCATCGGAATGTAAAACTGGTGACGCAGGAATCGCTCAAAACATAGACAGTAGGAAGACTCAGTCTTTCTGTACTTAAGTCGGCACTGTGTCTCTTATATTTAATCCCGATGCAATTTCTGTGTTTCGTCGTCACTGTGAAGGTCCAAGAGATACAGTAAACCTGCAGAGGTGCATCGGAATGTAAAACTGGTGACACAGGAAACGCTCAAAACATAGACAGTAGTAAGACTCAGTCTTCCTGTACTTAAGTCGGCATTTTGTCCCTTACATTTAATTCCGATGCAAGTTCTGTGTTTCTTCGTCAATGGGAAGGTCGAATGGATACAGTAAACTTGCAGAGGTGCATCGGAATGTAAAACTGGTGATACAGGACACGCTCAAATCATAGACAGTAGGAAGTCTCAGTCTACTTAAGTCGGCATGGTGTCTCTTTTATTTAATTCCGATTGCAATTTCTGTGTTTCATCGTCAATGGGAAGGTCCAATGGATACAGTAAACCTGCAGAGGTGCATCGGAATGTAAATCTGGAGACACAGAGAACGCTCAAAACATAGACCGTAAGAAGACTCAGTTTTCTTGTACTTAAGTCAGCGTTGTGTCTCTTATATTTAATTCCAATGCAATTTCTGTGTTTCATCATCACTGTGAAGGTCCAAGGGATACAGTAAAGCTGCAGAGGTGCATTGGAATGTAGAACTGGTGACACTGGAACCGCTCAAAACATAGACAAAAGGAAGACTCAGTCTTCCTGTACTTAAGACGTCATTGTTTCTCTTATATTTAATTCCGATGCAATTTCTGTGTTTCATCGCCAATGGGAAGGTCCAACGGACACAGTAAACCTGCAGAAGTGCATCGGAATTTAAAACTGGTGACACTGGAAACGCTCAAATCATAGACCGTAAGAAGACTCAGTTTTCTTGTACTTATGTCGGCGTTGTGTCTCTTATATTTAATTCCGATGTAATTTCTGTGTTTCATCTTCAATGGGAAGGCCCAATGGATACAGTAAACCTGCAGAGGTGCATCGGAATGTAAAACTGGTAACGCAGGAATCGCTCACAACATAGACAGTAGGAAGACTCAATGTTCCTGTACTTAAGTCGGCATTGTGTCTCTTATATTTAATTCCGATGCAATTTCTGTGTTTCATCGTCAATGCGAAGATCCAAGGGATACAGTAAACCTGCGGAGGTGCATCGGAATGTAAAACTGGTGACACAGGAAACGCTCAAAACATAGACAGTAGGAAGACTCTGCCTTCCTGTTCTTAAGTCGGCATTGTGTCTCTTATATTTAATTCCGATGCAATTTCTTTGTTTCATCGTCAATGGGAAGGTCCAATGGATACAGTAAACCTGCAGAGGTGCATCGGAATGTAAAATTGGTGACGCAGGAAACGCTCAAATTATAGACATTAGGAAGACTCAATCTTCCTGTACTTAAGTCGGCATTGTGTCTCTTATATTTAATTCCGATGCAATTTCTCTGTTTCATCGTCAATGGGAAGGTCCAATGGATACAGTAAACCTCCAGAGGTGCATCGGAATGTAAACCTGGTGACACTGGATACGTTCAAAACATAGACAGTAGGAATATTCAGTCTTCCTGAACATAAGTCGGCATTGTGTCTGTTATATTTAAATCCGATGCAATTTCTGTGTCTCGTCGTCCGTGGGAAGGTCCAAGGGATACAGTAAACCTGCAGAGGTGCATCGGAATGTAAAACTGGTGACACTGGAACCGCTCAAAACATAGACCCTAAGAAGACTCAGTTTTCTTGTACTGAAGTCGGCATTGTGTCTCTTATATTTAATTGCAATGCAATTTCTGTGTTTCATCATCACTGTGAAGGTCCAAGAGATACAGTAAACCTGCAGAGGTGCATTGGAATGTAGAACTGGTGACACAGGAAACGTACAAAACATAGACAGTAGGAAGACTCAGTCTTCCTGTACTTAAGTCAGCATTGTGTCTCTTATACTTAATTCCGATGCCATTTCTGTGTTTCATCGTCAATGGGAAAGTCGAAGGGAAACAGTATACCTGCAGAGTTGCATCGGAATGTAAAACTGGTGACACAGGAAACGCTCAAAAGATAGACAGTAGGAAGACTCAGCCTTCCTGTTCTTAAGTCGGCATTGTGTCTCTTATATTTAATTCCGATGCTATTTCTGTGTTTCATCGTCAATGGGAAGGTCGAATGGATACAGTAACCCTGCAGAGGTGCATCGGATTGTAAAATTGGTGACGCAGGAAACGCTCAAAACATAGACAGTAGGAAGACTCAATCTTCCTGTACTTAAGTCGGCATTGTGTCTCTTATATTTAAATCCGATGCAATTTCTCTGTTTCATCGTCAATGGGAAGGTCCAATGGATACAGTAAACCTGCAGAGGTGCATCGGAATGTAAAACTGGTGACGCAGGAATCGCTCAAAACATAGACAGTAGGAAGACCCAGTCTTTCTGTACTTAAGTCGGCACTGTGTCTCTTATATTTAATCCCGATGCAATTTCTGTGTTTCATCGTCACTGTGGAGGTCCAAGGGATACAGTAAACCTGCAGAGGTGCATCGGAATGTAAAACTGGTAACACAGGAAACGCTCAAAAGATAGACAGTAGGAAGACTCAGTCTTCCTGTACTTAAGTCGGCATTGTGTCTCTTATTATTCCGATGCAATTTCTGTGTTTCATCGTCACTGTGAAGGTCCAAGGGATACAGGAAAACATGCAGTGGTGCATCGGAATGTAAAACTGGTGTCACAGGAAACGCTCAAATCATAGACAGTAGGAAGACTCAGCCTTCCTGTTCTTAAGTCGGCATTGTGTCTCTAATATTTAAATCCGATGATATTTCCAAGTTTCATCGTCAATGGGAAGGTCCAATGGATACAGTAAACCTGCAGAGGTGCATCGGAATGTAAAACTGGTGACGCAGGAATCGCTCAAAACATAGACAGTAGGAAGACTCAGCCTTCCTGTTCTTAAGTCGGCATTGTGTCTCTTATATTTAATTCCGATGCTATTTCTGTGTTTCATCGTCAATGGGAAGGTCGAATGGATACAGTAAACCTGCAGAGGTGCATCGGATTGTAAAATTGGTGACGCAGGAAACGCTCAAAACATAGACAGTAGGAAGACTCAATCTTCCTGTACTTAAGTCGGCATTGTGTCTCTTATATTTAAATCCGATGCAATTTCTCTGTTTCATCGTCAATGGGAAGGTCCAATGGATACAGTAAACCTGCAGAGGTGCATCGGAATGTAAAACTGGTGACGCAGGAATCGCTCAAAACATAGACAGTAGGAAGACCCAGTCTTTCTGTACTTAAGTCGGCACTGTGTCTCTTATATTTAATCCCGATGCAATTTCTGTGTTTCATCGTCACTGTGGAGGTCCAAGGGATACAGTAAACCTGCAGAGGTGCATCGGAATGTAAAACTGGTAACACAGGAAACGCTCAAAAGATAGACAGTAGGAAGACTCAGTCTTCCTGTACTTAAGTCGGCATTGTGTCTCTTATTATTCCGATGCAATTTCTGTGTTTCATCGTCACTGTGAAGGTCCAAGGGATACAGGAAAACATACAGTGGTGCATCGGAATGTAAATTTGGTGTCACAGGAAACGCTCAAATCATAGACAGTAGGAAGACTCAGCCTTCCTGTTCTTAAGTCGGCATTGTGTCTCTTATATTTAATTCCGATGCAATTTCTGTGTTTCATCGTCAATGCGAAGATCCAAGGGATACAGTAAACCTGCAGAAGTGCATCGGAATGTAAAACTGGTGACACAGGAAACGCTCAAACATAGACAGTAGGAAGACTCAGCCTTCCTGTTCTTAAGTCGGCATTGTGTCTCTTATATTTAATTCCGATGCTATTTCTGTGTTTCATCGTCAATGGGAAGGTCCAATGGATACAGTAAACCTGCAGAGGTGCATCGGAATGTAAAATTCGTGACGCAGGAAACGCTCAAAACATAGACAGTAGGAAGACTCAATCTTCCTGTACTTAAGTCGGCATTGTGTCTCTTATATTTAATTCCGATGCAATTTCTCTGTTTCATCGTCAATGGGAAGGTCCAATGGATACAGTAAACCTGCAGAGGCGCATCGGAATGTAAAACTGGTGACATAGGAAACGCTCAAAACATAGTGAGTAGGAAGACTCAGTCTTGCTGTTCCTAAGTCGGCATTGTTTCTCTGATATTTAATTCCGATGCAATTTCTGTGTTTCGTCGTCAATGGGAAGGTCCACGGGATACAGTAAACCCGCAGAGGTGCAACGGAATGTACAACTGGTGACACAGGAAGCGCTCAAATCATAGACCCTAAGAAGACTCAACTTTCTTGTACTTAAGTCGGCATTGTGTCTCTTATATTTAATTCCGATGCAATTTCTGTGTTTCATCGCCACTGTGAAGGTCCAAGGGATACTGTAAACCTGCAGAGGTGCATCGGAATGTAAAATTGGTGATGCAGGAAACGCTCAAAACATAGACAGTTGGAAGACTCAATCTTCCTGTACTTAAGTCGGCATTGTGACTCTTATATTTAATTCCGATGCAATTTCTCTGTTTCGTCGTCAATGGGAAGGCCCAATGGATACAGTAAACCTGCAGAGGTGCATCGGAATGTAAAACTGGTGACGCAGGAATCGCTCAAAACATAGACAGTAGGAAGGCTCAGTCTTTCTGTACTTAAGTCGGCACTGTGTCTCTTATATTTAATCCCGATGTAATTTCTGTGTTTCGTCGTCACTGTGAAGGTCCAAGGGATACAGTAAACCTGCAGAGGTGCATCGGAATGTACAACTGGTGACACAGGAATCGCTCAAAACATAGACAGTAGGAAGACTCAGTCTTTCTGTACTTAAGTCGGCACTGTGTCTCTTATATTTAATCCCGATGTAATTTCTGTGTTTCGTCGTCACTGTGAAGGTCCAATGGATACAGTAAACCTGCAGAGGTGCATCGGAATGTA
Organism: Schistocerca nitens; assembly: GCF_023898315.1. NCBI lineage: Eukaryota > Metazoa > Arthropoda > Insecta > Orthoptera > Acrididae > Schistocerca > Schistocerca nitens. The sequence goes on from NC_064624.1 coordinate 5,649,328, forward strand.
AAACTGGTGATACAGGACACGCTCAAATCATGGACAGCAGGAAGACTCAGTCTGCTTAAGTCGGCATGGTGTCTCTTATATTTAATTCCGATTGCAATATCTGTGCTTCATCGTCAATAGAAAGGTCCAATGGATACAGTAAACCTGCAGAGGTGCATCGGAATGTATATCTGGAGACACAGAGACGCTCAAAACATAGACCGTAAGAAGACTCAGTTTTCTTGTACTTAAGTCGGCGTTGTGTCTCTTACATTTAATTCCAATGCAATTTCTGTGTTTCATCATCACTGTGAAGGTCCAAGGGATACAGTAAACCTGCAGAGGTGCATTGGAATGTAAAACTGGTGACACAGGAAGCGCTCAAAACTTAGACAGTAGGAAGACTCAGTCTTCCTGTACTTAAGACGTCATTGTTTCTCTTATATTTAATTCCGATGCAATTTCTGTGTTTCATCGCCAATGGGAAGGTCCAACGGACACAGTAAACCTGCAGAAGTGCATCGGTATTTAAAACTGGTGACACTGGAAACGCTCAAAACATAGACCGTAAGAAGACTCAGTTTTCTTGTACTTAAGTCGGCGTTGTGTCTCTTATATTTAATTCCGATGTAATTTCTGTGTTTCATCGTCAATGGGAAGGCCCAATGGATACAGTAAACGTGCAGAGGTGCATCGGAATGGGAAACTGGTAACGCAGGAATCGCTCACAACATAGACAGTAGGAAGACTCAATGTTCCTGTACTTAAGTCGGCATTGTGTCTCTTATATTTAATTCCGATGCAATTTCTGTGTTTCATCGTCAATGCGAAGATCCAAGGGATACAGTAAACCTGCAGAGGTGCATCGGAATGTAAAACTGGTGACACAGGAAACGCTCAAAACATAGACAGTAGGAAGACTCTGCCTTCCTGTTCTTAAGTAGGCATTGTGTCTCTTATATTTAATTCCGATGCAATTTCTGTGTCTCGTCGTCAGTGGGAACGTCCAAGGGATACAGTAAACCTGCAGAGGTGCATCGGAATGTAAAACTGGTGACACAGGAACCGCTCAAAACATAGACCCTAAGAAGATTCAGTTTTCTTGTACTGAAGTCGGCATTGTGTCTCTTATATTTAATTCCAATGCAATTTCTGTGTTTCATCATCACTGTGAAGGTCCAAGGGATACAGTTAACCTGCAGAGGTGCATTGGAATGTAAAACTGGTGACACAGGAAACTTTCAAAACATAGACAGTGGGAAGACTCAGTCTTCCTGTACTTAAGTCAGCATATTGTCTCTTATATTTAATTCCGATGCAATTTCTGTGTTTCTTCGTCAATGGGAAAGTCGTAGGGAAACAGTATACCTGCAGAGTTGCATCGGAATGTAAAACTGGTGACACTGGAAACGCTCAAAGCATAGACAGTAGGAAGACTCAATCTTCCTGTACTTAAGTCGGCATTTTGTCCCTTACATTTAATTCCGATGCTATTTCTGTGTTTCATCGTCAATGGGAAGGTCCAATGGATACAGTGAACCTGCAGAGGTGCATTGGAATGTAAAACTGGTGACGCAGGAATCGCTCAAAACATAGACAGTAGGAAGACTCAATGTTCCTGTACTTAAGTCGGCATTGTGTCTCTTATATTTAATTCCGATGCAATTTCTGTGTCTCATCGTGAATGCGAAGATCCAAGGGATACAATAAACCTGCAGAGGTGCATCGGAACGTAAAACTGGTGACACAGGAAACGCTCAAAACATAGACAGTAGGAAGACTCAGCCTTCCTGTTCTTAAGTCGGCATTGTGTCTCTTATATTTAATTCCGATGCTATTTCTGTGTTTCATCGTCAATGGGAAGGTCCAATAGATACAGTAAACCTGCAGAGGTGCATCGGAATGTAAAATTGGTGACGCAGGAAACGCTCAAAACATAGACAGTAGGAAGACTCAATCTTCCTGTACTTAAGTCGGCATTGTGTCTCTTATATTTAATTCCGATGCAATTTCTCTGTTTCATCGTCAATGGGAAGATCCAATGGATACAGTAAACCTGCAGAGGTGCATTGGAATGTAAAATTGGTGACACAGGAAACGCTCAAAACATAGACAGTAGGAAGACTCAGTCTTCCTGTACTTAAGACGTCATTGTTTCTCTTATATTTAATTCCGATGCAATTTCTGTGTTTCATCGCCAATGGGAAGGTCCAAGGGACACAGTAAACCTGCAGAAGTGCATCGGAATTTAAAACTGGTGACACTGGAACGCTCAAAACATAGACCGTAAGAAGACTCAGTTTTCTTGTACTTAAGTCGGCGTTGTGTCTCTTATATTTAAATCCGATGTAATTTCTGTGTTTCATCGTCAATGCGAAGATCCAAGGGATACAGTAAACCTGCAGAGGTGCATCGGAATGTAAAACTGGTGACAAAGGAAACGCTCAAAACATAGACAGTAGGAAGACACAGCCTTACTGTTCTTAAGTCGGCATTGTGTCTCTTATATTTAATTCCGATGCTATTTCTGTGTTTCATCGTCAATGGGAAGGTCCAATGGATACAGTAAACCTGCAGAGGTGCATTGGAATGTAAAATTGGTGACGCAGGAAACGCTCAAAGCATAGACCGTAAGAAGACTCAGTTTTCTTGTACTTAAGTCGGCATTGTGTCTCTTATATTTAATTCCGATGTAATTTCTGTGTTTCATCGTCACTGTGAAAGTCCAAGGGATACAGTAAACCTGCAGAGGTGAATCAAAATGTAAAACTGATGACACAGGAAATGCTCAAAACGTAGACAGTAGGAAGACTCAGCCTTCCTGTACTTAAGTCGGCATTGTGTCTCTTATATTTAATTCCGATGCAATTTCTGTGTTTCATCGTCACTCTGAAGGTCCAATGGATACAGTAAACCTGCAGAGGTGCATCCAAATGTAAAACTGGTGACACAGGAAACGCTCAAAACATAGACAGTAGGAAGACTCAGTCTTATTGTCCTTAAGTCAGCATTGTGTCTCTTATATTTAATTCCGATGCAATTTCTCTGTTTCATCGTCTATGGGAAGATCCAAGGGATACAGTAAACCTGCAGAGGTGCATCGGAATGAAAAACTGGTGATACAGGACACGCTTAAATCATAGACAGTAGGAAGACTCAGTCTACTTAAGTCGGCATGGTGTCTCTTATATTTAATTCCGATGCAATTTATGTGTTTCATCGTCAATGGGATGGTCCAATGGATACAGTAAACCTGCAGAGGTGCATCGGAATGTAAATCTGGTGACACAGAGAACGCTCAAAACATAGACCGTAAGAAGAATCAGTTTTCTTGTACTTAAGTCTGCGTTGTGTCTCTGATATTTAATTCCAATGCAATTTCTGTGTTTCATCATTACTGTGAAGGTCCAAGGGATACAGTAAACCTGCAGAGGTGCATTGGAATGTAAAACTGGTGACACTGGAAACGTTCAAAACATAGACAGTAGGAATATTCAGTCTTCCTGAACATAACTCGGCATTGTGTCTGTTATATTTAATTCCGATGCAATTTCTGTGTTTCATCGCCAATGGGAAAGTCCAAGGGACACAGTAAACCTGCAGAGGTGCATCGGAATGTAAAACTGGTGACACAGGAAACGCTCAAACAGAGACCGTAAGAAGACTCATTTTTCTTGTACTTAAGTCGGCGTTGTGTCTCTTATATTTAATTCCAATGCTATATCTGTGTTTCATCGTCAATGCGAAGATCCAAGGGATACAGTAAACCTGCAGAGGTGCATCGGAATGTAAAACTGGTGACACAGGAAATGCTCAAGTCATAGACAGTAGGAAGACTCAGCCTTCCTGTTCATAAGTCGGCATTGTGTCTCTTATATTTAATTCCGATGCTATTTCTGTGTTTCATCGTCAATGGGAAGGTCCAATGGATACAGTAAACCTGCAGAGGTGCATCGGAATGTAAAATTGGTGACGCAGGAAACGCTCAAAACATAGACAGTAGGAAGACTCAATCTTCCTGTACTTAAGTCGGCATTGTGTCTCTTATATTTAATTCCGATCCAATTTCTCTGTTTCATCGTCAATGGGAAGGTCCAATGGATACTGTAAACCTGCAGAGGCGCATCGGAATGTAAAACTGGTGACACAGGAAACGCTCAAAACATAGACAGTAGGAAAAATCAGTCTTCCTGTACCTAAGTCTGCACTGTTCCTCTGATATTTAATTCCGATGCAATTTCTGTGTTCTGTCGTCAATGGGAAGGTCCAAGGGATACAGTAAACCCGCAGAGGTGCATTGGAATGTAAAACTGGTGACACAGGAAGCGCTCAAATCATAGACCGTCAGAAGACTCAGTTTTCTTGTACTTAAGTCGGCATTGTCTCTCTTATATTTAATTCCGATGCAATTTCTGTGTTTCACCGTCACTGTGAAGGTCCAAGGGATACAGTTAACCTGCAGAGGTGCATCAAAATGTAAAACTGATGACACAGGAAATGCTCAAAACGTAGACAGTAGGAAGACTCAGCCTTCCTGTACTTAAGTCGGCATTGTGTCACTTATATTTAATTCCGATGCAGTTTCTGTGTTTCATCGTCTCTGTGAAGGTCCAATGGATAAAGTAAACCTGCAGAGGTGCATCGGAATGTAAAATTGGTGACGCAGGAAACGCTCAAAACATAGACAGTAGGGAGACTCAATCTTCCTGTACTTAAGTCGGCATTGTGTCTCTTATATTTAATTCCGATGCAATTTCTGTGTCTCATCGTGAATGCGAAGATCCAAGGGATACAATAAACCTGCAGAGGTGCATCGGAACGTAAAACTGGTGACACAGGAAACGCTCAAAACATAGACAGTAGGAAGACTCAGCCTTCCTGTTCTTAAGTCGGCATTGTGTCTCTTATATTTAATTCCGATGCTATTTCTGTGTTTCATCGTCAATGGGAAGGTCCAATGGATACAGTAAACCTGCAGAGGTGCATCGGAATGTAAAATTGGTGACGCAGGAAACGCTCAAAACATAGACAGTAGGAAGACTCAATCTTCCTGTACTTAAGTCGGCATTGTGTCTCTTATATTTAATTCCGATGCAATTTCTCTGTTTCATCGTCAATGGGAAGATCCAATGGATACAGTAAACCTGCAGAGGTGCATCGGAATGTAAAACTGGTGACACACGAAACGCTCAAAGCGTAGACAGTAGGAAGACTCAGTCTTCCTGTACTTAAGTCGGCATTTTGTCCCTTACATTAAATTCCGATGCAATTTCTGTGTTTCCTCGTCAATGGGAAGGTCGAATGAATACAGTAAACCTGCAGAGGTGCATCGGAATGTAAAACTGGTGATACAGGACACACTCAAATCATAGACAGTAGGAAGACTCAGTCTACTTAAGTCGGCATGGTGTCTCTTATATTTAATTCCGATGCAATTTCTGTGTTTCATCGTCAATGGGAAGGTCCAATGGATACAGTAAACCCGCAGAGGTGCATCGGAATGTAAATCTGGAGACACAGAGAACGCTCAAAACATAGACCGTAAGAAGACTCAGTTTTCTTGTACTTAAGTCGGCGTTGTGTCTCTTATATTTAATTCCAATGCAATTTCTGTGTTTCATCATCACTGTGAAAGACCAAGGGATACAGTAAACCTGCAGAGGTGCATTGGAATGTAAAACTGGTGACACAGGAAACGCTCAAAACATAGACAGTAGGAAGACTCAGTCTTCCTGTACTTAAGACGTCATTGTTTCTCTTATATTTAATTCCGATGCAATTTCTGTGTTTCATCGCCAATGGGAAGGTCCAAGGGACACAGTAAACCTGCAGAAGTGCATCGGAATTTAAAACTGGTGACACTGGAACGCTCAAAACATAGACCGTAAGAAGACTCAGTTTTCTTGTACTTAAGTCGGCGTTGTGTCTCTTATATTTAAATCCGATGTAATTTCTGTGTTTCATCGTCAATGCGAAGATCCAAGGGATACAGTAAACCTGCAGAGGTGCATCGGAATGTAAAACTGGTGACAAAGGAAACGCTCAAAACATAGACAGTAGGAAGACACAGCCTTACTGTTCTTAAGTCGGCATTGTGTCTCTTATATTTAATTCCGATGCTATTTCTGTGTTTCATCGTCAATGGGAAGGTCCAATGGATACAGTAAACCTGCAGAGGTGCATTGGAATGTAAAATTGGTGACGCAGGAAACGCTCAAAGCATAGACCGTAAGAAGACTCAGTTTTCTTGTACTTAAGTCGGCATTGTGTCTCTTATATTTCATTCCGATGTAATTTCTGTGTTCCATCGTCACTGTGAAAGTCCAAGGGATACAGTAAACCTGCAGAGGTGAATCAAAATGTAAAACTGATGACACAGGAAATGCTCAAAACGTAGACAGTAGGAAGACTCAGCCTTCCTGTACTTAAGTCGGCATTGTGTCTCTTATATTTAATTCCGATGCAATTTCTGTGTTTCATCGTCACTCTGAAGGTCCAATGGATACAGTAAACCTGCAGAGGTGCATCCAAATGTAAAACTGGTGACACAGGAAACGCTCAAAACATAGACAGTAGGAAGACTCAGTCTTATTGTCCTTAAGTCAGCATTGTGTCTCTTATATTTAATTCCGATGCAATTTCTCTGTTTCATCGTCTATGGGAAGATCCAAGGGATACAGTAAACCTGCAGAGGTGCATCGGAATGAAAAACTGGTGATACAGGACACGCTTAAATCATAGACAGTAGGAAGACTCAGTCTACTTAAGTCGGCATGGTGTCTCTTATATTTAATTCCGATGCAATTTATGTGTTTCATCGTCAATGGGATGGTCCAATGGATACAGTAAACCTGCAGAGGTGCATCGGAATGTAAATCTGGTGACACAGAGAACGCTCAAAACATAGACCGTAAGAAGAATCAGTTTTCTTGTACTTAAGTCTGCGTTGTGTCTCTGATATTTAATTCCAATGCAATTTCTGTGTTTCATCATCACTGTGAAGGTCCAAGGGATACAGTAAACCTGCAGAGGTGCATTGGAATGTAAAACTGGTGACACTGGAAACGTTCAAAACATAGACAGTAGGAATATTCAGTCTTCCTGAACATAACTCGGCATTGTGTCTGTTATATTTAATTCCGATGCAATTTCTGTGTTTCATCGCCAATGGGAAAGTCCAAGGGACACAGTAAACCTGCAGAGGTGCATCGGAATGTAAAACTGGTGACACAGGAAACGCTCAAACAGAGACCGTAAGAAGACTCATTTTTCTTGTACTTAAGTCGGCGTTGTGTCTCTTATATTTAATTCCAATGCTATTTCTGTGTTTCATCGTCAATGCGAAGATCCAAGGGATACAGTAAACCTGCAGAGGTGCATCGGAATGTAAAACTGGTGACACAGGAAATGCTCAAGTCATAGACAGTAGGAAGACTCAGCCTTCCTGTTCATAAGTCGGCATTGTGTCTCTTATATTTAATTCCGATGCTATTTCTGTGTTTCATCGTCAATGGGAAGGTCCAATGGATACAGTAAACCTGCAGAGGTGCATCGGAATGTAAAATTGGTGACGCAGGAAACGCTCAAAACATAGACAGTAGGAAGACTCAATCTTCCTGTACTTAAGTCGGCATTGTGTCTCTTATATTTAATTCCGATCCAATTTCTCTGTTTCATCGTCAATGGGAAGGTCCAATGGATACTGTAAACCTGCAGAGGCGCATCGGAATGTAAAACTGGTGACACAGGAAACGCTCAAAACATAGACAGTAGGAAAAATCAGTCTTCCTGTACCTAAGTCGGCACTGTTCCTCTGATATTTAATTCCGATGCAATTTCTGTGTTCCGTCGTCAATGGGAAGGTCCAAGGGATACAGTAAACCCGCAGAGGTGCATTGGAATGTAAAACTGGTGACACAGGAAGCGCTCAAATCATAGACCGTCAGAAGACTCAGTTTTCTTGTACTTAAGTCGGCATTGTCTCTCTTATATTTAATTCCGATGCAATTTCTGTGTTTCACCGTCACTGTGAAGGTCCAAGGGATACAGTTAACCTGCAGAGGTGCATCAAAATGTAAAACTGATGACACAGGAAATGCTCAAAACTTAGACAGTAGGAAGACTCAGCCTTCCTGTACTTAAGTCGGCATTGTGTCACTTATATTTAATTCCGATGCAGTTTCTGTGTTTCATCGTCTCTGTGAAGGTCCAATGGATACAGTAAACCTGCAGAGGTGCATCGGAATGTAAAATTGGTGACGCAGGAAACGCTCAAAACATAGACAGTAGGGAGACTCAATCTTCCTGTACTTAAGTCGGCATTGTGTCTCTTATATTTAATTCCGATGCAATTTCTCTGTTTCATCGTCAATGGGAAGATCCACGGGATACAGTAACCTGCAGAGGTGCATTGGGATGTAAAACTGCTGATACAGGACACGCTCAAATCATAGACAGTAGGAAGACTCAGTCTACTTAAGTCGGCATGGTGTCTCTTATATTTAATTCCGATGCAATTTCTGTGTTTCATCGTCAATGGGAAGGTCCAATGGATACAGTAAACCTGCAGAGGTGCATCGGAATATAAATCTGGTGACACAGAGAACGCTCAAAACATAGACAGTAGGAAGACTCAATCTTCCTGTACTTGAGTCGGCATTGTTCCTCTGATATTTAATTCCGATGCAATTTCTGTGTTTCATCGAAAATGGGAACGTCCAAGGTATACAGTAAACCTGCGGAGGTGCATTAGAATGTAAAACTGGTAACACTGGAAACGTTCAAATCATAGACCGTAAGAAGACTCAGTTTTCTTGTACTTAAGTCGGCGTTGTGTCTCTTATATTAAATTCCGATGCAATTTCTGCTTTTCATCGTCAATGGGAAGCTCGAAGGGAAACAGTATACCTGCAGAGGTGCATCGGAATGTAAAACTGGTGACAAGGGAAACGCTCAAAACATAGACAGTAGAGAGACTCAGCCTTCCTGTACTTATGTCGGCATTGTGTTTCTTATATTGAATTCCGATGCAATTTCTGTGATTCATCGTCACTGTGAAGGTCCAAGGGATACAGTAACCCTGCGGAGGTGCATCGGAATGTAAAACTGGTGACACAGGAAACGCTAAAATAATAGACCGTAAGAAGATACAGTCTTCCTGTACTTAAAACGTCATTGTGTCTCTTATATTTAATTCGGATGCAATTTCTGTGTTTCATCGCCAATGGGCAAGTCCAAGGGACACAGTTAACCAGCAGAGGTGCATCGGAATGTAAAACTGGTGACACAGGAAACGCTCAAACATAGACCGTAAGAAGACTCAGTTTTCTTGTACTTATGGCGGCATTGTGTCTCTTATATTTAATTCCCATGCCATTACTGTGTTTCATCGTCAATGAGAAGACCCAAGGGATACAGTAAACCTGCAGAGGTGCATTGGGATGTAAAACTGCTGATACAGGACACGCTCAAATCATAGACAGTAGGAAGACTCAGTCTACTTAAGTCGGCATGGTGTCTCTTATATTTAATTCCGATGCAATTTCTGTGTTTCATCGTCAATGGGAAGGTCCAATGGATACAGTAAACCTGCAGAGGTGCATCGGAATATAAATCTGGTGACACAGAGAACGCTCAAAACATAGACAGTAGGAAGACTCAATCTTCCTGTACTTGAGTCGGCATTGTTCCTCTGATATTTAATTCCGATGCAATTTCTGTGTTTCATCGCCAATGGGAACGTCCAAGGTATACAGTAAACCTGCGGAGGTGCATTAGAATGTAAAACTGGTAACACTGGAAACGTTCAAATCATAGACCGTAAGAAGACTCAGTTTTCTTGTACTTAAGTCGGCGTTGTGTCTCTTATATTAAATTCCGATGCAATTTCTGTTTTTCATCGTCAATGGGAAGCTCGAAGGGAAACAGTATACCTGCAGAGGTGCATCGGAATGTAAAACTGGTGACAAGGGAAACGCTCAAAACATAGACAGTAGAGAGACTCAGCCTTCCTGTACTTATGTCGGCATTGTGTTTCTTATATTGAATTCCGATGCAATTTCTGTGATTCATCGTCACTGTGAAGGTCCAAGGGATACAGTAACCCTGCGGAGGTGCATCGGAATGTAAAACTGGTGACACAGGAAACGCTCAAAACATAGACCGTAAGAAGATACAGTCTTCCTGTACTTAAAACGTCATTGTGTCTCTTATATTTAATTCGGATGCAATTTCTGTGTTTCATCGCCAATGGGCAAGTCCAAGGGACACAGTTAACCAGCAGAGGTGCATCGGAATGTAAAACTGGTGACACAGGAAACGCTCAAACATAGACCGTAAGAAGACTCAGTTTTCTTGTACTTATGGCGGCATTGTGTCTCTTATATTTAATTCCCATGCCATTACTGTGTTTCATCGTCAATGAGAAGACCCAAGGGATACAGTAAACCTGCAGAGGTGCATCGGAATGCAAAACTGGCGACACAGGAATCGCTCAAAACATATACAGTAGGAAGACTCAGTCTTCCTGTGCTTAAGTCAGCATTGTGTCTCATATATTTAATTCCGATGCAATTTCTGTGTTTCATCGGCAATGGGAAGGGCCAATGGATACAGTAAAACTGCAGAGGTTCATCGGAATGTAAAACTGGTGACACATGAAACGATCAAAACATAGACAGTAGGAATACTCAGTCTGCCTGAACTTAAGTCGGCCTTGTGTCTCTTATATTTAGTTACGATGCAATTTCTGTGTTTTATCGTCAATGGGAAGGTCCAAGGGATACAGTAACCCTACAGAGGTGCATCGGAATGTAAAACTGGTGACACAGGAGGCGCTCATAACATAGACCCTAAGAAGACTTAGTTTTCTTGTACTTAATTCGGCATTGTGTCTCTTATATTTAATTCCGATGCGATTTCTGTGTTTCATCGTCACTGTGAAGGTCCAAGGGATACATTAAACCTGCAGAGGTGCATCGGAAAGTAAAACTGGTGACACAGGAAACGCTCAAAACATAGACACTAGGAAGACTCAGTCTTCCTGACTTAAGTCATCATTGTGTCTCTTATATTTAATTCCGATGCTATTTCTGTGTTTCATCGTCAATGGGAAGGTCCACGGGATACAGTAAACCTGCAGAGGTGCATCGGAATGTAAAACTGGTGACACAGGAAACGCTCAAAACATAGGCAGTATGAAGACTCAGCCTTCCTGTTCTAATGTCGGCATTGTGTCTCTTATATTTAATTCCATTGCTATTTCTGTATTTCATCGTCAAATTGAAGGTCCAATGGATACAGTATACCTGCAGAGGTGCATCGGAATGGAAAAGTGGAGACACTGGAAACGCTCAAAACATAGACCGTAAGAAGACTCAGTTTTCTTGTACTTAAGTCGGCGTTGTGTGTCTTATATTTAATTCCGATGTAATTTCTCTGTTTCATCGTCAATGGGAAGGTCCAAAGGATACAGTAAACCTGCAGAGGTGCATCGGAAAGTAAAACTGGTGACGCAGGAAACGCTCAAAACATAGACAGTAGTAAGACTCAATCTTCCTGTACTTGAGTCGGCAATGTGTCTCTTATATTTAATTCCGATGCAATTTCTTTGTTTAGTCGTCAATGGGAAGATCCAAGGGATACAGTAAACCTGCAGGGGTGCATCGGAATGTAACACTGGTGACAGAGGAAGCGGTCAAAACATAGACCCTAAGAAGACTCAGTTTTCTTGTACTGATGTCGGCATTGTGTCCCTTATATTTAATTTGATGAAATTTCTGTGTTTCATCGTCACTGTGAAGGTCCAAGGGATACAGTAAACCTGCAGAGGTGCATCGGAATGTAATACTGGTGACACAGGAAAGGCTCAAAACACAGACAATAGAAAGACACACTCTTCCTGTTCTTAAGTCGACATTGTGTCTCTTCTATTTAATTCCGATGCAATTTCCGAGTTTCATCGTCAATGGGAAACTCGAAGGGAAACAGTATACCTGCAGAGGTACATCGGAATGTAAAACTGGTGACACAGGAGACGCTCAAAACATCGACAGTAGGAAGACTCAGTCTTCCTGTACTTAAGAGGTCATTGTGTCTCTTATATTTAATTCCGATGCAATTTCTGTGTTGCATCGCCAATGGGAAGGTCCAAGGGGCACAGTAAACCTGCAGAGGTTCATCGGAATTTAAAACTGGTGACACTGGAAACGCTCAAAACATAGACCGTAAGAAGACTCAGTTTTCTTGTACTTAAGTCGGCATTGTGTCTCTTATATTTAATTCCGATGCTATTTCTGTGTTTCACCGTCAATGGGAAGGTCGAAGGGAAACAGTATACCTGCAGAGGTGCATCGGAATGTAAAACTGGTGACAAGGGAAACGCTCAAAGCATAGACAGTAGGAAGACTCAGTCTTTCTGTACTTAAGTCGGCATTGTGTCTCTTATATTTAGTTCCGATGCAATTTCTGTGTTTCATTGTCAATAGGAAGGTCCAAGGGATACAGTAACCCTACAGAGTTGCATCGGAATGTAAAACTGGTGACACAGGAAGCGCTCATAACATAGACCCTAAGAAGACTCAGTTTTCTTGTACTTAAGTCGGCATTGTGTCTCTTATATTTAATTCCGATGCAATTTCTGTGTTTCATTGTCACTGTGAAGGTCCAAGGGATACAGTAAATTTGCAGAGGTGCATCGGAATGTAAAACTGGTGATACAGGACACGCTCAAATCATAGACAGTAGGAAGACTCAGTCTTCCTTTACTTAAGTCGGCATGGTGTCTCTTATATTTAATTCCGATGCAATTTCTGTGTTTCATCGTCAATGGGAAGGTCCAATGGATACAGTAAACCTGCAGAGGTGCATCGGAATGTAAAACTGATGACACAGGAATCGCTCAAAACATAGACATTAGGAAGACTCAGTCTTTCTGTACTTAAGTCGGCATTGTGTCTGTTATATTTAATCCCGATGTAATTTCTGTGTTTCATCGTCAATGCGACGATCTAAAGGATACAGTAAACCTGCAGAGGTGCATCAAAATGTAAAACTGATGACACAGGAATCGCTCAAAGCATAGACAGTCGGAAGACTCAGTGTTCCTGTAATTAAGTCGGCATTGTCTCTCTGATATTTAATTCCGATGCAATTTCTGTGTTTCATCGTCAATGGGAAGGTCCAAGGGATACAGTAAACCCGCAGAGGTGCATCGGAATGTAAAACTGGTGACACAGGAAGCGCTCAAAGCATAGACCGTAAGAAGACTCAGTTTTATTGTACTTAAGTCGGCATTGTGTCTCTTATATTTAATTCCGATGCAATTTCTGTGTTTCATTGTCACTGTGAAGGTCCAAGGGATACAGTAAACGTGCAGAGGTGAATAAAAATGTAAAACTGATGACACAGGAAATGCTCAAAACGTAGACAGTAGGAAGACTCAGCCTTCCTGTACTTAAGTCGGCATTGTGTCTCTTATATTTAATTCCGATGCTATTTCTGTGTTTCATCGTCAATGGGAAGGTCCAATGCATACAGTAAACCTGCAGAGGTGCATCGGAATATAAATCTGGTGACACAGAGAAGGCTCAAAACATAGACAGTAGGAAGACTCAATCTTCCTGTACTTGAGTCGGCATTGTTCCTCTGATATTTAATTCCGATGCAATTTCTGTGTTTCATCGCCAATGGGAAGGTCCAAGGTATACAGTAAACCTGCAGAGGTGCATTAGAATGTAAAACTGCTAACACTGATAACGTTCAAATCGTAGACCGTAAGAAGACTCAGTTTTCTTGTACTTAAGTCGGCGTTGTGTCTCTTATATTAAATTCCGATGCAATTTCTGTTTTTCATCGTCAATGGGAAGCTCGAAGGGAAACAGTAAACCTGCAGAGGTGCATCGGAATGTAAAACTGGTGACAAGGGAAACGCTCAAAACATAGACAGTAGAGAGACTCAGCCTTCCTGTACTTATGTCGGCATTGTGTTTCTTATATTGAATTCCGATGCAATTTCTGTGTTTCATCGTCACTGTGAAGGTCCAAGGGATACAGTAACCCTGCGGAGGTGCATCGGAATGTAAAACTGGTGACACAGGAAACGCTCAAAACATAGACCGTAAGAAGATACAGTCTTCCTGTACTTAAAACGTCATTGTGTCTCTTATATTTAATTCGGATGCAATTTCTGTGTTTCATCGCCAATGGGCAAGTGCAAGGGACACAGTTAACCAGCAGAGGTGCATCGGAATGTAAAACTGGTGACACAGGAAACGCTCAAACATAGACCGTAAGAAGACTCAGTTTTCTTGTACTGATGGCGGCATTGTGTCTCTTATATTTAATTCCCATGTCATTACTGTGTTTCATCGTCAATGAGAAGACCCAAGGGATACAGTAAACCTGCAGAGGTGCATCTGAATGCAAAACTGGCGACACAGGAATCGCTCAAAGCATATACAGTAGGAAGACTCAGTCTTCCTGTGCTTAAGTCAGCATTGTGTCTCATATATTTAATTCCGATGCAATTTCTGTGTTTCATCGGCAATGGGAAGGGCCAATGGATACAGTAAAACTGCAGAGGTGCATCGGAATGTAAAACTGGTGACGCAGGAAACGCTCAAAACATAGACAGTAGTAAGACTCAATCTTCCTGTACTTGAGTCGGCAATGTGTCTCTTATATTTAATTCCGATGCAATTTCTTTGTTTAGTCGTCAATGGGAAGATCCAAGGGATACAGTAAACCTGCAGGGGTGCATCGGAATGTAACACTGGTGACAGAGGAAGCGGTCAAAACATAGACCCTAAGAAGACTCAGTTTTCTTGTACTGATGTCGGCATTGTGTCCCTCATATTTAATTTGATGCAATTTCTGTGTTTCATCGTCACTGTGAAGGTCCAAGGGATACAGTAAACCTGCAGAGGTGCATCGGAATGTAATACTGGTGACACAGGAAAGGCTAAAAACACAGACAATAGAAAGACACACTCTTCCTGTTCTTAAGTCGACATTGTGTCTCCTCTATTTAATTCCGATGCAATTTCCGAGTTTCATCGTCAATGGGAAACTCGAAGGGAAACAGTATACCTGCAGAGGTACATCGGAATGTAAAACTGGTGACACAGGAGACGCTCAAAACATCGACAGTAGGAAGACTCAGTCTTCCTGTACTTAAGAGGTCATTGTGTCTCTTATATTTAATTCCGATGCAATTTCTGTGTTGCATCGCCAATGGGAAGGTCCAAGGGGCACAGTAAACCTGCAGAGGTTCATCGGAATTTAAAACTGGTGACACTGGAAACGCTCAAAACATAGACCGTAAGAAGACTCAGTTTTCTTGTACTTAAGTCGGCGTTGTGTCTCTTATATTTAATTCCGATGCTATTTCTGTGTTTCATCGTCAATGGGAAGGTCCAATGAATACAGTAAACCTGCAGACTTGCATCGGAATGTAAAATTGGTGTCGCAGGAAACGTTCAAAACATAGACAGTAGGAAGACTCAATCTTAATGTACTTAAGTCGGCATTGTGTCACTTATATTTAACTCCGATGCAATTTCTCTGTTTCATCGTCAATGGGAAGGTCCAATGGATACAGTAAACCTGCAGAGGTGCATCGGAATGTAAAACTGGTGACGCAGGAATCGCTCAAAGCATAGGCAGTAGGAAGACTCAGTTTTCCTGTAATTAAGTCGGCATTGTTTCTCTGATATTTAATTCCGATGCAATTTCTGTGTTTCGTCGTCACTGAGAAGGTCCAATGGATACAGTAAACCTGCAGAGGTGCATCGGAATGCGAAACTGGTGACACAGGAATCGCTCAAAGCATAGACAGTAGGAAGACTCAGTCTTCCTGTACCTAAGTCGGCATTGTTTCTCTGATATTTAATTCCGATGCAATTTCTGTGTTTCGTCGCCAATGGGAAGGTCCAAGCGATACAGTAAACCCGCAGAGGTGCATCGGAATGTAAAACTGGTGACACAGGAAGCGCTCAAATCATAGACCGTGAGAAGACTCAGTTTTCTTGTACTTAAGTCGGCATTGTGTCTCTTATATTTAATTCCGATGCAATTTCTGTGTTTCATCGTCACTGTGAAGGTCCAAGGGATACAGTAAACCTGCAGAGGTGCATGAAAATGTATAACTGATGACACAGGAAATGCTCAAAACGTAAACAGTAGGAAGACTCAGTCTACTTAAGGCGGCATGGTGTCTCTTATATTCAATTCCGATGCAATTTCTGTATTTCATCGTCACTGTGAAGGTCCAAGGGATACAGTAAACTTGCACAGGTGCATTGGAATGTAAAACTGGTGACACAGGAAACGCTCAAATCATAGACAGTAGGAAGACTCAGTCTTCCTTCACTTACGTCGGCATGGTGTCTCTTATATTTAATTCCGATGCAATTTTTGTGTTTCATCGTCAATGGGAAGGTCCAATGGATACAGTAAACCTGCAGAGGTGCATCGGAATGTAAAACTGGTAACACAGAAAACGCTCAAAACATAGATCGTAAGAAGACTCAGTTTTCTTGAACTTAAGTCGGCGTTGTGTCTCTTATATTTTATTACGATGCAATTACTGTGTTACATCGACAATGGGAAGATCTAAGGGATACAGTAAACCTGCAGAGGTGCATCGGAATGTAATACTGGTGACACAGGAAAGGCTCAAAACACAGACAATAGAAAGACACATTCTTCCTGTTCTTAAGTCGACATTGTGTCTCTTCTATTTAATTCCGATGCAATTTCTGTGTTTCATCGTCAATGGGAAACTCGAAGGGAAACAGTATACCTGCAGAGGTACATCGGAATGTAAAACTGGTGACACAGGAGACGCTCAAAGCATAGACAGTAGGAAGACTCAGTCTTTCTGTACTTAAGTCGGCATTGTGTCTCTTATATTTAATTCCGATGCAATTTCTGTGTTTCATTGTCAATAGGAAGGTCCAAGGGATACAGTAAACGTGCAGAGGTGCATCAAAATGTAAAACTGATGACACAGGAATCGTTTAAAACATAGACAGTAGGAAGACTCAGTCTTCCTGTACCTAAGTCGGCATTGAGTTTCTTATATTTAATTCCGATGCCATTTCTGTGTTTCATCGTCCCTGTGAAGGTCCAAGGTATACAGTAAACCTGCAGAGGTGCATCGGACTGTAAAATTGGTGACACAGGAAACGCTCAAAACATAGACAGTAGGAGGACTCAGTCTCCTGTTCTTAAGTCATCATTGTGTCTCTTATATTTAATTCCGATGCAATTTCTGTGTTTCATCGCCAATGGGAAGGTCCAAGGGGCACAGTAAACCTGCAGAGTTTCATCGGAATTAAAAACTGGTGACACTGGAAACGCTCAAAACATAGACCGTAAGAAGACTCAGTTTTCTTGTACTTAAGTCGTCGTTGTGTCTCTTATATTTAATTCCGATGCTATTTCTGTGTTTCATCGTCAATGGGAAGGTCCAATGAATACAGTAAACCTGCAGACTTGCAGCGGAATGTAAAATTGGTGTCGCAGGAAACGTTCATAACATAGACAGTAGGAAGATTCAATCTTCCTGTACTTAAGTCGGCATTGTGTCACTTATATTTAATTCCGATACAATTTCTCTGTTTCATCGTCAATGGGAAGGTCCAATGGATACAGTAAACCTGCAGAGGTGCATCGGAATGTAAAACTGGCGACGCAGGAATCGCTCAAAGCATAGGCAGTAGGAAGACTCAGTCTTCCTGTACCTAAGACGGCATTGTTTCTCATATTTAATTCCGATGCAATTTCTGTGTTTCGTCGTCACTGTGAAGGTCCAATGTATACAGTAAACCTGCAGAGGTGCATCAGAATGCGAAACTGGTGACACAGGAATCGCTCAAAGCATAGACAGTAGGAAGACTCAGTCTTCCTGTACTTAAGTCGGCATTTTGTCCCTTATATTTAATTCCGATGCAATTTCTGTGTTTCATCGTCAATGGGAAGGTCGAAGGGAAACAGTATACCTGCAGAGGTGCATCGGAATGTAAAACTGGTGACAAGGGAAACGCTCAAAGCATAGACAGTAGGAAGACTCAGTCTTTCTGTACTTAAGTCGGCATTGTGTCTCTTATATTTAATTCCGATGCCATTTCTGTGTTTCATCGTCCCTGTGAAGGTCCAAGGGATACAGCAAACCTGCAGAGGTGCATCGGACTGTAAAATTGGTGACACAGGAAACGCTCAAAACATAGACAGTAGGAAGACTCAGTCTTCCTGTACTTAAGTCATTATTGTGATTCTTACATTTAATTCCGATGCAATTTCTGTATTTCATCGTCACTGTGAAGGTCCAAGGGATACAGCAAACCTGCAGAGGTGCATTGGAATCTAAAACTGGTGACACAGGAAACGCTCAAAACATAGACAGTAGGAAGACACAGTCTTTCTGTACTTAAGTCGGCATTGTGTCTGTTATATTTAATCCCGATGCAATTTCTGTGTTTCATCGTCAATGCGACGATCCAAAGGATACAGTAAACCTGCAGAGGTGCATCAAAATGTAAAACTGATGACACAGGAACGCTCAAAGAATAGACAGTCGGAAGACTCTGTGTTCCTGTAATTAAGTCGCATTGTTTCTCTGATATTTAATTCCGATGCAATTTCTGTGTTTCATCGTCAATGGGAAGGTCCAAGAGATACAGTAAACTCGCAGAGGTGCATCGGAATGTAAAACTGGTGACACAGGAAGCGCTCAAATCATAGACCGTAAGAAGACTCAGTATTATTGTACTTAAGTCGGCATTGTGTCTCTTATATTTAATTCCGATGCAATTTCCGTGTTTCATCGTCACTATGAAGGTCCAAGGGATACAGTAAACGTGCAGAGGTGAATAAAAATGTAAAACTGATGACACAGGAAATGCTCAAAACGTAGACAGTAGGAAGACTCAGCCTTCCTGTTCTTAAGTCGGCATTGTGTCTCTTATATTTAATTCCGATGCTATTTCTGTGTTTCATCGTCACTGTGAAGATCCAATGTATACAGTAAACCTGCAGAGGTGCATCGGAATGTATAACTGGTGACAAGGGAAACGCTCAAAGCATAGACAGTAGGAAGACTCAGTCTTTCTGTACTTAAGTCGGCATTGTGTCTCTTATATTTAATTCCGATGCAATTTCTGTGTTTCATTGTCAATAGGAAGGTCCAAGGGATACAGTAACCCTACAGAGTTGCATCGGAATGTAAAACTGGTGACACAGGAAGCGCTCATAACATAGACCCTAAGATGACTCAGTTTTCTTGTACTTAAGTCGGCATTGTGTCTCTTATATTTAATTCTGATGCCATTTCTGTGCTTCATCGTCCCTGTGAAGGTCCAAGGGATACAGCAAACGTGCAGAGGTGCATCGGACTGTAAAATTGGTGACACAGGAAACGCTCAAAACATAGACAGTAGGAAGACTCAGTCTTCCTGTACTTAAGTCATCATTGTGTCTCTTATATTTAATTCCGATGCAATTTCTGTATTTCATCGTCACTGTGAAGGTCCAAGGGATACAGCAAACCTGCAGAGGTGCATTGGAATGTAAAACTGGTGACACAGGAAACGCTCAAAACATAGACAGTAGGAAGACTCAGTCTTTCTGTACTTAAGTTTGCATTGTGTCTGTTATATTTAATCCCGATGCAATTTCTGTGTTTCATTGTCAATGCGACGATCCAAAGGATACAGTAAACCTGCAGAGGTGCATCAAAATGTAAAACTGATGACACAGGAAACGCTCAAAGCATAGACATTCGGAAGACTCAGTGTTCCTGTAATTAAGTCGGCATTGTTTCTCTGATATTTAATTCCGATGCAATTTCTGTGTTTCATCGTCAATGGGAAAGTCGAAGGGAAACAGTATACCTGCAGAGGTGCATCGGAATGTAAAACTGGTGACACAGGAAGCGCTCATAACATAGACCCTAAGAAGACTCAGTTTTCTTGTACTTAAGTCGGCATTGTGTCTCTTATATTTAATTCCGATGCCATTTCTGTGTTTCATCGTCCCTGTGAAGGTCCAAGGGATACAGCAAACCTGCAGAGGTGCATCGGACTGTAAAATTGGTGACACAGGAAACGCTCAAAACATAGACAGTAGGAAGACTCAGTCTTCCTGTACTTAAGTCATTATTGTGATTCTTACATTTAATTCCGATGCAATTTCTGTATTTCATCGTCACTGTGAAGGTCCAAGGGATACAGCAAACCTGCAGAGGTGCATTGGAATCTAAAACTGGTGACACAGGAAACGCTCAAAACATAGACAGTAGGAAGACTCAGTCTTTCTGTACTTAAGTCGGCATTGTGTCTGTTATATTTAATCCCGATGCAATTTCTGTGTTTCATCGTCGATGCGACGATCCAAAGGATACAGTAAACCTGCAGAGGTGCATCAAAATGTAAAACTGATGACACAGGAACGCTCAAAGAATAGACAGTCGGAAGACTCAGTGTTCCTGTAATTAAGTCGCATTGTTTCTCTGATATTTAATTCCGATGCAATTTCTGTGTTTCATCGTCAATGGGAAGGTCCAAGGGATACAGTAAACTCGCAGAGGTGCATCGGAATGTAAAACTGGTGACACAGGAAGCGCTAAAATATAGACCGTAAGAAGACTCAGTTTTATTGTACTTAAGTCGGCATTGTGTCTCTTATATTTAATTCCGATGCAATTTCTGTGTTTCATCGTCACTGTGAAGGTCCAAGGGATACAGTAAACGTGCAGAGGTGAATAAAAATGTAAAACTGATGACACAGGAAATGCTCAAAACGTAGACAGTAGAAAGACTCAGCCTTCCTGTTCTTAAGTCGGCATTGTGTCTCTTATATTTAATTCCGAAGCTATTTCTGTGTTTCATTGTCACTGTGAAGATCCAATGGATACAGTAAACCTGCAGAGGTGCATCGGAATGTATAACTGGTGACAAGGGAAACGCTCAAAGCATAGACAGTAGGAAGACTCAGTCTTTCTGTACTTAAGTCGGCATTGTGTCTCTTATATTTAATTCCGATGCAATTTCTGTGTTTCATTGTCAATAGGAAGGTCCAAGGGATACAGTAACCCTACAGAGTTGCATCGGAATGTAAAACTGGTGACACAGGAAGCGCTCATAACATAGACCCTAAGATGACTCAGTTTTCTTGTACTTAAGTCGGCATTGTGTCTCTTATATTTAATTCCGATGCCATTTCTGTGTTTCATCGTCCCTGTGAAGGTCCAAGGGATACAGCAAACGTGCAGAGGTGCATCGGACTGTAAAATTGGTGACACAGGAAACGCTCAAAACATAGACAGTAGGAAGACTCAGTCTTCCTGTACTTAAGTCATCATTGTGTCTCTTATATTTAATTCCGATGCAATTTCTGTATTTCATCGTCACTGTGAAGGTCCAAGGGATACAGCAAACCTGCAGAGGTGCATTGGAATGTAAAACTGGTGACACAGGAAACGCTCAAAACATAGACAGTAGGAAGACTCAGTCTTTCTGTACTTAAGTTTGCATTGTGTCTGTTATATTTAATCCCGATGCAATTTCTGTGTTTCATTGTCAATGCGACGATCCAAAGGATACAGTAAACCTGCAGAGGTGCATCAAAATGTAAAACTGATGACACAGGAAACGCTCTAAGCATAGACAGTCGGAAGACTCAGTGTTTCTGTAATTAAGTCGGCATTGTTTCTCTGATATTTAATTCCGATGCAATTTCTGTGTTTCATCGTAAATGGGAAGGTCCAAGGGATACAGTAAACCCGCAGAGGTGCATCGGAATGTAAAACTGGTGACACAGGAAGCGCTCAAATCATACACCGTAAGATGACTCAGTTTTCTTGTACTGAAGTCGGCATTGTGCCTCTTATATTTAATTTGATGCTATTTCTGTGTTTCATCGTCACTGTGAAGGTCCAAGGGATACAGTAAACCTGCAGAGGTGCATCGGAATGTAAAATTGGTGTCGCAGGAAACGTTCAAATCATAGACAGTAGGAAGATTCAATCTTCCTGTACTTAAGTCGGCATTGTGTCTCTTATATTTAATTCCGATGCAATTTCTGTATTTCATCGTCAATGGGAAGGTCCAAGGGATACAGTAAACTTGCAGAGGTGCATTGGAATGTAAAACTGGTGACACAGGAAACGCTCAAATCATAGACAGTAGGAAGACTCAGTCTTCCTTCACTTAAGTCGGCATGGTGTCTCTTATATTTAATTCCGATGCAATTTCTGTCTTTTATCGTCAATGGGAAGGTTCAATGGATACCGTAAACCTGCAGAGGTCCATCGGAATGTAAAACTGGTAACACAGAAAACGCTCAAAACATAGACCGTAAGAAGACACAGTTTTCTTGTACTTAAGTCGGCGTTGTGTCTCTTATATTTAATTACGATGCAATTACTGTGTTACATCGTCAATGGGAAGATCCAAGGGATACAGTAATCCTGCAGAGGTGCATCGGAATGTAATACTGGTGATACAGGAAAGGCTCATAACACAGACAATAGAAAGACACACTCTTCCTGTTGTTAAGTCGACATTGTGTCTCTTCTATTTAATTCCGATGCAATTTCTGTGTTTCATCGTCAATGGGAAACTCGAAGGGAAACAGTATACCTGCAGAGGTACATCGGAATGTAAAACTGGTGACACAGGAGACGCTCAAAACATAGACCGTAAGAAGACTCAGTTTTTTTGTACTTAAGTCGGCGTTGTGTCTCTTATATTTAATTCCGATGCTATTTCTGTGTTTCATCGTCAATGGGAAGGTCCAATGAATACAGTAAACCTGCAGACTTGCAGCGGAATGTAAAATTGGTGTCGCAGGAAACGTTCAAATCATAGACAGTAGGAAGATTCAATCTTCCTGTACTTAAGCCGGATTGTGTCACTTATATTTAATTCCGATGCAATTTCTCTGTTTCATCGTCAATGGGAAGGTCCAATGGATACAGTAAACCTGCAGAGGTGCATCGGACTGTAAAATTGGTGACACAGGAAACGCTCAAAACATAGACAGTAGGAAGACTCAGTCTTCCTGTACTTAAGTCATCATTGTGTCTCTTATATTTAATTCCGATGCAATTTCTGTCTTTTATCGTCAATGGGAAGGTCCAATGGATACCGTAAACCTGCAGAGGTGCATCGGAATGTAAAACTGGTGACAAGGGAAACGCTCAAAGCATAGACAGTAGGAAGACTCAGTCTTTCTGTACTTAAGTCGGCATTGTGTCTCTTATATTTAATGCCGATGAATTTCTGTGTTTCATTGTCAATAGGAAGGTCCAAGGGATACAGTAACCCTACAGAGTTGCATCGGAATGTAAAACTGGTGACACAGGAAGGGCTCATAACATAGACCCTAAGAAGACTCAGTTTTCTTGTACTTAAGTCGGCATTGTGTCTCTTATATTTAATTCCGATGCCATTTCTGTGTTTCATCGTCCCTGTGAAGGTCCAAGGGATACAGCAATCCTGCAGAGGTGCATCGGACTGTAAAATTGGTGACACAGGAAACGCTCAAAACATAGACAGTAGGAAGACTCAGTCTTCCTGTACTTAAGTCATCATTGTGTCTCTTATATTTAATTCCGATGCAATTTCTGTATTTCATCGTCACTGTGAAGGTCCAAGGGATACAGCAAACCTGCAGAGGTGCATTGGAATGTAAAACTGGTGACACAGGAAACGCTCAAAACATAGACAGTAGGAAGACTCAGTCTTCCTGTACTTCAGTCGGCATTGTGTCTCTTATATTTAATTCCGATGCTATTTCTGTGTTTCATCGTCAATGGGAAGGTCCAACGGATACAGTAAACCTGCAGCGGTGCATCGGAATGTAAAATTGGTGACGCAGGAAACGCTCAAAACATAGACAGTAGGTAACTCAATCTTCCTGTACTTAAGTCGGCATTGTGTCTCTTATATTTAATTCCGATGCAATTTCTCTGTTTCATCGTCAATGGGAAGGTCCAATGGATACAGTAAACTTGCAGAGGTGCATCGGAATGTAAAACTGATGACGCAGGAATCGCTCAAAACATAGACAGTAGGAAGACTCAGTCTTTCTGTACTTAAGTCGGCATTGTGTCTCTTATATTTAATCCCGATGCAATTTGTGTGTTTCATCGTCACTGTGAAGATCCAATGGATACAGTAAACGTGCAGAGGTGCATCCGAATGTAAAACTGGTGACACAGGAAACGCTCAAAACGTAGACAGTAGGAAGATTCAGTCTTCCTGTCCTTAAGTCAGCATTGTGTCTCTTATATTTAATTCCGATGCAATTTCTCTGTTTCATCGTCAATGGGAACATCCAAGGGATACAGTAAACCTGCAGAGGTGCATCGAACTGTAAAACTGGTGATACAGGACACGCTCAAATCATAGACAGTACGAAGACTCAGTCTACTTAAGTCGGCATGGTGTCTCTTATATTTAATTCCGATGCAATTTCTGTGTTTCATCATCAATGGGAAGGTCCAATGGATACAGTAAACCTGCAGAGGTGCATCGGAATGTAAATCTGGAGACACAGAGAACGCTCTAAACATACACCGTAAGAAGACTCAGTCTTCCTGTACCTAAGTCGGCATTGTGTCTCTTATATTTAATTTCGATGCCATTTCTGTGTTTCATCGTCCCTGTGAAGGTCCAAGGGATACAGTAAACCTGCAGAGGTGCATCGGACTGTAAAATTGGTGACACAGAAACGCTCAAAACATAGACAGTAGGAAGACTCAGTCTCCTGTACTTAAGTCATCATTGTGTCTCTTATATTAAATTCCGATGCAATTTCTGTATTTCATCGTCACTGTGAAGGTCCAAGGGATACAGTAAACTTGCAGAGGTGCATTGGAATGTAAAACTGGTGACACAGGAAACGCTCAAATCATAGACAGTAGGAAGACTCAGTGTTCCTTCACTTAAGTCGGCATGGTGTCTCTTATATTTAATTCCGATGCAATTTTTGTGTTTCATCGTCAATGGGAAGGTCCAATGGATACAGTAAACCTGCAGAAGTGCATCGGAATGTAAAACTGGTAACACAGAAAACGCTCAAAACATAGACCGTAAGAAGACTCAGTTTTCTTGTACTTAAGTTCGCGTTGTGTCTCTTATATTTAATTACGATGCAATTACTGTGTTACATCGTCAATGGGAAGATCTAAGGGATACAGTAAACCTGCAGAGGTGCATCAGAATGTAATACTGGTGACACAGGAAAGGCTCAAAATACAGACAATAGAAAGACACACTCTTCCTGTTCTTAAGTCGACATTGTGTCTCTTATATTTAATTCCGATGCAATTTCTGTGTTTCATCGCCAATGGGAAGGTCCAAGGGGAACAGTAAACCTGCAGAGGTTCATCGGAATTTAAAACTGGTGACACTGGTAACGCTCAAAACATAGACCGTAAGAAGACTCAGTTTTCTTGTACTTAAGTCGGCGTTGTGTCTCTGATATTTAATTCCGATGCTATTTCTGTGTTTCATCGTCAATGGGAAGGTCCAATGAATACAGTAAACCTGCAGACTTGCATCGGAATGTAAAATTGGTGTCGCAGGAAACGTTTAAAACATAGACAGTGGGAAGACTCAATCTTCCTGTACTTAAATCGGCATTGTGTCACTTATATTTAATTCCGATGCAATTTCTGTGTTTCATCGTCAATGGGAAGGTCGAAGGGAAACAGTATACCTGCAGAGGTGCATCGGAATGTAAAACTGGTGACAAGGGAAACGCTCAAAGCATAGACAGTAGGAAGACTCAGCCTTCCTGTTCTTAAGTCGGCATTGTGTCTCTTATATTTAATTCCGATGCAAGTTCTGTGTTTCATCGTCAATGGGAAGGTCCAATGGATACAGTAAACCTGCAGCGGTGCATCGGAATGTAAAATTGGTGACGCAGGAAACGCTCAAAACATAGACAGTAGGTAACTCAATCTTCCTGTACTTAAGTCGGCATTGTGTCTCTTATATTTAATTCCGATGCTATTTCTCTGTTTCATCGTCAATGGGAAGGTCCAATGGAGACAGTAAACCTGCAGAGGTGCATCGGAATGTAAAACTGATGACGCAGGAATCGCTCAAAACATAGACATTAGGAAGACTCAGTCTTTCTGTACTTACGTCGGCATTGTGTCTGTTATATTTAATCCCGATGCAATTTCTGTGTTTCATCGTCAATGCGACGATCCAAAGGATATAGTAAACCTGCAGAGGTGCATTGGAATGTAAAACTGGTGACACAGGAAACGCTCAAAACATAGACATTAGGGAGACTCAGTCTTCCTGTACTTCAGTCGGTATTGTGTCTCTTATATTTAATTCCGATGCCATTTCTGTGTTTCAGCGCCAATGGGAAGGTCCAAGGGATACAGTAAACCTGCAGAGGTGCATCGGAATGTAAAACTGGTGATACAGGACACGCTCAAATCACAGACTGTAGGAAGACTCAGTCTTCCTTTACTTAAGTCGGCATGGTGTCTCTTATATTTAATTCCGATGCAATTTCTGTGTTTCATCGTCAATGGGAAGGTCCAATGGATACAGTAAACCTGCAGAGGTGCATCGGAATGTAAAACTGGTGACACAGGAAACGCTCAAAACATAGACAGTAGGAAGACTCAGCCTTCCTGTTCTTAAGTCGGCATTGTGTCTCTTATATTTAATTCCGATGCTATTTCTGTGTTTCATCGTCAATGGGAAGGTCCAATGGATACAGTAAACCTGCAGCGGTGCATCGGAATGTAAAATTGGTGACGCAGGAAACGCTCAAATCATAGACAGTAGGTATCTCAATCTTCCTGTACTTAAGTCGGCATTGTGTCTCTTATATTTAATTCCGATGCAATTTCTCTGTTTCATCGTCAATGGGAAGGTCCAATGGATACAGTAAACCTGCAGAGGTGCATCGGAATGTAAAACTGGTGACACAGGAAGCGCTCAAATCATAGACCGTAAGAAGACTCAGTTTTGTTGTACTTAAGTCGGCATTGAGTCTCTTATATTTACTTCCGATGCAATTTCTGTGTTTCATCGTCACTGTGAAGGTCCAAGGGATACAGTAAACGTGCAGAGGTGAATCAAAATGTAAAACTGATGACACAGGAAATGTTCATAACGTAGACAGTAGGAAGACTCAGCCTTCCTGTTCTTAAGTCGGCATTGTGTCTCTTATATTTAATTCCGATGCTATTTCTGTGTTTCATCGTCACTGTGAAGATCCAATGGATACAGTAAACCTGCAGAGGTGCATCCGAATGTAAAACTTGTGACACAGGAAACGCTCAAAACGTAGACAGTAGGAAGACTCAGTCTTCCGGTCCTTAAGTCAGCATTGTGTCTCTTATATTTAATTCCGATGCAATTTCTCTGTTTCATCGTCAATGGGAACATCCAAGGGATACAGTAAACCTGCAGAGGTGCATCGGACTGTAAAACTGGTGATACAGGACACGCTCAAATCATAGACAGTACGAAGACTCAGTCTACTTAAGTCGGCATGGTGTCTCTTATATTTAATTCCGATGCAATTTCTGTGATTCATCATCAATGGGAAGGTCCAATGGATACAGTAAACCTGCAGAGGTGCATCGGAATGTAAATCTGGAGACACAGAGAACGCTCCAAACATAGACCGTAAGAAGACTCAGTCTTCCTGTACCTAAGTCGGCATTGTGTCTCTTATATTTAATTCCGATGCCATTTCTGTGTTTCATCGTCCCTGTGAAGGTCCAAGGGATACAGTAAACCTGCAGAGGTGCATCGGACTGTAAAATTGGTGACACAGAAACGCTCAAAACATAGACAGTAGGAAGACTCAGTCTCCTGTACTTAAGTCATCATTGTGTCTCTTATATTAAATTCCGATGCAATTTCTGTATTTCATCGTCACTGTGAAGGTCCAAGGGATACAGTAAACTTGCAGAGGTGCATTGGAATGTAAAACTGGTGACACAGGAAACGCTCAAATCATAGACAGTAGGAAGACTCAGTGTTCCTTCACTTAAGTCGGCATGGTGTCTCTTATATTTAATTCCGATGCAATTTTTGTGTTTCATCGTCAATGGGAAGGTCCAATGGATACAGTAAACCTGCAGAGGTGCATCGGAATGTAAAACTGGTAACACAGAAAACGCTCAAAACATAGACCGTAAGAAGACTCAGTTTTCTTGTACTTAAGTTCGCGTTGTGTCTCTTATATTTAATTACGATGCAATTACTGTGTTACATCGTCAATGGGAAGATCTAAGGGATACAGTAAACCTGCAGAGGTGCATCAGAATGTAATACTGGTGACACAGGAAAGGCTCAAAACACAGACAATAGAAATACACACTCTTCCTGTTCTTAAGTCGACATTGTGTCTCTTATATTTAATTCCGATGCAATTTCTGTGTTTCATCGCCAATGGGAAGGTCCAAGGGGAACAGTAAACCTGCAGAGGTTCATCGGAATTTAAAACTGGTGACACTGGTAACGCTCAAAACATAGACCGTAAGAAGACTCAGTTTTCTTGTACTGAAGTCGGCGTTGTGTCTCTTATATTTAATTCCGATGTAATTTCTGTGTTTCATCGTCAATGGGAAGGTCCAATGGATACAGTAAACCTGCAGAGGTGCATCGGAAAGTAAAACTGGTGACGCAGGAATCGCTCAAAACATAGACAGTAGGAAGACTCAATGTTCCTGTACTTAATTCGGCATTGTGTCTCTTATATTTAATTCCGATGCAATTTCTGTGTTTCAGCGTCAATGCGAAGATCCAAGGGATACAGTAAACCTGCAGAGGTGCATCGGAATGTAAAACTGGCGACACAGGAAACGCTCAAAACATAGACAGTAGGAAGACAGCCTTCCTGTTCTTAAGTCGGCATTGTGTCTCTTATATTTAATTCCGATGCTATTTCTGTGTTTCATCGTCAATGGGATGGTCCAATGGATAGAGTACACCTGCAGAGGTGCATCGGAATGTAAAATTGGTGACGCAGGAAACGCTCAAAACATAGACAGTAGGAAGACTCAATCTTCCTGTACTTAAGTCGACATTGTGTCTCTTATATTTAATTCCGATGCAATTTCTGCATTTCATAGCCAATGGGAAGGTCCAATGGATACACTAAACCTGCAGAGGCGCATCGGAATGTAAAACTGGTGACGCAGGAATCGCTCAAATCATAGACCGTGAGGAGACTCAGTTTTCTTGTACTTAAGTCGGCATTGTGTCTCTTATATTTAATTCCGATGCAATTTCAGTGTTTCATCGTCACTGTGAAGGTCGAATGGATACAGCAAACCTGCAGAGGAGCATCAAAATGTATAACTGATGACACAGGCAATGCTCAAAACGTAAACAGTAGGAAGACTCAGTCTACTTAAGGCGGCATGGTGTCTCTTATATTTAAATCCGATGCAATTTCTGTGTCTTGTCGTCAATGGGAAGGTCCAAGGGATACAGTAAACCTGCAGAGGTGCATCGGAATGTAAAACTGGTGACAAATGAAACGCTCAAATCATACACCGTAAGATGACTCAGTTTTCTTGTACTTAAGTCGGCGTCTTGTCTCTAATATTTAATTCCGATGCAATTTCTGTGTTTCATCGTCAATGGGAAGGTCCAATGGATACAGTAAACCTGCAGAGGTGCATCGGAATGTAAAACTGGTGACGCAGGAATCGCACAAAACGTAGACAGTTGGAAGACTCACTGTTAATGTACTTAAGTCGGCATTGTGTCTCTTATATTTAATTCCGATGCAATTTCTGTGTTTCATCGTCAATGCGAAGATCCAAGGGATACATAAAAACTGCAGAAGTGCATCGGAATGTAAAACTGGTGAAACAGGAAACGCTCAAAACATAGACAGTAGGAAGACTCAGCCTTCCTATTCTTAAGTCGGCATTGTGTCTCTTATATTTAAATCTGATGCTATTTCTGTGTTTCATCGTTATTCGGAAGGCCCAATGGATACAGAAAACTGCAGAGGTGCATCGGAAAGTATAACTGGTGACACAGGAAGCGGTCAAAACATAGACCCTAAGAACACTCAGTTTTCTTGTACTGAAGTCGGCAATGTGTCTCTTATATTTAAATCCGATGCAATTTCTGTGTCTTGTCGTCAATGGGAAGGTCCAAGGGATACAGTAAACCTGCAGAGGTGCATCGGAATGTAAAACTGGTGACAAAGGAAACGCTCAAATCATACACCGTAAGATGACTCAGTTTTCTTGTACTTAAGTCGGCGTTGTGTCTCTTATATTTAATTCCGATGCGATTTCTGTGTTTCATCGTCAATGGGAAGGTCCAATGGATACAGTAAAACTGCAGAGGTGCATCGGAATGTAAAACTGGTGACACAGGAAAAGCTCAAGACATAGACAGTAGGAAGACTCAGCCTTCCTGTTCTTAAGTCGGCATTGTGTCTCTTATATTTAATTCCGATGCTATTTCTGTGTTTCATCGTCAATGGGAAGGTCCAATGGATACAGTAAACCTGCAGAGGTGCATCGGAATGTAAAACTGGTGACGCAGGAGTCGCACAAAACGTAGACAGTTGGAAGACTCACTGTTCCTGTACTTAAGTCGGCATTGTGTCTCTTATATTTAATTCCGATGCTATTTCTGTGTTTCATCGTCATTCGGAAGGTCCAATTGATACAGAAAACTGCAGAGGTGCATCAGAATGTATAACTGGTGGCACAGGAAGCGGTCAAAACATAGACCCTAAGAAGATTCAGTTTTCTTGTACTGAAGTCGGCATTGTGTCTCTTATATTTAATTTGATGCAATTTCTGTGTTTCATCGTCACTGTGAAGGTCCAAGGGATACTGTAAACATGCAGAGGTGCATCAAAATGTAAAACTGATGACACAGGAAACGCTCAAGACTTAGACAGTAGGAATACTCAGTCTTCCTCTACCTAAGTCAGCATTGTTTCTCTGATATTTAATTCCGATGCAATTTCTGTGTTTCGTCGTCACTGTGAAGGTCCAATGGATACGGTAAACCTGCAGAGGTGCATCGGAATGTAAAACTGGTGACACAGGAAACGCTCAAAGCATAGACAGTAGGAAGGCCCAGTCTTCCTGTACTTAAGTCGGCATTTTGTCCCTTACATTTAATTCCGATGCAATTTCTGTGTTTCATCGTCAATGTGAAGGTCGAATGGATACAGTAAACCTGCAGAGGTGCATCGGAATGTATAACTGACGACACAGGAAATGCTCAAAGCATAGACAGTAGGAAGACTCAGTCTTCCTGAAGTCGGCATTGTGTCTCTTATATTTAAATCCGATGCAATTTCTGTGTCTTGTCGTCAATGGGAAGGTCCAAGGGATACAGTAAACCTGCAGAGGTGCATCGGAATGTAAAACTGGTGACAAAGGAAACGCTCAAATCATACACCGTAAGATGACTCAGTTTTCTTGTACTTAAGTCGGCGTTGTGTCTCTTATATTTAATTCCGATGCAATTTCTGTGTTTCATCGTCAATGGGAAGGTCCAATGGATACAGTAAACCTGCAGAGGTGCATCCAAATGTAAAACTGGTGACACAGGAAACGCTCAAAACATAGACAGTAGGAAGACTCAGCCTTCCTGTTCTTAAGTCGGCATTGTGTCTCTTATATTTAATTCCGATGCTATTTCTGAGTTTCATCGTCAGTGGGAAGGTCCAATGGATACAGTAAACCTGCAGAAGGGCATCGGAATGTAAAACTGGTGACGCAGGAGTCGCACAAAACGTAGACAGTTGGAAGACTCACTGTTCCTGTACTTAAGTCGGCATTGTGTCTCTTATATTTGTTTCCGATGCAATTTCTGTGTTTCATCGTCAATGCGAAGATCCAAGGGATACAGTAAAACTGCAGAGGTGCATCAGAATGTAAAACTGGTGACACAGGAAAAGCTCAAGACATAGACAGTAGGAAGACTCAGCCTTCCTGTTCTTAAGTCGGCATTGTGTCTCTTATATTTAATTCCGATGCTATTTCTGTGTTTCATCGTCAATGGGAAGGTCCAATGGATACAGTAAACCTGCAGAGGTGCATCGGAATGTAAAACTGGTGACGCAGGAGTCGCACAAAACGTAGACAGTTGAAAGACTCACTGTTCCTGTACTTAAGTCGGCATTGTGTCTCTTATATTTAATTCCGATGCTATTTCTGTGTTTCATCGTCATTCGGAAGGTCCAATTGATACAGAAAACTGCAGAGGTGCATCGGAATGTATAACTGGTGACACAGGAAGCGGTCAAAACATAGACCCTAAGAAGATTCAGTTTTCTTGTACTGAAGTCGGCATTGTGTCTCTTATATTTAATTTGATGCAATTTCTGTGTTTCATCGTCACTGTGAAGGTCCAAGGGATACTGTAAACATGCAGAGGTGCATCAAAATGTAAAAATGATGACACAGGAAACGCTCAAAACATAGACAGTAGGAATACTCAGTCTTCCTGTACCTAAGTCAGCATTGTTTCTCTGATATTTAATTCCGATGCAATTTCTGTGTTTCGTCGTCACTGTGAAGGTCCAATGGATAGAGTAAACCTGCAGAGGTACATCGGAATGTAAAACTGGTGACACAGGAAACGCTCAAAGCATAGACAGTAGGAAGACTCAGTCTTCCTGTACTTAAGTCGGCATTTTGTCCCTTACATTTAATTCCGATGCAATTTCTGTGTTTCATCGTCAATGGGAAGGTCGAATGGATACAGTAAACCTGCAGAGGTGCATCGGAATGTATAACTGACGACACAGGAAATGCTCAAAGCATAGACAGTAGGAAGACTCAGTCTTCCTGTGCTTCTGTCGGCAGCATTGTGTCTCTTATATTTAATTCCGATGCAATTTCTGTGTTTCAACGTCAATGGGAAGGTCGAAGGGAAACAGTATACCAGCAGAGGTGCATCGCAATGTAAGACTGGTGACTAGGGAAACGCTCAAAGCATAGACAGTGGGAAGATTCAGTCTTTCTGTACTTAAGTCGGCATTGTGTCTCTTATATTTAATTCCGATGCAATTTCTGTGTTTCATCGTCAATGGGAAACTCGAAGGGAAACAGTATACCTGCAGAGGTACATCGGATTGTAAAACTGGTGACACAGGAGACGCTCAAAGCATAGACAGTAGGAAGTCTCAGTCTTCCTGTACTTAAGCCGGCATTGTGTCTCTTATATTTAATTCCGATGCAATTTCTGTGTTTCATCGTCAATGCGAAGGTCCAAGGGATACAGTAAACCTGCAGAGGTGCATCCAAATGTAAAACTGGTGACACAGGAAACGCTCAAACATAGACAGTAGGAAGACTCAGCCTTCCTGTTCTTAAGTCGGCATTGTGTCTCTTATATTTAATTCCGATGCTATTTCTGAGTTTCATCGTCAGTGGGAAGGTCCAATGGATACAGTAAACCTGCAGAAGGGCATCGGAATGTAAAACTGGTGACGCAGGAGTCGCACAAAACGTAGACAGTTGGAAGACTCACTGTTCCTGTACTTAAGTCGGCATTGTGTCTCTTATATTTGATTCCGATGCAATTTCTGTGCTTTATCGTCAATGCGAAGATCCAAGGGATACAGTAAAACTGCAGAGGTGCATCGGAATGTAAAACTGGTGACACAGGAAAAGCTCAAGACATAGACAGTAGGAAGACTCAGCCTTCCTGTTCTTAAGTCGGCATTGTGTCTCTTATATTTAATTCCGATGCTATTTCTGTGTTTCATCGTCAATGGGAAGGTCCAATGGATACAGTAAACCTGCAGAGGTGCATCGGAATGTAAAACTGGTGACGCAGGAGTCGCACAAAACGTCGACAGTTGGAAGACTCACTGTTCCTGTACTTAAGTCGGCATTGTGTCTCTTATATTTAATTCCGATGCTATTTCTGTGTTTCATCGTCATTCGGAAGGTCCAATTGATACAGAAAACTGCAGAGGTGCATCGGAATGTATAACTGGTGACACAGGAAGCGGTCAAAACATAGACCCTAAGAAGATTCAGTTTTCTTGTACTGAAGTCGGCATTGTGTCTCTTATATTTAATTTGATGCAATTTCTGTGTTTCATCGTCACTGTGAAGGTCCAAGGGATACTGTAAACATGCAGAGGTGCATCAAAATGTAAAAATGATGACACAGGAAACGCTCAAAACATAGACAGTAGGAATACTCAGTCTTCCTGTACCTAAGTCAGCATTGTTTCTCTGATATTTAATTCCGATGCAATTTCTGTGTTTCGTCGTCACTGTGAAGGTCCAATGGATAGAGTAAACCTGCAGAGGTACATCGGAATGTAAAACTGGTGACACAGGAAACGCTCAAAGCATAGACAGTAGGAAGACTCAGTCTTCCTGTACTTAAGTCGGCATTTTGTCCCTTACATTTAATTCCGATGCAATTTCTGTGTTTCATCGTCAATGGGAAGGTAGAATGGATACAGTAAACCTGCAGAGGTGCATCGGAATGTATAACTGACGACACAGGAAATGCTCAAAGCATAGACAGTAGGAAGACTCAGTCTTCCTGTGCTTATGTCGGCAGCATTGTGTCTCTTATATTTAATTCCGATGCAATTTCTGTGTTTCAACGTCAATGGGAAGGTCGAAGGGAAACAGTATACCAGCAGAGGTGCATCGCAATGTAAGACTGGTGACTAGGGAAACGCTCAAAGCATAGACAGTGGGAAGATTCAGTCTTTCTGTACTTAAGTCGGCATTGTGTCTCTTATATTTAATTCCGATGCAATTTCTGTGTTTCATCGTCAATGGGAAACTCGAAGGGAAACAGTATACCTGCAGAGGTACATCGGATTGTAAAACTGGTGACACAGGAGACGCTCAAAGCATAGACAGTAGGAAGTCTCAGTCTTCCTGTACTTAAGCCGGCATTGTGTCTCTTATATTTAATTCCGATGCAATTTCTGTGTTTCATCGTCAATGCGAAGGTCCAAGGGATACAGTAAACCTGCAGAGGTGCATCCAAATGTAAAACTGGTGACACAGGAAACGCTCAAACATAGACAGTAGGAAGACTCAGCCTTCCTGTTCTTAAGTCGGCATTGTGTCTCTTATATTTAATTCCGATGCTATTTCTGAGTTTCATCGTCAGTGGGAAGGTCCAATGGAT
This sequence comes from Schistocerca nitens, assembly GCF_023898315.1. Classification (NCBI taxonomy): domain Eukaryota; kingdom Metazoa; phylum Arthropoda; class Insecta; order Orthoptera; family Acrididae; genus Schistocerca; species Schistocerca nitens. The sequence goes on from NC_064624.1 coordinate 5,684,457, forward strand.
ACAGTAAACCTGCAGAAGGGCATCGGAATGTAAAACTGGTGCTGCAGGAGTCGCACAAAACGTAGACAGTTGGAAGACTCACTGTTCCTGTACTTAAGTCGGCATTGTGTCTCTTATATTTGATTCCGATGCAATTTCTGTGCTTTATCGTCAATGCGAAGATCCAAGGGATACAGTAAAACTGCAGAGGTGCATCGGAATGTAAAACTGGTGACACAGGAAAAGCTCAAGACATAGACAGTAGGAAGACTCAGCCTTCCTGTTCTTAAGTCGGCATTGTGTCTCTTATATTTAATTCCGATGCTATTTCTGTGTTTCATCGTCAATGGGAAGGTCCAATGGATACAGTAAACCTGCAGAGGTGCATCGGAATGTAAAACTGGTGACGCAGGAGTCGCACAAAACGTAGACAGTTGGAAGACTCACTGTTCCTGTACTTAAGTCGGCATTGTGTCTCTTATATTTAATTCCGATGCTATTTCTGTGTTTCATCGTCATTCGGAAGGTCCAATTGATACAGAAAACTGCAGAGGTGCATCGGAATGTATAACTGGTGACACAGGAAGCGGTCAAAACATAGACCCTAAGAAGATTCAGTTTTCTTGTACTGAAGTCGGCATTGTGTCTCTTATATTTAATTTGATGCAATTTCTGTGTTTCATCGTCACTGTGAAGGTCCAAGGGATACTGTAAACATGCAGAGGTGCATCAAAATGTAAAACTGATGACACAGGAAACGCTCAAGACTTAGACAGTAGGAATACTCAGTCTTCCTCTACCTAAGTCAGCATTGTTTCTCTGATATTTAATTCCGATGCAATTTCTGTGTTTCGTCGTCACTGTGAAGGTCCAATGGATACGGTAAACCTGCAGAGGTGCATCGGAATGTAAAACTGGTGACACAGGAAACGCTCAAAGCATAGACAGTAGGAAGGCCCAGTCTTCCTGTACTTAAGTCGGCATTTTGTCCCTTACATTTAATTCCGATGCAATTTCTGTGTTTCATCGTCAATGGGAAGGTCCAATGGATACAGTAAACCTGCAGAGGTGCATCGGAATGTAAAACTGGTGACGCAGGAGTCGCACAAAACGTAGACAGTTGAAAGACTCACTGTTCCTGTACTTAAGTCGGCATTGTGTCTCTTATATTTAATTCCGATGCTATTTCTGTGTTTCATCGTCATTCGGAAGGTCCAATTGATACAGAAAACTGCAGAGGTGCATCGGAATGTATAACTGGTGACACAGGAAGCGGTCAAAACATAGACCCTAAGAAGATTCAGTTTTCTTGTACTGAAGTCGGCATTGTGTCTCTTATATTTAATTTGATGCAATTTCTGTGTTTCATCGTCACTGTGAAGGTCCAAGGGATACTGTAAACATGCAGAGGTGCATCAAAATGTAAAAATGATGACACAGGAAACGCTCAAAACATAGACAGTAGGAATACTCAGTCTTCCTGTACCTAAGTCAGCATTGTTTCTCTGATATTTAATTCCGATGCAATTTCTGTGTTTCGTCGTCACTGTGAAGGTCCAATGGATAGAGTAAACCTGCAGAGGTACATCGGAATGTAAAACTGGTGACACAGGAAACGCTCAAAGCATAGACAGTAGGAAGACTCAGTCTTCCTGTACTTAAGTCGGCATTTTGTCCCTTACATTTAATTCCGATGCAATTTCTGTGTTTCATCGTCAATGGGAAGGTCGAATGGATACAGTAAACCTGCAGAGGTGCATCGGAATGTATAACTGACGACACAGGAAATGCTCAAAGCATAGACAGTAGGAAGACTCAGTCTTCCTGTGCTTCTGTCGGCAGCATTGTGTCTCTTATATTTAATTCCGATGCAATTTCTGTGTTTCAACGTCAATGGGAAGGTCGAAGGGAAACAGTATACCAGCAGAGGTGCATCGCAATGTAAGACTGGTGACTAGGGAAACGCTCAAAGCATAGACAGTGGGAAGATTCAGTCTTTCTGTACTTAAGTCGGCATTGTGTCTCTTATATTTAATTCCGATGCAATTTCTGTGTTTCATCGTCAATGGGAAACTCGAAGGGAAACAGTATACCTGCAGAGGTACATCGGATTGTAAAACTGGTGACACAGGAGACGCTCAAAGCATAGACAGTAGGAAGTCTCAGTCTTCCTGTACTTAAGCCGGCATTGTGTCTCTTATATTTAATTCCGATGCAATTTCTGTGTTTCATCGTCAATGCGAAGGTCCAAGGGATACAGTAAACCTGCAGAGGTGCATCCAAATGTAAAACTGGTGACACAGGAAACGCTCAAACATAGACAGTAGGAAGACTCAGCCTTCCTGTTCTTAAGTCGGCATTGTGTCTCTTATATTTAATTCCGATGCTATTTCTGAGTTTCATCGTCAGTGGGAAGGTCCAATGGATACAGTAAACCTGCAGAAGGGCATCGGAATGTAAAACTGGTGACGCAGGAGTCGCACAAAACGTAGACAGTTGGAAGACTCACTGTTCCTGTACTTAAGTCGGCATTGTGTCTCTTATATTTGATTCCGATGCAATTTCTGTGCTTTATCGTCAATGCGAAGATCCAAGGGATACAGTAAAACTGCAGAGGTGCATCGGAATGTAAAACTGGTGACACAGGAAAAGCTCAAGACATAGACAGTAGGAAGACTCAGCCTTCCTGTTCTTAAGTCGGCATTGTGTCTCTTATATTTAATTCCGATGCTATTTCTGTGTTTCATCGTCAATGGGAAGGTCCAATGGATACAGTAAACCTGCAGAGGTGCATCGGAATGTAAAACTGGTGACGCAGGAGTCGCACAAAACGTCGACAGTTGGAAGACTCACTGTTCCTGTACTTAAGTCGGCATTGTGTCTCTTATATTTAATTCCGATGCTATTTCTGTGTTTCATCGTCATTCGGAAGGTCCAATTGATACAGAAAACTGCAGAGGTGCATCGGAATGTATAACTGGTGACACAGGAAGCGGTCAAAACATAGACCCTAAGAAGATTCAGTTTTCTTGTACTGAAGTCGGCATTGTGTCTCTTATATTTAATTTGATGCAATTTCTGTGTTTCATCGTCACTGTGAAGGTCCAAGGGATACTGTAAACATGCAGAGGTGCATCAAAATGTAAAAATGATGACACAGGAAACGCTCAAAACATAGACAGTAGGAATACTCAGTCTTCCTGTACCTAAGTCAGCATTGTTTCTCTGATATTTAATTCCGATGCAATTTCTGTGTTTCGTCGTCACTGTGAAGGTCCAATGGATAGAGTAAACCTGCAGAGGTACATCGGAATGTAAAACTGGTGACACAGGAAACGCTCAAAGCATAGACAGTAGGAAGACTCAGTCTTCCTGTACTTAAGTCGGCATTTTGTCCCTTACATTTAATTCCGATGCAATTTCTGTGTTTCATCGTCAATGGGAAGGTAGAATGGATACAGTAAACCTGCAGAGGTGCATCGGAATGTATAACTGACGACACAGGAAATGCTCAAAGCATAGACAGTAGGAAGACTCAGTCTTCCTGTGCTTATGTCGGCAGCATTGTGTCTCTTATATTTAATTCCGATGCAATTTCTGTGTTTCAACGTCAATGGGAAGGTCGAAGGGAAACAGTATACCAGCAGAGGTGCATCGCAATGTAAGACTGGTGACTAGGGAAACGCTCAAAGCATAGACAGTGGGAAGATTCAGTCTTTCTGTACTTAAGTCGGCATTGTGTCTCTTATATTTAATTCCGATGCAATTTCTGTGTTTCATCGTCAATGGGAAACTCGAAGGGAAACAGTATACCTGCAGAGGTACATCGGATTGTAAAACTGGTGACACAGGAGACGCTCAAAGCATAGACAGTAGGAAGTCTCAGTCTTCCTGTACTTAAGCCGGCATTGTGTCTCTTATATTTAATTCCGATGCAATTTCTGTGTTTCATCGTCAATGCGAAGGTCCAAGGGATACAGTAAACCTGCAGAGGTGCATCCAAATGTAAAACTGGTGACACAGGAAACGCTCAAACATAGACAGTAGGAAGACTCAGCCTTCCTGTTCTTAAGTCGGCATTGTGTCTCTTATATTTAATTCCGATGCTATTTCTGAGTTTCATCGTCAGTGGGAAGGTCCAATGGATACAGTAAACCTGCAGAAGGGCATCGGAATGTAAAACTGGTGCTGCAGGAGTCGCACAAAACGTAGACAGTTGGAAGACTCACTGTTCCTGTACTTAAGTCGGCATTGTGTCTCTTATATTTGATTCCGATGCAATTTCTGTGCTTTATCGTCAATGCGAAGATCCAAGGGATACAGTAAAACTGCAGAGGTGCATCGGAATGTAAAACTGGTGACACAGGAAAAGCTCAAGACATAGACAGTAGGAAGACTCAGCCTTCCTGTTCTTAAGTCGGCATTGTGTCTCTTATATTTAATTCCGATGCTATTTCTGTGTTTCATCGTCAATGGGAAGGTCCAATGGATACAGTAAACCTGCAGAGGTGCATCGGAATGTAAAACTGGTGACGCAGGAGTCGCACAAAACGTAGACAGTTGGAAGACTCACTGTTCCTGTACTTAAGTCGGCATTGTGTCTCTTATATTTAATTCCGATGCTATTTCTGTGTTTCATCGTCATTCGGAAGGTCCAATTGATACAGAAAACTGCAGAGGTGCATCGGAATGTATAACTGGTGACACAGGAAGCGGTCAAAACATAGACCCTAAGAAGATTCAGTTTTCTTGTACTGAAGTCGGCATTGTGTCTCTTATATTTAATTTGATGCAATTTCTGTGTTTCATCGTCACTGTGAAGGTCCAAGGGATACTGTAAACATGCAGAGGTGCATCAAAATGTAAAACTGATGACACAGGAAACGCTCAAGACTTAGACAGTAGGAATACTCAGTCTTCCTCTACCTAAGTCAGCATTGTTTCTCTGATATTTAATTCCGATGCAATTTCTGTGTTTCGTCGTCACTGTGAAGGTCCAATGGATACGGTAAACCTGCAGAGGTGCATCGGAATGTAAAACTGGTGACACAGGAAACGCTCAAAGCATAGACAGTAGGAAGGCCCAGTCTTCCTGTACTTAAGTCGGCATTTTGTCCCTTACATTTAATTCCGATGCAATTTCTGTGTTTCATCGTCAATGGGAAGGTCCAATGGATACAGTAAACCTGCAGAGGTGCATCGGAATGTAAAACTGGTGACGCAGGAGTCGCACAAAACGTAGACAGTTGAAAGACTCACTGTTCCTGTACTTAAGTCGGCATTGTGTCTCTTATATTTAATTCCGATGCTATTTCTGTGTTTCATCGTCATTCGGAAGGTCCAATTGATACAGAAAACTGCAGAGGTGCATCGGAATGTATAACTGGTGACACAGGAAGCGGTCAAAACATAGACCCTAAGAAGATTCAGTTTTCTTGTACTGAAGTCGGCATTGTGTCTCTTATATTTAATTTGATGCAATTTCTGTGTTTCATCGTCACTGTGAAGGTCCAAGGGATACTGTAAACATGCAGAGGTGCATCAAAATGTAAAAATGATGACACAGGAAACGCTCAAAACATAGACAGTAGGAATACTCAGTCTTCCTGTACCTAAGTCAGCATTGTTTCTCTGATATTTAATTCCGATGCAATTTCTGTGTTTCGTCGTCACTGTGAAGGTCCAATGGATAGAGTAAACCTGCAGAGGTACATCGGAATGTAAAACTGGTGACACAGGAAACGCTCAAAGCATAGACAGTAGGAAGACTCAGTCTTCCTGTACTTAAGTCGGCATTTTGTCCCTTACATTTAATTCCGATGCAATTTCTGTGTTTCATCGTCAATGGGAAGGTCGAATGGATACAGTAAACCTGCAGAGGTGCATCGGAATGTATAACTGACGACACAGGAAATGCTCAAAGCATAGACAGTAGGAAGACTCAGTCTTCCTGTGCTTATGTCGGCAGCATTGTGTCTCTTATATTTAATTCCGATGCAATTTCTGTGTTTCAACGTCAATGGGAAGGTCGAAGGGAAACAGTATACCAGCAGAGGTGCATCGCAATGTAAGACTGGTGACTAGGGAAACGCTCAAAGCATAGACAGTGGGAAGATTCAGTCTTTCTGTACTTAAGTCGGCATTGTGTCTCTTATATTTAATTCCGATGCAATTTCTGTGTTTCATCGTCAATGGGAAACTCGAAGGGAAACAGTATACCTGCAGAGGTACATCGGATTGTAAAACTGGTGACACAGGAGACGCTCAAAGCATAGACAGTAGGAAGTCTCAGTCTTCCTGTACTTAAGCCGGCATTGTGTCTCTTATATTTAATTCCGATGCAATTTCTGTGTTTCATCGTCAATGCGAAGGTCCAAGGGATACAGTAAACCTGCAGAGGTGCATCCAAATGTAAAACTGGTGACACAGGAAACGCTCAAACATAGACAGTAGGAAGACTCAGCCTTCCTGTTCTTAAGTCGGCATTGTGTCTCTTATATTTAATTCCGATGCTATTTCTGAGTTTCATCGTCAGTGGGAAGGTCCAATGGATACAGTAAACCTGCAGAAGGGCATCGGAATGTAAAACTGGTGACGCAGGAGTCGCACAAAACGTAGACAGTTGGAAGACTCACTGTTCCTGTACTTAAGTCGGCATTGTGTCTCTTATATTTGATTCCGATGCAATTTCTGTGCTTTATCGTCAATGCGAAGATCCAAGGGATACAGTAAAACTGCAGAGGTGCATCGGAATGTAAAACTGGTGACACAGGAAAAGCTCAAGACATAGACAGTAGGAAGACTCAGCCTTCCTGTTCTTAAGTCGGCATTGTGTCTCTTATATTTAATTCCGATGCTATTTCTGTGTTTCATCGTCAATGGGAAGGTCCAATGGATACAGTAAACCTGCAGAGGTGCATCGGAATGTAAAACTGGTGACGCAGGAGTCGCACAAAACGTAGACAGTTGGAAGACTCACTGTTCCTGTACTTAAGTCGGCATTGTGTCTCTTATATTTAATTCCGATGCTATTTCTGTGTTTCATCGTCATTCGGAAGGTCCAATTGATACAGAAAACTGCAGAGGTGCATCGGAATGTATAACTGGTGACACAGGAAGCGGTCAAAACATAGACCCTAAGAAGATTCAGTTTTCTTGTACTGAAGTCGGCATTGTGTCTCTTATATTTAATTTGATGCAATTTCTGTGTTTCATCGTCACTGTGAAGGTCCAAGGGATACTGTAAACATGCAGAGGTGCATCAAAATGTAAAACTGATGACACAGGAAACGCTCAAGACTTAGACAGTAGGAATACTCAGTCTTCCTCTACCTAAGTCAGCATTGTTTCTCTGATATTTAATTCCGATGCAATTTCTGTGTTTCGTCGTCACTGTGAAGGTCCAATGGATACGGTAAACCTGCAGAGGTGCATCGGAATGTAAAACTGGTGACACAGGAAACGCTCAAAGCATAGACAGTAGGAAGGCCCAGTCTTCCTGTACTTAAGTCGGCATTTTGTCCCTTACATTTAATTCCGATGCAATTTCTGTGTTTCATCGTCAATGTGAAGGTCGAATGGATACAGTAAACATGCAGAGGTTCATCGGAATGTATAACTGACGACACAGGAAATGCTCAAAGCATAGACAGTAGGAAGACTCAGTCTTCCTGAAGTCGGCATTGTGTCTCTTATATTTAAATCCGATGCAATTTCTGTGTCTTGTCGTCAATGGGAAGGTCCAAGGGATACAGTAAACCTGCAGAGGTGCATCGGAATGTAAAACTGGTGACAAAGGAAACGCTCAAATCATACACCGTAAGATGACTCAGTTTTCTTGTACTTAAGTCGGCGTTGTGTCTCTTATATTTAATTCCGATGCAATTTCTGTGTTTCATCGTCAATGGGAAGGTCCAATGGATACAGTAAACCTGCAGAGGTGCATCCAAATGTAAAACTGGTGACACAGGAAACGCTCAAAACATAGACAGTAGGAAGACTCAGCCTTCCTGTTCTTAAGTCGGCATTGTGTCTCTTATATTTAATTCCGATGCTATTTCTGAGTTTCATCGTCAGTGGGAAGGTCCAATGGATACAGTAAACCTGCAGAAGGGCATCGGAATGTAAAACTGGTGACGCAGGAGTCGCACAAAACGTAGACAGTTGGAAGACTCACTGTTCCTGTACTTAAGTCGGCATTGTGTCTCTTATATTTGTTTCCGATGCAATTTCTGTGTTTCATCGTCAATGCGAAGATCCAAGGGATACAGTAAAACTGCAGAGGTGCATCAGAATGTAAAACTGGTGACACAGGAAAAGCTCAAGACATAGACAGTAGGAAGACTCAGCCTTCCTGTTCTTAAGTCGGCATTGTGTCTCTTATATTTAATTCCGATGCTATTTCTGTGTTTCATCGTCAATGGGAAGGTCCAATGGATACAGTAAACCTGCAGAGGTGCATCGGAATGTAAAACTGGTGACGCAGGAGTCGCACAAAACGTAGACAGTTGAAAGACTCACTGTTCCTGTACTTAAGTCGGCATTGTGTCTCTTATATTTAATTCCGATGCTATTTCTGTGTTTCATCGTCATTCGGAAGGTCCAATTGATACAGAAAACTGCAGAGGTGCATCGGAATGTATAACTGGTGACACAGGAAGCGGTCAAAACATAGACCCTAAGAAGATTCAGTTTTCTTGTACTGAAGTCGGCATTGTGTCTCTTATATTTAATTTGATGCAATTTCTGTGTTTCATCGTCACTGTGAAGGTCCAAGGGATACTGTAAACATGCAGAGGTGCATCAAAATGTAAAAATGATGACACAGGAAACGCTCAAAACATAGACAGTAGGAATACTCAGTCTTCCTGTACCTTAGTCAGCATTGTTTCTCTGATATTTAATTCCGATGCAATTTCTGTGTTTCGTCGTCACTGTGAAGGTCCAATGGATAGAGTAAACCTGCAGAGGTACATCGGAATGTAAAACTGGTGACACAGGAAACGCTCAAAGCATAGACAGTAGGAAGACTCAGTCTTCCTGTACTTAAGTCGGCATTTTGTCCCTTACATTTAATTCCGATGCAATTTCTGTTTTTCATCGTCAATGGGAAGGTCGAATGGATACAGTAAACCTGCAGAGGTGCATCGGAATGTATAACTGACGACACAGGAAATGCTCAAAGCATAGACAGTAGGAAGACTCAGTCTTCCTGTGCTTATGTCGGCAGCATTGTGTCTCTTATATTTAATTCCGATGCAATTTCTGTGTTTCAACGTCAATGGGAAGGTCGAAGGGAAACAGTATACCAGCAGAGGTGCATCGCAATGTAAGACTGGTGACTAGGGAAACGCTCAAAGCATAGACAGTGGGAAGATTCAGTCTTTCTGTACTTAAGTCGGCATTGTGTCTCTTATATTTAATTCCGATGCAATTTCTGTGTTTCATCGTCAATGGGAAACTCGAAGGGAAACAGTATACCTGCAGAGGTACATCGGATTGTAAAACTGGTGACACAGGAGACGCTCAAAGCATAGACAGTAGGAAGTCTCAGTCTTCCTGTACTTAAGCCGGCATTGTGTCTCTTATATTTAATTCCGATGCAATTTCTGTGTTTCATCGTCAATGCGAAGGTCCAAGGGATACAGTAAACCTGCAGAGGTGCATCCAAATGTAAAACTGGTGACACAGGAAACGCTCAAACATAGACAGTAGGAAGACTCAGCCTTCCTGTTCTTAAGTCGGCATTGTGTCTCTTATATTTAATTCCGATGCTATTTCTGAGTTTCATCGTCAGTGGGAAGGTCCAATGGATACAGTAAACCTGCAGAAGGGCATCGGAATGTAAAACTGGTGCTGCAGGAGTCGCACAAAACGTAGACAGTTGGAAGACTCACTGTTCCTGTACTTAAGTCGGCATTGTGTCTCTTATATTTGATTCCGATGCAATTTCTGTGCTTTATCGTCAATGCGAAGATCCAAGGGATACAGTAAAACTGCAGAGGTGCATCGGAATGTAAAACTGGTGACACAGGAAAAGCTCAAGACATAGACAGTAGGAAGACTCAGCCTTCCTGTTCTTAAGTCGGCATTGTGTCTCTTATATTTAATTCCGATGCTATTTCTGTGTTTCATCGTCAATGGGAAGGTCCAATGGATACAGTAAACCTGCAGAGGTGCATCGGAATGTAAAACTGGTGACGCAGGAGTCGCACAAAACGTAGACAGTTGGAAGACTCACTGTTCCTGTACTTAAGTCGGCATTGTGTCTCTTATATTTAATTCCGATGCTATTTCTGTGTTTCATCGTCATTCGGAAGGTCCAATTGATACAGAAAACTGCAGAGGTGCATCGGAATGTATAACTGGTGACACAGGAAGCGGTCAAAACATAGACCCTAAGAAGATTCAGTTTTCTTGTACTGAAGTCGGCATTGTGTCTCTTATATTTAATTTGATGCAATTTCTGTGTTTCATCGTCACTGTGAAGGTCCAAGGGATACTGTAAACATGCAGAGGTGCATCAAAATGTAAAAATGATGACACAGGAAACGCTCAAAACATAGACAGTAGGAATACTCAGTCTTCCTGTACCTAAGTCAGCATTGTTTCTCTGATATTTAATTCCGATGCAATTTCTGTGTTTCGTCGTCACTGTGAAGGTCCAATGGATAGAGTAAACCTGCAGAGGTACATCGGAATGTAAAACTGGTGACACAGGAAACGCTCAAAGCATAGACAGTAGGAAGACTCAGTCTTCCTGTACTTAAGTCGGCATTTTGTCCCTCACATTTAATTCCGATGCAATTTCTGTGTTTCATCGTCAATGGGAAGGTCGAATGGATACAGTAAACCTGCAGAGGTGCATCGGAATGTATAACTGACGACACAGGAAATGCTCAAAGCATAGACAGTAGGAAGACTCAGTCTTCCTGTGCTTATGTCGGCAGCATTGTGTCTCTTATATTTAATTCCGATGCAATTTCTGTGTTTCAACGTCAATGGGAAGGTCGAAGGGAAACAGTATGCCAGCAGAGGTGCATCGCAATGTAAGACTGGTGACTAGGGAAACGCTCAAAGCATAGACAGTGGGAAGACTCAGTCTTTCTGTACTTAAGTCGGCATTGTGTCTCTTATATTTAATTCCGATGCAATTTCTGTGTTTCATCGTCAATGGGAAACTCGAAGGGAAACAGTATACCTGCAGAGGTCCGTCGGATTGTAAAACTGGTGACACAGGAGACGCTCAAAGCATAGACAGTAGGAAGTCTCAGTCTTCCTGTACTTAAGCCGGCATTGTGTCTCTTATATTTAATTCCGATGCAATTTCTGTGTTTCATCGTCAATGCGAAGATCCAAGGGATACAGTAAACCTGCAGAGGTGCATCGGAATGTAAAACTGGTGACACAGGAAACGCTCAAAACATAGACAGTAGGAAGACTCAGCCTTCCTGTTCTTAAGTCGGCATTGTGTCTCTTATATTTAATTCCGATGCTATTTCTGTGTTTCATCGTCAATGGGAAGGTCCAATGGATACAGTAAACCTGCAGAGGTGCATCGGAATGTAAAATTGGTGACGCAGGAAACGCTCAAATCATAGACAGTAGGAAGACTCAATCTTCCTGTACTTAAGTCGGCATTTTGTCCCTTATATCTAATTCCGATGCAATTTCTCTGTTTCATCGTCAATGGGAAGGTCCAATGAATACAGTAAACCTGCAGAGGTGCATCGGAATGTATAACTGGTGACGCAGGAATCGCTCAAAACATAGACAGTAGAAAGACTCAGTCTTTCTGTACTTAAGTCGGCATTGTGTCTATTATATTTAATTTTGATGCAAGTTCTGTGTTTCATCGTCAATGCGAAGATCCAAGGGATACAGTGAACCTGCAGAGGTGCATCGGAATGTAAAACTGGTGACACAGGAAGCGGTCATAACATAGACCCTAAGAAGACTCAGTTTTCCGGTACTGAAGCCGGCATTGTGTCTCTTATATTTAATTTGATGCAATTTCTGTGTTTCATCGTCACTGTGAAGGTCCAAGGGATACAGTAAACCTGCAGAGGTGCATCAAAATGTAAAACTAATGACACAGGAAACGCTCAAAACATAGACAGTAGGAAGACTCAGTCTTCCTGTACTTAAGTCAGCATTGTGTCTCTTATATTTAATTCCGATGCAATTTCTGTGTTTCATCGTCAATGGGAAAGTCGAAGGGAAACAGTATACATCAGAGGTGCATCGGAATGTAAAACTGGTGACACAGGAAACGCTCAAAACATAGAGAGTAGGAAGACTCAGTCTTCCTGTACTTAAGTCGGCATTGTGTCTCTTATATTTAATTCCGATGCAATTTCTGTGTTTCATCGTCACTGTGAAGGTCCAATGAATACAGTAAACCTGCAGAGGTGCATCGGAATGTAAAACTGGTGACACAGGAAAAGCTCAAAACATAGACAGTAGGAAGACTCAGCCTTCCTGTTCTTAAGTCGGCATTTTGTCTCTTATATTTAATTCCGATGCTATTTCTGTGTTTCATCGTCAATGGGAAGGTCCAATGGATACAGTAAACCAGCAGAGGTGCATCGGAATGGAAAACTGGTGACACTGGAAACGCTCAAAACATAGACCGTAAGAAGACTCAGTTTTCTTGTACTTAAGTCGGCATTGTGTGTCTTATATTTAATTCCGATGTAAGTTCTGTGTTTCATCGTCAATGGGAAGGTCCAATGGATACAGTAAACCTGCAGAGGTGCATCGGAATGTAAAACTGGTGACGCAGGAATCGCTCAAAACATGGACAGTAGGAAGACTCAGTCTTTCTGTACTTAAGTCGGCATTGTGTCTCTTATATTTAATTCCGATGCAATTTCTGTGTTTAATCGTCAATGGATAGATCCAAGGGATACAGTAAACCTGCAGAGGTGCATCGGAATGTAAAACTGGTAACACAGGAAGCGGTCAAAACATAGACCCTAAGAAGACTCAGTTTTCTTGTACTGAAGTCGGCATTGTGTCTCTTATATTTAATTTGATGCATTTTCTGTGTTTCATCGTTGCTGTGAAGGTCCAAGGGATACAGTAAACCTGCAGAGGTGCATCAAAATGTAAAACTGATGACACAGGAAACGCTCAAAACATAGACAGTAGGAAGACTCAGTCTTCCTGTACCTAAGTCGGCATTGTGACTCTTATATTTAATTCCGATGCAATTTCTGTGTTCTTTCGTCAATGGGAAGGTCCAAGGTATACAGTAAACCTGCAGAGGTGCATTGGAATGTAAAACTGGTAACACAGGAAACGTTCAAATCACAGACCGTAAGAAGACTCAGTTTTCTTGTACTTAAGTCGGCGTTGTGTCTCTTATATTTAATTCCGATGCAATTTCTGTGATTCATCGTCACTGTGAAGGTCCAAGGGATACAGTAAAACTGCAGAGGTGCATTGGAATGTAAAACTGGTGACAAAGGAAACGCTCAAAGCATAGACCGTAAGAAGATTCAGTCTTCCTGTACTTAAAACGTCATTGTGTCTCTTATATTTAATTCCGATGCAATTTCCGTGTTTCATCGTCAATGGGAAGGGCCAACGAATACAGTAAACCTGCAGAGGTGCATCGGAATGTAAAACTGGTGACACGTGAAACGATCAAAACATAGAAAGTAGGAATACTCAGTCTTCCTGAATATAAGTCGGTATTGTGTCTCTTATATTTAAATCCGATGCAATTTCTGTGTCTTGTAGTCAATGGGAAGGTCCAAGGGATACAGTAAACCTGCAGAGGTGCATCGGAATGTAAAACTGGTGACAAAGGAAACGCTCAAATCATACACCGTAGGATGTCTCAGTTTTCTTGTATTTAAGTCGGCGTTGTGTCTCTTATATTTAATTCCGATGCAATTTCTGTGTTTCATCGTCAATGGGAAGGTCCAATGGATTCAGTAAACCTGCAGAGGTGCATCTGAATCTAAAACTGGTGACACAGGAAACGCTCAAAACATAGACTGTAGGAAGACTCAGCCTTCCTGTTCGTAAGTCTGCATTGTGTCTCTTATATTTAATTCCGATGCTATTTCTGTGTTTCATCGTCAATGGGAAGGTCCAATGGATACAGTAAACCTGCAGAGGTGCATCGGAAAGTAAAAGTGGGGACGCCGGAATCGCACAAATCGTAGACAGTTGGAAGACTCACTGTTCCTGAACTTAAGTCGGCATTGTGTCTCTTATATTTAATTCCAAAGTTATTTCTGTGTTTCATCGTCATTCGGAAGGTCCAATGGATACAGAAAACCGCAGAGGTGCATCGGAATGTATAACTGGTGGCACAGGAAGCGGTCAAAGCATAGACCCTAAGAAGACTCAGTTTTCTTGTACTGAAGTCGGCATTGTGTCTCTTATATTTAATTTGATGCAATTTCTGTGTTTCATCGTCACTGTGAAGGTCCAAGGGATACTGTAAACATGCAGAGGTGTATCAAAATGTAAAACTGATGACACAGGAAACGCTCAAAACATAGACAGTAGGAATACTCAGCCTTCCTGTACCTAAGTCAGCATTGTCTCTCTGATATTTAATTCCGATGCAATTTCTGTGTTTCGTCGTCAATGGAAAGGTCCAAGGGATACAGTAAACCCGCAGAGGTGCATCGGAATGTAAAACTGGTGACACAGGATGCGCTCAAATCATAGACCGTAAGAAGACTCAGTTTTCTTGTACTTAAGTCGGATTTGTGTCTCTTATATTTAATTCCGATGCAATTTCTGTGTTTCACCGTCACTGTGAAGGTCCAAGGGATACAGTAAACCTTCTGAGGTGCATCAAAATATAAAACTAATGACACAGGAAATGCTCAAAACGTAGACAGTGGGAAGACTCAGCCTTCCTGTTCTTAAGTCGGCATTGTGTCTCTTATATTTAATTCCGATGCTGTTTCTGTGTGTCATCGTCACTGTGAAGGTCCAATGGATACAGTAAACCTGCAGAGGTGCATCCGAATGTAAAACTGGTGACACAGGAAACGTTCAAAACATAGACAGTAGGAAGACTCAGTCTTCCTGTACTTCCGATGCAATTTCTGTGTTTCATCGTCAATGGGAAAGTCGAAGGGAAACAGTATACCTTCAGAGGTGCATCGGAATGTAAAACTTGTGACTCAGGAAACGCTCAAAGCATAGAGAGTAGGAAGACTCAGTCTTCCTGTACATAAGTCGGCATTGTGTCTCTTATATTTAATTCCGATGCAATGTCTGTGTTTCATCGTCACTGTGAAGGTCCAAGGGATACAGTAAACATGAAGAGGTGCAGTGGAATGTAAAACTGGTGACACAGGAAACGCTCAAAACATAGACAGTACGAAGACTCAGTCTTCCTGTACATAAGACGTCACTGTGTCTCTTATATTTGATTCCGATGCTGTTTCTGTGTTTCATCCGCAATCGGAAGGTCCAAGGGACACAGTAAACCTGCAGAGGTGCATCGGAATGTAAAGCTGGTGATACAGGACACGCTCAAATCATAGACAGTAGGAAGACTCAGTCTTCCTTTACTTAAGTCGGCATGGTGTCTATTATATTTAATTCCGATGCAATTTCTGTGTTTCATCGTCAATGGGAAGGTCCAATGGATACAGTAAACCTGCAGAGGTGCATCGGAATGTAACAGTGGTGACACAGAAAACGCTCAAAACATAGACCGTAAGAAGACTCAGTTTTCTTGTTCTTAAGTCGGCGTTGTGTCTCTTATATTTAATTACGATGCAATTTCCGTGTTTCATTGTCAAGGGGAAGAACCAAGGGATACAGTAAACCAGCAGAGGTGCATCGGAATGTAATACTGGTGACACAGGAAAGGCTCAAAGCATAGACAGTAGGAAGACTCAGTCTTCCTTTACTTAAGTCGGCATGGTGGCTCTTATATTTAATTCCGATGCAATTTCTGTGTTTCATCGTCAATGGAAGGTTCAATGGATACAGTAAACCAGCAGAGGTGCATCGGAATGTAAAACTGGTGACACAGGAAACGCTCAAACCATAGACAATAGAAAGACACAGTCTTCCTGTACTTTAGTCGACATTGTGTCTCTTCTATTTAATTCCGATGCAATTTCTGTGTTTCATCGTCAATGGGAAACTCGAAGGGAAACAGTATACCTGCAGAGGTACATCGGAATGTAAAACTGGTGACACAGGAGACGCTCAAAGCATAGACAGTAGGAAGACTCAGTCTTCCTGTACATAAGTCGGCATTGTGTCTCTTATATTTAATTCCGATGCAATTTCTGTGTTTCATCGTCACTGTGAAGGTCCAAGGGATACAGTAAACATGCAGAGGTGCATCGGAATGTATAACTGGTGACACAGGAAACGCTCGAAACATAGACAGTAGGAAGACTCAGTCTTCCTGTACTTAAGACGTCATTGTGTCTCTTATATTTAATTCCGATGCAATTTCTGTGTTTCATCGCCAATGGGAAGGTCCAAGGGACACAGTAAACCTGCAGAGGTGCATCGGAATTTAAAACTGGTGACACTGGAAACGCTCAAAACATAGACCGTTTAAGACTCAGTTTTCTTGTACTTAAGTCGGCGTTGTGTCTCTTATATTTAATTGCGATGTAATTTCTGTGTTTCATCGTCAATGGGAAGGTCCAATGGATACAGTAAACCTGCAGAGGTGCATCGGAATGTAAAACTGGTGACGCAGGAATCGCTCAAAACATAGACAGTAGGAAGACTCAGTCTTTCTGTACTGAAGTCGGCATTGTGTATCTTATATTTAATCCCGATGCAATTTCTGTGTTTCATCGTCAATGCGAAGATCCAAGGGATACAGTAAACCTGCAGAGGTGCATCGGAATGAAAACCTGGTGACACAGGAAACGCTCAAAGCATAGACAGTAGGAAGACTCAGCCTTCCTGTTCTTAAGTCGACATTGTTTCTCTGATATTTAATTCCGATGCAATTTCTGTGTTTCATCGTCAATGGAAAGATTCAAGGGATACAGTAAACCCGCAGAGGCGCATCGGAATGTAAAACTGGTGACACAGGATGCGCTCAAATCATAGACCGTAAGAAGACTCAGTTTTCTTGTACTTAAGTCGGAATTGTGTCTCTAATATTTAATTCCGATGCAATTTCTGTGTTTCACCGTCACTGTGAAGGTCCAAGGGATACAGTAAACCTGCAGAGGTGCATCAAAATATAAAACTGATGACACAGGAAATGCTCAAAACGTAGACAGTGGGAAGACTCAGCCTTCCTGTCCTTAAGTCGGCATTGTGTCTCTTATATTTAATTCCGATGCTGTTTCTGTGTGTCATCGTCACTGTGAAGGTCCAATGGATACAGTAAACCTGCAGAGGTGCATCGGAATGTAAAACTGGTGACACAGGAAACGTTCAAAACATAGACAGTAGGAAGACTCAGTCTTCCTGTACTTAAGTCAGCATTGTGTCTCTTATATTTAATTCCGATGCAATTTCTGTGTTTCATCGTCAATGGGAAAGTCGAAGGGAAACAGTACACCTGCAGAGGTGCATCGGAATTTAAAACTGGTGACACTGGAAACGCTCAAAACATAGACCTTTTAAGACTCAGTTTTCTTGTACTTAAGTCGGCGTTGTGTCTCTTATATTTAATTGCGATGTAATTTCTGTGTTTCATCGTCAATGGGAAGGTCCAATGGATACAGTAAACCTGCAGAGGTGCATCGGAATGTAAAACTGGTGACACAGGAAACGCTCAAAACATAGAGAGTAGGATGACTCAGTCTTCCTGTCCTTAAGTCGGCGTTGTGTGTCTTATATTTAATTCCGATGTAATTTCTGTGTTTCATCGTCAATGGAAGGTCCAATGGATACAGTAAACCAGCAGAGGTGCATCGGAATGTAAAACTGGTGACACAGGAAACGCTCAAATCATAGACAATAGAAAGACACACTCTCCCTGTACTTGAGTGGACATTGTGTCTCTTCTATTTAATTCCGATGCAATTTCTGTGTTTCATCGTCAATGGGAAACTCGAAGGGAAACAGTATACCTGCAGAGGTACATCGGAATGTAAAACTGGTGACACAGGAAACGCTCAAAACATAGACAGTAGGAAGACTCAGTCTTCCTGTACTTAAGACGTCATTGAGTCTCTTATATTTAATTCCGATGCAATTTCTGTGTTTCATCGCCAATGGGAAGGTCCAAGGGACACAGTAAACCTGCAGAGGTGCATCGGAATTTAAATCTGGTGACACTGGAAACGCTCAAAACATAGACCGTTGGAAGACTCAGTTTTCTTGTACTTAAGTCGGCGTTGTGTCTCTTATATTTAATTCCGATGTCATTTCTGTGTTTCATCGTCAATCGTAAGGTCCAATGGATACAGTAAACCTGCAGAGGTGCATCGGATTGTAAAACTGGTGACGCAGGAATCGCTCAAATGATAGACAGTAGGAAGACTCAATGTTCCTGTACTTAATTCGGCATTGTGTCTCTTATATTTAATTCCGATGCAATGTCTCTGTTTCATCGTCAATGGGAAGGTCCAATAGATACACTAAACCTGGAGAGTTGCATCGGAATGAAAAACTGGTGACGCAGGAATCGCTCAAAACATAGACTGTAGGAAGACTTAGTCTTCCTGTTCTTAAGTCGGCATTGTTTCTCTGATATTTAATTCCGATGCAATTTCTGTGTTTCGTCGTCAATGGAAAGGTCCAAGTGATACAGTAAACCCGCAGAGGTGCATCGGAATGTAAAACTGGTGACACAGGATGCGCTCAAATCATAGACCGTAAGAAGACTCAGTTTTCTTGTACTTAAGTCGGAATTGTGTCTCTTATATTTAATTCCGATGCAATTTCTGTGTTTCACCGTCACTGTGAAGGTCCAAGGGATACAGTAAACCTGCAGAGGTGCATCCGAATGTAAAACTGGTGACACAGGAAACGTTCAAAACATAGACAGTAGGAAGACTCAGTCTTCCTGTACTTAAGTCGGCATTGTGTCTCTTATATTTAATTCCGATGCTGTTTCTGTGTGTCATCGGCACTGTGAAGGTCCAATGGATACAGTAAACCTGCAGAGGTGCATCCGAATGTAAAACTGGTGACACAGGAAACGTTCAAAACATAGACAGTAGGAAGACTCAGTCTTCCTGTACTTAAGTCAGCATTGTGTCTCTTATATTTAATTCCGATGCAATTTCTGTGTTTCATCGTCAATGCGAAAGTCGATGGGAAACAGTATACCTGCAGAGGTGCATCGGAATGTAAAACTGGTGACACAGGAAACGCTCAAAACATAGAGAGTAGGAAGACTCAGTCTTCCTGTGCTTAAGTCGGCATGGTGTCTCTTATATTTAATTCAGATGCAATTTCTGTGTTTCATCGTCAATGGGAAGGTCCAATGGATACAGTAAACCTGCAGAGGTGCATCGGAATGTAACACTGGTGACACAGAAAACGCTCAAAGCATAGACCGTAAGAAGACACAGTTTTCTTGTACTTAAGTCGGCGTTGTGTCTCTTATATTTAATTACGATGCAATTTCCGTGTTTCATCGTCAAGGGGAAGATCCAAGGGATACAGTAAACCAGCAGAAGTGCATCGGAATGTAAAACTGGTGACACAGGATGCGCTCAAAACATAGACCGTAAGAAGACTCAGTTTTCTTGTACTTAAGTCGGCGTTGTGTTTCTTATATTTAATTCCGATGTAATTTCTGTGTTTCATCGTCAATGGAAGGTCCAATGGGTACAGTAAACCAGCAGAGGTGCATCGGAATGTAAAACTGGTGACACAGGAAACGCTCAAATCATAGACAATAGAATGACACACTCTCCCTGTACTTTAGTCGACATTGTGTCTCTTCTATTTAATTCCGATGCAATTTCTGTGTTTCATCGTCAATGGGAAACTCGAAGGGAAACAGTATACCTGCAGAGGTACATCGGAATGTAAAACTGGTGACACAGGAGACGCTCAAAACATAGACCGTTGGAAGACTCAGTTTTCTTGTACTTAAGTCGGCGTTGTGTCTCTTATATTTAATTCCGATGCAATGTCTCTGTTTCATCGTCAATGGGAAGGTCCAATAGATACACTAAACCTGCAGAGGTGCATCGGAATGTAAAACTGGTGACGCAGGAATCGCTCAAAACATAGACAGTAGGAAGACTCAGTCTTTCTGTACTTAAGTCGGCATTGTGTCTCTTATATTTAATCCCGATGCAATTTCTGTGTTTCATCGTCAATGCGAAGATCCAAGGGATACAGTAAACCTGCAGAGGTGCATCGGAATGTAAAACTGGTGACACAGGAAGCGCTCAAAACATAGACAGTAGGAAGACTCAGCCTTCCTGTTCTTAAGTCGGCATTTTGTCTCTTATATTTAATTCCGATGCTATTACTGTGTTTCATCGTCAATGGGAAGGTCCAATGGATACAATAAATCTGCAGAGGTGCATCGGAATGTAAAACTGGTGACACAGGAAACGCTCAAAACATAGACAGTAGGAAGACTCAGCCTTCCTGTTCTTAATTCGGCATTTTGTCTCTTATATTTAATTCCGATGCTATTACTGTGTTTCATCGTCAATGGGAAGGTCCAATGGATACAATAAATCTGCAGAGGTGCATCGGAATGTAAAACTGGTGACACAGGAAACGCTCAAAAGATAGACAGTAGGAAGACTCAGCCTTCCTGTTCTTAATTCGGCATTGTTACTCTGATATTTAATTCCGATGCAATTTCTGTGTTGCGTCGTCAATGGAAAGGTCCAAGGGATACAGTAAACCTGCAGAGGTGCATCGGAATGTAAAACTGGTGACACAGGATGCGCTCAAATCATAGACCGTAAGAAGACTCAGTTTTCTTGTACTTAAGTCGGAATTGTGTCTCTTGTATTTAATTCCGATGCAATTTCTGTGATTCACCGTCACTGTGAAGGTCCAAGGGATACAGTAAACCTGCAGAGGTGCATCAAAATATAAAACTGATGAAACAGGAAATGCTCAAAACGTCGACAGTGGGAAGACTCAGCATTCCTGTTCTTAAGTAGGCATTGTGTCTCTTATATTTAATTCCGATGCGGTTTCTGTGTGTCATCGTCACTGTGAAGGTCCAATGGATACAGTAAACATGCAGAGGTGCATCCGAATGTAAAACTGGTGACACAGGAAACGTTCAAAACATAGACAGTAGGAAGACTCAGTCTTCCTGTACTTAAGTCAGCATTGTGTCTCTTATATTTAATTCCGATGCAATTTCTGTGTTTCATCGTCAATGGGAAAGTCGAAGGGAAATAGTATACCTGCAGAGGTGCATCGGAATGTAAAACTGGTGACACAGGAAGCGCTCAAAACATAGAGAGTAGGAAGACTCAGTCTTCCTGTACTTAAGTCGGCATTGTGTCTCTCATATTTAATTCCGATGCAATTTCTGTGTTTCATCGTCACTGTGAAGGTCCAAGGGATACAGGAAATTCTGCAGAGGTGCATCGGAATGTAAAACTCGTGACACAGGAAACGGTCAAAACATAGACAGTAGGAAGACTCAGCCTTCCTGTTCTTAAGTCGGCATTTTGTCTCTTATATTTAATTCCGATGCTATTTCTGTGTTTCATCGTCAATGGGAAGGTCCAAGGGATACAGGAAATTCTGCAGAGGTGCATCGGAATGGAAAACTGGTGACACTGGAAACGCTCAAACCATAGACCGTAAGAAGACTCAGTTTTCTTGTACTTAAGTCGGCGTTGTGTCTCTTATATTTAATTCTGATGCAATGTCTCTGTTTCATCGTCAATGGGAAGGTCCAATAGATACACTAAACCTGCAGAGGTGCATCGGAATGTAAAACTGGTGACGCAGGAATCGCTCAAAGCATAGACAGTAGGAAGACTCAGTCTTTCTGTACTTAAGTCGGCATTGTGTCTCTTATATTTAATCCCGATGCAATTTCTGTGTTTCATCGTCAATGCGAAGATCCAAGGGATACAGTAAACCTGCAGAGGTGCATCGGAATGTAAAACTGGTGACACAGGAAACGCTCAAAGCATAGACAGTAGGAAGACTCAGCCCTCCTGTTCTTAAGTCGGCATTGTTTCTCTGATATTTAATTCCGATGCAATTTCTGTGTTTCATCGTCACTGTGAAGGTCCAAGGGATACAGGAAAATCTGCAGAGGTGCATCGGAATGTAAAACTGGTGACACAGGAAACGCTCAAAACATAGACAGTAGGAAGACTCAGCCTTCCAGTTCTTAAGTCGGCATTTTGTCTCTTATATTTAATTCCGATGCTATTTCTGTGTTTCATCGTCAGTGGGAAGGTCCAACGGATACAGTAAACCTGCAGAGGTGCATCGGAATGTAAAACTTGTGACGCAGGAATCGCTCAAATCATAGACAGTAGGAAGACTCAGTCTTTCTGTACTTAAGTCGGCATTGTGTCTCTTATATTTAATCCCGATGCAATTTCTGTGATTCATCGTCAATGCGTAGATCCAAGGGATACAGTAAACCTGCAGAGGTGCATCGGAATGTAAAACTGGTGACACAGGAGACGCTCAAAACATAGACAGTAGGAAAACTCAGCCTTCCTGTTCTTAAGTCGGCATTGTTTCTCTGATATTTAATTCCGATGCAATTTCTGTGTTTCGTCGTCAATGGAAGGGTCCAAGGGATACAGAAAAACCCGCAGAGGTGCATCGGAATGTAAAACTGGTGACACAGGATGCGCTCAAATCATAGACCGTAAGAAGACTCAGTTTTCTTGTACTTAAGTCGGAATTGTGTCTCTTATATTTAATTCCGATGCAATTTCTGTGTTTCACCGTCACTGTGAAGGTCCAAGGGATACAGTAAACCTGCAGAGGTGCATCAAAATATAAAACTGATGAAACAGGAAATGCTCAAAACGTAGACAGTGGGAAGACTCAGCCTTCCTGTTTTTAAGTCGGCATTGTGTCTCTTATATTTAATTCCGATGCTATTTCTGTGTGTCATCGTCACTGTGAAGGCCCAATGGATACAGTAAACCTGCAGAGGTGCATCCGAATGTAAAACTGGTGACACACTAAACGCTCAAATCATAGACAATAAAAGACACACTCACCCTGTACTTTAGTCGACATTGTGTCTCTTCTATTTAATTCCGATGCAATTTCTGTGTTTCATCGTCAATGGGAAAATCGAAGGGAAACAGTATACCTGCAGAGGTACATCGGAATGTAAAACTGGTGACACAGGAGACGCTCAAAACATAGACCGTTGGAAGACTCAGTTTTCTTGTACTTAAGTCGGCGTTGTGTCTCTTATATTTAATTCCGATGCAACGTCTCTGTTTCATCGTCAATGGGAAGGTCCAATAGATACACTAAACCTGCAGAGGTGCATCGGAATGTAAAACTGGTGACGCAGGAATCGCTCAAAACATGGACAGTAGGAAGACTCAGTCTTTCTGTACTTAAGTCGGCATTGTGTCTCTTATATTTAATCCCGATGCAATTTCTGTGTTTCATCGTCAATGCGAAGATCCAAGGGATACAGTAAACCTGCAGAGGTGCATCGGAATGTAAAACTGGTGACACAGGAAACGCTCAAAACATAGACAGTAGGAAGACTCAGCCTTCCTGTTCTTAAGTCGGCATTCTTTCTCTGATATTTAATTCCGATGCAATTTCTGTGTTTCATCGTCACTGTGAAGGTCCAAGGGATACAGGAAAATCTGCAGAGGTGCATCGGAATGTAAAACTGGTGACACAGGAAACGCTCAAAACATAGACAGTAGGAAGACTCAGCCTTCCTGTTCTTAAGTCGGCATTTTGTCTCTTATATTTAATTCCGATGCTATTTCTGTGTTTCATCGTCAATGGGAAGGTCCAATGGATACAGTAAACCTGCAGAGGTGTATCGGAATGTAAAACTGGTGACACAGGAAACGCTCAAAACATAGACAGAAGGAAGACTCAGCCGTCCTGTTCTTATGTCGGCATTGTTTCTCTGATATTTAATTCCGATGCAATTTCTGTGTTTCGTCGTCAATGGAAAGGTCCAAGGGATACAGTAAACCCGCAGAGGTGCATCGGAATGTAAAACTGGTGACACAGGATGCGCTCAAATCATATACCGCAAGAAGACTCAGTTTTCTTGTACTTAAGTCGGAATTGTGTCTCTTACATTTAATTCCGATGCAATTTCTGTGTTTCACCGTCACTGTGAAGGTCCAAGGGATACAGTAAACCTGCAGAGGTGCATCAAAATATAAAACTGATGAAACAGGAAATGCTCAAAACGTAGACAGTGGGAAGACTCAGCCTTCCTGTTCTTAAGTCGGCATTGTGGCTCTTATATTTAATTCCGATGCAATTTCTGTGTTTCATCGTCACTGTGAAGGTCCAATGGATACAGTAAACCTGCAGAGGTGCATCCGAATGTAAAACTGGTGACACAGGAAACGTTCAAATCATAGACAGTAGGAAGACTCAGTCTTCCTGTACTTAAGTCAGCATTGTGTCTCTTATATTTAATTCCGATGCAATTTCTGTGTTTCATCGTCAATGGGAAAGTCGAAGGGAAACAGTATACCTGCAGAGGTGCATCGGAATGTAAAACTGGTGACACAGGAAACGCTCAAAACATAGACAGTAGGAAGACTCAGCCCTCCTGTTCTTAAGTCGGCATTGTTTCTCTGATATTTAATTCCGATGCAATTTCTGTGTTTCATCGTCACTGTGAAGGTCCAAGGGATACAGGAAAATCTGCAGAGGTGCGTCGGAATGTAAAACTGGTGACACAGGAAACGCTCAAAACATAGACAGTAGGAAGACTCAGCCTTCCTGTTCTTAAGTCGGCATTTTGTCTCTTATATTTAATTCCGATGCAATTTCTGTGTTTCACCGTCACTGTGAAGGTCCAAGCGATACAGTAAACCTGCAGAGGTGCATCAAAATATAAAACTGATGAATCAGGAAAAGCTCAAAACGTAGACAGTGGGAAGACTCAGCCTTCCTGTTTTTAAGTCGGCATTGTGTCTCTTATATTTAATTCCGATGCTGTTTCTGTGTGTCATCGTCACTGTGAAGGCCCAATGGATACAGTAAACCTGCAGAGGTGCATCCGAATGTAAAACTGGTGACACACTAAACCCTCAAATCATAGACAATAGAAAGACACACTCACCCTGTACTTTAGTCGACATTGTGTCTCTTCTATTTAATTCCGATGCAATTTCTGTGTTTCATCGTCAATGGGAAACTCGAAGGGAAACAGTATACCTGCAGAGGTACATCGGAATGTAAAACTGGTGACACAGGAGACGCTCAAAACATAGACAGTAGGAAGACTCAGCCTTCCTGTTCTTAAGTCGGCATTTTGTCTCTTATATTTAATTCCGATGCTATTTCTGTGTTTCGTCGTCACTGTGAAGGTCCAATGGATACAGTAAACCTGCAGAGGTGCATCGGAATGTAAAACTGGTGACACAGGAAATGCTCAAAACATAGACAGTAGGAAGACTCAGTCTTCCTGTACTTAAGTCACCATTGTGTCTCTTATATTTAATGCCGATGCAATTTCTGTGTTTCATCGTCACTGTGAAGGTCCAAGGGATACAGTAAACTTGAAGAGGTGCAGTGGAATGTAAAACTGGTGACACAGGAAACGCTCAAAACATAGACAGTACGAAGACTCAGTCTTCCTGTACATAAGACGTCACTGTGTCTCTTATATTTGATTCCGATGTTATTTCTGTGTTTCATCGGCAATGGGAAGGTCCAAGGGACACAGTAAACCTGCAGAGGTGCATCGGAATGTAAAGCTGGTGATACAGGACACGCTCAAATCATAGACAGTAGGAAGACTCAGTCTTCCTTTACTTTAGTTGGCATGGTGTCTATTATATTTAATTCCGACGCAATTTCTGTGTTTCATCGTCAATGGGAAGGTCCAATGGATACAGTAAACCTGCAGAGGTGCATCGGAATGTAACACTGGTGACACAGAAAACGCTCAAAACATAGACCGTAAGAAGACTCAGTTTTCTTGTTCTTAAGTCGGCGTTGTGTCTCTTATATTTAATTACGATGCAATTTCCGTGTTTCATCGTCAAGGGGAAGAACCAAGGGATACAGTAAACCAGCAGAGGTGCATCGGAATGTAATACTGGTGACACAGGAAAGGCTCAAAGAATAGACAGTAGGAAGACTCAGTCTTCCTTTACTTAAGTCGGCATGGTGGCTCTTATATTTAATTCCGATGCAATTTCTGTGTTTCATCGTCAATGGAAGGTTCTATGGATACAGTAAACCAGCAGAGGTGCATCGGAATGTAAAACTGGTGACACAGGAAACGCTCAAATCATAGACAATAGAAAGACACAGTCTTCCTGTACTTTAGTCGACATTGTGTCTCTTCTATTTAATTCCGATGCAATTTCTGTGTTTCATCGTCAATGGGAAACTCGAAGGGAAACAGTATACCTGCAGAGGTACATCGGAATGTAAAACTGGTGACACAGGAGACGCTCAAAGCATAGACAGTAGGAAGACTCAGTCTTCCTGTACATAAGTCGGCATTGTGTCTCTTATATTTAATTCCGATGCAATTTCTGTGTTTCATCGTCACTGTGAAGGTCCAAGGGATACAGTAAACATGCAGAGGTGCATCGGAATGTATAACTGGTGACACAGGAAACGCTCGAAACATAGACAGTAGGAAGACTCAGTCTTCCTGTACTTACGACGTCATTGTGTCTCTTATATTTAATTCCGATGCAATTTCTGTGTTTCATCGCCAATGGGAAGGTCCAAGGGACACAGTAAACCTGCAGAGGTGCATCGGTATTTAAAACTGGTGACACTGGAAACGCTCAAAACATAGACCGTTTAAGACTCAGTTTTCTTGTACTTAAGTCGGCGTTGTGTCTCTTATATTTAATTGCGATGTAATTTCTGTGTTTCATCGTCAATGGGAAGGTCCAATGGATACAGTAAACCTGCAGAGGTGCATCGGAATGTAAAACTGGTGACGCAGGAATCGCTCAAAGCATAGACAGTAGGAAGACTCAGTCTTTCTGTACTTAAGTCGGCATTGTGTATCTTATATTTAATCCCGATGCAATTTCTGTGTTTCATCGTCAATGCGAAGATCCAAGGGATACAGTAAACCTGCAGAGGTGCATCGGAATGAAAACCTGGTGACACAGGAAACGCTCAAAGCATAGACAGTAGGAAGACTCAGCCTTCCTGTTCTTAAGTCGACATTGTTTCTCTGATATTTAATTCCGATGCAATTTCTGTGTTTCGTCGTCAATGGAGAGATTCATGGGATACAGTAAACCCGCAGAGGTGCATCGGAATGTAAAACTGGTGACACAGGATGCGCTCAAATCATAGACCGTAAGAAGACTCAGTTTTCTTGTACTTAAGTCGGAATTGTGTCTCTAATATTTAATTCCGATGCAATTTCTGTGTTTCACCGTCACTGTGAAGGTCCAAGGGATACAGTAAACCTGCAGAGGTGCATCAAAATATAAAACTGATGACACAGGAAATGCTCAAAACGTAGACAGTGGGAAGACTCAGCCTTCCTGTCCTTAAGTCGGCATTGTGTCTCTTATATTTAATTCCGATGCTGTTTCTGTGTGTCATCGTCACTGTGAAGGTCCAATGGATACAGTAAACCTGCAGAGGTGCATCGGAATGTAAAACTGGTGACACAGGAAACGTTCAAATCATAGACAGTAGGAAGACTCAGTCTTCCTGTACTTAAGTCAGCATTGTGTCTCTTATATTTAATTCCGATGCAATTTCTGTGTTTCATCGTCAATGGGAAAGTCGAAGGGAAACAGTACACCTGCAGAGGTGCATCGGAATTTAAAACTGGTGACACTGGAAACGCTCAAAACGTAGACCTTTTAAGACTCAATTTTCTTGTACTTAAGTCGGCGTTGTGTCTCTTATATTTAATTGCGATGTAATTTCTGTGTTTCATCGTCAATGGGAAGGTCCAATGGATACGGTAAACCTGCAGAGGTGCATCGGAATGTAAAACTGGTGACACAGGAAACGCTCAAAACATAGAGAGTAGGAAGACTCAGTCTTCCTGTCCTTAAGTCGGCGTTGTGTGTCTTATATTTAATTCCGATGTAATTTCTGTGTTTCATCGTCAATGGAAGCTCCAATGGATACAGTAAACCAGCAGAGGTGCATCGGAATGTAAAACTGGTGACACAGGAAACGCTCAAATCATAGACAATAGAAAGACACACTCTCCCTGTACTTTAGTGGACATTGTGTCTCTTCTATTTAATTCCGATGCAATTTCTGTGTTTCATCGTCAATGGGAAACTCGAAGGGAAGCAGTATACCTGCAGAGGTACATCGGAATGTAAAACTGGTGACACAGGAAACGCTCAAAACATAGACAGTAGGAAGACTCAGTCTTCCTGTACTTAAGACGTCATTGAGTCTCTTATATTTAATTCCGATGCAATTTCTGTGTTTCATCGCCAATGGGAAGGTCCAAGGGACACAGTAAACCTGCAGAGGTGCATCGGAATTTAAATCTGGTGACACTGGAAACGCTCAAAGCATAGACCGTTGGAAGACTCAGTTTTCTTGTACTTAAGTCGGCGTTGTGTCTCTTATATTTAATTCCGATGTAATTTCTGTGTTTCATCGTCAATCGTAAGGTCCAATGGATACAGTAAACCTGCAGAGGTGCATCGGATTGTAAAACTGGTGACGCAGGAATCGCTCAAATCATAGACAGTAGGAAGACTCAATGTTCCTGTACTTAATTCGGCATTGTGTCTCTTATATTTAATTCCGATGCAATGTCTCTGTTTCATCGTCAATGGGAAGGTCCAATAGATACACTAAACATGGAGAGTTGCATCGGAATGTAAAACTGGTGACGCAGGAATCGCTCAAAACATAGACTGTAGGAAGACTCAGTCTTTCTGTACTTAAGTCGGCATTGTGTCTCTTATATTTAATCCCGATGCAATTTCTGTGTTTCATCGTCAATGCGAAGATCCAAGGGATACAGTAAACCTGCAGAGGTGCATCGGAATGTAAAACTGGTGACACAGGAAACGCTCAAAACATAGACAGTAGGAAGACTCAGCCTTCCTGTTCTTAAGTCGGCATTGTTTCTCTGATATTTAATTCCGATGCAATTTCTGTGTTTCGTCGTCAATGGAAAGGTCCAAGGGATACAGTAAACCCGCAGAGGTGCATCGGAATGTAAAACTGGTGACACAGGATGCGCTCAAATCATAGACCGTAAGAAGACTCAGTTTCCTTGTACTTAAGTCGGAATTGTGTCTCTTATATTTAATTCCGATGCAATTTCTGTGTTTCACCGTCACTGTGAAGGTCCAAGGGATACAGTAAACCTGCAGAGGTGCATCCGAATGTAAAACTGGTGACACAGGAAACGTTCAAAACATAGACAGTAGGAAGACTCAGTCTTCCTGTACTTAAGTCGGCATTGTGTCTCTTATATTTAATTCCGATGCTGTTTCTGTGTGTCATCGGCACTGTGAAGGTCCAATGCATACAGTAAACCTGCAGAGGTGCATCCGAATGTAAAACTGGTAACACTAAACGCTCAAATCATAGACAATAGAAAGACACACTCACCCAGTACTTTAGTCGACATTGTGTCTCTTCTATTTAATTCCGATGCAATTTCTGTGTTTCATCGTCAATGGGAAACTCGAAGGGAAACAGTATACCTGCAGAGGTACATCGGAATGTAAAACTGGTGACACAGGAGACGCTCAAAACATAGACCGTTGGAAGACTCAGTTTTCTTGTACTTAAGTCGGCGTTGTGTCTCTTATATTTAATTCAGATGCAATTTCTGTGTTTCATCGTCAATGGGAAGGTCCAATGGATACAGTAAACCTGCAGAGGTGCATCGGAATGTAACACTGTTGACACAGAAAACGCTCAAAGCATAGACCGTAAGAAGACTCAGTTTTCTTGTACTTAAGTCGGCGTTGTGTCTCTTATATTTAATTACGATGCAATTTCCGTGTTTCATCGTCAAGGGGAAGATCCAAGGGATACAGTAAACCAGCAGAAGTGCATCGGAATGTAAAACTGGTGACACAGGATGCGCTCAAATCATAGACCGTAAGAAGACTCAGTTTTCTTGTACTTAAGTCGGCGTTGTGTTTCTTATATTTAATTCCGATGTAATTTCTGTGTTTCATCGTCAATGGAAGGTCCAATGGGTACAGTAAACCAGCAGAGGTGCATCGGAATGTAAAACTGGTGACACAGGAAACGCTCAAAACATAGACAGTAGGAAGACTCAGCCTTCCTGTTCTTAAGTCGGCATTTTGTCTCTTATATTTAATTCCGATGCTATTTCTGTGTTTCATCGTCAATGGGAAGGTCCAATGGATACAGTAAACCTGCAGAGGTGCATCGGAATGGAAAACTGGTGACACTGGAAACGCTCAAAACATAGACCGTAAGAAGACTCAGTTTTCTTGTACTTAAGTCGGCGTTGTGTTTCTTATATTTAATTCCGATTTAATTTCTGTGTTTCATCGTCAATGGAAGGTCCAATGGGTACAGTAAACCAGCAGAGGTGCATCGGAATGTAAAACTGGTGACACAGGAAACGCTCAAATCATAGACAATAGAATGACACACTCTCCCTGTACTTTAGTCGACATTGTGTCTCTTCTATTTAATTCCGATGCAATTTCTGTGTTTCATCGTCAATGGGAAACTCGAAGGGAAACAGTATACCTGCAGAGGTACATCGGAATGTAAAACTGGTGACACAGGAGACGCTCAAAACATAGACCGTTGGAAGACTCAGTTTTCTTGTACTTAAGTCGGCGTTGTGTCTCTTATATTTAATTCCGATGCAATGTCTCTGTTTCATCGTCAATGGGAAGGTCCAATAGATACACTAAACCTGCAGAGGTGCATCGGAATGTAAAACTGGTGACGCAGGAATCGCTCAAAACATAGACAGTAGGAAGACTCAGTCTTTCTGTACTTAAGTCGGCATTGTGTCTCTTATATTTAATCCCGATGCAATTTCTGTGTTTCATCGTCAATGCGAAGATCCAAGGGATACAGTAAACCTGCAGAGGTGCATCGGAATGTAAAACTGGTGACACAGGAAGCGCTCAAAACATAGACAGTAGGAAGACTCAGCCTTCCTGTTCTTAAGTCGGCATTGTTTCTCTGATATTTAATTCCGATGCAATTTCTGTGTTTCATCGTCACTGTGAAGGTCCAAGGAATACAGGAAAATCTGCAGAGGTGCATTGGAATGTAAAACTGGTGACACAGGAAACGCTCAAAACATAGACAGTAGGAAGACTCAGCCTTCCTGTTCTTAATTCGGCATTTTGTCTCTTATATTTAATTCCGATGCTATTACTGTGTTTCATCGTCAATGGGGAGGTCCAATGGATACAATAAATCTGCAGAGGTGCATCGGAATGTAAAACTGGTGACACAGGAAACGCTCAAAAGATAGACAGTAGGAAGACTCAGCCTTCCTGTTCTTAAGTCGGCATTGTTACTCTGATATTTAATTCCGATGCAATTTCTGTGTTTCGTCGTCAATGGAAAGGTCCAAGGGATACAGTAAACCTGCAGAGGTGCATCGGAATGTAAAACTGGTGACACAGGATGCGCTCAAATCATAGACCGTAAGAAGACTCAGTTTTCTTGTACTTAAGTCGGAATTGTGTCTCTTGTATTTAATTCCGATGCAATTTCTGTGATTCACCGTCACTGTGAAGGTCCAAGGGATACAGTAAACCTGCAGAGGTGCATCAAAATATAAAACTGATGAAACAGGAAATGCTCAAAACGTAGACAGTGGGAAGACTCAGCATTCCTGTTCTTAAGTCGGCATTGTGTCTCTTATGTTTAATTCCGATGCGGTTTCTGTGTGTCATCGTCACTGTGAAGGTCCAATGGATACAGTAAACTTGCAGAGGTGCATCCGAATGTAAAACTGGTGACACAGGAAACGTTCAAAACATAGACAGTAGGAAGACTCAGTCTTCCTGTACTTAAGTCAGCATTGTGTCTCTTATATTTAATTCCGATGCAATTTCTGTGTTTCATCGTCAATGGGAAAGTCGAAGGGAAATAGTATACCTGCAGAGGTGCATCGGAATGTAAAACTAGTGACACAGGAAACGCTCAAAACATAGAGAGTAGGAAGACTCAGTCTTCCTGTACTTAAGTCGGCATTGTGTCTCTCATATTTAATTCCGATGCAATTTCTGTGTTTCATCGTCACTGTGAAGGTCCAAGGGATACAGGAAAATCTGCAGAGGTGCATCGGAATGTAAAACTGGTGACACAGGAAACGCTCAAAACATAGACAGTAGGAAGACTCAGCCTTCCTGTTCTTAAGTCGGCATTTTGTCTCTTATATTTAATTCCGATGCAATTTCTGTGTTTCACCGTCACTGTGAAGGTCCAAGCGATACAGTAAACCTGCAGAGGTGCATCAAAATATAAAACTGATGAAACAGGAAAAGCTCAAAACGTAGACAGTGGGAAGACTCAGCCTTCCTGTTTTTAAGTCGGCATTGTGTCTCTTATATTTAATTCCGATGCTGTTTCTGTGTGTCTTCGTCACTGTGAAGGCCCAATGGATACAGTAAACCTGCAGAGGTGCATCCGAATGTAAAACTGGTGACACACTAAACGCTCAAATCATAGACAATAGAAAGACACACTCACCCTGTACTTTAGTCGACATTGTGTCTCTTCTATTTAATTCCGATGCAATTTCTGTGTTTCATCGTCAATGGGAAACTCGAAGGGAAACAGTATACCTGCAGAGGTACATCGGAATGTAAAACTGGTGACACAGGAGACGCTCAAAACATAGACAGTAGGAAGACTCAGCCTTCCTGTTCTTAAGTCGGCATTTTGTCTCTTATATTTAATTCCGATGCTATTTCTGTGTTTCGTCGTCACTGTGAAGGTCCAATGGATACAGTAAACCTGCAGAGGTGCATCGGAATGTAAAACTGGTGACACAGGAAATGCTCAAAACATAGACAGTAGGAAGACTCAGTCTTCCTGTACTTAAGTCACCATTGTGTCTCTTATATTTAATGCCGATGCAATTTCTGTGTTTCATCGTCACTGTGAAGGTCCAAGGGATACAGTAAACTTCAAGAGGTGCAGTGGAATGTAAAACTGGTGACACAGGAAACGCTCAAAACATAGACAGTACGAAGACTCAGTCTTCCTGTACATAAGACGTCACTGTGTCTCTTATATTTGATTCCGATGTTATTTCTGTGTTTCATCGGCAATGGGAAGGTCCAAGGGACACAGTAAACCTGCAGAGGTGCATCGGAATGTAAAGCTGGTGATACAGGACACGCTCAAATCATAGACAGTAGGAAGACTCAGTCTTCCTTTACTTTAGTTGGCATGGTGTCTATTATATTTAATTCCGATGCAATTTCTGTGTTTCATCGTCAATGGAAGGTTCTATGGATACGCTCAAAGCATAGACAGTAGGAAGACTCAGTCTTCCTGTACATAAGTCGGCATTGTGTCTCTTATATTTAATTCCGATGCAATTTCTGTGTTTCATCGTCACTGTGAAGGTCCAAGGGATACAGTAAACATGCAGAGGTGCATCGGAATGTATAACTGGTGACACAGGAAACGCTCGAAACATAGACAGTAGGAAGACTCAGTCTTCCTGTACTTAAGACGTCATTGTGTCTCTTATATTTAATTCCGATGCAATTTCTGTGTTTCATCGCCAATGGGAAGGTCCAAGGGACACAGTAAACCTGCAGAGGTGCATCGGAATTTAAAACTGGTGACACTGGAAACGCTCAAAACATAGACCGTTTAAGACTCAGTTTTCTTGTACTTAAGTCGGCGTTGTGTCTCTTATATTTAATTGCGATGTAATTTCTGTGTTTCATCGTCAATGGGAAGGTCCAATGGATACAGTAAACCTGCAGAGGTGCATCGGAATGTAAAACTGGTGACGCAGGAATCGCTCAAAGCATAGACAGTAGGAAGACTCAGTCTTTCTGTACTTAAGTCGGCATTGTGTATCTTATATTTAATCCCGATGCAATTTCTGTGTTTCATCGTCAATGCGAAGATCCAAGGGATACAGTAAACCTGCAGAGGTGCATCGGAATGAAAACCTGGTGACACAGGAAACGCTCAAAGCATAGACAGTAGGAAGACTCAGCCTTCCTGTTCTTAAGTCGACATTGTTTCTCTGATATTTAATTCCGATGCAATTTCTGTGTTTCGTCGTCAATGGAAAGATTCAAGGGATACAGTAAACCCGCAGAGGTGCATCGGAATGTAAAACTGGTGACACAGGATGCGCTCAAATCATAGACCGTAAGAAGACTCAGTTTTCTTGTACTTAAGTCGGAATTGTGTCTCTAATATTTAATTCCGATGCAATTTCTGTGTTTCACCGTCACTGTGAAGGTCCAAGGGATACAGTAAACCTGCAGAGGTGCATCGGAATGTAAAACTGATGACACAGGAAATGCTCAAAACGTAGACAGTGGGAAGACTCAGCCTTCCTGTCCTTAAGTCGGCATTGTGTCTCTTATATTTAATTCCGATGCAATTTCTGTGTTTCATCGTCAATGGGAAACTCGAAGGGAAACAGTACACCTGCAGAGGTGCATCGGAATTTAAAACTGGTGACACTGGAAACGCTCAAAACATAGACCTTTTAAGACTCAATTTTCTTGTACTTAAGTCGGCGTTGTGTCTCTTATATTTAATTGCGATGTAACTTCTGTGTTTCATCGTCAATGGGAAGGTCCAATGGATACGGTAAACCTGCAGAGGTGCATCGGAATGTAAAACTGGTGACACAGGAAACGCTCAAAACATAGAGAGTAGGAAGACTCAGTCTTCCTGTCCTTAAGTCGGCGTTGTGTGTCT
Organism: Schistocerca nitens; assembly: GCF_023898315.1. NCBI lineage: Eukaryota > Metazoa > Arthropoda > Insecta > Orthoptera > Acrididae > Schistocerca > Schistocerca nitens. The sequence continues at coordinate 5,719,383 of NC_064624.1, forward strand.
TATATTTAATTCCGATGTAATTTCTGTGTTTCATCGTCAATGGAAGCTCCAATGGATACAGTAAACCAGCAGAGGTGCATCGGAATGTAAAACTGGTGACACAGGAAACGCTCAAATCATAGACAATAGAAAGACACACTCTCCCTGTACTTTAGTGGACATTGTGTCTCTTCTATTTAATTCCGATGCAATTTCTGTGTTTCATCGTCAATGGGAAACTCGAAGGGAAACAGTATACCTGCAGAGGTACATCGGAATGTAAAACTGGTGACACAGGAAACGCTCAAAACATAGACAGTAGGAAGACTCAGTCTTCCTGTACTTAAGACGTCATCGAGTCTCTTATATTTAATTCCGATGCAATTTCTGTGTTTCATCGCCAATGGGAAGGTCCAAGGGACACAGTAAACCTGCAGAGGTGCATCGGAATTTAAATCTGGTGACACTGGAAACGCTCAAAGCATAGACCGTTGGAAGACTCAGTTTTCTTGTACTTAAGTCGGCGTTGTGTCTCTTATATTTAATTCCGATGTAATTTCTGTGTTTCATCGTCAATCGTAAGGTCCAATGGATACAGTAAACCTGCAGAGGTGCATCGGATTGTAAAACTGGTGACGCAGGAATCGCTCAAATCATAGACAGTAGGAAGACTCAATGTTCCTGTACTTAATTCGGCATTGTGTCTCTTATATTTAATTCCGATGCAATGTCTCTGTTTCATCGTCAATGGGAAGGTCCAATAGATACACTAAACCTGGAGAGTTGCATCGGAATGTAAAACTGGTGACGCAGGAATCGCTCAAAACATAGACTGTAGGAAGACTCAGTCTTTCTGTACTTAAGTCGGCATTGTGTCTCTTATATTTGCCGGCCGAAGTGGCCGTGCGGTTAAAGGCGCTACAGTCTGGAACCGCACGACCGCTACGGTCGCAGGTTCGAATCCTGCCTCGGGCATGGATGTGTGTGATGTCCTTAGGTTAGTTAGGTTTAACTAGTTCTAAGTTCTAGGGGACTAATGACCTCAGCAGTTGAGTCCCATAGTGCTCAGAGCCATTTCTCTTATATTTAATCCCGATGCAATTTCTGTGTTTCATCGTCAATGCGAAGATCCAAGGGATACAGTAAACCTGCAGAGGTGCATCGGAATGTAAAACTGGTGACACAGGAAACGCTCAAAACACAGACAGTAGGAAGACTCAGCCTTCCTGTTCTTAAGTCGGCATTGTTTCTCTGATATTTAATTCCGATGCAATTTCTGTGTTTCGTCGTCAATGGAAAGGTCCAAGGGATACAGTAAACCCGCAGAGGTGCATCGGAATGTAAAACTGGTGACACAGGATGCGCTCAAATCATAGACCGTAAGAAGACTCAGTTTCCTTGTACTTAAGTCGGAATTGTGTCTCTTATATTTAATTCCGATGCAATTTCTGTGTTTAACCGTCACTGTGAAGGTCCAAGGGATACAGTAAACCTGCAGAGGTGCATCCGAATGTAAAACTGGTGACACAGGAAACGTTCAAAACATAGACAGTAGGAAGACTCAGTCTTCCTGTACTTAAGTCGGCATTGTGTCTCTTATATTTAATTCCGATGCTGTTTCTGTGTGTCATCGGCACTGTGAAGGTCCAATGCATACAGTAAACCTGCAGAGGTGCATCCGAATGTAAAACTGGTAACACTAAACGCTCAAATCATAGACAATAGAAAGACACACTCACCCTGTACTTTAGTCGACATTGTGTCTCTTCTATTTAATTCCGATGCAATTTCTGTGTTTCATCGTCAATGGGAAACTCGAAGGGAAACAGTATACCTGCAGAGGTACATCGGAATGTAAAACTGGTGACACAGGAGACGCTCAAAACATAGACCGTTGGAAGACTCAGTTTTCTTGTTCTTAAGTCGGCGTTGTGTCTCTTATATTTAATTCAGATGCAATTTCTGTGTTTCATCGTCAATGGGAAGGTCCAATGGATACAGTAAACCTGCAGAGGTGCATCGGAATGTAACACTGGTGACACAGAAAACGCTCAAAGCATAGACCGTAAGAAGACTCAGTTTTCTTGTACTTAAGTCGGCGTTGTGTCTCTTATATTTAATTACGATGCAATTTCCGTGTTTCATCGTCAAGGGGAAGATCCAAGGGATACAGTAAACCAGCAGAAGTGCATCGGAATGTAAAACTGGTGACACAGGATGCGCTCAAATCATAGACCGTAAGAAGACTCAGTTTTCTTGTACTTAAGTCGGCGTTGTGTTTCTTATATTTAATTCCGATGTAATTTCTGTGTTTCATCGTCAATGGAAGGTCCAATGGGTACAGTAAACCAGCAGAGGTGCATCGGAATGTAAAACTGGTGACACAGGAAACGCTCAAAACATAGACAGTAGGAAGACTCAGCCTTCCTGTTTTTAAGTCGGCATTTTGTCTCTTATATTTAATTCCGATGCTATTTCTGTGTTTCATCGTCAATGGGAAGGTCCAATGGATACAGTAAACCTGCAGAGGTGCATCGGAATGGAAAACTGGTGACACTGGAAACGCTCAAAACATAGACCGTAAGAAGACTCAGTTTTCTTGTACTTAAGTCGGCGTTGTGTTTCTTATATTTAATTCCGATTTAATTTCTGTGTTTCATCGTCAATGGAAGGTCCAATGGGTACAGTAAACCAGCAGAGGTGCATCGGAATGTAAAACTGGTGACACAGGAAACGCTCAAATCATAGACAATAGAATGACACACTCTCCCTGTACTTTAGTCGACATTGTGTCTCTTCTATTTAATTCCGATGCAATTTCTGTGTTTCATCGTCAATGGGAAACTCGAAGGGAAACAGTATACCTGCAGAGGTACATCGGAATGTAAAACTGGTGACACAGGAGACGCTCAAAACATAGACCGTTGGAAGACTCAGTTTTCTTGTACTTAAGTCGGCGTTGTGTCTCTTATATTTAATTCCGATGCAATGTCTCTGTTTCATCGTCAATGGGAAGGTCCAATAGATACACTAAACCTGCAGAGGTGCATCGGAATGTAAAACTGGTGACGCAGGAATCGCTCAAAACATAGACAGTAGGAAGACTCAGTCTTTCTGTACTTAAGTCGGCATTGTGTCTCTTATATTTAATCCCGATGCAATTTCTGTGTTTCATCGTCAATGCGAAGATCCAAGGGATACAGTAAACCTGCAGAGGTGCATCGGAATGTAAAACTGGTGACACAGGAAGCGCTCAAAACATAGACAGTAGGAAGACTCAGCCTTCCTGTTCTTAAGTCGGCATTGTTTCTCTGATATTTAATTCCGATGCAATTTCTGTGTTTCATCGTCACTGTGAAGGTCCAAGGAATACAGGAAAATCTGCAGAGGTGCATTGGAATGTAAAACTGGTGACACAGGAAACGCTCAAAACATAGACAGTAGGAAGACTCAGCCTTCCTGTTCTTAATTCGGCATTTTGTCTCTTATATTTAATTCCGATGCTATTACTGTGTTTCATCGTCAATGGGGAGGTCCAATGGATACAATAAATCTGCAGAGGTGCATCGGAATGTAAAACTGGTGACACAGGAAACGCTCAAAAGATAGACAGTAAGAAGACTCAGCCTTCCTGTTCTTAAGTCGGCATTGTTACTCTGATATTTAATTCCGATGCAATTTCTGTGTTTCGTCGTCAATGGAAAGGTCCAAGGGATACAGTAAACCTGCAGAGGTGCATCGGAATGTAAAACTGGTGACACAGGATGCGCTCAAATCATAGACCGTAAGAAGACTCAGTTTTCTTGTACTTAAGTCGGAATTGTGTCTCTTGTATTTAATTCCGATGCAATTTCTGTGATTCACCGTCACTGTGAAGGTCCAAGGGATACAGTAAACCTGCAGAGGTGCATCAAAATATAAAACTGATGAAACAGGAAATGCTCAAAACGTAGACAGTGGGAAGACTCAGCATTCCTGTTCTTAAGTCGGCATTGTGTCTCTTATGTTTAATTCCGATGCGGTTTCTGTGTGTCATCGTCACTGTGAAGGTCCAATGGATACAGTAAACATGCAGAGGTGCATCCGAATGTAAAACTGGTGACACAGGAAACGTTCAAAACATAGACAGTAGGAAGACTCAGTCTTCCTGTACTTAAGTCAGCATTGTGTCTCTTATATTTAATTCCGATGCAATTTCTGTGTTTCATCGTCAATGGGAAAGTCGAAGGGAAATAGTATACCTGCAGAGGTGCATCGGAATGTAAAACTAGTGACACAGGAAACGCTCAAAACATAGAGAGTAGGAAGACTCAGTCTTCCTGTACTTAAGTCGGCATTGTGTCTCTCATATTCAATTCCGATGCAATTTCTGTGTTTCATCGTCACTGTGAAGGTCCAAGGGATACAGGAAATTCTGCAGAGGTGCATCGGAATGTAAAACTCGTGACACAGGAAACGGTCAAAACATAGACAGTAGGAAGACTCAGCCTTCCTGTTCTTAAGTCGGCATTTTGTCTCTTATATTTAATTCCGATGCTATTTCTGTGTTTCATCGTCAATGGGAAGGTCCAATGGATACAGTAAACCTGCAGAGGTGCATCGGAATGGAAAACTGGTGACACTGGAAACGCTCAAACCATAGACCGTAAGAAGACTCAGTTTTCTTGTACTTAAGTCGGCGTTGTGTCTCTTATATTTAATTCTGATGCAATGTCTCTGTTTCATCGTCAATGGGAAGGTCCAATAGATACACTAAACCTGCAGAGGTGCATCGGAATGTAAAACTGGTGACGCAGGAATCGCTCAAAACATAGACAGTAGGAAGACTCAGTCTTTCTGTACTTAAGTCGGCATTGTGTCTCTTATATTTAATCCCGATGCAATTTCTGTGTTTCATCGTCAATGCGAAGATCCAAGGGATACAGTAAACCTGCAGAGGTGCATCGGAATGTAAAACTGGTGACACAGGAAACGCTCAAAGCATAGACAGTAGGAAGACTCAGCCCTCCTGTTCTTAAGTCGGCATTGTTTCTCTGATATTTAATTCCGATGCAATTTCTGTGTTTCATCGTCACTGTGAAGGTCCAAGGGATACAGGAAAATCTGCAGAGGTGCATCGGAATGTAAAACTGGTGACACAGGAAACGCTCAAAATATAGACAGTAGGAAGACTCAGCCTTCCTGTTCTTAAGTCGGCATTTTGTCTCTTATATTTAATTCCGATGCTATTTCTGTGTTTCATCGTCAGTGGGAAGGTCCAATGGATACAGTAAACCTGCAGAGGTGCATCGGAATGTAAAACTTGTGACGCAGGAATCGCTCAAATCATAGACAGTAGGAAGACTCAGTCTTTCTGTACTTAAGTCGGCATTGTGTCTCTTATATTTAATCCCGATGCAATTTCTGTGATTCATCGTCAATGCGTAGATCCAAGGGATACAGTAAACCTGCAGAGGTGCATCGGAATGTAAAACTGGTGACACAGGAAACGCTCAAAACATAGACAGTAGGAAAACTCAGCCTTCCTGTTCTTAAGTCGGCATTGTTTCTCTGATATTTAATTCCGATGCAATTTCTGTGTTTCGTCGTCAATGGAAGGGTCCAAGGGATACAGAAAAACCCGCAGAGGTGCATCGGAATGTAAAACTGGTGACACAGGATGCGCTCAAATCATAGACCGTAAGAAGACTCAGTTTTCTTGTACTTAAGTCGGAATTGTGTCTCTTATATTTAATTCCGATGCAATTTCTGTGTTTCAACGTCACTGTGAAGGTCCAAGGGATACAGTAAACCTGCAGAGGTGCATCAAAATATAAAACTGATGAAACAGGAAATGCTCAAAACGTAGACAGTGGGAAGACTCAGCCTTCCTGTTTTTAAGTCGGCATTGTGTCTCTTATATTTAATTCCGATGCTATTTCTGTGTGTCATCGTCACTGTGAAGGCCCAATGGATACAGTAAACCTGCAGAGGTGCATCCGAATGTAAAACTGGTAACACTAAACGCTCAAATCATAGACAATAGAAAGACACACTCACCCTGTACTTTAGTCGACATTGTGTCTCTTCTATTTAATTCCGATGCAATTTCTGTGTTTCATCGTCAATGGGAAACTCGAAGGGAAACAGTATACCTGCAGAGGTACATCGGAATGTAAAACTGGTGACACAGGAGACGCTCAAAACATAGACCGTTGGAAGACTCAGTTTTCTTGTACTTAAGTCGGCGTTGTGTCTCTTATATTTAATTCCGATCCAATGTCTCTGTTTCATCGTCAATGGGAAGGTCCAATAGATACACTAAACCTGCAGAGGTGCATCGGAATGTAAAACTGGTGACGCAGGAATCGCTCAAAACATGGACAGTAGGAAGACTAAGTCTTTCTGTACTTAAGTCGGCATTGTGTCTCTTATATTTAATCCCGATGCAATTTCTGTGTTTCATCGCCAATGCGAATATCCAAGGGATACAGTAAACCTGCAGAGGTGCATCGGAATGTAAAACTGGTGACACAGGAAACGCTCAAAACATAGACAGTAGGAAGACTCAGCCTTCCTGTTCTTAAGTCGGCATTCTTTCTCTGATATTTAATTCCGATGCAATTTCTGTGTTTCATCGTCACTGTGAAGGTCCAAGGGATTCAGGAAAATCTGCAGAGGTGCATCGGAATGTAAAACTGGTGACACAGGAAACGCTCAAAACATAGACAGTAGGAAGACTCAGCCTTCCTGTTCTTAAGTCGGCATTTTGTCTCTTATATTTAATTCCGATGCTATTTCTGTGTTTCATCGTCAATGGGAAGGTCCAATGGATACAGTAAACCTGCAGAGGTGTATCGGAATGTAAAACTGGTGACACAGGAAACGCTCAAAACATAGACAGTAGGAAGACTCAGCCGTCCTGTTCTTATGTCGGCATTGTTTCTCTGATATTTAATTCCGATGCAATTTCTGTGTTTCGTCGTCAATGGAAAGGTCCAAGGGATACAGTAAACCCGCAGAGGTGCATCGGAATGTAAAACTGGTGACACAGGATGCGCTCAAATCATAGACCGCAAGAAGACTCAGTTTTCTTGTACTTAAGTCGGAATTGTGTCTCTTATATTTAATTCCGATGCAATTTCTGTGTTTCACCGTCACTGTGAAGGTCCAAGGGATACAGTAAACCTGCAGAGGTGCATCAAAATATAAAACTGATGAAACAGGAAATGCTCAAAACGTAGACAGTGTGAAGACTCAGCCTTCCTGTTTTTAAGTCGGCATTGTGTCTCTTATATTTAATTCCGATGCTATTTCTGTGTGTCATCGTCACTGTGAAGGCCCAATGGATACAGTAAACCTGCAGAGGTGCATCCGAATGTAAAACTGGTAACACTAAACGCTCAAATCATAGACAATAGAAAGACACACTCACCCTGTACTTTAGTCGACATTGTGTCTCTTCTATTTAATTCCGATGCAATTTCTGTGTTTCATCGTCAATGGGAAACTCGAAGGGAAACAGTATACCTGCAGAGGTACATCGGAATGTAAAACTGGTGACACAGGAGACGCTCAAAACATAGACCGTTGGAAGACTCAGTTTTCTTGTACTTAAGTCGGCGTTGTGTCTCTTATATTTAATTCCGATGCAATGTCTCTGTTTCATCGTCAATGGGAAGGTCCAATAGATACACTAAACTTGCAGAGGTGCATCGGAATGTAAAACTGGTGACGCAGGAATCGCTCAAAACATGGACAGTAGGAAGACTCAGTCTTTCTGTACTTAAGTCGGCATTGTGTCTCTTATATTTAATCCCGATGCAATTTCTGTGTTTCATCGTCATTGCGAAGATCCAAGGGATACAGTAAACCTGCAGAGGTGCATCGGAATGTAAAACTGGTGACACAGGAAACGCTCAAAACATAGACAGTAGGAAGACTCAGCCTTCCTGTTCTTAAGTCGGCATTGTTTCTCTGATATTTAATTCCGATGCAATTTCTGTGTTTCATCGTCACTGTGAAGGTCCAAGGGATACAGGAAAATCTGCAGAGGTGCATCGGAATGTATAACTGGTGACACAGGAAACGCTCAAAACATAGACAGTAGGAAGACTCAGCCTTCCTGTTGTTAAGTCGGCATTTTGTCTCTTATATTTAATTCCGATGCTATTTCTGTGTTTCATCGTCAATGGGAAGGTCCAATGGATACAGTAAACCTGCAGAGGTGTATCGGAATGTAAAACTGGTGACACAGGAAACGCTCAAAACATAGACAGTAGGAAGACTCAGCCGTCCTGTTCTTATGTCGGCATTGTTTCTCTGCTATTTAACTCCGATGCAATTTCTGTGTTTCGTCGTCAATGGAAAGGTCCAAGGGATACAGTAAACCCACAGAGGTGCATCGGAATGTAAAACTGGTGACACAGGATGCGCTCAAATCATAGACCGCAAGAAGACTCAGTTTTCTTGTACTTAAGTCGGAATTGTGTCTCCTATATTTAATTCCGATGCAATTTCTGTGTTTCACCGTCACTGTGAAGGTCCAAGGGATACAGTAAACCTGCAGAGGTGCATCAAAATATAAAACTGATGAAACAGGAAATGCTCAAAACGTAGACAGTGGGAAGACTCAGCCTTCCTGTTCTTAAGTCGGCATTGTGTCTCTTATATTTAATTCCGATGCAATTTCTGTGTTTCATCGTCACTGTGAGGGTCCAATGGATACAGTAAACCTGCAGAGGTGCATCCGAATGTAAAACTGGTGACACAGGAAACGTTCAAATCATAGACAGTAGGAAGACTCAGTCTTCCTGTACTTAAGTCTGCATTGTGTCTCTTATATTTAATTCCGATGCAATTTCTGTGTTTCATCGTCAATGGGAAAGTCGAAGGGAAACAGTATACCTGCAGAGGTGCATCGGAATGTAAAACTGGTGACACAGGAAACGCTCAAAACATAGTCAGTAGGAAGACTCAGCCCTCCTGTTCTTAAGTCGGCATTGTTTCTCTGATATTTAATTCCGATGCAATTTCTGTGTTTCATCGTCACTGTGAAGGTCCAAGGGATACAGGAAAATCTGCAGAGGTGCATCGGAATGTAAAACTGGTGACACAGGAAACGCTCAAAACATAGACAGTAGGAAGACTCAGCCTTCCTGTTCTTAAGTCGGCATTTTGTCTCTTATATTTAATTCCGATGCTGTTTCTGTGTGTCATCGTCACTGTGAAGGCCCAATGGATACAGTAAACCTGCAGAGGTGCATCCGAATGTTAAACTGGTGACACACTAAACGCTCAAATCATAGACAATAGAAAGACACACTCACCCTGTACTTTAGTCGACATTGTGTCTCTTCTATTTAATTCCGATGCAATTTCTGTGTTTCATCGTCAATGGGAAACTCGAAGGGAAACAGTATACCTGCAGAGGTACATCGGAATGTAAAACTGGTGACACAGGAGACGCTCAAAACATAGACCGTTGGAAGACTCAGTTTTCTTGTTCTTAAGTCGGCGTTGTGTCTCTTATATTTAATTCCGATGCAATGTCTCTGTTTCATCGTCAATGGGAAGGTCCAATAGATACACTAAACCTGCAGAGGTGCATCGGAATGTAAAACTGGTGACGCAGGAATCGCTCAAAACATGGACAGTAGGAAGACTCAGTCTTTCTGTGCTTAAGTCGGCATTGTGTCTCTTATATTTAATCCCGATGCAATTTCTGTGTTTCATCGTCAATGCGAAGATCCAAGGGATACAGTAAACCTGCAGAGGTGCATCGGAATGTAAAACTGGTGACACAGGAAACGCTCAAAACATAGACAGTAGGAAGACTCAGCCTTCCTGTTCTTAAGTCGGCATTGTTTCTCTGATATTTAATTCCGATGCAATTTCTGTGTTTCATCGTCACTGTGAAGGTCCAAGGGATACAGGAAAATCTGCAGAGGTGCATCGGAATGTAAAACTGGTGACACAGGAAACGCTCAAAACATAGACAGTAGGAAGACTCAGCCTTCCTGTTCTTAAGTCGGCATTCTTTCTCTGATATTTAATTCCGATGCAATTTCTGTGTTTCATCGTCACTGTGAAGGTCCAAGGGATACAGGAAAATCTGCAGAGGTGCATCGGAATGTAAAACTGGTGACACAGGAAACGCTCAAAACATAGACAGTAGGAAGACTCAGCCTTCCTGTTCTTAAGTCGGCATTTTGTCTCTTATATTTAATTCCGATGCTATTTCTGTGTTTCATCGTCAATGGGAAGGTCCAATGGATACAGTAAACCTGCAGAGGTGTATCGGAATGTAAAACTGGTGACACAGGAAACGCTCAAAACATAGACAGTAGGAAGACTCAGCCGTCCTGTTCTTATGTCGGCATTGTTTCTCTGCTATTTAACTCCGATGCAATTTCTGTGTTTCGTCGTCAATGGAAAGGTCCAAGGGATACAGTAAACCCGCAGAGGTGCATCGGAATGTAAAACTGGTGACACAGGATGCGCTCAAATCATAGACCGCAAGAAGACTCAGTTTTCTTGTACTTAAGTCGGAATTGTGTCTCTTATATTTAATTCCGATGCAATTTCTGTGTTTCACCGTCACTGTGAAGGTCCAAGGGATACAGTAAACCTGCAGAGGTGCATCCGAATGTAAAACTGGTGACACAGGAAACGTTCAAAACATAGACAGTAGGAAGACTCAGTCTTCCTGTACTTAAGTCAGCATTGTGTCTCTTATATTTAATTCCGATGCAATTTCTGTGTTTCATCGTCAATGGGAAAGTCGAAGGGAAACAGTATACCTGCAGAGGTGCATCGGAATGTAAAACTGGTGACACAGGAAACGCTCAAAACATAGACAGTAGGAAGACTCAGCCCTCCTGTTGTTAAGTCTGCATTGTTTCTCAGATATTTAATTCCGATGCAATTTCTGTGTTTCATCGTCACTGTGTAGGTCCAAGGGATACAGGAAAATCTGCAGAGGTGCATCGGAATGTAAAACTGGTGACACAGGAAACGCTCAAAACATAGACAGTAGGAAGACTCAGCCTTCCTGTTCTTAAGTCGGCATTTTGTCTCTTATATTGAATTCCGATGCAATTTCTGTGTTTCACCGTCACTGTGAAGGTCCAAGGGATACAGTAAACCTGCAGAGGTGCATCAAAATATAAAACTGATGAAACAGGAAATGCTCAAAACGTAGACAGTGGGAAGACTCAGCCTTCCTGTTTTTAAGTCGGCATTGTGTCTCTTATATTTAATTCCGATGCTGTTTCTGTGTGTCATCGTCACTGTGAAGGCCCAATGGATACAGTAAACCTGCAGAGGTGCATCTGAATGTAAAACTGGTGACACACTAAACGCTCAAATCATAGACAATAGAAAGACACACTCACCCTGAACTTTAGTCGACATTGTGTCTCTTCTATTTAATTCCGATGCAATTTCTGTGTTTCATCGTCAATGGGAAACTCGAAGGGAAACAGTATACCTGCAGAGGTACATCGGAATGTAAAACTGGTGACACAGGAGACGCTCAAAACATAGACCGTTGGAAGACTCAGTTTTCTTGTACTTAAGTCGGCGTTGTGTCTCTTATATTTAATTCCGATGCAATGTCTCTGTTTCATCGTCAATGGGAAGGTCCAATAGATACACTAAACCTGCAGAGGTGCATCGGAATGTAAAACTGGTGACGCAGGAATCGCTCAAAACATGGACAGTAGGAAGACTCAGTCTTTCTGTACTTAAGTCGGCATTGTGTCTCTTATATTTAATCCCGATGCAATTTCTGTGTTTCATCGTCAATGCGAAGATCCAAGGGATACAGTAAACCTGCAGAGGTGCATCGGAATGTAAAACTGGTGACACAGGAAACGCTCAAAACATAGACAGTAGGAAGACTCAGCCTTCCTGATCTTAAGTCGGCATTCTTTCTCTGATATTTAATTCCGATGCAATTTCTGTGTTTCATCGTCACTGTGAAGGTCCAAGGGATACAGGAAAATCTGCAGAGGTGCATCGGAATGTAAAACTGGTGACACAGGAAACGCTCAAAACATAGACAGTAGGAAGACTCAGCCTTCCTGTTCTTAAGTCGGCATTTTGTCTCTTATATTTAATTCCGATGCTATTTCTGTGTTTCATCGTCAATGGGAAGGTCCAATGGATACAGTAAACCTGCAGAGGTGTATCGGAATGTAAAACTGGTGACACAGGAAACGCTCAAATCATAGACAGTAGGAAGACTCAGCCGTCCTGTTCTTATGTCGGCATTGTTTCTCTGATATTTAATTCCGATGCAATTTCTGTGTTTCGTCGTCAATGGAAAGGTCCAAGGGATACAGTAAACCCGCAGAGGTGCATCGGAATGTAAAACTGGTGACACAGGATGCGCTCAAATCATAGACCGCAAGAAGACTCAGTTTTCTTGTACTTAAGTCGGAATTGTGTCTCTTCTATTTAATTCCGATGCAATTTCTGTGTTTCACCGTCACTGTGAAGGTCCAAGGGATACAGTAAACCTGCAGAGGTGCATCAAAATATAAAACTGATGAAACAGGAAATGCTCAAACGTAGACAGTGGGAAGACTCAGCCTTCCTGTTCTTAAGTCGGCATTGTGACTCTTATATTTAATTCCGATGCAATTTCTGTGTTTCATCGTCACTGTGAAGGTCCAATGGATACAGTAAACCTGCAGAGGTGCATCCGAATGTAAAACTGGTGACACAGGAAACGTTCAAAACATAGACAGTAGGAAGACTCAGTCTTCCTGTACTTAAGTCAGCATTGTGTCTCTTATATTTAATTCCGATGCAATTTCTGTGTTTCATCGTCAATGGGAAAGTCGAAGGGAAACAGTATACCTGCAGAGGTGCATCGGAATGTAAAACTGGTGACACAGGAAACGCTCAAAACATAGATAGTAGGAAGACTCAGTCTTCCTGTACTTAAGTCGGCATTGTGTCTCTTCTATTTAATTCCGATGCAATTTCTGTGTTTCATCGTCACTGTGAAGGTCCAAGGGATACAGGAAAATCTGCAGAGGTGCATCGGAATGTAAAACTGGTGACACAGGAAACGCTCAAAACATAGACAGTAGGAAGACTCAGCCTTCCTGTTCTTAAGTCGGCATTTTGTCTCTTATATTTAATTCCGATGCTATTTCTGTGTTTCATCGTCAATGGGAAGGTCCAATGGATACAGTAAACCTGCAGGGGTGCATCGGAATGGAAAACTGGTGACACTGGAAACGCTCAAAACATAGACCGTAAGAAGACTCAGTTTTCTTGTACTTAGGTCGGCGTTGTGTGTCTTATATTTAATTCCGATGTAATTTCTGTGTTTCATCGTCAATGGAAGGTCCAATGGAAACAGTAAACCAGCAGAGGTGCATCGGAATGTAAAACTGGTGACACAGGAAACGCTCAAAACATAGACAATAGAAAGACACACTCTCCCTGTACTTCAGTCGACATTGTGTCTCTTCCATTTAATTCCGATGCAATTTCTGTGTTTCATCGACAATGGGAAACTCGAAGGGAAACAGTATACCTGCAGAGGTACACCGGAATGTAAAACTGGTGACACAGGAGACGCACAAAGCATAGACAGTAGGAAGACTCAGTCTTCTTGTACATAAGTCGGCATTGTGTCTCTTATATTTAATTCCGATGCAATTTCTGTGTTTCATCGTCACTGTGAAGGTCCAAGGGATACAGTAAACATGCAGAGGTGCATCGGACTGTATAACTGGTGACACAGGAAACGCTCCAAACATAGACAGTAGGAAGACTCAGTCTTCCTGTACTTAAGACGTCATTGTGTCTCTTATATTTAATTCCGATGCAATTTCTGTGTTTCATCGCCAATGGGAAGGTCCAAGGGACACAGTAAACCTGCAGAGGTGCATCGGAATTTAAAACTGGTGACACTGGAAACGCTCAAAACATAGACCGTTGGAAGACTCAGTTTACTTGTACTTAAGTTGGCGTTGTGTCTCTTACATTTAATTCCGATGTAATTTCTGTGTTTCATCGTCAATGGGAAGGTCCAATGGATACAGTAAACCTGCAGAGGTGCATCGGATTGTAAAACTGGTGACGCAGGAATCGCTCAAATCATAGACAGTAGGAAGACTCAATGTTCCTGTACTTAATGCGGCATTGTGTCTCTTACATTTAATTCCGAGGCAATGTCTCTGTTTCATCGTCAATGGGAAGGTCCAATAGATACACTAAACCTGCAGAGGTGCATCGGAATGTAAAACTGGTGACGCAGGAATCGCTCAAAATATGGACAGTAGGAAGACTCAGTCTTTCTGTACTTAAGTCGGCATTGTGTCTCTTATATTTAATCCCGATGCAATTTCTGTGTTTCATCGTCAATGCGAAGATCCAAGGGATACAGTAAACCTGCAGAGGTGCATCGGAATGTAAAACTGGTGACACAGGAAACGCTCAAAACATAGACAGTAGGAAGACTCAGCCTTCCTGTTCTTATGTCGGCATTGTTTCTCTGATATTTAATTCCGATGCAATATCTGTGTTTCGTCGTCAATGGAAAGGTCCAAGGGATACAGTAGACCCGCAGAGGTGCATCGGAATGTAAAACTGGTGACACAGAATGCGCTCAAATCATAGACCGTAAGAAGACTCAGTTTTCTTGTACTTAAGTCGGCATTGTGTCTCTTATATTTAATCCCGATGCAATTTCTGTGTTTCATCGTCAATGCGAAGATCCAAGGGATACAGTAAACCTGCAGAGGTGCATCGGAATGTAAAACTGGTGACACAGGAAACGCTCAAAACATAGACAGTAGGAAGACTCTGCCTTCCTGTTCTTAAGTCGGCATTCTTTCTCTGATATTTAATTCCGATGCAATTTCTGTGTTTCATCGTCACTGTGAAGGTCCAAGGGATACAGGAAAATATGCAGAGGTGCATCGGAATGTAAAACTGGTGACACAGGAAACAAAACATAGACAGTAGGAAGACTCAGACTTCCTGTTCTTAAGTCGGCATTTTGTCTCTTATATTTAATTTCGATGCTATTTCTGTGTTTCATCGTCAATGGGAAGGTCCAATGGATACAGTAAACCTGCAGAGGTGTATCGGAATGTAAAACTGGTGACACAGGAAACGCTCAAAACATAGACAGTAGGAAGACTCAGCCGTCCTGTTCTTATGTCGGCATTGTTTCTCTGATATTTAATTCCGATGCAATTTCTGTGTTTCGTCGTCAATGGAAAGGTCCAAGGGATACAGTAAACCCGCAGAGGTGCATCGGAATGTAAAACTGGTGACACAGGATGCGCTCAAATCATAGACCGCAAGAAGACTCAGTTTTCTTGTACTTAAGTCGGAATTGTGCCTCTTATATTTAATTCCGATGCAATTTCTGTGTTTCACCGTCACTGTGAAGGTCCAAGGGATACAGTAAACCTGCAGAGGTGCATCAAAATATAAAACTGATGAAACAGGAAATGCTCAAAACGTAGACAGTGGGAAGACTCAGCCATCCTGTTCTTAAGTCGGCATTGTGTCTCTTACATTTAATTCCGATGCAATTTCTGTGTTTCATCGTCACTGTGAAGTTCCAATGGATACAGTAAACCTGCAGAGGTGCATCCGAATGTAAAACTGGTGACACAGGAAACGTTCAAATCATAGACAGTAGGAAGACTCAGTCTTCCTGTACTTAAGTCTGCATTGTGTCTCTTATATTTAATTCCGATGCAATTTCTGTGTTTCATCGTCAATGGGAAAGTCGAAGGGAAACAGTATACCTGCAGAGGTGAATCGGAATGTAAAACTGGTGACACTGGAAACGCTCAAAACATAGACAGTAGGAAGACTCAGCCCTCCTGTTCTTAAGTCGGCATTGTTTCTCAGATATTTAATTCCGATGCAATTTCTGTGTTTCATCGTCACTGTGAAGGTCCAAGGGATACAGGAAAATCTGCAGAGGTGCATCGGAATGTAAAACTGGTGACACAGGAAACGCTCAAAACATAGACAGTAGGAAGACTCAGCCTTCCTGTTCTTAAGTCGGCATTTTGTCTCTTATATTTAATTCCGATGTAATTTCTGTGTTTCACCGTCACTGTGAAGGTCCAAGCGATACAGTAAACCTGCAGAGGTGCATCAAAATATAAAACTGATGAAACAGGAAATGCTCAAAACGTAGACAGTGGGAAGACTCAGCCTTCCTGTTTTTAAGTCGGCATTGTGTCTCTTATATTTAATTCCGATGCTGTTTCTGTGTGTCATCGTCACTGTGAAGGCCCAATGGATACAGTAAACCTGCAGAGGTGCATCCGAATGTAAAACTGGTGACACAGGAGACGCTCAAATCATAGACAATAGAAAGACACACTCACCCTGTACTTTAGTCGACATTGTGTCTCTTATATTTAATTCCGATGCAATTTCTGTGTTTCATCGTCAATGGGAAAGTCGAAGGGAAACAGTATACCTGCAGAGGTACATCGGAATGTAAAACTGGTGACACAGGAGACGCTCAAAACATAGACCGTTGGAAGACTCAGTTTTCTTGTACTTAAGTCGGCGTTGTGTCTCTTATATTTAATTCCGATGCAATGTCTCTGTTTCATCGTCAATGGGAAGGTCCAATAGATACACTAAACCTGCAGAGGTGCATCGGAATGTAAAACTGGTGACGCAGGAATCGCTCAAAGCATGGACAGTAGGAAGACTCAGTCTTTCTGTACTTAGGTCGGCATTGTTTCTCTGATATTTAATTCCGATGCAAATTCTGTGTTTCATCGTCAATGCGAAGATCCAAGGGATTCAGTAAACCTGCAGAGGTGCATCGGAATGTAAAACTGGTGACACAGGAAACGCTCAAAACATAGACAGTAGGAAGACTCAGACTTCCTGTTCTTAAGTCGGCATTGTTTCTCTGATATTTAATTCCGATGCAATTTCTGTGTTTCATCGTCACTGTGAAGGTCCAAGGGATACAGGAAAATCTGCAGAGGTGCATCGGAATGTAAAACTGGTGACACAGGAAACGCTCAAAACATAAACAGTAGGAAGACTCAGCCTTCCTGTTCTTAAGTCGGCATTTTGTCTCTTATATTTAATTCCGATGCTATTTCTGTGTTTCATCGTCAATGGGAAGGTCCAATGGATACAGTAAACCTGCAGAGGTGTATCCGAATGTAAAACTGGTGACACAGGAAACGCTCAAAACATAGACAGTAGGAAGACTCATCCTTCCTGTTCTTATGTCGGCATTGTTTCTCTGATATTTAATTCCGATGCAATTTCTGTGTTTCCTCGTCAATGGAAAGGTCCAAGGGATACAGTAAACCCGCAGAGGTGCATCGGAATGTAAAACTGGTGACACAGGATGCGCTCAAATCATAGACCGCAAGAAGACTCAGTTTTCTTGTACTTAAGTCGGAATTGTGTCTCTTATATTTAATTCCGATGCAATTTCTGTGTTTCACCATCACTGTGAAGGTCCAAGGGATACAGTAAACCTGCAGAGGTGCATCAAAATATAAAACTGATGAAACAGGAAATGCTCAAAACGTAGACAGTGGGAAGACTCAGCCTTCCTGTTCTTAAGTCGGCATTGTGTCTCTTATATTTAATTCCGATGCAATTTCTGTGTTTCATCGTCACTGTGAGGGTCCAATGGATACAGTAAACCTGCAGAGGTGCATCCGAATGTAAAACTGGTGACACAGGAAACGTTCAAACCATAGACAGTAGGAAGACTCAGTCTACCTGTACTTAAGTCTGCATTGTGTCTCTTATATTTAATTCCGATGCAATTTCTGTGTTTCATCGTCAATGGGAAAGTCGAAGGGAAACAGTATACCTGCAGAGGTGCATCGGAATGTAAAACTGGTGACACAGGAAACGCTCAAAGCATAGAGAGTAGGAAGACTCAGTCTTCCTGTACTTAAGTCGGCATTGTGTCTCTTATATTTAATTCCGATGCAATTTCTGTGTTTCATCGTCACTGTGAAGGTCCAAGGGATACAGGAAAATCTGCAGAGGTGCATCGGAATGTAAAACTGGTGACACAGGAAACGCTCAAAGCATAGACAGTAGGAAGACTCAGCCTTCCTGTTCTTAAGTCGGCATTTTGTCTCTTATATTTAATTCCGATGCTATTTCTGTGTTTCATCGTCAATGGGAAGGTCCAATGGATACAGTAAACCTGCAGGGGTGCATCGGAATGGAAAACTGGTGACACTGGAAACGCTCAAAACATAGACCGTAAGAAGACTCAGTTTTCTTGTACTTAAGTCCGCGTTGTGTGTCTTATATTTAATTCCGATGTAATTTCTGTGTTTCATCGTCAATGGAAGGTCCAATGGAAACAGTAAACCAGCAGAGGTGCATCGGAATGTAAAACTGGTGACACAGGAAACGCTCAAATCATAGACAATAGAAAGACACACTCTCCCTGTACTTCAGTCGACATTGTGTCTCTTCCATTTAATTCCGATGCAATTTCTGTGTTTCATCGACAATGGGAAACTCGAAGGGAAACAGTATACCTGCAGAGGTACATCGGAATGTAAAACTGGTGACACAGGAGACGCACAAAGCATAGACAGTAGGAAGACTCAGTCTTCTTGTACATAAGTCGGCATTGTGTCTCTTATATTTAATTCCGATGCAATTTCTGTGTTTCATCGTCACTGTGAAGGTCCAAGGGATACAGTAAACATGCAGAGGTGCATCGGACTGTATAACTGGTGACACAGGAAACGCTCCAAACATAGACAGTAGGAAGACTCAGTCTTCCTGTACTTAAGACGTCATTGTGTCTCTTATATTTAATTCCGATGCAATTTCTGTGTTTCATCGCCAATGGGAAGGTCCAAGGGACACAGTAAACCTGCAGAGGTGCATCGGAATTTAAAACTGGTGACACTGGAAACGCTCAAAACATAGACCGTTGGAAGACTCAGTTTACTTGTACTTAAGTTGGCGTTGTGTCTCTTACATTTAATTCCGACGTAATTTCTGTGTTTCATCGTCAATGGGAAGGTCCAATGGATACAGTAAACCTGCAGAGGTGCATCGGATTGTAAAACTGGTGACGCAGGAATCGCTCAAATCATAGACAGTAGGAAGACTCAATGTTCCTGTACTTAATGCGGCATTGTGTCTCTTACATTTAATTCCGAGGCAATGTCTCTGTTTCATCGTCAATGGGAAGGTCCAATAGATACACTAAACCTGCAGAGGTGCATCGGAATGTAAAACTGGTGACGCAGGAATCGCTCAAAACATGGGCAGTAGGAAGACTCAGTCTTTCTGTACTTAAGTCGGCATTGTGTCTCTTATATTTAATCCCGATGCAATTTCTGTGTTTCATCGACAATGCGAAGATCCAAGGGATACAGTAAACCTGCAGAGGTGCATCGGAATGTAAAACTGGTGACACAGGAAACGCTCAAAACATAGACAGTAGGAAGACTCAGCGTTCCTGTTCGTATGTCAGCATTGTTTCTCTGATATTTAATTCCGATGCAATATCTGTGTTTCGTCGTCAATGGAAAGGTCCAAGGGATACAGTAGACCCGCAGAGGTGCATCGGAATGTAAAACTGGTGACACAGAATGCGCTCAAATCATAGACCGTAAGAAGACTCAGTTTTCTTGTACTTAAGTCGGCATTGTGTCTCTTATATTTAATCCCGATGCAATTTCTGTGTTTCATCGTCAATGCGAAGATCCAAGGGATACAGTAAACCTGCAGAGGTGCATCGGAATGTAAAACTGGTGACACAGGAAACGCTCAAAACATAGAGAGTAGGAAGACTCAGCCTTCCTGTTCTTAAGTCGGCATTCTTTCTCTGATATTTAATTCCGATGCAATTTCTGTGTTTCATCGTCACTGTGAAGGTCCAAGGGATACAGGAAAATCTGCAGAGGTGCATCGGAATGTAAAACTGGTGACACAGGAAACGCTCAAAACATAGACAGTAGGAAGACTCGGCCTTCCTGTTCTTAAGTCGGCATTTTGTCTCTTATATTTAATTCCGATGCTATTTCTGTGTTTCATCGTCAATGGGAAGGTCCAATGGATACAGTAAACCTGCAGAGGTGTATCGGAATGTAAAACTGGTGACACAGGAAACGCTCAAAACATAGACAGTAGGAAGACTCAGCCGTCCTGTTCTTATGTCGGCATTGTTTCTCTGATATTTAATTCCGATGCAATTTCTGTGTTTCGTCGTCAATGGAGAGGTCCAAGGGATACAGTAAACCCGCAGAGGTGCATCGTAATGTAAAACTGGTGACACAGGATGCGCTCAAATCATAGACCGCAAGAAGACTCAGTTTTCTTGTACTTAAGTCGGAATTGTGTCTCTTATATTTAATTCCGATGCAATTTCTGTGTTTCACCGTCACTGTGAAGGTCCAAGGGATACAGTAAACCTGCAGAGGTGCATCAAAATATAAAACTGATGAAACAGGAAATGCTCAAAACGTAGACAGTGGGAAGACTCAGCCTTCCTGTTCTTAAGTCGGCATTGTGTCTCTTATATTTAATTCCGATGCAATTTCTGTGTTTCATCGTCACTGTGAAGGTCCAATGGATACAGTAAACCTGCAGAGGTGCATCCGAATGTAAAACTGGTGACACAGGAAACGTTCAAATCATAGACAGTAGGAAGACTCAGTCTTCCTGTACTTAAGTCTGCATTGTGTCTCTTATATTTAATTCCGATGCAATTTCTGTGTTTCATCGTCAATGGGAAAGTCGAAGGGAAACAGTATACCTGCAGAGGTGCATCGGAATGTAAAACTGGTGACACAGGAAACGCTCAAAACATAGACAGTAGGAAGACTCAGCCCTCCTGTTCTTAAGTCGGCATTGTTTCTCTGATATTTAATTCCGATGCAATTTCTGTGTTTCATCGTCACTGTGAAGGTCCAAGGGATACAGGAAAATCTGCAGAGGTGCATCGGAATGTAAAACTGGTGACACAGGAAACGCTCAAAACATAGACAGTAGGAAGACTCAGCCTTCCTGTTCTTAAGTCGGCATTTTGTCTCTTATATTTAATTCCGATGCAATTTCTGTGTTTCACCGTCACTGTGAAGGTCCAAGCGATACAGTAAACCTGCAGAGGTGCATCAAAATATAAAACTGATGAAACAGGAAATGCTCAAAACGTAGACAGTGGGAAGACTCAGCCTTCCTGTTTTTAAGTCGGCATTGTGTCTCTTATATTTAATTCCGATGCTGTTTCTGTGTGTCATCGTCACTGTGAAGGCCCAATGGATACAGTAAACCTGCAGAGGTGCATCCGAATGTAAAACTGGTGACACACTAAACGCTCAAATCATAGACAATAGAAAGACACACTCACCCTGTACTTTAGTCGACATTGTGTCTCTTCTATTTAATTCCGATGCAATTTCTGTGTTTCATCGTCAATGGGAAACTCGAAGGGAAACAGTATACCTGCAGAGGTACATCGGAATGTAAAACTGGTGACACAGGAGACGCTCAAAACATAGACCGTTGGAAGACTCAGTTTTCTTGTTCTTAAGTCGGCGTTGTGTCTCTTATATTTAATTCCGATGCAATGTCTCTGTTTCATCGTCAATGGGAAGGTCCAATAGATACACTAAACCTGCAGAGGTGCATCGGAATGTAAAACTGGTGACGCAGGAATCGCTCAACTATGGACAGTAGGAAGACTCAGTCTTTCTGTACTTAAGTCGGCATTGTGTCTCTTATATTTAATCCCGATGCAATTTCTGTGTTTCATCGTCAATGCGAAGATCCAAGGGATACAGTAAACCCGCAGAGGTGCATCGGAATGTAAAACTGGTGACACAGGATGCGCTCAAATCATAGACCGCAAGAAGACTCAGTTTTCTTGTACTTAAGTCGGAATTGTGTCTCTTATATTTAATTCCGATGCAATGTCTGTGTTTCACCGTCACTGTGAAGGTCCAAGGGATACAGTAAACCTGCAGAGGTGCATCAAAATATAAAACTGATGAAACAGGAAATGCTCAAAACGTAGACAGTGGGAAGACTCAGCCTTCCTGTTCTTAAGTCGGCATTGTGTCTCTTATATTTAATTCCGATGCAATTTCTGTGTTTCATCGTCACTGTGAAGGTCCAATGGATACAGTAAACCTGCAGAGGTGCATCCGAATGTAAAACTGGTGACACAGGAAACGTTCAAAACATAGACAGTAGGAAGCCTCAGTCTTCCTGTACTTAAGTCAGCATTGTGTCTCTTATATTTAATTCCGATGCAATTTCTGTGTTTCATCGTCAATGGGAAAGTCGAAGGGAAACAGTATACCTGCAGAGGTGCATCGGAATGTAAAACTGGTGACACAGGAAACGCTCAAAACATAGACAGTAGGAAGACTCAGCCCTCCTGTTCTTAAGTCGCATTGTTTCTCAGATATTTAATTCCGATGCAATTTCTGTGTTTCATCGTCACTGTGAAGGTCCAAGGGATACAGGAAAAGCTGCAGAGGTGCATCGGAATGTAAAACTGGTGACACAGGAAACGCTCAAAACATAGACAGCAGGAAGACTCAGCCTTCCTGTTCTTATCTCGGCATTCTTTCTCTGATATTTAATTCCGATGCAATTTCTGTGTTTCATCGTCACTGTGAAGGTCCAAGGGATACAGGAAAATCTGCAGAGGTGCATCGGAATGTAAAACTGGTGACACAGGAAACGCTCAAAACATAGACAGTAGGAAGACTCAGCCTTCCTGTTCTTAAGTCGGCATTTTGTCTCTTATATTTAATTCCGATGCTATTTCTGTGTTTCATCGTCAATGGGAAGGTCCAATGGATACAGTAAACCTGCAGAGGTGTATCGGAATGTAAAACTGGTGACACAGGAAACGCTCAAAACATAGACCGTAGGAAGACTCAGCCGTCCTGTTCTTATGTCGGCATTGTTTCACTGATATTTAATTCCGATGCAATTTCTGTGTTTCGTCGTCAATGGAAAGGTCCAAGGGATACAGTAAACCCGCAGAGGTGCATCGGAATGTAAAACTGGTGACACAGGATGCGCTCAAATCATAGACCGCAAGAAGACTCAGTTTTCTTGTACTTAAGTCGGAATTGTGTCTCTTATATTTAATTCCGATGCAATGTCTGTGTTTCACCGTCACTGTGAAGGTCCATGGGGTACAGTAAACCTGCAGAGGTGCATCAAAATATAAAACTGATGAAACAGGAAATGCTCAAAACGTAGACAGTGGGAAGACTCAGCCTTCCTGTTCTTAAGTCGGCATTGTGTCTCTTATATTTAATTCCGATGCAATTTCTGTGTTTCATCGTCACTGTGAAGGTCCAATGGATACAGTAAACCTGCAGAGGTGCATCCGAATGTAAAACTGGTGACACAGGAAACGTTCAAAACATAGACAGTAGGAAGACTCAGTCTTCCTTTACTTAAGTCAGCATTGTGTCTCTTATATTTAATTCCGATGCAATTTCTGTGTTTCATCGTCAATGGGAAAGTCGAAGGGAAACAGTATACCTGCAGAGGTGCATCGGAATGTAAAACTGGTGAGACAGGAAACGCTCAAAACATAGACAGTAGGAAGACTCAGCCCTCCTGTTCTTAAGTCGGCATTGTTTCTCAGATATTTAATTCCGATGCAATTTCTGTGTTTCATCGTCACTGTGAAGGTCCAAGGGATACAGGAAAATCTGCAGAGGTGCATCGGAATGTAAAACTGGTGACACAGGAAACGCTCAAAACATAGACAGTAGGAAGACTCAGCCTTCCTGTTCTTAAGTCGGCATTTTGTCTCTTATATTTAATTCCGATGCAATTTCTGTGTTTCACCGTCACTGTGAAGGTCCAAGGGATACAGTAAACCTGCAGAGGTGCATCAAAATATAAAACTGATGAAACAGGAAATGCTCAAAACGTAGACAGTGGGAAGACTCAGCCTTCCTGTTTTTAAGTCGGCATTGTGTCTCTTATATTTAATTCCGATGCAATTTCTGTGTTTCATCGTCAATGGGAAACTCGAAGGGAAACAGTATACCTGCAGAGGTACATCGGAATGTAAAACTGGTGACACAGGAGACGCTCAAAACATAGACCGTTGGAAGACTCAGTTTTCTTGTACTTAAGTCGGCGTTGTGTCTCTTATATTTAATTCCGATGCAATGTCTCTGTTTCATCGTCAATGGGAAGGTCCAATAGATACACTAAACCTGCAGAGGTGCATCGGAATGTAAAACTGGTGACGCAGGAATCGCTCAAAACATGGACAGTAGGAAGACTCAGTCTTTCTGTACTTAAGTCGGCATTGTGTCTCTTATATTTAATCCCGATGCAATTTCTGTGTTTCATCGTCAATGCGAAGATCCAAGGGATATAGTAAACCTGCAGAGGTGCATCGGAATGTAAAACTGGTGACACAGGAAACGCTCAAAACATAGACAGTAGGAAGACTCAGCCTTCCTGTTCTTAAGTCGGCATTCTTTCTCTGATATTTAATTCCGATGCAATTTCTGTGTTTCATCGTCACTGTGAAGGTCCAAGGGATACAGGAAAATCTGCAGAGGTGCATCGGAATGTAAAACTGGTGACACAGGAAACGCTCAAAACATAGACAGTAGGAAGACTCAGCCTTCCTGTTCTTAAGTCGGCATTTTGTCTCTTATATTTAATTCCGATGCAATTTCTGTGTTTCACCGTCACTGTGAAGGTCCAAGCGATACAGTAAACCTGCAGAGGTGCATCAAAATATAAAACTGATGAAACAGGAAATGCTCAAAACGTAGACAGTGGGAAGACTCAGCCTTCCTGTTTTTAAGTCGGCATTGTGTCTCTTATATTTAATTCCGATGCTGTTTCTGTGTGTCATCGTCACTGTGAAGGCCCAATGGATACAGTAAACCTGCAGAGGTGCATCCGAATGTAAAACTGGTGACACACTAAACGCTCAAATCATAGACAATAGAAAGACACACTCACCCTGTACTTTAGTCGACATTGTGTCTCTTCTATTTAATTCCGATGCAATTTCTGTGTTTCATCGTCAATGGGAAACTCGAAGGGAAACAGTATACCTGCAGAGGTACATCGGAATGTAAAACTGGTGACACAGGAGACGCTCAAAACATAGACCGTTGGAAGACTCAGTTTTCTTGTTCTTAAGTCGGCGTTGTGTCTCTTATATTTAATTCCGATGCAATGTCTCTGTTTCATCGTCAATGGGAAGGTCCAATAGATACACTAAACCTGCAGAGGTGCATCGGAATGTAAAACTGGTGACGCAGGAATCGCTCAACTATGGACAGTAGGAAGACTCAGTCTTTCTGTACTTAAGTCGGCATTGTGTCTCTTATATTTAATCCCGATGCAATTTCTGTGTTTCATCGTCAATGCGAAGATCCAAGGGATACAGTAAACCCGCAGAGGTGCATCGGAATGTAAAACTGGTGACACAGGATGCGCTCAAATCATAGACCGCAAGAAGACTCAGTTTTCTTGTACTTAAGTCGGAATTGTGTCTCTTATATTTAATTCCGATGCAATGTCTGTGTTTCACCGTCACTGTGAAGGTCCAAGGGATACAGTAAACCTGCAGAGGTGCATCAAAATATAAAACTGATGAAACAGGAAATGCTCAAAACGTAGACAGTGGGAAGACTCAGCCTTCCTGTTCTTAAGTCGGCATTGTGTCTCTTATATTTAATTCCGATGCAATTTCTGTGTTTCATCGTCACTGTGAAGGTCCAATGGATACAGTAAACCTGCAGAGGTGCATCCGAATGTAAAACTGGTGACACAGGAAACGTTCAAAACATAGACAGTAGGAAGCCTCAGTCTTCCTGTACTTAAGTCAGCATTGTGTCTCTTATATTTAATTCCGATGCAATTTCTGTGTTTCATCGTCAATGGGAAAGTCGAAGGGAAACAGTATACCTGCAGAGGTGCATCGGAATGTAAAACTGGTGACACAGGAAACGCTCAAAACATAGACAGTAGGAAGACTCAGCCCTCCTGTTCTTAAGTCGCATTGTTTCTCAGATATTTAATTCCGATGCAATTTCTGTGTTTCATCGTCACTGTGAAGGTCCAAGGGATACAGGAAAAGCTGCAGAGGTGCATCGGAATGTAAAACTGGTGACACAGGAAACGCTCAAAACATAGACAGCAGGAAGACTCAGCCTTCCTGTTCTTATCTCGGCATTCTTTCTCTGATATTTAATTCCGATGCAATTTCTGTGTTTCATCGTCACTGTGAAGGTCCAAGGGATACAGGAAAATCTGCAGAGGTGCATCGGAATGTAAAACTGGTGACACAGGAAACGCTCAAAACATAGACAGTAGGAAGACTCAGCCTTCCTGTTCTTAAGTCGGCATTTTGTCTCTTATATTTAATTCCGATGCTATTTCTGTGTTTCATCGTCAATGGGAAGGTCCAATGGATACAGTAAACCTGCAGAGGTGTATCGGAATGTAAAACTGGTGACACAGGAAACGCTCAAAACATAGACCGTAGGAAGACTCAGCCGTCCTGTTCTTATGTCGGCATTGTTTCACTGATATTTAATTCCGATGCAATTTCTGTGTTTCGTCGTCAATGGAAAGGTCCAAGGGATACAGTAAACCCGCAGAGGTGCATCGGAATGTAAAACTGGTGACACAGGATGCGCTCAAATCATAGACCGCAAGAAGACTCAGTTTTCTTGTACTTAAGTCGGAATTGTGTCTCTTATATTTAATTCCGATGCAATGTCTGTGTTTCACCGTCACTGTGAAGGTCCATGGGGTACAGTAAACCTGCAGAGGTGCATCAAAATATAAAACTGATGAAACAGGAAATGCTCAAAACGTAGACAGTGGGAAGACTCAGCCTTCCTGTTCTTAAGTCGGCATTGTGTCTCTTATATTTAATTCCGATGCAATTTCTGTGTTTCATCGTCACTGTGAAGGTCCAATGGATACAGTAAACCTGCAGAGGTGCATCCGAATGTAAAACTGGTGACACAGGAAACGTTCAAAACATAGACAGTAGGAAGACTCAGTCTTCCTTTACTTAAGTCAGCATTGTGTCTCTTATATTTAATTCCGATGCAATTTCTGTGTTTCATCGTCAATGGGAAAGTCGAAGGGAAACATTATACCTGCAGAGGTGCATCGGAATGTAAAACTGGTGAGACAGGAAACGCTCAAAACATAGACAGTAGGAAGACTCAGCCCTCCTGTTCTTAAGTCGGCATTGTTTCTCAGATATTTAATTCCGATGCAATTTCTGTGTTTCATCGTCACTGTGAAGGTCCAAGGGATACAGGAAAATCTGCAGAGGTGCATCGGAATGTAAAACTGGTGACACAGGAAACGCTCAAAACATAGACAGTAGGAAGACTCAGCCTTCCTGTTCTTAAGTCGGCATTTTGTCTCTTATATTTAATTCCGATGCAATTTCTGTGTTTCACCGTCACTGTGAAGGTCCAAGGGATACAGTAAACCTGCAGAGGTGCATCAAAATATAAAACTGATGAAACAGGAAATGCTCAAAACGTAGACAGTGGGAAGACTCAGCCTTCCTGTTTTTAAGTCGGCATTGTGTCTCTTATATTTAATTCCGATGCAATTTCTGTGTTTCATCGTCAATGGGAAACTCGAAGGGAAACAGTATACCTGCAGAGGTACATCGGAATGTAAAACTGGTGACACAGGAGACGCTCAAAACATAGACCGTTGGAAGACTCAGTTTTCTTGTACTTAAGTCGGCGTTGTGTCTCTTATATTTAATTCCGATGCAATGTCTCTGTTTCATCGTCAATGGGAAGGTCCAATAGATACACTAAACCTGCAGAGGTGCATCGGAATGTAAAACTGGTGACGCAGGAATCGCTCAAAACATGGACAGTAGGAAGACTCAGTCTTTCTGTACTTAAGTCGGCATTGTGTCTCTTATATTTAATCCCGATGCAATTTCTGTGTTTCATCGTCAATGCGAAGATCCAAGGGATATAGTAAACCTGCAGAGGTGCATCGGAATGTAAAACTGGTGACACAGGAAACGCTCAAAACATAGACAGTAGGAAGACTCAGCCTTCCTGTTCTTAAGTCGGCATTCTTTCTCTGATATTTAATTCCGATGCAATTTCTGTGTTTCATCGTCACTGTGAAGGTCCAAGGGATACAGGAAAATCTGCAGAGGTGCATCGGAATGTAAAACTGGTGACACAGGAAACGCTCAAAACATAGACAGTAGGAAGACTCAGCCTTCCTGTTCTTAAGTCGGCATTTTGTCTCTTATATTTAATTCCGATGCTATTTCTGTGTTTCATCGTCAATGGGAAGGTCCAATGGATACAGTAAACCTGCAGAGGTGTATCGGAATGTAAAACTGGTGACACAGGAAACGCTCAAAAGATAGACAGTAGGAAGACTCAGCCGTCCTGTTCTTATGTCGGCATTGTTTCTCTGATATTTAATTCCGATGCAATTTCTGTGTTTCGTCGTCAATGGAAAGGTCCAAGGGATACAGTAAACCCGCAGAGGTGCATCGGAATGTAAAACTGGTGACACAGGATGCGCTCAAATCATAGACCGCAAGATGACTCAGATTTCTTGTACTTAAGTCGGAATTGTGTCTCTTATATTTAATTCCGATGCAATTTCTGTGTTTCACCGTCACTGTGAAGGTCCAAGGGACCTGCAGAGGTGCATCAAAATATAAAACTGATGAAACAGGAAATGCTCAAAACGTAGACAGTGGGAAGACTCAGCCTTCCTGTTTTTAAGTCGGCATTGTGTCTCTTATATTTAATTCCGATGCTGTTTCTGTGTGTCATCGTCACAGTGAAGGCCCAATGGATACAGTAAACTTGCAGAGGTGCATCCGAATGTAAAACTGGTGACACACTAAACGCTCAAATCATGGACAATAGAAAGACACACTCTGCCTGTACTTTAGTCGACATTGTGTCTCTTATATTTAATTCCGATGCAATTTCTGTGTTTCATCGTCAATGGGAAAGTCGAAGGGAAACAGTATACCTGCAGAGGTACATCGGAATGTAAAACTGGTGATACAGGAGACGCTCAAAACATAGACCGTTGGAAGACTCAGTTTTCTTGTACTTAAGTCGGCGTTGTGTCTCTTATATTTAATTCCGATGCAATGTCTCTGTTTCATCGTCAATGGGAAGGTCCAATAGATACACTAAACCTGCAGAGGTGCATCGGAATGTAAAACTGGTGACGCAGGAATCGCTCTAAACATGGACAGTAGGAAGACTCAGTCTTTCTGTACTTAGGTCGGCATTGTTTCTCTGATATTTAATTCCGATGCAATTTCTGTGTTTCATCGTCAATGCGAAGATCCAAGGGATACAGTAAACCTGCAGAGGTGCATCGGAATGTAAAACTGGTGACACAGGAAACGCTCAAAGCATAGACAGTAGGAAGACTCAGCCTTCCTGTTCTTAAGTCGGCATTCTTTCTCTGATATTTAATTCCGATGCAATTTCTGTGTTTCATCGTCACTGTGAAGGTCCAAGGGATACAGGAAAATCTGCAGAGGTGCATCGGAATGTAAAACTGGTGACACAGGAAACGCTCAAAACATAGACAGTAGGAAGACTCAGCCTTCCTGTTCTTAAGTCGGCATTTTGTCTCTTATATTTAATTCCGATGCTATTTCTGTGTTTCATCGTCAATGGGAAGGTCCAATGGATACAGTAAACCTGCAGAGGTGTATCGGAATGTAAAACTGGTGACACAGGAAACGCTCAAAACATAGACAGTAGGAAGACTCATCCTTCCTGTTCTTATGTCGGCATTGTTTCTCTGATATTTAATTCCGATGCAATTTCTGTGTTTCGTCGTCAATGGAAAGGTCCAAGGGATACAGTAAACCCGCAGAGGTGCATCGGAATGTAAAACTGGTGACACAGGATGCGCTCAAATCATAGACCGCAAGAAGACTCAGTTTTCTTGTACTTAAGTCGGAATTGTGTCTCTTATATTTAATTCCGATGCAATTTCTGTGTTTCACCATCACTGTGAAGGTCCAAGGGATACAGTAAACCTGCAGAGGTGCATCAAAATATAAAACTGATGAAACAGGAAATGCTCAAAACGTAGACTGTGGGAAGACTCAGCCTTCCTGTTCTTAAGTCGGCATTGTGTCTCTTATATTTAATTCCGATGCAATTTCTGTGTTTCATCGTCACTGTGAAGGTCCAATGGATACAGTAAACCTGCAGAGGTGCATCCGAATGTAAAACTGGTGACACAGGAAACGTTCAAAACATAGACAGTAGGAAGACTCAGTCTTCCTGTACTTAAGTCAGCATTGTGTCTCTTATATTTAATTCCGATGCAATTTCTGTGTTTCATCGTCAATGGGAAAGTCGAAGGGAAACAGTATACCTGCAGAGGTGCATCGGAATGTAAAACTGGTGACACAGGAAACGCTCAAAACATAGAGAGTAGGAAGACTCAGTCTTCCTGTACTTAAGTCGGCGTTGTGTGTCTTATATTTAATTCCGATGCAATTTCTGTGTTTCATCGTCACTGTGAAGGTCCAAGGGATACAGGAAAATCTGCAGAGGTGCATCGGAATGTAAAACTGGTGACACAGGAAACGCTCAAAACATAGACAGTAGGAAGACTCAGCCTTCCTGTTCTTAAGTCGGCATTTTGTCTCTTATATTTAATTCCGATGCTATTTCTGTGTTTCATCGTCAATGGAAGGTCCAATGGAAACAGTAAACCAGCAGAGGTGCATCGGAATGTAAAACTGGTGACACAGGAAACGCTCAAATCATAGACAATAGAAAGACACACTCTCCCTGTACTTCAGTCGACATTGTGTCTCTTCCATTTAATTCCGATGCAATTTCTGTGTTTCATCGACAATGGGAAACTCGAAGGGAAACAGTATACCTGCAGAGGTACATCGGAATGTAAAACTGGTGACACAGGAGACGCACAAAGCATAGACAGTAGGAAGACTCAGTCTTCTTGTACATAAGTCGGAATTGTGTCTCTTATATTTAATTCCGATGCAATTTCTGTGTTTCATCGTCACTGTGAAGTCCAAGGGATACAGTAAACATGCAGAGGTGCATCGGACTGTATAACTGGTGACACAGGAAACGCTCCAAACATAGACAGTAGGAAGACTCAGTCTTCCAGTACTTAAGACGTCATTGTGTCTCTTATATTTAATTCCGATGCAATTTCTGTGTTTCATCGCCAATGGGAAGGTCCAAGGGACACAGTAAACCTGCAGAGGTGCATCGGAATTTAAAACTGGTGACACTGGAAACGCTCAAAACATAGACCGTTGGAAGACTCAGTTTACTTGTACTTAAGTTGGCGTTGTGTCTCTTACATTTAATTCCGATGTAATTTCTGTGTTTCATCGTCAATGGGAAGGTCCAATGGATACAGTAAACCTGCAGAGGTGCATCGGATTGTAAAACTGGTGACGCAGGAATCGCTCAAATCATAGACAGTAGGAAGACTCAATGTTCCTGTACTTAATGCGGCATTGTGTCTCTTACATTTAATTCCGAGGCAATGTCTCTGTTTCATCGTCAATGGGAAGGTCCAATGGATACAGTAAACCTGCAGAGGTGCATCCGAATGTAAAACTGGTGACACAGGAAACGTTCAAAACATAGACAGTAGGAAGACTCAGTCTTCCTGTACTTAAGTCAGCATTGTGTCTCTTATATTTAATTCCGATGCAATTTCTGTGTTTCATCGTCAATGGGAAAGTCGAAGGGAAACAGTATACCTGCAGAGGTGCATCGGAATGTAAAACTGGTGACACAGGAAACGCTCAAAACATAGACAGTAGGAAGACTCAGCCCTCCTGTTCTTAAGTCGGCATTGTTTCTCTGATATTTAATTCCGATGCAATTTCTGTGTTTCATCGTCACTGTGAAGGTCCAAGGGATACAGGAAAATCTGCAGAGGTGCATCGGAATGTAAAACTGGTGACACAGGAAACGCTCAAAACATAGACAGTAGGAAGACTCAGCCTTCCTGTTCTTAAGTCGGCATTTTGTCTCTTATATTTAATTCCGATGCAATTTCTGTGTTTCACCGTCACTGTGAAGGTCCAAGCGATACAGTAAACCTGCAGAGGTGCATCAAAATATAAAACTGATGAAACAGGAAATGCTCAAAACGTAGACAGTGGGAAGACTCAGCCTTCCTGTTTTTAAGTCGGCATTGTGTCTCTTATATTTAATTCCGATGCTGTTTCTGTGTGTCATCGTCACTGTGAAGGCCCAATGGATACAGTAAACCTGCAGAGGTGCATCCGAATGTAAAACTGGTGACACACTAAACGCTCAAATCATAGACAATAGAAAGACACACTCACCCTGTACTTTAGTCGACATTGTGTCTCTTATATTTAATTCCGATGCAATTTCTGTGTTTCATCGTCAATGGGAAAGTCGAAGGGAAACAGTATACCTGCAGAGGTACATCGGAATGTAAAACTGGTGACACAGGAGACGCTCAAAACATAGACCGTTGGAAGACTCAGTTTTCTTGTACTTAAGTCGGCGTTGTGTCTCTTATATTTAATTCCGATGCAATGTCTCTGTTTCATCGTCAATGGGAAGGTCCAATAGATACACTAAACCTGCAGAGGTGCATCGGAATGTAAAACTGGTGACGCAGGAATCGCTCAAAACATGGACAGTAGGAAGACTCAGTCTTTCTGTACTTAGGTCGGCATTGTTTCTCTGATATTTAATTCCGATGCAATTTCTGTGTTTCATCGTCACTGTGAAGGTCCAATGGATACAGTAAACCTGCAGAGGTGCATCCGAATGTAAAACTGGTGACACAGGAAACGTTCAAAACATAGACAGTAGGAAGACTCAGTGTTCCTGTACTTAAGTCAGCATTGTGTCTCTTATATTTAATTCCGATGCAATTTCTGTGTTTCATCGTCAATGGGAAAGTCGAAGGGAAACAGTATACCTGCAGAGGTGCATCGGAATGTAAAACTGGTGACACAGGAAACGCTCAAAACATAGAGAGTAGGAAGACTCAGTCTTCCTGTACTTAAGTCGGCATTGTGTCTCATATTTAATTCCGATGCAATTTCTGTGTTTCATCGTCACTGTGAAGGTCCAAGGGATACAGGAAAATCTGCAGAGGTGCATCGGAATGTAAAACTGGTGACACAGGAAACGCTCAAAACATAGACTGTAGGAAGACTCAGCCTTGCTGTTCTTAAGTCGGCATTTTGTCTCTTATATTTAATTCCGATGCTATTTCTGTGTTTCATCGTCAATGGGAAGGTGCAATGGATACAGTAAACCTGCAGGGGTGCATCGGAATGGAAAACTGGTGACACTGGAAACGCTCAAAACATAGACCGTAAGAAGACTCAGTTTTCTTGTACTTAAGTCGGCGTTGTGTGTCTTATATTTAATTCCGATGTAATTTCTGTGTTTCATCGTCAATGGAAGGTCCAATGGAAACAGTAAACCAGCAGAGGTGCATCGGAATGTAAAACTGGTGACACAGGAAACGCTCAAATCATACACAATAGAAAGACACACTCTCCCTGTACTTCAGTCGACATTGTGTCTCTTCCATTTAATTCCGATGCAATTTCTGTGTTTCATCGACAATGGGAAACTCGAAGGGAAACAGTATACCTGCAGAGGTACATCGGAATGTAAAACTGGTGACACAGGAGACGCACAAAGCATAGACAGTAGGAAGACTCAGTCTTCTTGTACATAAGTCGGCATTGTGTCTCTTATATTTAATTCCGATGCAATTTCTGTGTTTCATCGTCACTGTGAAGGTCCAAGGGATACAGTAAACATGCAGAGGTGCATCGGACTGTATAACTGGTGACACAGGAAACGCTCCAAACATAGACAGTAGGAAGACTCAGTCTTCCTGTACTTAAGACGTCATTGTGTCTCTTATATTTAATTCCGATGCAATTTCTGTGTTTCATCGCCAATGGGAAGGTCCAAGGGACACAGTAAACCTGCAGAGGTGCATCGGAATTTAAAACTGGTGACACTGGAAACGCTCAAAACATAGACCGTTGGAAGACTCAGTTTACTTGTACTTAAGTTGGCGTTGTGTCTCTTACATTTAATTCCGATGTAATTTCTGTGTTTCATCGTCAATGGGAAGGTCCAATGGATACAGTAAACCTGCAGAGGTGCATCGGATTGTAAAACTGGTGACGCAGGAATCGCTCAAATCATAGACAGTAGGAAGACTCAATGTTCCTGTACTTAATGCGGCATTGTGTCTCTTACATTTAATTCCGAGGCAATGTCTCTGTTTCATCGTCAATGGGAAGGTCCAATAGATACACTAAACCTGCAGAGGTGCATCGGAATGTAAAACTGGTGACGCAGGAATCGCTCAAAACATGGACAGTAGGAAGACTCAGTCTTTCTGTACTTAAGTCGGCATTGTGTCTCTTATATTTAATCCCGATGCAATTTCTGTGTTTCATCGTCAATGCGAAGATCCAAGGGATACAGTAAACCTGCAGAGGTGCATCGGAATGTAAAACTGGTGACACAGGAAACGCTCAAAACATAGACAGTAGGAAGACTCAGCCTTCCTGTTCTTATGTCGGCATTGTTTCTCTGATATTTAATTCCGATGCAATATCTGTGTTTCGTCGTCAATGGAAAGGTCCAAGGGATACAGTAGACCCGCAGAGGTGCATCGGAATGTAAAACTGGTGACACAGAATGCGCTCAAATCATAGACCGTAAGAAGACTCAGTTTTCTTGTACTTAAGTCGGAATTGTGTCTCTTATATTTAATTCCGATGCAATTTCTGTGTTTCACCGTCAATGGGAAAGTCGAAGGGAAACAGTATACCTGCAGAGGTGCATCGCAATGTAAAACTGGTGACACAGGAAACGCTCAAAACATAGAGAGTAGGAAGACTCAGTCTTCCTGTGCTTAAGTCGGCATGGTGTCTCTTATATTTAATTCCGATGCAATTTCTGTGTTTCATCGTCAATGGGAAGGTCCAATGGATACAGTAAACCTGCAGAGGTGCATCAAAATATAAAACTGATGACACAGGAAATGCTCAAAACGTAGACAGTGGGAAGACTCAGCCTTCCTGTTCTTAAGTCGGCATTGTGTCTCTTATATTTAATTCCGATGCTGTTTCTGTGTGTCATCGTCACTGTGAAGGTCCAATGGATACAGTAAACCTGCAGAGGTGCATCCGAATGTAAAACTGGTGACACAGGAAACGTTCAAAACATAGACAGTAGGAAGACTCAGTCTTCCTGTACTTAAGTCAGCATTGTGTCTCTTATATTTAATTCCGATGCAATTTCTGTGTTTCATCGTCAATGGGAAAGTCGAAGGGAAACAGTATACCTGCAGAGGTGCATCGGAATGTAAAACTGGTGACACAGGAGACGCTCAAAACATAGAGAGTAGGAAGACTCAGTCTTCCTGTGCTTAAGTCGGCATGGTGTCTCTTATATTTAATTCCGATGCAATTTCTGTGTTTCATCGTCAATGGGAAGGTCCAATGGATACAGTAAACCTTCAGAGGTGCATCGGAATGTAACACTGGTGACACAGAAAACGCTCAAAACATAGACCGTAAGAAGACTCAGTTTTCTTGTACTTAAGTCAGCGTTGTGTCTCTTATATTTAATTACGATGCAATTTCCGTGTTTCATCGTCAAGGGGAAGATCCAAGGGATACAGTAAACCAGCAGAAGTGCATCGGAATGTAATACTGGTGACACAGGAAAGGCTCAAAGCATAGACAGGAGGAAGACTCAGTCTTCCTTTACTTATGTCGGCATGGTGTCTCTTATATTTAATTCCGATGCAATTTCTGTGTTTCATCGTCAATGGAAGGTCCAATGGATACAGTAAACCAGCAGAGGTGCATCGGAATGTAAAACTGGTGACACAGGAAACGCTCAAAACATAGACAGTAGGAAGACTCAGCCTTCCTGTTCTTAAGTCGGCATTTTGTCTCTTATATTTAATTCCGATGCAATCTCTGTGTTTCACCGTCACTGTGAAGGTCCAAGGGATACAGTAAACCCTCAGAGGTGCATCAAAATATAAAACTGATGAAACAGGAAATGCTCAAAACGTAGACAGTGGGAAGACTCAGCCTTCCTGTTTTTAAGTCGGCATTGTGTCTCTTATATTTAATTCCGATGCTGTTTCTGTGTGTCATCGTCACTGTGAAGGCCCAATGGATACAGTAAACCTGCAGAGGTGCATCCGAATGTAAAACTGGTGACACACTAAACGCTCAAATCATAGACAATAGAAAGACACACTCACCCTGAACTTTAGTCGACATTGTGTCTCTTCTATTTAATTCCGATGCAATTTCTGTGTTTCATCGTCAATGGGAAACTCGAAGGGAAACAGTATACCTGCAGAGGTACATCGGAATGTAAAACTGGTGACACAGGAGACGCTCAAAACATAGACCGTTGGAAGACTCAGTTTTCTTGTACTTAAGTCGGCGTTGTGTCTCTTATATTTAATTCCGATGCAATGTCTCTGTTTCATCGTCAATGGGAAGGTCCAATAGATACACTAAACCTGCAGAGGTGCATCGGAATGTAAAACTGGTGACGCAGGAATCGCTCAAAACATGGACAGTAGGAAGACTCAGTCTTTCTATACTTAAGTCGGCATTGTGTCTCTTATATTTAATCCCGATGCAATTTCTGTGTTTCATCGTCAATGTGAAGATCCAAGGGATACAGTAAACCTGCAGAGGTGCATCGGAATGTAAAACTGGTGACACAGGAAACGCTCAAAACATAGACAGTAGGAAGACTCAGCCTTCCTGTTCTTAAGTCGGCATTCTTTCTCTGATATTTAATTCCGATGCAATTTCTGTGTTTCATCGTCACTGTGAAGGTCCAAGGGATACAGGAAAATCTGCAGAGGTGCATCGGAATGTAAAACTGGTGACACAGGAAACGCTTAAAACATAGACAGTAGGAAGACTCAGCCTTCCTGTTCTTAAGTCGGCATTTTGTCTCTTATATTTAATTCCGATGCTATTTCTTTGTTTCATCGTCAATGGGAAGGTCCAATGGATACAGTAAACCTGCAGAGGTGTATCGGAATGTAAAACTGGTGACACAGGAAACGCTCAAAACATAGACAGTAGGAAGACTCAGCCGTCCTGTTCTTATGTCGGCATTGTTTCTCTGATATTTAATTCCGATGCAATTTCTGTGTTTCGTCGTCAATGGAAAGGTCCAAGGGATACAGTAAACCCGCAGAGGTGCATCGGAATGTAAAACTGGTGACACAGGATGCGCTCAAATCATAGACCGCAAGAAGACTCAGTTTTCTTGTACTTAAGTCGGAATTGTGTCTCTTATATTTAATTCCGATGCAATTTCTGTGTTTCACCGTCACTGTGAAGGTCCAAGGGATACAGTAAACCTGCAGAGGTGCATCAAAATATAAAACTGATGAAACAGGAAATGCTCAAACGTAGACAGTGGGAAGACTCAGCCTTCCTGTTCTTAAGTCGGCATTGTGATTCTTATATTTAATTCCGATGCAATTTCTGTGTTTCATCGTCACTGTGAAGGTCCAATGGATACAGTAAACCTGCAGAGGTGCATCCGAATGTAAAACTGGTGACACAGGAAACGTTCAAAACATAGACAGTAGGAAGACTCAGTCTTCCTGTACTTAAGTCAGCATTGTGTCTCTTATATTTAATTCCGATGCAATTTCTGTGTTTCATCGTCAATGGGAAAGTCGAAGGGAAACAGTATACCTGCAGAGGTGCCTCGGAATGTAAAACTGGTGACACAGGAAACGCTCAAAACATAGACAGTAGGAAGACTCAGCCCTCCTTTTCTTAAGTCGGCATTGTTTCTCTGATATTTAATTCCGATGCAATTTCTGTGTTTCATCGTCACTGTGAAGGTCCAAGGGATACAGGAAAATCTGCAGAGGTGCATCGGAATGTAAAACTGGTGACACAGGAAACGCTCAAAACATAGACAGTAGGAAGACTCAGCCTTCCTGTTCTTAAGTCGGCATTTTGTCTCTTATATTTAATTCCGATGCAATTTCTGTGTTTCACCGTCACTGTGAAGGTCCAAGGGATACAGTAAACCTGCAGAGGTGCATCAAAATATAAAACTGATGAAACAGGAAATGCTCAAAACGTAGACAGTGGGAAGACTCAGCCTTCCTGTTTTTAAGTCGGCATTGTGACTCTTATATTTAATTCCGATGCTGTTTCTGTGTGTCATCGTCACTGTGAAGGCCCAATGGATACAGTAAACCTGCAGAGGTGCATCCGAATGTAAAACTGGTGACACACTAAACGCTCAAATCATAGACAATAGAAAGACACACTCTCCCTGTACTTTAGTCGACATTGTGTCTCTTATATTTAATTCCGATGCAATTTCTGTGTTTCATCGTCAATGGGAAAGTCGAAGGGAAACAGTATACCTGCAGAGGTACATCGGAATGTAAAACTGGTGACACAGGAGACGCTCAAAACATAGACCGTTGGAAGACTCAGT
The DNA here is from genome assembly GCF_023898315.1 of Schistocerca nitens. Classification (NCBI taxonomy): domain Eukaryota; kingdom Metazoa; phylum Arthropoda; class Insecta; order Orthoptera; family Acrididae; genus Schistocerca; species Schistocerca nitens. Next base: position 5,757,905 of record NC_064624.1, read on the forward strand.
TTTCTTGTACTTAAGTCGGCGTTGTGTCTCTTATATTTAATTCCGATGCAATGTCTCTGTTTCATCGTCAATGGGAAGGTCCAATAGATACACTAAACCTGCAGAGGTGCATCGGAATGTAAAACTGGTGACGCAGGAATCGCTCAAAACATGGACAGTAGGAAGACTCAGTCTTTCTGTACTTAGGTCGGCATTGTTTCTCTGATATTTAATTCCGATGCAATTTCTGTGTTTCATCGTCAATGCGAAGATCCAAGGGATACAGTAAACCTGCAGAGGTGCATCGGAATGTAAAACTGGTGACACAGGAAACGCTCAAAGCATAGACAGTAGGAAGACTCAGCCTTCCTGTTCTTAAGTCGGCATTGTTTCTCTGATATTTAATTCCGATGCAATTTCTGTGTTTCATCGTCACTGTGAAGGTCCAAGGGATACAGGAAAATCTGCAGAGGTGCATCGGAATGTAAAACTGGTGACACAGGAAACGCTCAAAACATAGACAGTAGGAAGACTCAGCCTTCCTGTTCTTAAGTCGGCATTTTGTCTCTTATATTTAATTCCGATGCTATTTCTGTGTTTCATCGTCAATGGGAAGGTCCAATGGATACAGTAAACCTGCAGAGGTGTATCGGAATGTAAAACTGGTGACACAGGAAACGCTCAAAACATAGACAGTAGGAAGACTCATCCTTCCTGTTCTTATGTCGGCATTGTTTCTCTGATATTTAATTCCGATGCAATTTCTGTGTTTCCTCGTCAATGGAAAGGTCCAAGGGATACAGTAAACCCGCAGAGGTGCATCGGAATGTAAAACTGGTGACACAGGATGCGCTCAAATCATAGACCGCAAGAAGACTCAGTTTTCTTGTACTTAAGTCGGAATTGTGTCTCTTATATTTAATTCCGATGCAATTTCTGTGTTTCACCATCACTGTGAAGGTCCAAGGGATACAGTAAACCTGCAGAGGTGCATCAAAATATAAAACTGATGAAACAGGAAATGCTCAAAACGTAGACAGTGGGAAGACTCAGCCTTCCTGTTCTTAAGTCGGCATTGTGTCTCTTATATTTAATTCCGATGCAATTTCTGTGTTTCATCGTCACTGTGAAGGTCCAATGGATACAGTAAACCTGCAGAGGTGCATCCGAATGTAAAACTGGTGACACAGGAAACGTTCAAAACATAGACAGTAGGAAGACTCAGTCTTCCTGTACTTAAGTCAGCATTGTGTCTCTTATATTTAATTCCGATGCAATTTCCGTGTTTCATCGTCAAGGGGAAGATCCAAGGGATACAGTAAACCAGCAGAAGTGCATCGGAATGTAAAACTGGTGACACAGGAAACGCTCAAAGCATAGAGAGTAGGAAGACTCAGTCTTCCTGTACTTAAGTCGGCATTGTGTCTCTTATATTTAATTCCGATGCAATTTCTGTGTTTCATCGTCACTGTGAAGGTCCAAGGGATACAGGAAAATCTGCAGAGGTGCATCGGAATGTAAAACTGGTGACACAGGAAACGCTCAAAACATAGACAGTAGGAAGACTCAGCCTTCCTGTTCTTAAGTCGGCATTTTGTCTCTTATATTTAATTCCGATGCTATTTCTGTGTTTCATCGTCAATGGGAAGGTGCAATGGATACAGTAAACCTGCAGGGGTGCATCGGAATGGAAAACTGGTGACACTGGAAACGCTCAAAACATAGACCGTAAGAAGACTCAGTTTTCTTGTACTTAAGTCGGCGTTGTGTGTCTTATATTTAATTCCGATGTAATTTCTGTGTTTCATCGTCAATGGAGGGTCCAATGGAAACAGTAAACCAGCAGTGGTACATCGGAATGTAAAACTGGTGACACAGGAAACGCTCAAATCATACACAATAGAAAGACACACTCTCCCTGTACTTCAGTCGACATTGTGTCTCTTCCATTTAATTCCGATGCAATTTCTGTGTTTCATCGACAATGGGAAACTCGAAGGGAAACAGTATACCTGCAGAGGTACATCGGAATGTAAAACTGGTGACACAGGAGACGCACAAAGCATAGACAGTAGGAAGACTCAGTCTTCTTGTACATAAGTCGGCATTGTGTCTCTTATATTTAATTCCGATGCAATTTCTGTGTTTCATCGTCACTGTGAAGGTCCAAGGGATACAGTAAACATGCAGAGGTGCATCGGACTGTATAACTGGTGACACAGGAAACGCTCCAAACATAGACAGTAGGAAGACTCAGTCTTCCTGTACTTAAGACGTCATTGTGTCTCTTATATTTAATTCCGATGCAATTTCTGTGTTTCATCGCCAATGGGAAGGTCCAAGGGACACAGTAAACCTGCAGAGGTGCATCGGAATTTAAAACTGGTGACACTGGAAACGCTCAAAACATAGACCGTTGGAAGACTCAGTTTACTTGTACTTAAGTTGGCGTTGTGTCTCTTACATTTAATTCCGATGTAATTTCTGTGTTTCATCGTCAATGGGAAGGTCCAATGGATACAGTAAACCTGCAGAGGTGCATCGGATTGTAAAACTGGTGACGCAGGAATCGCTCAAATCATAGACAGTAGGAAGACTCAATGTTCCTGTACTTAATGCGGCATTGTGTCTCTTACATTTAATTCCGAGGCAATGTCTCTGTTTCATCGTCAATGGGAAGGTCCAATAGATACACTAAACCTGCAGAGGTGCATCGGAATGTAAAACTGGTGACGCAGGAATCGCTCAAAACATGGACAGTAGGAAGACTCAGTCTTTCTGTACTTAAGTCGGCATTGTTTCTCTGATATTTAATTCCGATGCAATATCTGTGTTTCGTCGTCAATGGAAAGGTCCAAGGGATACAGTAGACCCGCAGAGGTGCATCGGAATGTAAAACTGGTGACACAGAATGCGCTCAAATCATAGACCGTAAGAAGACTCAGTTTTCTTGTACTTAAGTCGGAATTGTGACTCTTATATTTAATTCCGATGCAATTTCTGTGTTTCACCGTCAATGGGAAAGTCGAAGGGAAACAGTATACCTGCAGAGGTGCATCGGAATGTAAAACTGGTGACACAGGAAACGCTCAAAACATAGACAGTAGGAAGACTCAGTCTTCCTGTGCTTAAGTCGGCATGTTGTCTCTTATATTTAATTCCGATGCAATTTCTGTGTTTCATCGTCAATGGGAAGGTCCAATGGATACAGTAAACCTGCAGAGGTGCATCAAAATATAAAACTGATGACACAGGAAATGCTCAAAACGTAGACAGTGGGATGACTCAGCCTTCCTGTTCTTAAGTCGGCATTGTGTCTCTTATATTTAATTCCGATGCTGTTTCTGTGTGTCATCGTCACTGTGAAGGTCCAATGGATACAGTAAACCTGCAGAGGTGCATCCGAATGTAAAACTGGTGACACAGGAAACGTTCAAAACATAGACAGTAGGAAGACTCAGTCTTCCTGTACTTAAGTCAGCATTGTGTCTCTTATATTTAATTCCGATGCAATTTCTGTGTTTCATCGTCAATGGGAAAGTCGAAGGGAAACAGTATACCTGCAGAGGTGCATCGGAATGTAAAACTGGTGACACAGGAGACGCTCAAAACATAGAGAGTAGGAAGACTCAGTCTTCCTGTGCTTAAGTCGGCATGGTGTCTCCTATATTTAATTCCGATGCAATTTCTGTGTTTCATCGTCAATGGGAAGGTCCAATGGATACAGTAAACCTTCAGAGGTGCATCGGAATGTAACACTGGTGACACAGAAAACGCTCAAAACATAGACCGTAAGAAGACTCAGTTTTCTTGTACTTAAGTCGGCGTTGTGTCTCTTATATTTAATTACGATGCAATTTCCGTGTTTCATCGTCAAGGGGAAGATCCAAGGGATACAGTAAACCAGCAGAAGTGCATCGGAATGTAATACTGGTGACACAGGAAAGGCTCAAAGCATAGACAGTAGGAAGACTCAGTCTTCCTTTACTTAAGTCGGCATGGTGTCTCTTATATTTAATTCCGATGCAATTTCTGTGTTTCATCGTCAATGGAAGGTCCAATGGGTACAGTAAACCAGCAGAGGTGCATCGGAATGTAAAACTGGTGACACAGGAAACGCTCAAATCATAGACAATAGAAAGACACACTCTTCCTGTACTTTAGTCGACATTGTGTCTCTTCTATTTAATTCCGTGAAATTTCTGTGTTTCATTGTCAATGGGAAACTGGAAGGGAAACAGTATACCTGCAGATTTACATCGGAATGGAAAACTGATGACACAGGAGACGCTCAAAGCATAGACAGTAGGAAGACTCAGTCTTCCTGTACATAAGTCGGCATTGTGTCTCTTATATTTAATTCCGATGCAATTTCTGTGTTTCATCGTCACTGTGAAGGTCCAAGGGATACAGTAAACATGCAGAGGTGCATCGGAATGTATAACTGGTGACACAGGAAACGCTCAAAACATAGACAGTAGGAAGACTCAATGTTCCTGTACTTAATTCGGCATTGTGTCTCTTATATTTAATTCCGATGCAATGTCTCTGTTTCATCGTCAATGGGAAGGTCCAAGGGACACACTAAACCTGCAGAGGTGCATCGCAATTTAAAACTGGTGACACTGGAAACGCTCAAAACATAGACAGTTCGAAGACTCTGTTTTCTTGTACTTAAGTCGGCGTTGTGTCTCTTATATTTAATTGCGATGTAATATCTGTGTTTCATCGTCAATGGGAAGGTCCAATGGATACAGTAAACCTGCAGAGGTGCATCGGAATGTAAAACTGGTGACGCAGGAATCGCTCAAAACATAGACAGTAGGAAGACTCAATGTTCCTGTACTTAATTCGGCATTGTGTCTCTTATATTTAATTCCGATGCAATGTCTCTGTTTCATCGTTAATGGGAAGGTCCAATAGATACAGTAAACCTGCAGAGGTGCATCGGAATGTAAAGCTGGTGACACAGGAAACGCTCAAAACATAGACAGTAGAAAGACTCAGCCTTCCTGTTCTTAAGTCGGCATTGTTTCTCTGATATTTAATTCCGATGCAATTTCTGTGTTTCGTCGTCAATGGAAAGGTCCAAGGGATACAGTAAATACGCAGAGGTGCATCGGAATGTAAAACTGGTGACACAGGATGCGCTCAAATCATAGACCTTAAGAAGACTCAGTTTTCTTGTACTTAAGTCGGAATTGTGTCTCTTATATTTAATTCCGATGAAATTTCTGTGTTTCACCGTCACTGTGAAGGTCCAAGGGATACAGTAAACCTGCAGAGGTGCATCAAAATATAAAACTGATGAAACAGGAAATGCTCAAAACGTAGACAGTGGGAAGACTCAGCCTTCCTGTTCTTAAGTCGGCATTGTGTCTCTTATATTTAATTCCGATGCTGTTTCTGTGTGTCATCGTCACTGTGAAGGTCCAATGGATACAGTAAACCTGCAGAGGTGCATCCGAATGTAAAACTGGTGACACAGGAACCGTTCAAAACATAGACAGTAGGAAGACTCAGTCTTCCTGTACTTAAGTCAGCATTGTGTCTCTTATATTTAATTCCGATGCAATTTCTGTGTTTCATCGTCAATGGGAAGGTCCAATGGATACAGTAAACCTGCAGAGGTGCATCGGAATGGAAAACTGGTGACGCAGGAATCGCACAAAACGTAGACAGTTGGAAGACTGACTGTTCCTGTACTTAAGTCGGTATTGTGTCTCTTATATTTAATTCCGATGCAATTTCTGTGTTTCATCGTCAATGCGAAGATCCAAGGGATACAGTAAAACTGCAGAGGTGCATCGGAATGTAAACCTTCTAACACATGAAACGCTCAAAACATAGAGAGTAGGAAGAGTCAGTCTTCCTGTACTTAAGTCGACATTGTGTCTCTTATATTTAATTCCGATGCAATTTCTGTGTTTCATCGTCACTGTGAAGGTCCAAGGGATACAGGAAAATCTGCAGGGGTGCATCGGAATGTAAAACTGGTGACACAGGAAACGCTCAAAACATAGACAGTAGGAAGACTCAGACTTCCTGTTTCTTAAGTCGGCATTTTGTCTCTTATATTTAATTCCGATGCTATTTCTGTGTTTCATCGTCAATGGGAAGGTCCAATGGATACAGTAAACCTGCAGAGGTGCATCGGAATGGAAAACTGGTGACACTGGAAACGCTCAAAGCATAGACCGTAAGAAGACTCAGTTTTCTTGTCCTTAAGTCGGCGTTGTGTGTCTTATATTTAATACCGATGTAATTTCTGTGTTTCATCGTCAATGGGAAGGTCCAAGGGATACAGTAAACCTGCAGAGGTGCATCGGAATGTAAAACTGGTGACACAGGAAACGCTCAAAGCATAGACAGTGGGAAGACACAGTCTTCCTGTACTTAAGTCATCATTGTGTCTCTTATATTTAATTCCGATGCAATTTCTGTGTTTCATCGACAATGGGAAACTCGAAGGGAAACAGTATACCTGCAGAGGTACATCGGAATGTAAAACTGGTGACACAGGAAAGGCTCAAAGCATAGACAGTAGGAAGACTCAGTCTTCCTGTACATAAGTCGGCATTGTGTCTCTTATATTTAATTCCGATGCAATTTCTGTGTTTCATCGTCACTGTGAAAGTCCAAGGGATACAGTAAACATGCAGAGGTGCATCGGACTGTATAACTGGTGACACAGGAAACGCTCCAAACATAGACAGTAGGAAGACTCAGTCTTCCTGTACTTAAGACGTCATTGTGTCTCTTATATTTAATTCCGATGCAATTTCTGTGTTTCATCGCCAATGGGAAGGTCCAAGGGACACAGTAAACCTGCAGAGGTGCATCGGAATTTAAAACTGGTGACACAGGAAACACTCAAAACATAGAGAGTAGGAAGACTCAGTCTTCCTGTACTTAAGTCGGCATTGTGTCTCTTATATTTAATTCCGATGTAATTTCTGTGCTTCATCGTCAATGGGAAGGTCCAATGGATACAGTAAACCTGCAGAGGTGCATCGGAATGTAAAACTGGTGACGCAGGAATCGCTCAAAACATAGACAGTAGGAAGACTCAATGTTCCTGTACTTAATTCGGCATTGTGTCTCTTATATTTAATTCCGATGCAATATCTCTGTTTCATCGTCAATGGGAAGGTCCAATAGATACACTAAACCTGCAGAGGTGCATCGGAATGTAAAACTGGTGACGCAGGAATCGCTAAAAACATAGACAATAGGAAGACTCAGTCTTTCTGTACTTAAGTCGGCATTGTGTCTCTTATATTTAATCCTGATGCAATTTCTGTGTTTCATCGTCAATAAGAAAGTCGAAGGGAAACAGTATACCTGCAGAGGTGCATCGGAATGTAAAACTGGTGACACAGGAAACGCTCATAGCATAGAGAGTAGGAAGACTCAGTCTTCCTGTACTTAAGTCGGCATTGTGTCTCTTATATTTAATTCCGATGCAATTTTTGTGTTTCATCGTCAATGGGAAAGTCGAAGGGAAACAGTATACCTGCAGAGGTGCATCGGAATGTAAAACTGGTGACACAGGAAACGCTCAAAACATAGAGAGTAGGAACACTCAGTCTTCCTGTACTTAAGTCGGCATTGTGTCTCTTATATTTAATTCCGATGCAATTTTTGTGTTTCATCGTCAATGGGAAAGTCGAAGGGAAACAGTATACCTGCAGAGGTGCATCGGAATGTAAAACTGGTGACACACGAAACGCTCAAAACATAGAGAGTAGGAAGACTCAGTCTTCCTGTACTTAAGTCGGCATTGTGTCTCTTATATTTACTTCCGATGCAATTTCTGTGTTCCATCGTCACTGTGAAGGTCCAAGGGATACAGGAAAATCTGCAGAGGTGCATCGGAATGTAAAACTGGTGACACAGGAAACGCTCAAAACATAGACAGTAGGAAGACTCAGCCTTCCTGTTCTTAAGTCGGCATTTTGTCTCTTATATTTAATTCCGATGCTATTTCTGTGTTTCATCGTCAATGGGAAGGTCCAATGGATACAGTAAACCTGCAGAGGTGCATCGGAATGGAAAACTGGTGACACTGGAAACGCTCAAAACATAGACCGTAAGAAGACTCAGTTTTCTTGTACTTAAGTCGGCGTTGTGTGTCTTATATTTAATTCCGATGTAATTTCTGTGTTTCATCGTCAATGGGAAGGTCCAAAGGATACAGTAAACCTGCAGAGGTGCATAGGAATGTAAAACTGGTGACACAGGAAACGCTCAAACCATAGACAGTAGGAAGACTCAGTCTTCCTGTACTTAAGTCATCATTATGTCTCTTATATTTAATTCCGATGCAATTTCTGTGTTTCATCGTCACTAAGAAGTTCCAAGGGATACAGTAAACCTGCAGAGGTGCATCGGAATGTAAAACTGGTGACACAGGAAACGCTCAAAACATAGACAGTAGGAAGACTCAGTCTTCCTGTACTAAAGTCATCATTGTGTCTCATATTTAATTTCGATGCAATTTCTGTGTTTCATCGTCACTACGAAGTTCCAAGCGATACAGTAAACCTGCTGAGGTGCATCAAAATGTAAAACTGATGACACAGGAAACGCTCAAAACATAGACAGTAGGAAGACTCAGTCTTCCTGTACCTAAGTCGGCATTGTTACTCTTATATTTAAATCCGAAGCAATTTCTGTGTCTTGTCGTCAATGGGAAGGTCCAAGGGATACAGTAAACCTGCAGAGGTGCATCGGAATGTAAAACTGGTGACAAAGGAAACGCTCAAATCCTACACCGTAAGATGACTCAGTTTTGTTGTACTTAAGTAGGCGTTGTGTCTCTTATATTTAATTCCGATGCTGTTTCTGTGTTTCATCGTCAATGGGAAGGTCCAATGGATACAGTAAGCCTGCAGAGGTGCATCGGAATGTAAAACTGGCGACGCAGGAATCGCTCAAATCATAGACAGTAGGAAGACTCAATCTTCCTGTACTTGAGTCGGCATTGTGTCTCTTATATTTAATTCCGATGCAATTCTGTGTTTAATCGTCAATGGGAAGATCCAAGGGATACAGTAAACCTGCAGAGGTGCATCGGAATGAAAAACTGGTGACACTAGAAGCGGTCAAAACATAGACCGTAAGAAGACTCAGTTTTCTTGTACTTAAGTCGGCGTTGTCTCTTATATTTAATTCCGATGCTATTTCTGTGATTCATCGTCACTGTGAAGGTCCAAGGGATACAGTAAACCTGCAGAGGTGCATCAAAATGTAAAACTGATGACACAGGAAACGCTCAAAACATAGACAGTAGGAAGACTCAGTCTTCCTGTACCTAAGTCGGCATTGTTTCTTTGATATTTAATTCCGATGGAATTTCTGTGTTTCGTCGTCAATGGGAAGGTCCAAGGGATACAGTAAACCTGCAGAGGTGCATCGGAATGTAAAACTGGTGACACAGGATGCGCTCAAATAATAGACCGTAAGAAGACTCAGTTTTCTTGTACTTAAGTCGGAAATGTGTCTCTTATATTTAATTCCGATGCAATTTCTGTGATTCATCGTCACTGTGAAGGTCCAAGGGACACAGTAAACCTGCAGAGGTGCATCGGAATGTAAAACTGGTGACACAGGAAACGCTCATACATAGACCGTAAGAAGACTCAGTCTTCCTGTGCTTAAGTCAGCATTGTGTCTCATATATTTAATTCCGATGCAATTTCTGTGTTTCATAGTCAAAGGAAGGGGCAACGAATACAGTAAAACTGCAGAGGTGCATCGGAATGTAAAACTGGTGACACATGAAACGATGAAAACATAGACAGTAGGAATACTCAGTCTTCCTGAACTTAAGTCGGCATTGTGTCTCTTATATTTAAATCCGAAGCAATTTCTGTGTCTTGTCGTCAATGGGAAGGTCCAAGGGATACAGTAAACCTGCAGAGGTGCATCGGAATGTAAAACTGGTGACAAAGGAAACTCTCAAAACATAGACAGTAGGAAGACTCAGCCTTTCTGTTCTTAAGTCGGCATTGTGTCTCTTATATTTAATTCCGATGCTATTGATGTATTTCATCGTCAATGGGAAGGTCCAATGGATACAGTAAACCTGCAGAAGTGCATCGGAATGTAAAACTGGTGTCGCAGGAATCGCACAAAACGTAGACAGTTGGAAGACTCACTGTTCCTGTACTTAAGTCGGTATTGTGTCTCTTATATTAAATCCGATGCAATTTCTGTGTTTCATCGTCAATGCGAAGATCCAAGGGATACAGTAAAACTGCAAAGGTGCATCGGAATGTAAAACTGGTGACACAGGAAACGGTCAAGACATAGGCATTAGGAAGACTCAGCCTTCCTGTTCTTAAGTCGGCATTGTGTCTCTTATATTTAATTCCGATGCAATTTCTGTGTTTCATCGCCAATGGGAAGGTCCAAGGGACACAGTAAACCTGCAGAGGTGCATCGGAATTTAAAACTGGTGACACTGGAAGCGCTCAAAACATAGACCGTTCGAAGACTCAGTTTTCTTGTACTTAAGTCGGCGTTGTGTCTCTTATATTTAATTCCGATGTAATTTCTGTGTTTCATCGTCAATGGGAAGGTCCAATGGATACAGTAAACCTGCAGAGGTGCATCGGAATGTAAAACTGGTGACGCAGGAATCGCTCAAAACATAGACAGTAGGAAGACTCAATGTTCCTGTACTTAATTCGGCATTGTGTCTCTTATATTTAATTCGATGCAATGTCTCTGTTTCATCGTCAATGGGAAGGTCCATAAGATACAGTAAACCTGCAGAGGTGCATCGGAATGTAAAACTGGTGACGCAGGAATCGCTCAAAACATAGACAGTAGGAAGACTCAGTCTTTCTGTACTTAAGTCGGCATTGTGTCTCTTATATTTAATTACGATGCAATTTCTGTGTTTCATCGTCACTGTGAAGGTCCAAGGGATGCAGTAAACATGCAGAGGTGCATCGGACTGTATAACTGGTGACATAGGAAACGCTCAAAACATAGACAGTAGGAAGACTCAGTCTTCCTGTACTTAAGACGTCATTGTGTCTCTTATATTTAATTCCGATGCAATTTCTGTGTTTCATCGCCAATGGGAAGGTCCAAGGGACACAGTCAACCTGCAGAGGTGCATCGGAATTTAAAACTGGTGACACTGGAAACGCTCAAAACATAGACCGTTGGAAGACTCAGTTTTCTTGTACTTAAGTCAGCGTCGTGTCTGTTATATTTAATTCCGATGTAATTTCTGTGTTTCATCGTCAATGGGAAGGTCCAATGGATACAGTAAACCTGCAGAAGTGCATCGGAATGTGAAACTGGTGACGCAGGAATCGCTCAAAACATAGACAGTAGGAAGACTCAATGTTCCTGTACTTAATTCGGCATTGTGTCTCTTATATTTAATTCCGATGCAATGTCTCTGTTTCATCGCCAATGGGAAGGTCCAATAGGTACAGTAAACCTGCAGAGGTGCATCGGAATGTAAAACTGGTGACGCAGGAATCGCTCAAAACATAGACAGTAGGAAGACTCAAATTTTCTGTACTTAAGTCGTCATTGTGTCTCTTATATTTAATCCCGATTCAATTTCTGTGTTTCATCGTCAATGCGAAGATCCAAGGGATACAGTAAACCTGCATAGGTGCATCGGAATGTAAAACTGGTGACACAGGAAACGCTCAAAACATAGACAGTAGGAAGACTCAGCCTTCCTGTTCTTAAGTCGGCATTGTTTCTCTGATATTTAATTCCGATGCAATTTCTGGTTTCGTCGTCAATGGAAAGGTCCAAGGGAAACAGTAAACCCGCAGAGGTGCACCGGAATGTAAAACTGGTGACACAGGATGCGCTCAAATCATAGACCGTAAGAAGACTCAGTTTTCTTGTACTTAAGTCGGAATTGTGTCTCTTATATTTAATTCCGATGCAATTTCTGTGTTTCACCGTCACTGTGAAGGTCCAAGGGATACAGTAAACCTGCAGAGGTGCATCAAAATATAAAACTGATGACACAGGAAATACTCAAAACGTAGACAGTGGGAAGACTCAGTCTAACTGTTCTTAAGTCGGCATTGTGTCTCTTATATTTAATTCCGATGCTATTTCTGTGTGTCATCGTCCCTGTGAAGGTCCAATGGATACAGTAAACCTGCAGAGGTGCATCCGAATGTAAAACTGGTGACACAGGAAATGTTCAAAACATAGACAGTAGGAAGACTCAGTCTTCCTGTACTTAAGTCAGCATTGTGTCTCTTATATTTAATTCCGATGCAATTTCTGTGTTTCATCGTCAATGGGAAAGTCTAAGGGAAACAGTAAACCTGCAGAGGTGCATCGGAATGTAAAACTGGTGACACAGGAAACGCTCAAACATAGAGAGTAGGAAGACTCAGTCTTCCTGTACTTAAGTCGGCATTGTGTCTCTTATATTTAATTCCGATGCAATTTCTGTGTTTCATCGTCACTGTGAAGGTCCAAGGGATACAGGAAAATCTGCAGAGGTGCATCGGAATGTAAAACTGGTGACACAGGAAACGCTCAAAACATAGACCGTAAGAGGACTCAGTTTTCTTGTACTTAAGTCGGCGTTGTGTCTCTTATATTTAATTCCGATGCTATTTCTGTGATTCATCGTCACTGTGAAGGTCCAAGGGATACAGTAAACCTGCAGAGGTGCATCAAAATGTAAAACTGATGACACAGGAATCGCTCAAAACATAGACAGTAGGAAGACTCAGTCTTCCTGTACCTAAGTCGGCATTGTTTCTCTGATATTTAATTCCGATGGAATTTCTGTGTTTCGTCGTCAATGGGAAGGTCCAAGGGATACAGTAAACCCGCAGAGGTGCATCAGAATGTAAAACTGGTGACACAGGAAACGCTCATACATGGACCGTAAGAAGACTCAGTCTTCCTGCGCTTAAGTCAGCATTGTGTCTCATATATTTAATTCCGATGCAATTTCTGTGTTTCATCGTCAATGGGAAGGGCCAACGAATACAGTAAAACTGCAGAGGTGCATCGGAATGTAAAACTGGTGACACATGAATCGATCAAAACATAGACAGTAGGAATACTCAGTCTTCCTGAACTTAAGTCGGCATTGTGTCTCTTATATTTAAACCCGAAGCAATTTCTGTGTCTTGTCGTCAATGGGAAGGTCCAAGGGATACAGTAAACCCGCAGAGGTGCATCGGAATGTAAAACTGGTGACAAAGGAAACGCTCAAATCATACACCGTAAGATGACTCAGTTTTGTTGCACTTAAGTCGGCGTTATGTCTCTTATATTTAATTCCGATGCAATTTCTGTGTTTCATCGTCAATGGGAAGTTCCAATGGATACAGTAAACCTGCAGAGGTGCATCGGAATGTAAAACTGGTGACGCAGGAAACGCTCAAAATATAGACAGTAGGAAGACTCAGCCTTCCTGTTCTTAAGGCGGCATTGTGTCTCTTATATTTAATTCCGATGCTATTGATGTGTTTCATCGTCAATGGGAAGGTCCAATGGATACAGTAAACCTGCAGAGGTGCATCGGAATGTAAAACTGGTGACGCAGGAATCGCACAAAACGTAGACAGTTGGAAGACTCACTGTTCCTGTACTTAAGTCGGTATTGTGTCTCTTATATTTAATTCCGATGCAATTTCTGTGTTTCATCGTCAATGCGAAGATCCAAGGAATACAGTAAAACTGCAGAGGTGCATCGGAATGTAAAACTGGTGACACAGGAAACGCTCAAGACATAGGCATTAGGAAGACTCAGCCTTCCTGTTCTTAAGTCGGCATTATGTCTCTTATATTTAATTCCGATGCTATTTCTGTGTTTCATCGTCTTTCGGAAGGTCCAATGGATACAGTAAACCTGCAGAGGTGCATCGGAATGTAAAACTGGTGACACAGGAAACGCTCAAAACATAGACCCTAAGAAGACTCAGTCTTCCTGTACTTAAGTCATCATTGTGTCTCTGATATTTAATTCCGATGCAATTTCTGTGTTTCATCGTCAATGGGAAAGTCGAAGGGCAACAGTATACCAGCAGAGGTGTATCGGAATGTAAAACTGGTGTCGCAGGAATCACTCAAAACATAGACAGTAGGAAGACTCAATGTTCCTGTACTTAAGTCGGCATTGTGTCTCTTATATTTAATTCCGATGCAATTTCTGTGTTTCATCGTCAATGGAAGATCCAAGGGACACAGTAAAACTGCAGAGGTGCATCGGAATGTAAAACTGGTGACACAGGAAACGCTCAAGGCATAGGCATTAGGAAGACTCAGCCTTCCTATTCTTAAGTCGGCATTGTGTCTCTTATATTTAATTCCGATGCTATTTCTGTGTTTCATCGTCTTTCGGAATGTCCAATGGATACAGAAAACTGCAGAGGTGCATCGGAATATATAACTGGTGACACAGGAAGCGGTCAAAACATAGACCCAAAGAAGACTCAGTTTTCTTGTACTGAAGTCGGCATTGTGTCTCTTATATTTAATTTGATGCAATTTCTGTGTTTCATCGTCACTGTGAAGGTCCAAGGGTTACTGTAAACATGCATAGGTGCATCAAAATGTAAAACTTATGACACAGGAAGCGCTCAAAACATAGACAGTAGGAATACTCAGTCTTCCTGTACCTGAGTCAGCATTGTTTCTCTGATATTTAATTCCGATGCAATTTCTGTGTTTCGTCGTCACTGTGAAGGTCCAATGGATACAGTTAACCTGCAGAGGTGCATCGGAATGTAAAACTGGTGACACAGGAAACGCTCAGAACATAGACAGTAGGAAGACTCAGTCTTCCTGTACTAAAGTCATCATTGTGTCTCTTATATTTAATTCCGATGCAATTTCTGTGTTTCATCGTCAATGGGAAAGTCGAAGGGAAACAGTATACCTGCAGAGGTGCAGCGGAATGTAAAACTGGTGACGCAGGAATCGCTCAAAACATAGACAGTAGAAAGACTCAATGTTCCTGTACTTAAGTCGGCATTGTGTCTCTTATATTTAATTCCGATGCAATTTCTGTGTTTCATCGTCAATGCGAAGATCCAAGGGATACAGTAAACCTGCAGAGGTGCATCGGAATGTAAAACTGGTGACACAGGAAACGCTCAAAACATAGACAGTAGGAAGACTCAGCCTTCCTGTTCTTAAGTCGGCGTTGTGTCTCTTATATTTTATTCCGATGCTATTTCTGTGTTTCATCGTGAATGGGAAGGTCCAATGGATACAGTAAACCTGCAGAGGTGCATCGGAATGTAAAATTGGTGACGCAGGAAACGCTTAAAACATAGGCAGTAGGAAGACTCAATCTTCCTGTACTTAAGTCGGCATTGTGTCTCTTATATTTAATCCCGATGCAATTTCTGTGTTTCATCGTCAATGCGAAGATCCAAGGGATACAGTAAACCTGCAGAGGTGCATCGGAATGTATAACTGGTGACACAGGAAATGTTCAAAACATAGACAGTAGGAAGACTCAGTCTTCCTGTACTTAAGTCAGCATTGTGTCTCTTATATTTAATTCCGATGCAATTTCTGTGTTTCATCGTCAATGGGAAAGTCTAAGGGAAACAGTATACCTGCAGAGGTGCATCGGAATCTAAAACTGGTGACACAGGAATCGCTCAAAACATAGACAGTAGGAAGACTCAGTCTTCCTGTACCTAAGTCGGCATTGGTTCTCTGATATTTAATTCCGATGGAATTTCTGTGTTTCGTCGTCAATGGGAAGGTCCAAGGGATACAGTAAACCCGCAGAGGTGCATCAGAATGTAAAACTGGTGACACAGGAAACGCTCATACATAGACCGTAAGAAGACTCAGTCTTCCTGCGCTTAAGTCAGCATTGTGTCTCATATATTTAATTCCGATGCAATTTCTGTGTTTCATCGTCAATGGGAAGGGCCAACGAATACAGTAAAACTGCAGAGGTGCATCGGAATGTAAAACTGGTGACACATGAAACGATCAAAACATAGACAGTAGGAATACTCAGTCTTCCTGAACTTAAGTCGGCATTGTGTCTCTTATATTTAAATCCGAAGCAATTTCTGTGTCTTGTCGTCAATGGGAAGGTCCAAGGGATACAGTAAACCCGCAGAGGTGCATCGGAATGTAAAACTGGTGACAAAGGAAACGCTCAAATCATACACCGTAAGATGACTCAGTTTTGTTGCACTTAAGTCGGCGTTATGTCTCTTATATTTAATTCCGATGCAATTTCTGTGTTTCATCGTCAATGGGAAGGTCCAATGGATACAGTAAACCTGCAGAGGTGCATCGGAATGTAAAACTGGTGACGCAGGAAACGCTCAAAACATAGACAGTAGGAAGACTCAGCCTTCCTGTTCTTAAGTCGGCATTGTGTCTCTTATATTTAATTCCGATGCAATTGATGTGTTTCATCGTCAATGGGAAGGTCCAATGGATACAGTAAACCTGCAGAGGTGCATCGGAATGTAAAACTGGTGACACAGGAAACGCTCAAGACATAGGCATTAGGAAGACTCAGCCTTCCTGTTCTTAAGTCGGCATTATGTCTCTTATATTTAATTCCGATGCTATTTCTGTGTTTCATCGTCTTTCGGAAGGTCTAATGGATACAGTAAACCTGCAGAGGTGCATCGGAATGTAAAACTGGTGACACAGGAAACGCTCAAAACATAGACCCTAAGAAGACTCAGTCTTCCTGTACTTAAGTCATCATTGTGTCTCTTATATTTAATTCCGATGCAATTTCTGTGTTTCATCGTCAATGGGAAAGTCGAAGGGCAACAGTATACCTGCAGAGGTGCATCGGAATGTAAAACTGGTGACGCAGGAAACGCTCAGAACATAGACAGTAGGAAGACTCAGTCTTCCTGTACTAAAGTCATCATTGTGTCTCTTATATTTAATTCCGATGCAATTTCTGTGTTTCATCGTCAATGGGAAAGTCGAAGGGAAACAGTATACCTGCAGAGGTGCATCGGAATGTAAAACTGGTGACGCAGGAATCGCTCAAAACATAGACAGTAGAAAGACTCAATGTTCCTGTACTTAAGTCGGCATTGTGTCTCTTATATTTAATTCCGATGCAATTTCTGTGTTTCATCGTCAATGCGAAGATCCAAGGGATACAGTAAACCTGCAGAGGTGCATCGGAATGTAAAACTGGTGACACAGGAAACGTTCAAATCATAGACAGTAGGAAGACTCAGCCTTCCTGTTCTTAAGTCGGCGTTGTATCTCTTATATTTTATTCCGATGCTATTTCTGTGTTTCATCGTGAATGGGAAGGTCCAATGGATACAGTAAACCTGCAGAGGTGCATCGGAATGTAAAATTGGTGACGCAGGAAACGCTTAAAACATAGACAGTAGGAAGACTCAATCTTCCTGTACTTAAGTCGGCATTGTGTCTCTTATATTTAATTCCGATGCAATGTCTCTGTTTCATCGTCAATGGGAAGGTCCAATAGATACAGTAAACCTGCAGACGTGCATCGGAATGTAAAATTGGTGACGCAGGAATCGCTCAAAGCATAGACAGTAGGAAGACTCAGTCTTTCTGTACTTATGTCGGCATTGTGTCTCTTATATTTAATCCCGATGCAATTTCTGTGTTTCATCGTCAATGCGAAGATCCAAGGGATACAGTAAACCTGCAGAGGTGCATCGGAATGTATAACTGGTGACACAGGAAACGCTCAAAACATAAACAGTAGAAAGACTCAGCCTTCCTATTCTTAAGTCGGCATTGTTTCTCTGATATTTAATTCCGATGGAATTTCTGTGTTTCGTCGTCAATGGGAAGGTCCAAGGGATACAGTAAACCCGCAGAGGTGCATCGGAATGTAAAACTGGTGACACAGGATGAGCTCAAATCATAGACCGTAAGAAGACTCAGTTTTCTTGTACTTAAGTCGGAATTGTGTCTCTTATATTTAATACCGATGCAATTTCTGTGTTTCATCGTCAATGCGAGGATCCAAGGGATACAGTAAAACTGCAGAGGTGCATCGGAATGTAAAACTGGTGACACAGGAAATGCTCAAAACGTAGACAGTGGGAAGACTCAGCCTTCCTGTACTTAAGTCAGCATTGTGTCTCTTATATTTAATTCCCATGCAATTTCTGTGTTTCATCGTCAATGGGAAAGTCGAAGGGAAACAGTATACCTGCAGAGGTGCATCGGAATGTAAAACTGGTGACAAAGGAAACGCTCAAATCATACACCGTAAGATGACTCAGTTTTGTTGTACTTAAGTCGGCGTTGTGTCTCTTATATTTAATTCCGATGCAATTTCTGTGTTTCATCGTCAATGGGAAGGTCCAATGGATACAGTAAACCTGCAGAGGTGCATCGGAATGTAAAACTGGTGACACAGGAAACGCTCAAAACATAGACAGTAGGAAGACTCAGCCTTCCTGTTCTTATGTCCGCATTGTGTCTCTTATATTTAATTCCGATGCTATTTCTGTGTTTCATCGTCACTAAGAAGTTCCAAGGGATACAGTAAACCTGCAGAGGTGCATCGGAATGTAAAACTGGTGACACAGGAAACGCTCAAAACGTAGACATTAGGAAGACTCAGTCTTCCTGTACTAAAGTCATCATTGTGTCTCTTATATTTAATTCCGATGCAATTTCTGTGTTTCATCGTCACGAAGAAGTCCAAGGGATACAGTAAACCTGCAGAGGTGCATCGGAATGTAAAACTGGTGACACAGGAAACGCTCAAAACATAGACAGTATTAAGACTCAGCCATCATGTTCTTATGTCGGCATTGTGTCTCTTATATTTAATTCCGATGCTGTTTCTGTGTTTCATCGTCAATGGGACGGTCCAATGGATACAGTAAACCTGCAGAGGTGCATCGGAATGGAAAACTGGTGACACTGGAAACGCTCAAAACATAGACCGTAAGAAGACTCAGTTTTCTTGTACTTAAGTCGGCGTTGTGTGTCTTATATTTAATTCCGATATAATTTCTTTGTTTCATCGTCAATGGGAAGGTCCAATGGATACAGTAAACCTGCAGAGGTGCATCGGAATGTAAAACTGATGACACAGGAAACGCTCAAAACATAGACAGTAGGAAGACTCAGTCTTCCTGTACCTAAGTCGGCATTGTTTCTCTGATATTTAATTCCGATGGAATTTCTGTGTTTCGTCGTCAATGGGAAGGTCCAAGGGATACAGTAAACCCGCAGAGGTGCATCGGAATGTAAAACTGGTGACACAGGATGCGCTCAAATCATAGACCGTAAGAAGACTCAGTTTTCTTGTACTTAAGTCGGAATTGTGTCTCTTATATTTAATTCCGATGCAATGTCTGTGATTCATCGTCACTGTGAAGGTCCAAGGGACACAGTAAACCTGCAGACGTGGATCGGAATGTAAAACTGGTGACACAGGAAACGCTCATACATGGACCGTAAGAAGACTCAGTCTTCCTGTGCTTAAGCCAGCATTGTGTCTCATATATTTAATTCCGATGCAATTTCTGTGTTTCATCGTCAATGGGAAGGGCCAACGAATACAGTAAAACTGCAGAGGTGCGTCGGAATATAAGACTGGTGACACATGAAACGATCAAAACATAGACAGTAGGAATACTCAGACTTCCTGAACTTAAGTCGGCATTGTGTCTCTTATATTTAAATCCGATGCAATTTCTGTGTCTTGTCGTCAATGGGAAGGTCCAAGGGATACAGTAAACCTGCAGAGGTGCATCGGAATGTAAAACTGGTGACAAAGGAAACGCTCAAATCATACACCGTAAGATGACTCAGTTTTGTTGTACTTAAGTCGGCGTTGTGTCTCTTATATTTAATTCCGATGCAATTTCTGTGTTTCATCGTCAATGGGAAGGTCCAATGGATATAGTAAACCTGCAGAGGTGCATCGGAATGTAAAACTGGTGACACAGGAAACGCTCAAAACATAGACAGTAGGAAGACTCAGCCTTCCTGTTCTTAAGTCGGCATTGTGTCTCTTATATTTAATTCCGATGCTATTGATGTGTTTCATCGTCAATGGGAAGGTCCAATGGATACAGTAAACCTGCAGAGGTGCATCGGAATGTAAAACTGGTGTCGCAGGAATCGCACAAAACGTAGACAGTTGGAAGACTCACTGTTCCTGTACTTAAGTCGGTATTGTGTCTCTTATATTTAATTCCGATGCAATTTCTGTGTTTCTTCGTCAATGCGAGGATCCAAGGGATACAGTAAAAATGCAGAGGTGCATCGGAATGTAAAACTGGTGACACAGGAAACGCTCAAGACATAGGCATTAGGAAGACTCAGCCTTCCTGTTCTTATGTCGGCATTGTGTCTCTTATATTTAATTCCGATGCTATTTCTGTGTTTCATCGTCTTTCGGAAGGTCCAATGGATACAGAAAACTGCAGAGGTGCATCGGAATATATAACTGGTGACACAGGAAGCGGTCAAAACATAGACCCAAAGAAGACTCAGTTTTCTTGTACTGAAGTCGGCATTGTGTCTCTTATATTTAATTTGATGCAATTTCTGTGTTTCATCGTCACTGTGAAGGTCCAAGGGTTACTGTAAACATGCATAGGTGCATCAAAATGTAAAACTTATGACACAGGAAACGCTCAAAACATAGACAGTAGGAATACTCAGTCTTCCTGTACCTAAGTCAGCATTGTTTCTCTGATATTTAATTCAGATGCAATTTCTGTGTTTCGTCGTCACTGTGAAGGTCCAATGGATACAGTTAACCTGCAGAGGTGCATCGGAATGTAAAACTGGTGACACAGGAAACGCTCAAAACATAGACAGTAGGAAGACTCAGTCTTCCTGTACTAAAGTCATCATTGTGTCTCTTATATTTAATTCCGATGCAATTTCTGTGTTTCATCGCCAATGGGAAAGTCGAAGGGAAACAGTATACCTGCAGAGGTGCATCGGCATGTAAAACTGGTGACGCAGGAATCGCTCAAAACATAGACAGTAGAAAGACTCAATGTTCCTGTACTTAAGTCGGCATTGTGTCTCTTATATTTAATTCCGATGCAATTTCTGTGTTTCATCGTCAATGCGAAGATCCAAGGGATACAGTAAACCTGCAGAGGTGCATCGGAATGTAAAACTGGTGACACAGGAAACGCTCAAAACATAGACAGTAGGGAGACTCAGCCTTCCTGTTCTTAAGTCGGCGTTGTGTCTCTTATATTTAATTCCGATGCTATTTCTGTGTTTCATCGTCAATGGGAAGGTCCAATGGATACAATAAACCTGCAGAGGTGCATCGGAATGTAAAATTGGTGACGCAGGAAACGCTCAAAACATAGACAGTAGGAAGACTCCATCTTCCTGTACTTAAGTCGGCATTGTGTCTCTTATATTTAATTCCGATGCAATGTCTCTGTTTCATCGTCAATGGGAAGGTCCAATAGATACAGTAAACCTGCAGACGTGCATCGGAATGTAATATTGGTGACGCAGGAATCGCTCAAAGCATAGACAGTAGGAAGACTCAGTCTTTCTGTACTTATGTCGGCATTGGGTCTCTTATATTTAATCCCGATGCAATTTCTGTGTTTCATCGTCAATGCGAAGATCCAAGGGATTCAGTAAACCTGCAGAGGTGCATCGGAATGTATAACTGGCGACACAGGAAACGCTCAAAACATAGACAGTAGAAAGACTCAGACTTCCTGTTCTTAAGTCGGCATTGTTTCTCTGATATTTAATTCCGATGGAATTTCTGTGTTTCGTCCTCAATGGGAAGGTCCAATGGATACAGTAAACCTGCAGAGGTGCATCGGAATGTAAAACTGGTGACACAGGAAACGCTCAAAACATAGACAGTAGGAAGACTCAGCCTTCCTGTTCTTAAGTCGGCGTTGTGTCTCTTATATTTTATTCCGATGCTATTTCTGTGTTTCATCGTGAATGGGAAGGTCCAATGGATACAGTAAACCTGCAGAGGTGCATCGGAATGTAAAATTGGTGACGCAGGAAACGCTTAAAACATAGACAGTAGGAAGACTCAATCTTCCTGTACTTAAGTCGGCATTGTGTCTCTTATATTTAATCCCGATGCAATTTCTGTGTTTCATCGTCAATGCGAAGATCCAAGGGATACAGTAAACCTGCAGAGGTGCATCGGAATGTATAACTGGTGACACAGGAAACGTTCAAAACATAGACAGTAGGAAGACTCAGTCTTCCTGTACTTAAGTCAGCATTGTGTCTCTTATATTTAATTCCCATGCAATTTCTGTGTTTCATCGTCAATGGGAAAGTCGAAGGGAAACAGTATTCCTGCAGAGGTGCATCGGAATGTAAAACTGGTGACAAAGGAAACAATCAAATCATACACCGTAAGATGACTCAGTTTTGTTGTACTTAAGTCGGCGGTGTGTCTCTTATATTTAATTCCGATGCAATTTCTGTGTTTCATCGTCAATGGGAAGGTCAAATGGATACAGTAAACCTGCAGAGGTGCATCGGAATGTAAAACTGGTGACACAGGAAACGCTCAAAACATAGACAGTAGGAAGACTCAGCCTTCCTGTTCTTATGTCGGCATTGTGTCTCTTATATTTAATTCCGATGCTATTTCTGTGTTTCATCGCCACTAAGAAGTTCCAAGGGATACAGTAAACCTGCAGAGGTGCATCGGAATGTAAAACTGGTGACACAGGAAACGCTCAAAACGTAGACATTAGCAAGACTCAGTCTTCCTGTACTAAAGTCATCATTGTGTCTCTTATATTTAATTCCGATGCAATTTCTGTGTTTCATCGTCACGAAGAAGTTCCAAGGGATACAGTAAACCTGCAGAGGTGCATCGAAATATAAAACTGGTGACACAGGAAACGCTCAAAACATAGACAGTATTAAGACTCAGCCTTCATGTTCTTATGTCGGCATTGTGTCTCTTATATTTAATTCCGATGCTGTTTCTGTGTTTCATCGTCAATGGGACGGTCCAATGGATACAGTAAACCTGCAGAGGTGCATCGGAATGGAAAACTGGTGACACTGGAAACGCATAAAACATAGACCGTAAGAAGACTCAGTTTTCTTGTACTTAAGTCGGCGTTGTGTGTCTTATATTTAATTCCGATCTAATTTCTGTGTTTCATCGTCAATGGGAAGGTCCAATGGATACAGTAAACCTGCAGAGGTGCATCGGAATGTAAAACTGATGACACAGGAAACGCTCAAAACATAGACAGTAGGAAGACTCAGTCTTCCTGTACCTAAGTCGGCATTGTTTCTCTGATATTTAATTCCGATGGAATTTCTGTGTTTCGTCGTCAATGGGAAGGTCCAAGGGATACAGTAAACCCGCAGAGGTGCATCGGAATGTAAAACTGGTGACACAGGATGCGCTCAAATCATAGACCGTAAGAAGACTCAGTTTTCTTGTACTTAAGTCGGAATTGTGTCTGTTATATTTAATTCCGATGCAATTTCTGTGATTCATCGTCACTGTGAAGGTCCAAGGGACACAGTAAACCTGCAGACGTGGATCGGAATGTAAAACTGGTGACACAGGAAACGCTCATACATAGACCGTAAGAAGACTCAGTCTTCCTGTGCTTAAGTCAGCATTGTGTCTCATATATTTAATTCCGAAGCAATTTCTGTGTTTCATCGTCAATGGGAAGGGCCAACGAATACAGTAAAACTGCAGAGGTGCGTCGGAATATAAGACTGGTGACACATGAAACGATCAAAACATAGACAGTAGGAATACTCAGACTTCCTGAACTTAAGTCGGCATTGTGTCTCTTATTTTTAAATCCGATGCAATTTCTGTGTCTTGTCGTCAATGGGAAGGTCCAAGGGATACAGTAAACCTGCAGAGGTGCATCGGAATGTAAAACTGGTGACAAAGGAAACGCTCAAATCATACACCGTAAGATGACTCAGTTTTGTTGTACTTAAGTCGGCGTTGTGTCTCTTATATTTAATTCCGATGCAATTTCTGTGTTTCATCGTCAATGGGAAGGTCCAATGGATATAGTAAACCTGCAGAGGTGCATCGGAATGTAAAACTGGTGACACAGGAAACGCTCAAAACATAGACAGTAGGAAGACTCAGCCTTCCTGTTCTTAAGTCGGCATTGTGTCTCTTATATTTAATTCCGATGCTATTTCTGTGTTTCATCGTCTTTCGGAAGGTCCAATGGATACAGAAAACTGCAGAGGTGCGTCGGAATATAAGACTGGTGACACAGGAAACGCTCAAAACATAGACAGTAGGAATACTCAGTCTTCCTGTACCTAAGTCAGCATTGTTTCTCTGATATTTAATTCCGATGCAATTTCTGTGTTTCATCGTCAATGGGAAAGTCGAAGGGAAACAGTATACCTGCAGAGGTGCATCGGAATGTAAAACTGGTGACGCAGGAATCGCTCAAAACATAGACAGTAGGAAGACTCCATCTTCCTGTACTTAAGTCGGCATTGTGTCTCTTATATTTAATTCCGATGCAATGTCTCTGTTTCATCGTCAATGGGAAGGTCCAATAGATACAGTAAACCTGCAGACGTGCATCGGAATGTAAAATTGGTGACGCAGGAATCGCTCAAAGCATAGACAGTAGGAAGACTCAGTCTTTCTGTACTTATGTCGGCATTGGGTCTCTTATTTTTAATCCCGATGCAATTTCTGTGTTTCATCGTCAATGCGAAGATCCAAGGGATACAGTAAACCTGCAGAGGTGCATCGGAATGTATAACTGGTGACACAGGAAACGCTCAAAACATAGACAGTAGAAAGACTCAGCCTTCCTGTTCTTAAGTCGGCATTGTTTCTCTGATATTTAATACCGATGCAATTTCTGTGTTTCGTCGTCACTGTGAAGGTCCAATGGATACAGTTAACCTGCAGAGGTGCATCGGAATGTAAAACTGGTGACACAGGAAACGCTCAAAACATAGACAGTACGAAGACTCAGTCTTCCTGTACTAAAGTCATCATTGTGTCTCTTATATTTAATTCCGATGCAATTTCTGTGTTTCATCGTCAATGGGAAAGTCGAAGGGAAACAGTATACCTGCAGAGGTGCATCGGAATGTAAAACTGGTGCCGCAGGAATCGCTCAAAACATAGACAGTAGGAAGACTCCATCTTCCTGTACTTAAGTCGGCATTGTGTCTCTTATATTTAATTCCGATGCAATGTCTCTGTTTCATCGTCAATGGGAAGGTCCAATAGATACAGTAAACCTGCAGACGTGCATCGGAATGTAAAATTGGTGACGCAGGAATCGCTCAAAGCATAGACAGTAGGAAGACTCAGTCTTTCTGTACTTATGTCGGCATTGGGTCTCTTATATTTAATCCCGATGCAATTTCTGTGTTTCATCGTCAATGCGAAGATCCAAGGGATAGAGTAAACCTGCAGAGGTGCATCGGAATGTATAACTGGTGACACAGGAAACGCTCAAAACATGGACAGTAGAAAGACTCAGCCTTCCTGTTCTTAAGTCGGCATTGTTTCTCTGATATTTAATACCGATGCAATTTCTGTGTTTCATCGTCACTGTGAAGGTCCAAGGGATACAGTAAACCTGCAGAAGTGTATTAAAATATAAAACTGATGACACAGGAAATGCTCAAAACGTAGACAGTGGGAAGACTCAGCCTTCCTGTTCTTAAGTCGGCATTCTGTCTCTTATACTTAATTCCGATGCTATTTCTGTGTGTCATCGTCACTGTGAAGGTCCAATGGATACAGTAAACCTGCAGAGGTGCATCCGAATGTGAAACTGGTGACACAGGAAACGTTCAAAACATAGACAGTAGGAAGACTCAGTCTTCCTGTACTTAAGTCAGCATTGTGTCTCTTATATTTAATTCCCATGCAATTTCTGTGTTTCATCGTCAATGGGAAAGTCGAAGGGAAACAGTATTCCTGCAGAGGTGCATCGGAATGTAAAACTGGTGACAAAGGAAACGCTCAAATCATACACAGTAAGATGACTCAGTTTTGTTGTACTTAAGTCGGCGGTGTGTCTCTTATATTTAATTCCGATGCAATTTCTGTGTTTCATCGTCAATGGGAAGGTCCAATGGATACAGTAAACCTGCAGAGTTGCATCGGAATGTAAAACTGGTGACACAGGAAACGCTCAAAACATAGACAGTAGGAAGACTCAGCCTTCCTGTTCTTATGTCAGCATTGTGTCTCTTATATTTAATTCCGATGCTATTTCTGTGTTTCATCGTCACTAAGAAGTTCCAAGGGATACAGTAAACCTGCAGAGGTGCATCGGAATGTAAAACTGGTGACACAGGAAACGCTCAAAACGTAGACATTAGGAAGACTCAGTCTTCCTGTACTAAAGTCATCATTGTGTCGCTTATATTTAATTCCGATGCAATTTCTGTGTTTCATCGTCACGAAGAAGTTCCAAGGGATACAGTAAACCTGCAGAGGTGCATCGGAATATAAAACTGGTGACACAGGAAACGCTCAAAACATAGACAGTATTAAGACTCAGCCTTCATGTTCTTATGTCGGCATTGTGTCTCTTATATTTAATTCCGATGCTGCTTCTGTGTTTCATCGTCAATGGGACGGTCCAATGGATACAGTAAACCTGCAGATGTGCATCGGAATGGAAAACTGGTGACACTGGAAACGCATAAAACATAGACCGTAAGAAGACTCAGTTTTCTTGTACTTAAGTCGGCGTTGTGTGTCTTATATTTAATTCCGATCTAATGTCTGTGTTTCATCGTCAATGGGAAGGTCCAATGGATACAGTAAACCTGCAGAGGTGCATCGGAATGTAAAACTGATGACACAGGAAACGCTCAAAACATAGACAGTAGGAAGACTCAGTCTTCCTGTACCTAAGTCAGCATTGTTTCTCTGATATTTAATTCAGATGCAATTTCTGTGTTTCGTCGTCACTGTGAAGGTCCAATGGATACAGTTAACCTGCAGAGGTGCATCGGAATGTAAAACTGGTGACACAGGAAACGCTCAAAACATAGACAGTAGGAAGACTCAGTCTTCCTGTACTAAAGTCATCATTGTGTCTCTTATATTTAATTCCGATGCAATTTCTGTGTTTCATCGCCAATGGGAAAGTCGAAGGGAAACAGTATACCTGCAGAGGTGCATCGGCATGTAAAACTGGTGACGCAGGAATCGCTCAAAACATAGACAGTAGAAAGACTCAATGTTCCTGTACTTAAGTCGGCATTGTGTCTCTTATATTTAATTCCGATGCAATTTCTGTGTTTCATCGTCAATGCGAAGATCCAAGGGATACAGTAAACCTGCAGAGGTGCATCGGAATGTAAAACTGGTGACACAGGAAACGCTCAAAACATAGACAGTAGGGAGACTCAGCCTTCCTGTACTTAAGTCGGCGTTGTGTCTCTTATATTTAATTCCGATGCTATTTCTGTGTTTCATCGTCAATGGGAAGGTCCAATGGATACAATAAACCTGCAGAGGTGCATCGGAATGTAAAATTGGTGACGCAGGAAACGCTCAAAACATAGACAGTAGGAAGACTCCATCTTCCTGTACTTAAGTCGGCATTGTGTCTCTTATATTTAATTCCGATGCAATGTCTCTGTTTCATCGTCAATGGGAAGGTCCAATAGATACAGTAAACCTGCAGACGTGCATCGGAATGTAATATTGGTGACGCAGGAATCGCTCAAAGCATAGACAGTAGGAAGACTCAGTCTTTCTGTACTTATGTCGGCATTGGGTCTCTTATATTTAATCCCGATGCAATTTCTGTGTTTCATCGTCAATGCGAAGATCCAAGGGATACAGTAAACCTGCAGAGGTGCATCGGAATGTATAACTGGCGACACAGGAAACGCTCAAAACATAGACAGTAGAAAGACTCAGACTTCCTGTTCTTAAGTCGGCATTGTTTCTCTGATATTTAATTCCGATGGAATTTCTGTGTTTCGTCGTCAATGGGAAGGTCCAATGGATACAGTAAACCTGCAGAGGTGCATCGGAATGTAAAACTGGTGACACAGGAAACGCTCAAAACATAGACAGTAGGAAGACTCAGCCTTCCTGTTCTTAAGTCGGCGTTGTGTCTCTTATATTTTATTCCGATGCTATTTCTGTGTTTCATCGTGAATGGGAAGGTCCAATGGATACAGTAAACCTGCAGAGGTGCATCGGAATGTAAAATTGGTGACGCAGGAAACGCTTAAAACATAGACAGTAGGAAGACTCAATCTTCCTGTACTTAAGTCGGCATTGTGTCTCTTATATTTAATCCCGATGCAATTTCTGTGTTTCATCGTCAATGCGAAGATCCAAGGGATACAGTAAACCTGCAGAGGTGCATCGGAATGTATAACTGGTGACACAGGAAACGTTCAAAACATAGACAGTAGGAAGACTCAGTCTTCCTGTACTTAAGTCAGCATTGTGTCTCTTATATTTAATTCCCATGCAATTTCTGTGTTTCATCGTCAATGGGAAAGTCGAAGGGAAACAGTATTCCTGCAGAGGTGCATCGGAATGTAAAACTGGTGACAAAGGAAACAATCAAATCATACACCGTAAGATGACTCAGTTTTGTTGTACTTAAGTCGGCGGTGTGTCTCTTATATTTAATTCCGATGCAATTTCTGTGTTTCATCGTCAATGGGAAGGTCAAATGGATACAGTAAACCTGCAGAGGTGCATCGGAATGTAAAACTGGTGACACAGGAAACACTCAAAACATAGACAGTAGGAAGACTCAGCCTTCCTGTTCTTATGTCGGCATTGTGTCTCTTATATTTAATTCCGATGCTATTTCTGTGTTTCATCGCCACTAAGAAGTTCCAAGGGATACAGTAAACCTGCAGAGGTGCATCGGAATGTAAAACTGGTGACACAGGAAACGCTCAAAACGTAGACATTAGCAAGACTCATTCTTCCTGTACTAAAGTCATCATTGTGTCTCTTATATTTAATTCCGATGCAATTTCTGTGTTTCATCGTCACGAAGAAGTTCCAAGGGATACAGTAAACCTGCAGAGGTGCATCGAAATATAAAACTGGTGACACAGGAAACGCTCAAAACATAGACAGTATTAAGACTCAGCCTTCATGTTCTTATGTCGGCATTGTGTCTCTTATATTTAATTCCGATGCTGTTTCTGTGTTTCATCGTCAATGGGACGGTCCAATGGATACAGTAAACCTGCAGAGGTGCATCGGAATGGAAAACTGGTGACACTGGAAACGCATAAAACATAGACCGTAAGAAGACTCAGTTTTCTTGTACTTAAGTCGGCGTTGTGTGTCTTATATTTAATTCCGATCTAATTTCTGTGTTTCATCGTCAATGGGAAGGTCCAATGGATACAGTAAACCTGCAGAGGTGCATCGGAATGTAAAACTGATGACACAGGAAACGCTCAAAACATAGACAGTAGGAAGACTCAGTCTTCCTGTACCTAAGTCGGCATTGTTTCTCTGATATTTAATTCCGATGGAATTTCTGTGTTTCGTCGTCAATGGGAAGGTCCAAGGGATACAGTAAACCCGCAGAGGTGCATCGGAATGTAAAACTGGTGACACAGGATGCGCTCAAATCATAGACCGTAAGAAGACTCAGTTTTCTTGTACTTAAGTCGGAATTGTGTCTGTTATATTTAATTCCGATGCAATTTCTGTGATTCATCGTCACTGTGAAGGTCCAAGGGACACAGTAAACCTGCAGACGTGGATCGGAATGTAAAACTGGTGACACAGGAAACGCTCATACATAGACCGTAAGAAGACTCAGTCTTCCTGTGCTTAAGTCAGCACTGTGTCTCATATATTTAATTCCGAAGCAATTTCTGTGTTTCATCGTCAATGGGAAGGGCCAACGAATACAGTAAAACTGCAGAGGTGCGTCGGAATATAAGACTGGTGACACATGAAACGATCAAAACATAGACAGTAGGAATACTCAGACTTCCTGAACTTAAGTCGGCATTGTGTCTCTTATTTTTAAATCCGATGCAATTTCTGTGTCTTGTCGTCAATGGGAAGGTCCAAGGGATACAGTAAACCTGCAGAGGTGCATCGGAATGTAAAACTGGTGACAAAGGAAACGCTCAAATCATACACCGTAAGATGACTCAGTTTTGTTGTACTTAAGTCGGCGTTGTGTCTCTTATATTTAATTCCGATGCAATTTCTGTGTTTCATCGTCAATGGGAAGGTCCAATGGATATAGTAAACCTGCAGAGGTGCATCGGAATGTAAAACTGGTGACACAGGAAACGCTCAAAACATAGACAGTAGGAAGACTCAGCCTTCCTGTTCTTAAGTCGGCATTGTGTCTCTTATATTTAATTCCGATGCTATTTCTGTGTTTCATCGTCTTTCGGAAGGTCCAATGGATACAGAAAACTGCAGAGGTGCGTCGGAATATAAGACTGGTGACACAGGAAACGCTCAAAACATAGACAGTAGGAATACTCAGTCTTCCTGTACCTAAGTCAGCATTGTTTCTCTGATATTTAATTCCGATGCAATTTCTGTGTTTCATCGTCAATGGGAAAGTCGAAGGGAAACAGTATACCTGCAGAGGTGCATCGGAATGTAAAACTGGTGACGCAGGAATCGCTCAAAACATAGACAGTAGGAAGACTCCATCTTCCTGTACTTAAGTCGGCATTGTGTCTCTTATATTTAATTCCGATGCAATGTCTCTGTTTCATCGTCAATGGGAAGGTCCAATAGATACAGTAAACCTGCAGACGTGCATCGGAATGTAAAATTGGTGACGCAGGAATCGCTCAAAGCATAGACAGTAGGAAGACTCAGTCTTTCTGTACTTATGTCGGCATTGGGTCTCTTATTTTTAATCCCGATGCAATTTCTGTGTTTCATCGTCAATGCGAAGATCCAAGGGATACAGTAAACCTGCAGAGGTGCATCGGAATGTATAACTGGTGAGACAGGAAACGCTCAAAACATAGACAGTAGAAAGACTCAGCCTTCCTGTTCTTAAGTCGGCATTGTTTCTCTGATATTTAATACCGATGCAATTTCTGTGTTTCGTCGTCACTGTGAAGGTCCAATGGATACAGTTAACCTGCAGAGGTGCATCGGAATGTAAAACTGGTGACACAGGAAACGCTCAAAACATAGACAGTACGAAGACTCAGTC
Source organism: Schistocerca nitens (assembly GCF_023898315.1). Classification (NCBI taxonomy): domain Eukaryota; kingdom Metazoa; phylum Arthropoda; class Insecta; order Orthoptera; family Acrididae; genus Schistocerca; species Schistocerca nitens. The sequence goes on from NC_064624.1 coordinate 5,789,017, forward strand.
TTCCTGTACTAAAGTCATCATTGTGTCTCTTATATTTAATTCCGATGCAATTTCTGTGTTTCATCGTCAATGGGAAAGTCGAAGGGAAACAGTATACCTGCAGAGGTGCATCGGAATGTAAAACTGGTGCCGCAGGAATCGCTCAAAACATAGACAGTAGGAAGACTCCATCTTCCTGTACTTAAGTCGGCATTGTGTCTCTTATATTTAATTCCGATGCAATGTCTCTGTTTCATCGTCAATGGGAAGGTCCAATAGATACAGTAAACCTGCAGACGTGCATCGGAATGTAAAATTGGTGACGCAGGAATCGCTCAAAGCATAGACAGTAGGAAGACTCAGTCTTTCTGTACTTATGTCGGCATTGGGTCTCTTATATTTAATCCCGATGCAATTTCTGTGTTTCATCGTCAATGCGAAGATCCAAGGGATAGAGTAAACCTGCAGAGGTGCATCGGAATGTATAACTGGTGACACAGGAAACGCTCAAAACATGGACAGTAGAAAGACTCAGCCTTCCTGTTCTTAAGTCGGCATTGTTTCTCTGATATTTAATACCGATGCAATTTCTGTGTTTCATCGTCACTGTGAAGGTCCAAGGGATACAGTAAACCTGCAGAAGTGTATTAAAATATAAAACTGATGACACAGGAAATGCTCAAAACGTAGACAGTGGGAAGACTCAGCCTTCCTGTTCTTAAGTCGGCATTCTGTCTCTTATACTTAATTCCGATGCTATTTCTGTGTGTCATCGTCACTGTGAAGGTCCAATGGATACAGTAAACCTGCAGAGGTGCATCCGAATGTGAAACTGGTGACACAGGAAACGTTCAAAACATAGACAGTAGGAAGACTCAGTCTTCCTGTACTTAAGTCAGCATTGTGTCTCTTATATTTAATTCCCATGCAATTTCTGTGTTTCATCGTCAATGGGAAAGTCGAAGGGAAACAGTATTCCTGCAGAGGTGCATCGGAATGTAAAACTGGTGACAAAGGAAACGCTCAAATCATACACAGTAAGATGACTCAGTTTTGTTGTACTTAAGTCGGCGGTGTGTCTCTTATATTTAATTCCGATGCAATTTCTGTGTTTCATCGTCAATGGGAAGGTCCAATGGATACAGTAAACCTGCAGAGTTGCATCGGAATGTAAAACTGGTGACACAGGAAACGCTCAAAACATAGACAGTAGGAAGACTCAGCCTTCCTGTTCTTATGTCAGCATTGTGTCTCTTATATTTAATTCCGATGCTATTTCTGTGTTTCATCGTCACTAAGAAGTTCCAAGGGATACAGTAAACCTGCAGAGGTGCATCGGAATGTAAAACTGGTGACACAGGAAACGCTCAAAACGTAGACATTAGGAAGACTCAGTCTTCCTGTACTAAAGTCATCATTGTGTCGCTTATATTTAATTCCGATGCAATTTCTGTGTTTCATCGTCACGAAGAAGTTCCAAGGGATACAGTAAACCTGCAGAGGTGCATCGGAATATAAAACTGGTGACACAGGAAACGCTCAAAACATAGACAGTATTAAGACTCAGCCTTCATGTTCTTATGTCGGCATTGTGTCTCTTATATTTAATTCCGATGCTGCTTCTGTGTTTCATCGTCAATGGGACGGTCCAATGGATACAGTAAACCTGCAGATGTGCATCGGAATGGAAAACTGGTGACACTGGAAACGCATAAAACATAGACCGTAAGAAGACTCAGTTTTCTTGTACTTAAGTCGGCGTTGTGTGTCTTATATTTAATTCCGATCTAATGTCTGTGTTTCATCGTCAATGGGAAGGTCCAATGGATACAGTAAACCTGCAGAGGTGCATCGGAATGTAAAACTGATGACACAGGAAACGCTCAAAACATAGACAGTAGGAAGACTCAGTCTTCCTGTACCTAAGTCGGCATTGTTTCTCTGATATATAATTCCGATGGAATTTCTGTGTTTCGTCGTCAATGGGAAGGTCCAAGGGATACAGTAAACCCGCAGAGGTGCATCGGAATGTAAAACTGGTGACACAGGATGCGCTCAAATCATAGACCGTAAGAAGACTCAGTTTTCTTGTACTTAAGTCGGAATTGTGTCTCTTATATTTAATTCCGATGCAATTTCTGTGATTCATCGTCACTGTGAAGGTCCAAAGGACACAGTAAACCTGCAGACGTGGATCGGAATGTAAAACTGGTGACACAGGAAACGCTCATACATAGACCGTAAGAAGACTCAGTCTTCCTGTGCTTAAGTCACCATTGTGTCTCATATATTTAATTCCGATGCAATTTCTGTGTTTCATCGTCAATGGGAAGGGCCAACGAATACAGTAAAACTGCAGAGGTGCGTCGGAATATAAGACTGGTGACACATGAAACGATCAAAACATAGACAGTAGGAATACTCAGACTTCCTGAACTTAAGTCGGCATTGTGTCTCTTATATTTAAATCCGATGCAATTTCTGTGTCTTGTCGTCAATGGGAAGGTCCAAGGGATACAGTAAACCTGCAGAGGTGCATCGGAATGTAAAACTGGTGACAAAGGAAACGCTCAAATCATACACCGTAAGATGACTCAGTTTTGTTGTACTTAAGTCGGCGTTGTGTCTCTTATATTTAATTCCGATGCAATTTCTGTGTTTCATCGTCAATGGGAAGGTCCAATGGATATAGTAAACCTGCAGAGGTGCATCGGAATGTAAAACTGGTGACACAGGAAACGCTCAAAGCATAGACAGTAGGAAGACTCAGCCTTCCTGTTCTTAAGTCGGCATTGTGTCTCTTATATTTAATTCCGATGCTATTTCTGTGTTTCATCGTCTTTCGGAAGGTCCAATGGATACAGAAAACTGCAGAGGTGCGTCGGAATATAAGACTGGTGACACAGGAAACGCTCAAAACATAGACAGTAGGAAGACTCAGTCTTCCTGTACTAAAGTCATCATTGTGTCTCTTATATTTAATTCCGATGCAATTTCTGTGTTTCATCGTCAATGGGAAAGTCGAAGGGAAACAGTATACCTGCAGAGGTGCATCGGAATGTAAAACTGGTGACGCAGGAATCGCTCGAAACATAGACAGTAGAAAGACTCAATGTTCCTGTATTTAAGTCGGCATTGTGTCTCTTATATTTAATTACGATGCAATTTCTGTGTTTCATCGTCAATGCGAAGATCCAAGGGATACAGTAAACCTGCAGAAGTGCATCGGAATGTTAAACTGGTGACACAGGAAACGCTCAAAACATAGACAGTAGGGAGACTCAGCCTTCCTGTTCTTAAGTTGGCGTTGTGTCTCTTATATTTAATTCCGATGCTATTTCTGTGTTTCATCGTCAATGGGAAGGTCCAATGGATACAGTAAACCTGCAGAGGTGCATCGGAATGTAAAATTGGTGACGCAGGAAACGCTCAAAACATAGACAGTAGGAAGACTCCATCTTCCTGTACTTAAGTCGGCATTATGTCTCTTATATTTAATTCCGATGCAATGTCTCTGTTTCATCGTCAATGGGAATGTCCAATAGATACAGTAAACCTGCAGACGTGCATCGGAATGTAAAATTGGTGACGCAGGAATCGCTCAAAGCATAGACAGTTGGAAGACTCTGTCTTTCTGTACTTATGTCGGCATTGGGTCTCTTATATTTAATCCCGATGCAATTTCTGTGTTTCATCGTCAATGCGAAGATCCAAGGGATACAGTAAACCTGCAGAGGTGCATCGGAATGTATAACTGGTGACACAGGAAACGCTCAAAACATAGACAGTAGAAAGACTCAGCCTTCCTGTTCTTAAGTCGGCATTGTTTCTCTGATATTTAATTCCGATGGAATTTCTGTGTTTCGTCGTCAATGGGAAGGTCCAAGGGATACAGTAAACCCGCAGACGTGCATCGGAATGTAAAACTAGTGACACGCTCAAAACATAGACAGTAGAAGGACTCAGCCTTCCTGTCCTTAAGTCGGCATTGTTTCTCTGATATTTAATTCGGATGGAATTTCTGTGTTTCGTCGTCAATGGGAAGGTCCAAGGGATACAGTAAACCCGCAGAGGTGCATCGGAATGTAAAACTAGTGACACAGGATGCGTTCAAATCATAGACCGTAAGAAGACTCAGTTTTCTTGTACTTAAGTCGGAATTGTGTCTCTTATATTTAATACCGATGCAATTTCTGTGTTTCATCGTCACTGTGAAGGTCCAAGGGATACAGTAAACCTGCAGACGTGTATTAAAATATAAAACTGATGACACAGGAAATGCTCAAAACGTAGACAGTGGGAAGACTCAGCCTTCCTGTTCTTAAGTCGGCATTGTGTCTCTTATATTTAATTCCGATGCTATTTCTGTGTGTCATCGTCACTGTGAAGGTCCAATGGATACAGTAAACCAGCAGAGGTGCATCCGAATGTAAAACTGGTGACACAGGAAACGTTCAAAACATAGACAGTAGGAAGACTCAGTCTTCCTGTACTTAAGTCAGCATTGTGTCTCTTATATTTAATTCCCATGCAATTTCTGTGTTTCATCGTCAATGGGAAAGTCGAAGGGAAACAGTATACCTGCAGAGGTGCATCGGAATGTAAAACTGGTGACAAAGGAAACGCTCAAATCATACACCGTAAGATGACTCAGTTTTCTTGTACTTAAGTCGGCGTTGTGTCTCTTATATTTAATTCCGATGCAATTTCTGTGTTTCATCGGCAATGGGAAGGTCCAATGGATACAGTAAACCCGCAGAGGTGCATCGGAATGTAAAACTGGTGACACAGGAAACGCTCAAAACATAGACAGTAGGAAGACTTAGCCTTCCTGTTCTTATGTCGGCATTGTGTCTCTTATATTTAATTCCGATGCTATTTCTGTGTTTCATCGTCACTAAGAAGTTCCAAGGGATACAGTAAACCTGCAGAGGTGCATCGGAATGTAAAACTGGTGACACAGGAAACGCTCAAAACGTAGACATTAGGAAGACTCAGTCTTCCTGTACTAAAGTCATCATTGTGTCTCTTATATTTAATTCCGATGCAATTTCTGTGTTTCATCGTCACGAAGAAGTTCCAAGGGATACAGTAAACCTGCAGAGGTGCATCGGAATATAAAACTGGTGACACAGGAAACGCTCAAAACATAGACAGTATTATGACTCAGCCTTCATGTTCTTATGTCGGCATTGTGTCTCTTATATTTAATTCCGATGCTGTTTCTGTGTTTCATCGTCAATGGGACGGTCCAATGGATACAGTAAACCTGCAGAGGTTCATCGGAATGGAAAACTGGTGACACTGGAAACGCTCAAAACATAGACCGTAAGAAGACCCAGTTTTCTTGTACTTAAGTCGGCGTTGTGTGTCTTATATTTAATTCCGATCTAATTTCTGTGTTTCATCGTCAATGGGAAGGTCCAATGGATACAGTAAACCTGCAGAGGTGCATCGGAATGTAAAACTGATGACACAGGAAACGTTCAAAACATAGACAGTAGAAAGACTCAGTCTTCCTGTACCTAAGTCGGCATTGTTTCTCTGATATTTAATTCCGATGGAATTCCTGTGTTTCGTCGTCAATGGGAAGGTCCAAGGGATACAGTAAACCCGCAGAGGTGCATCGGAATGTAAAACTGGTGACACAGGATGCGCTCAAATCATAGACCGTAAGAAGACTCAGTTTTCTTGTACTTATGTCGGAATTGTGTCTCTTATATTTAATTCCGATGCAATTTCTGTGATTCATCGTCACTGTGAAGGTCCAAGGGACACAGTAAACCTGCAGACGTGGATCGGAATGTAAAACTGGTGACACAGGAAACGCTCATACATAGACCGTAAGAAGACTCAGTCTTCCTGTGCTTAAGTCACCATTGTGTCTCATATATTTAATTCCGATGCAATTTCTGTGTTTCATCGTCAATGGGAAGGGCCAACGAATACAGTAAAACTGCAGAGGTGCGTCGGAATATAAGACTGGTGACACATGAAACGATCAAAACATAGACAGTAGGAATACTCAGACTTCCTGAACTTAAGTCGGCATTGTGTCTCTTATATTTAAATCCGATGCAATTTCTGTGTCTTGTCGTCAATGGGAAGGTCCAAGGGATACAGTAAACCTGCAGAGGTGCATCGGAATGTAAAACTGGTGACAAAGGAAACGCTCAAATCATACACCGTAAGATGACTCAGTTTTGTTGTACTTAAGTCGGCGTTGTGTCTCTTATATTTAATTCCGATGCAATTTCTGTGTTTCATCGTCAATGGGAAGGTCCAATGGATATCGTAAACCTGCAGAGGTGCATCGGAATGTAAAACTGGTGACACAGGAAACGCTCAAAACATAGACAGTAGGAAGACTCAGCCGTCCTGTTCTTAAGTCGGCATTGTGTCTCTTATATTTAATTCCGATGGTATTTCTGTGTTTCATCGTATTTTGGAAGGTCCAATGGATACAGAAAACTGCAGAGGTGCGTCGGAATATAAGACTGGTGACACAGGAAACGCTCAAAACATAGACAGTAGGAATACTCAGTCTTCCTGTACCTAAGTCAGCATTGTTTCTCTGATATTTAATTCCGATGCAATTTCTGTGCTTCGTCGTCACTGTGAAGGTCCAATGGATACAGTTAACCTGCAGAGGTGCATCGGAATGTAAAACTGGTGACACAGGAAACGCTCAAAACATAGACAGTAGGAAGACTCAGTCTTCCTGTACTAAAGTCATCATTGTGTCTCTTATATTTAATTCCGATGCAATTTCTGTGTTTCATCGTCAATGGGAAAGTCGAAGGGAAACAGTATACCTGCAGAGGTGCATCGGAATGTAAAACTGGTGGCGCAGGAATCGCTCAAAACATAGACAGTAGAAAGACTCAATGTTCCTGTACTTAAGTCGGCATTGTGTCTCTTATATTTAATTCCTATGCAATTTCTGTGTTTCATCGTCAATGCGAAGATCCAAGGGATACAGTAAACCTGCAGAGGTGCATCGGAATGTAAAACTGGTGACACAGGAAACGCTCAAAACATAGACAGTAGGGAGACTCAGCCTTCCTGTTCTTAAGTCGGCGTTGTGTCTCTTATATTTAATTCCGATGCTATTTCTGTGTTTCATCGTCAATGGGAAGGTCCAATGGATACAGTAAACCTGCAGAGGTGCATCGGAATGTAAAATTGGTGACGCAGGAAACGCTCAAAACATAGACAGTAGGAAGACTCCATCTTCCTGTACTTAAGTCGGCATTGTGTCTCTTATATTTAATTCCGATGCAATGTCTCTGTTTCATCGTCAATGGGAAGGTCCAATAGATACAGTAAACCTGCAGACGTGCATCGGAATGTAAAATTGGTGACGCAGGAATCGCTCAAAGCATAGACAGTAGGAAGACTCAGTCTTTCTGTACTTATGTCGGCATTGGGTCTCTTACATTTAATCCCGATGCAATTTCTGTGTTTCATCGTCAATGCGAAGATCCAAGGGATACAGTAAACCTGCAGAGGTGCATCGGAATGTATAACTGGTGACACAGGAAACGCTCAAAACATAGACAGTAGAAAGACTCGGCCTTCCTGTTCTTAAGTCGGCATTGTTTCTCTGATATTTAATTCCGATGGAATTTCTGTGTTTCGTCGTCAATGGGAAGGTCCAAGGGATACAGTAAACCCGCAGAGGTGCATCGGAATGTAAAACTAGTGACACAGGATGCGCTCAAATCATAGACCGTAAGAAGACTCAGTTTTCTTGTACTTAAGTCGGAATTGTGTCTCTTATATTTAATACCGATGCAATTTCTGTGTTTCATCGTCACTGTGAAGGTCCAAGGGATACAGTAAACCTGCAGAAGTGTATTAAAATATAAAACTGATGACACAGGAAATGCTCAAAACGTAGACAGTGGGAAGACTCAGCCTTCCTGTTCTTAAGTCGGCATTGTGTCTCTTATATTTAATTCCGATGCTATTTCTGTGTGTCATCGTCACTGTGAAGGTCCAATGGATACAGTAAACCAGCAGAGGTGCATCCGAATGTAAAACTGGTGACACTGGAAACGTTCAAAACATAGACAGTAGGAAGACTCAGTCTTCCTGTACTTAAGTCAGCATTGTGTCTCTTATATTTAATTCCCATGCAATTTCTGTGTTTCATCGTCAATGGGAAAGTCGAAGGGAAACAGTATACCTGCAGAGGTGCATCGGAATGTAAAACTGGTGACAAAGGAAACGCTCAAATCATACACCGTAAGATGACTCAGTTTTGTTGTACTTAAGTCGGCGTTGTGTCTCTTATATTTAATTCCGATGCAATTTCTGTGTTTCATCGTCAATGGGAAGGTCCAATGGATACAGTAAACCTGCAGAGGTGCATCGGAATGTAAAACTGGTGACACAGGAAACGCTCAAAACATAGACAGTAGGAAGACTCAGCCTTCCTGTTCTTATGTCGGCATTGTGTCTCCTATATTTAATTCCGATGCTATTTCTGTGTTTCATCGTCACTAAGAAGTTCCAAGGGATACAGTAAACCTGCCGAGGTGCATCGGAATGTAAAACTGGTGACACAGGAAACGCTCAAAACGTAGACATTAGGAAGACTCAGTCTTCCTGTACTAAAGTCATCATTGTGTCTCTTATATTTAATTCCGATGCAATTTCTGTGTTTCATCGTCACGAAGAAGTTCCAAGGGATACAGTAAACCTGCAGAGGTGCATCGGAATGTAAAACTGGTGACACAGGAAACGCTCAAAACATAGACAGTATTAAGACTCAGCCTTCATGTTCTTATGACGGCATTGTGTCTCTTATATTTAATTCCGATGCTGTTTCTGTGTTTCATCGTCAATGGGACGGTCCAATGGATACAGTAAACCTGCAGAGGTGCATCGGAATGGAAAACTGGTGACACTGGAAACGCTCAAAACATAGACCGTAAGAAGACTCAGTTTTCTTGTACTTAAGTCGGCGTTGTGTGTCTTATATTTAATTCCGATCTAATTTCTGTGTTTCATCGTCAATGGGAAGGTCCAATGGATACAGTAAACCTGCAGAGGTGCATCGGAATGTAAAACTGATGACACAGGAAACGCTCAAAACATAGACAGTAGGAAGACTCAGTCTTCCTGTACCTAAGTCGGCATTGTTTCTCTGATATTTAATTCCGATGGAATTTCTGTGTTTCGTCGTCAATGGGAAGGTCCAAGGGATACAGTAAACCCGCAGAGGTGCATCGGAATGTAAAACTGGTGACACAGGATGCGCTCAAATCATAGACCGTAAGAAGACTCAGTTTTCTTGTACTTAAGTCGGAATTGTGTCTCTTATATTTAATTCCGATGCAATTTCTGTGATTCATCGTCACTGTGAAGGTCCAAGGGACACAGTAAACCTGCAGAGGTGGATCGGAATGTAAAACTGGTGACACAGGAAACGCTCATACATTGACCGTAAGAAGACTCAGTCTTCCTGTGCTTAAGTCAGCATTGTGTCTCATATATTTAATTCCGATGCAATTTCTGTGTTTCATCGTCAATGGGAAGGGCCAACGAATACAGTAAAACTGCAGAGGTGCGTCGGAATATAAAACTGGTGACACATGAAACGATCAAAACATAGACAGTAGGAATACTCAGACTTCCTGAACTTAAGTCGGCATTGTGTCTCTTATATTTAAATCCGATGCAATTTCTGTGTCTTGTCGTCAATGGGAAGGTCCAAGGGATACAGTAAACCTGCAGAGGTGCATCGGAATGTAAAACTGGTGACAAAGGAAACGCTCAAATCATACACCGTAAGATGACTCAGTTTTGTTGTACTTAAGTCTGCGTTGTGTCTCTTATATTTAATTCCGATGCAATTTCTGTGTTTCATCGTCAATGGGAAGGTCCAATGGATACAGTAAACCTGCAGAGGTGCATCGGAATGTAAAACTGGTGACACAGGAAACGCTCAAATCATAGACAGTAGGAAGACTCAGCCTTCCTGTTCTTATGTCGGCATTGTGTCTCTTATATTTAATTCCGATGCTATTTCTGTGTTTCATCGTCAATGGGAAGCTCCAATGGATACAGTAAACCTGCAGAGGTGCATCGGAATGTAAAACTGGTGGCGCAGGAATCGCGCAAATCGTAGACAGTTGGATGATTCACTGTTCCTGTACTTAAGTCGGTATTGTGTCTCTTTTATTTAATTCCGATGCAATTTCTGTGTTTCATCGTCAATGCGAGGATCCAAGGGATACAGTAAAACTGCAGAGGTGCATCGGAATGTAAAATTGGTGACACAGGAAACGCTCAAGACATAGGCATTAGGAAGACTCAGCCTTCCCGTTCTTAAGTCGGCATTGTGTCTCTTATATTTAATTCCGATGCTATTTCTGTGTTTCATCGTCTTTCGGAAGGTCCAATGGATACAGAAAACTGCAGAGGTGCATCGGAATATATAACTGGTGACACAGGAAGCGGTCAAAACATAGACCCAAAGAAGACTCAGTTTTCTTGTACTGAAGTCGGCATTGTGTCTCTTATATTTAATTTGATGCAATTTCTGTGTTTCATCGTCACTGTGAAGGTCCAAGGGTTACTGTAAACATGCATAGGTGCATCAAAATGTAAAACTGATGACACAGGAAACGCTCATAACATAGACAGTAGGAATACTTAATCTTCCTGTACCTAAGTCAGCATTGTTTCTCTGATATTTAATTCCGATGCAATTTCTGTGTTTCGTCGTCACTGTGAAGGTCCAATGGATACAGTTAACCTGCAGAGGTGCATCGGAATGTAAAACTGGTGACACAGGAAACGCTCAAAACATAGACAGTAGGAAGGTTCAGTCTTCCTGTACTGAAGTCATCATTGTGTCTCTTATATTTAATTCCGATGCAATTTCTGTGTTTCATCGTCAATGGGAAAGTCGAAGGGAAACAGTATACCTGCAGAGGTGCATCGGAATGTAAAACTGGTGACGCAGGAATCGCTCAAAACATAGACAGTAGAAAGACTCAATGTTCCTGTACTTAAGTCGGCATTGTGTCTCTTATATTTAATTCCGATGCAATTTCTGTGTTTCATCGTCAATGCGAAGATCCAAGGGATACAGCAAACCTGCAGAGGTGCATCGGAATGTAAAACTGGTGACACAGGAAACGCTCAAAACATTGACAGTAGGAAGACTCAGCCTTCCTGTTCTTAAGTCGGCGTTGTGTCTCTTATATTTAATTCCGATGCTATTTCTGTGTTTCATCGTCAATGGGAAGGTCCAATGGATACAGTAAACCTGCAGAGGTGCATCGGAATGTAAAATTGGTGACGCAGGAAACGCTCAAAACATAGACAGTAGGAAGACTCAATCTTCCTGTACTTAAGTCGGCATTGTGTCTCTTATATTTAATTCCGATGCAATGTCTCTGTTTCATCGTCAATGGGAAGGTCCAGTAGATACAGTAAACCTGCAGACGTGCATCGGAATGTAAAATTGGGGACGCAGGAATCGCTCAAAGCATAGTCAGTAGGAAGACTCAGTCTTTCTGTACTTATGTCGGCATTGTGTCTCTTATATTTAATCCCGATGCAATTTCTGTGTTTCATCGTCAATGCGAAGATCCAAGGGATACAGTAAACCTGCAGAGGTGCATCGGAATGTATAACTGGTGACACAGGAAACGCTCAAAACATAGACAGTAGAAAGACTCAGCCTTCCTGTTCTTAAGTCGGCATTGTTTCTCTGTTATTTAATTCCGATGGAATTTCTGTGTTTCGTCGTCAATGGGAAGGTCCAAGGGATACAGTAAACCCGCAGAGGTGCATCGGAATGTAAAACTGGTGACACAGGATGCGCTCAAATCATAGACCGTTAGAAGACGCAGTTTTCTTGTACTTAAGTCGGAATTGTGTCTCTTATATTTAATACCGATGCAATTTCTGTGTTTCATCGTCACTGTGAAGGTCCATGGGATACAATAAACCTGCAGAAGTGTATTAAAATATAAAACTGATGACACAGGAAATGCTCAAAACGTAGAAAGTGGGAAGACTCAGCCTTCCTGTTCTTAAGTCGGCATTGTGTCTCTTATATTTAATTCCGATGCTATTTCGTGTGTCATCGTCACTGTGAAGGTCCAATGGATACAGTAAACCTGCAGAGGTGCATCGGAATGTAAAACTGGTGACGCAGGAATCGCACAAAACGTAGACAGTTGGAAGACTCACTGTTCCTGTACTTAAGTCGGTATTGTGTCTCTTATATTTAATTCCGATGCAATTTCTGTGTTTCATCGTCAATGCGAGGATCCAAGGGATACAGTAAAACTGCAGAGGTGCATCGGAATGTAAAACTGGTGACACAGGAAACGCTCAAGACATAGGCATTAGGAAGACTCTGCCTTCCTGTTCTTAAGTCGGCATTGTGTCTCTTATATTTAATTCCGATGCTATTTCTGTGTTTCATCGTCTTTCGGAAGGTCCAATGGATACAGAAAACTGCAGAGGTGCATCGGAATATATAACTAGTGACACAGGAAGCGGTCAAAACATAGACCCAAAGAAGACTCAGTTTTCTTGTACTGAAGTCGGCATTGTGTCTCTTATATTTAATTTGATGCAATTTCTGTGTTTCATCGTCACTGTGAAGGTCCAATGGATACAGTAAACCTGCAGAGGTGCATCCGAATGTAAAACTGGTGACACAGGAAACGTTCAAAACATAGACAGTAGGAAGACTCAGTCTTCCTGTACTTAAGTCAGCATTGTGTCTCTTATATTTAATTCCCATGCAATTTCTGTGTTTCATCGTCAATGGGAATGTCGAAGGGAAACAGTATACCTGCAGAGGTGCATCGGAATGTAAAACTGGTGACAAAGGAAACGCTCAAATCATACACCGTAAGATGACTCAGTTTTGTTGTACTTAAGTCGGCGTTGTGTCTCTTATATTTAATTCCGATGCAATTTCTGTGTTTCATCGTCAATGGGAAGGTCCAATGGATACAGTAAACCTGCAGAGGTGCATCGGAATGTAAAACTGGTGACACAGGAAACGCTCAAAACATAGACAGTAGGAAGACTCAGCCTTCCTGTTCTTATGTCGGCATTGTGTCTCCTATATTTAATTCCGATGCTATTTCTGTGTTTCATCGTCACTAAGAAGTTCCAAGGGATACAGTAAACCTGCCGAGGTGCATCGGAATGTAAAACTGGTGACACAGGAAACGCTCAAAACGTAGACATTCGGAAGACTCAGTCTTCCTGTACTAAAGTCATCATTGTGTCTCTTATATTTAATTCCGATGCAATTTCTGTGTTTCATCGTCACGAAGAAGTTCCAAGGGATACAGTAAACCTGCAGAGGTGCATCGGAATGTAAAACTGGTGACACAGGAAACGCTCAAAACATAGACAGTATTAAGACTCAGCCTTCATGTTCTTATGTCGGCATTGTGTCTCTTATATTTAATTCCGATGCTGTTTCTGTGTTTCATCGTCAATGGGACGGTCCAATGGATACAGTAAACCTGCAGAGGTGCATCGGAATGGAAAACTGGTGACACTGGAAACGCTCAAAACATAGACCGTAAGAAGACTCAGTTTTCTTGTACTTAAGTCGGCGTTGTGTGTCTTATATTTAATTCCGATCTAATTTCTGTGTTTCATCGTCAATGGGAAGGTCCAATGGATACAGTAAACCTGCAGAGGTGCATCGGAATGTAAAACTGATGACACAGGAAACGCTCAAAACATAGACAGTAGGAAGACTCAGTCTTCCTGTACCTAAGTCGGCATTGTTTCTCTGATATTTAATTCCGATGGAATTTCTGTGTTTCGTCGTCAATGGGAAGGTCCAAGGGATACAGTAAACCCGCAGAGGTGCATCGGAATGTAAAACTGGTGACACAGGATGCGCTCAAATCATAGACCGTAAGAAGACTCAGTTTTCTTGTACTTAAGTCGGAATTGTGTCTCTTATATTTAATTCCGATGCAATTTCTGTGATTCATCGTCACTGTGAAGGTCCAAGGGACACAGTAAACCTGCAGAGGTGGATCGGAATGTAAAACTGGTGACACAGGAAACGCTCATACATTGACCGTAAGAAGACTCAGTCTTCCTGTGCTTAAGTCAGCATTGTGTCTCATATATTTAATTCCGATGCAATTTCTGTGTTTCATCGTCAATGGGAAGGGCCAACGAATACAGTAAAACTGCAGAGGTGCGTCGGAATAATACTGGTGACACATGAAACGATCAAAACATAGACAGTAGGAATACTCAGACTTCCTGAACTTAAGTCGGCATTGTGTCTCTTATATTTAAATCCGATGCAATTTCTGTGTCTTGTCGTCAATGGGAAGGTCCAAGGGATACAATAAACCTGCAGAGGTGCATCGGAATGTAAAACTGGTGACAAAGGAAACGCTCAAATCATACACCGTAAGATGACTCAGTTTTGTTGTACTTAAGTCTGCGTTGTGTCTCTTATATTTAATTCCGATGCAATTTCTGTGTTTCATCGTCAATGGGAAGGTCCAATGGATACAGTAAACCTGCAGAGGTGCATCGGAATGTAAAACTGGTGACACAGGAAACGCTCAAATCATAGACAGTAGGAAGACTCAGCCTTCCTGTTCTTATGTCGGCATTGTGTCTCTTATATTTAATTCCGATGCTATTTCTGTGTTTCATCGTCAATGGGAAGGTCCAATGGATACAGTAAACCTGCAGAGGTGCATCGGAATGTAAAACTGGTGGCGCAGGAATCGCGCAAATCGTAGACAGTTGGATGATTCACTGTTCCTGTACTTAAGTCGGTATTGTGTCTCTTATATTTAATTCCGATGCAATTTCTGTGTTTCATCGTCAATGCGAGGATCCAAGGGATACAGTAAAACTGCAGAGGTGCATCGGAATGTAAAATTGGTGACACAGGAAACGCTCAAGACATAGGCATTAGGAAGACTCAGCCTTCCCGTTCTTAAGTCGGCATTGTGTCTCTTATATTTAATTCCGATGCTATTTCTGTGTTTCATCGTCTTTCGGAAGGTCCAATGGATACAGAAAACTGCAGAGGTGCATCGGAATATATAACTAGTGACACAGGAAGCGGTCAAAACATAGACCCAAAGAAGACTCAGTTTTCTTGTACTGAAGTCGGCATTGTGTCTCTTATATTTAATTTGATGCAATTTCTGTGTTTCATCGTCACTGTGAAGGTCCAATGGATACAGTAAACCTGCAGAGGTGCATCCGAATGTAAAACTGGTGACACAGGAAACGTTCAAAACATAGACAGTAGGAAGACTCAGTCTTCCTGTACTTAAGTCAGCATTGTGTCTCTTATATTTAATTCCCATGCAATTTCTGTGTTTCATCGTCAATGGGAAAGTCGAAGGGAAACAGTATACCTGCAGAGGTGCATCGGAATGTAAAACTGGTGACAAAGGAAACGCTCAAATCATACACCGTAAGATGACTCAGTTTTGTTGTACTTAAGTCGGCGTTGTGTCTCTTATATTTAATTCCGATGCAATTTCTGTGTTTCATCGTCAATGGGAAGGTCCAATGGATACAGTAAACCTGCAGAGGTGCATCGGAATGTAAAACTGGTGACACAGGAAACGCTCAAAACATAGACAGTACGAAGACTCAGCCTTCCTGTTCTTATGTCGGCATTGTGTCTCTTATATTTAATTCCGATGCTATTTCTGTGTTTCATCGTCACTAAGAAGTTCCAAGGGATACAGTAAACCTGCAGAGGTGCATCGGAATGTAAAACTGGTGACACAGGAAACGCTCAAAACGTAGACATTAGGAAGACTCATTCTTCCTGTACTAAAGTCATCATTGTGTCTCTTATATTTAATTCCGATGCAATTTCTGTGTTTCATCGTCACGAAGAAGTTCCAAGGGATACAGTAAACCTGCAGAGGTGCATCGGAATGTAAAACTGGTGACACAGGAAACGCTCAAAACATAGACAGTATTAAGACTCAGCCTTCATGTTCTTATGTCGGCATTGTGTCTCTTATATTTAATTCCGATGCTGTTTCTGTGTTTCATCGTCAATGGGACGGTCCAATGGATACAGTAAACCTGCAGAGGTGCATCGGAATGGAAAAATGGTGACACTGGAAACGCTCAAAACATAGACCGCAAGAAGACTCAGTTTTCTTGTACTTAAGTCGGCGTTATGTGTCTTATATTTAATTCCGATCTAATTTCTGTGTTTCATCGTCAATGGGAAGGTCCAATGGATACAGTAAACCTGCAGAGGTGCATCGGAATGTAAAACTGATGACACAGGAAACGCTCAAAACATAGACAGTAGGAAGACTCAGTCTTCCTGTACCTAAGTCGGCATTGTTTCTCTGATATTTAATTTCGATGGAATTTCTGTGTTTCGTCGTCAATGGGAAGGTCCAATGGATATAGTAAACCTGCAGAGGTGCATCGGAATGTAAAATTGGTGACGCAGGAAACGCTCAAAACATAGACAGTAGGAAGACTCAATCTTCCTGTACTTAAGTCGGCATTGTGTCTCTTATATTTAATTCCGATGCAATTTCTGTGTTTCATCGTCAATGCGAAGATCCAAGGGATACAGTAAACCTGCAGAGGTGCATCGGAATGTAAAACTGGTGACACAGGAAACGCTCAAAACATAGACAGTAGGAAGACTCAGCCTTCCTGTTCTTAAGTCGGCGTTGTGTCTCTTATATTTAATTCCGATGCTATTTCTGTGTTTCATCGTCAATGGGAAGGTCCAATGGATATAGTAAACCTGCAGAGGTGCATCGGAATGTAAAATTGGTGACGCAGGAAACGCTCAAAACATAGACAGTAGGAAGACTCAATCTTCCTGTACTTAAGTCGGCATTGTGTCTCTTACATTTAATTCCGATGCAATGTCTCTGTTTCATCGTCAATGGGAAGGTCCAATAGATACAGTAAACCTGCAGACGTGCATCGGAATGTAAAATTGGTGACGCAGGAATCGCTCAAAGCATAGACAGTAGGAAGACTCAGTCTTTCTGTACTTATGTCGACATTGTGTCTCTTATATTTAATCCCAATGCAATTTCTGTGTTTCATCGTCAATGCGAAGATCCAAGGGATACAGTAAACCTGCAGAGGTGCATCGGAATGTATAACTGGTGACACAGGAAACGCTCAAAACATAGACAGTAGAAAGACTCAGCCTTCCTGTTCTTAAGTCGGCATTGTTTCTCTGATATTTAATTCCGATGGAATTTCTGTGTTTCGTCGTCAATGGGAAGGTCCAAGGAATACAGTAAACCCGCAGAGGTGCAACGGAATGTAAAACTGGTGACACAGGATGCGCTCAAATCATAGACCTTAAGAAGACTCAGTTTTCTTGAACTTAAGTCGGAATTGTGTCTCTTATATTTAATACCGATGCAATTTCTGTGTTTCATCGTCACTGTGAAGGTCCAAGGGATACAGTAAACCTGCAGAAGTGTATTAAAATATAAAACTGATGACACAGGAAATGCTCAAAACGTAGACAGTGGGAAGACTCAGCCTTCCTGTTCTTAAGTCGGCATTGTGTCTCTTATATTTACTTCCGATGCTATTTCTGTGTGTCATCGTCACTGTGAAGGTCCAATGGATACAGTAAACCTGCAGAGGTGCATCCGAATGTAAAACTGGTGACACAGGAAACGTTCAAAACATAGACAGTAGGAAGACTCAGTCTTCCTGTACTTAAGTCAGCATTGTGTCTCTTATATTTAATTCCCATGCAATTTCTGTGTTTCATCGTCAATGGGAAAGTCGAAGGGAAACAGTATACCTGCAGAGGTGCATCGGAATGTAAAACTGGTGACAAAGGAAACGCTCAAATCATACACCGTAAGATGACTCAGTTTTGTTGTACTTAAGTCGGCGTTGTGTCTCTTATATTTAATTCCGATGCAATTTCTGTGTTTCATCGTCAATGGGAAGGTCCAATGGATACAGTAAACCTGCAGAGGTGCATCGGAATGTAAAACTGGTGACACAGGAAACGCTCAAAACATAGACAGTAGGAAGACTCAGCCTTCCTGTTCTTATGTCGGCATTGTGTCTCTTATATTTAATTCCGATGCTATTTCTGTGTTTCATCGTCACTAAGAAGTTCCAAGGGATACAGTAAACCTGCAGAGGTGCATCGGAATGTAAAACTGGTGACACAGGAAACGCTCAAAACATAGACAGTATTAAGACTCAGCCTTCATGTTCTTATGTCGGCATTGTGTCTCTTATATTTAATTCCGATGCTGTTTCTGTGTTTCATCGTCAATGGGACGGTCCAATGGATACAGTAAACCTGCAGAGGTGCATCGGAATGGAAAACTGGTGACACTGGAAACGCTCAAAACATAGACCGCAAGAAGACTCAGTTTTCTTGTACTTAAGTCGGCGTTGTGTGTCTTATATTTAATTCCGATCTAATTTCTGTGTTTCATCGTCAATGGGAAGGTCCAATGGATACAGTAAACCTGCAGAGGTGCATCGGAATGTAAAACTGATGACACAGGAAACGCTCAAAACATAGACAGTAGGAAGACTCAGTCTTCCTGTACCTAAGTCAGCATTGTGTCTCTTATATTTAATTCCGATGCAATTTCTGTGATTCATCGTCACTGTGAAGGTCCAAGGGACACAGTAAACCTGCAGAGGTGGATCGGAATGTAAAACTGGTGACACAGGAAACGCTCATACATAGACCGTAAGAAGACTCAGTCTTCCTGTGCTTAAGTCAGCATTGTGTCTCATATATTTAATTCCGATGCAATTTCTGTGTTTCATCGTCAATGGGAAGGGCCAACGAATACAGTAAAACTGCAGAGGTGCGTCGGAATATAAAACTGGTGACACATGAAACGATCAAAACATAGACAGTAGGAATACTCAGACTTCCTGAACTTAAGTCGGCATTGTGTCTCTTATATTTAAATCCGATGCAATTTCTGTGTCTTGTCGTCAATGGGAAGGTCCAAGGGATACAGTAAACCTGCAGAGGTGCATCGGAATGTAAAACTGGTGACAAAGGAAACGCTCAAATCATACACCGTAAGATGACTCAGTTTTTTTGTACTTAAGTCGGCGTTGTGTCTCTTATATCTAATTCCGATGCAATTTCTCTGTTTCATCGTCAATGGGAAGGTCCAATGGATACAGTAAACCTGCAGAGGTGCATCGGAATGTAAAACTGGTGACGCAGGAATCGCACAAAACGTAGACAGTTGGAAGACTCACTGTTCCTGTACTTAAGTCGGTATTGTGTCTCTTATATTTAATTCCGATGCAATTTCTGTGTTTCATCGTCAATGCGAGGATCCAAGGGATACAGTAAAACTGCAGAGGTGCATCGGAATGTAAAACTGGTGACACAGGAAACGCTCAAGACATAGGCATTAGGAAGACTCAGCCTTCCTGTTCTTAAGTCGGCGTTGTGTCTCTTATATTTAATTCCGATGCTATTTCTGTGTTTCATCGTCTTTTGGAAGGTCCAATGGATACAGAAAACTGCAGAGGTGCATCGGAATATATAACTGGTGACACAGGAAGCGGTCAAAACATAGACCCAAAGAAGACTCAGTTTTCTTGTACTGAAGTCGGCATTGTGTCTCTTATATTTAATTTGATGCAATTTCTGTGTTTCATCGTCACTGTGAAGGTCCAATGGATACAGTTAACCTGCAGAGGTGCATCGGAATGTAAAACTGGTGACACAGGAAACGCTCAAAACATAGACAGTAGGAGTACTCAGTCTTCCTGTACCTAAGTCAGCATTGTTTCTCTGATATTTAATTCCGATGCAATTTCTGTGTTTCGTCGTCACTGTGAAGGTCCAATGGATACAGTTAACCTGCAGAGGTGCATCGGAATGTAAAACTGGTGACACAGGAAACGCTCAAAACATAGACAGTAGCAAGACTCAGTCTTCCTGTACTAAAGTCATCATTGTGTCTCTTATATTTAATTCCGATGCTATTTCTGTGTTTCATCGTCAATGGGAAAGTCGAAGGGAAACAATATACCTGCAGAGGTGCATCGGAATGTAAAACTGGTGACGCAGGAATCGCTCAAAACATAGACAGTAGAAAGACGCAATGTTCCTGTACTTAAGTCGGCATTGTGTCTCTTATATTTAATTCCGATGCAATTTCTGTGTTTCATCGTCAATGCGAAGATCCAAGGGATACAGTAAACCTGCAGAGGTGCATCGGAATGTAAAACTGGTGACACAGGAAACGCTCAAAACATAGACAGTAGGAAGACTCAGCCTTCCTGTTCTTAAGTCGGCGTTGTGTCTCTTATATTTAATTCCGATGCTATTTCTGTGTTTCATCGTCAATGGGAAGGTCCAATGGATACAGTAAACCTGCAGAGGTGCATCGGAATGTAAAATTGGTGACGCAGGAAACGCTCAAAACATAGACAGTAGGAAGACTCAATCTTCCTGTACTTAAGTCGGCATTGTGTCTCTTATATTTAATTCCGATGCAATGTCTCTGTTTCGACGTCAATGGGAAGGTCCAATAGATACAGTAAACCTGCAGACGTGCATCGGAATGTAAAATTGGTGACGCAGGAATCGCTCAAAGCATAGACAGTAGGAAGACTCAGTCTTTCTGTACTTATGTCGGCATTGTGTCTCTTATATTTAATCCCGATGCAATTTCTGTGTTTCATCGTCAATGCGAAGATCCAAGGAATACAGTAAACCTGCAGAGGTGCATCGGAATGTATAACTGGTGACACAGGAAACGCTCAAAACATAGACAGTAGAAAGACTCAGCCTTCCTGTTCTTAAGTCGGCATTGTTTCTCTGATATTTAATTCCGATGGAATTTCTGTGTTTCGTCGTCAATGGGAAGGTCCAAGGGATACAGTAAACCCGCAGAGGTGCATCGGAATGTAAAACTGGTGACACTGGATGCGCTCAAATCATAGACCGTAAGAGGACTCAGTTTTCTTGCACTTAAGTCGGAATTGTGTCTCTTATATTTAATACCGATGCAATTTCTGTGTTTCATCGTCACTGTGAAGATCCAAGGGATACAGTAAACCTGCAGAAGTGTATTAAAATATAAAACTGATGACACAGGAAATGCTCAAAACGTAGACAGTGGGAAGACTCAGCCTTCCTGTTCTTAAGTCGGCATTGTGTCTCTTATATTTAATTCCGATGCTATTTCTGTGTGTCATCGTCACTGTGAAGGTCCAATGGATACAGTAAACCTGCAGAGGTGCATCCGAATGTAGAACTGGTGACACAGGAAACGTTCAAAACATAGACAGTAGGAAGACTCAGTCTTCCTGTACTTAAGTCAGCTTTGTGTCTCTTATATTTAATTCCCATGCAATTTCTGTGTTTCATCGTCAATGGGAAAGTCGAAGGGAAACAGTATACCTGCAGAGGTGCATCGGAATGTAAAACTGGTGACAAAGGAAACGCTCAAATCATACACCGTAAGATGACTCAGTTTTGTTGTACTTAAGTCGGAGTTGTGTCTCTTATATTTAATTCCGATGCAATTTCTGTGTTTCATCGTCAATGGGAAGGTCCAATGGATACAGAAAACTGCAGAGGTGCATCGGAATATATAACTAGTGACACAGGAAGCGGTCAAAACATAGACCCAAAGAAGACTCAGTTTTCTTGTACTGAAGTCGGCATTGTGTCTCTTATATTTAATTTGATGCAATTACTGTGTTTCATCGTCACTGTGAAGGTCCAAGGGTTACTGTAAACATGCATAGGTGCATCAAAATGTAAAACTGATGACACAGGAAACGCTCAAATCATGGACAGTAGGAATACTCAGTCTTCCTGTACCTAAGTCAGCATTGTTTCTCTGATATTTAATTCCGATGCAAATTCTGTGTTTCGTCGTCACTGTGAAGGTCCAATGGATACAGTTAACCTGCAGAGGTGCATCCGAATGTAAAACTGGTGACACAGGAAACGTTCAAAACATAGACAGTAGGAAGACTCAGTCTTCCTGTACTTAAGTCAGCATTGTGTCTCTTATATTTAATTCCCATGCAATTTCTGTGTTTCATCGTCAATGGGAAAGTCGAAGGGAAACAGTATACCTGCAGAGGTGCATCGGAATGTAAAACTGGTGACAAAGGAAACGCTCAAATCATACACCGTAAGATGACTCAGTTTTGTTGTACTTAAGTCGGCGTTGTGTCTCTTATATTTAATTCGGATGCAATTTCTGTGTTTCATCGTCAATGGCAAGGTCCAATGGATACAGTAAACCTGCAGAGGTGCATCGGAATGTAAAACTGGTGACACAGGAAACGCTCAAAACATAGACAGTAGGAAGACTCAGCCTTCCTGTTCTTATGTCGGCATTGTGTCTCTTATATTTAATTCCGATGCTATTTCTGTGTTTCATCGTCACTAAGAAGTTCCAAGGGATACAGTAAACCTGCAGAGGTGCATCGGAATGTAAAACTGGTGACACAGGAAACGCTCAAAACGTAGACATTAGGAAGACTCAGTCTTCCTGTACTAAAGTCATCATTGTGTCTCTTATATTTAATTCCGATGCAATTTCTGTGTTTCATCGTCACAAAGAAGTTCCAAGGGATACAGTAAACCTGCAGAGGTGCATCGGAATGTAAAACTGGTGACACAGGAAACGCTCAAAACATAGACAGTATTAAGACTCAGCCTTCATGTTCTTATGTCGGCATTGTGTCTCTTATATTTAATTCCGATGCTGTTTCTGTGTTTCATCGTCAATGGGACGGTCCAATGGATACAGTAAACCTGCAGAGGTGCATCGGAATGGAAAACTGGTGACACTGGAAACGCTCAAAACATAGACCGCAAGAAGACTCAGTTTTCTTGTACTTAAGTCGGCGTTATGTGTCTTATATTTAATTCCGATCTAATTTCTGTGTTTCATCGTCAATGGGAAGGTCCAATGGATACAGTAAACCTGCAGAGGTGCATCGGAATGTAAAACTGATGACACAGGAAACGCTCAAAACATAGACAGTAGGAAGACTCAGTCTTCCTGTACCTAAGTCGGCAATGTTTCTCTGATAATTAATTTCGATGGAATTTCTGTGTTTCGTCGTCAATGGGAAGGTCCAATGGATATAGTAAACCTGCAGAGGTGCATCGGAATGTAAAACTGGTGACGCAGGAATCGCTCAAAACATAGACAGTAGAAAGACGCAATGTTCCTGTACTTAAGTCGGCATTGTGTCTCTTATATTTAATTCCGATGCAATTTCTGTGTTTCATCGTCAATGCGAAGATCCAAGGGATACAGTAAACCTGCAGAGGTGCATCGGAATGTAAAACTGGTGACACAGGAAACGCTCAAAACATAGACAGTAGGAAGACTCAGCCTTCCTGTTCTTAAGTCGGCGTTGTGTCTCTTATATTTAATTCCGATGCTATTTCTGTGTTTCATCGTCAATGGGAAGGTCCAATGGATACAGTAAACCTGCAGAGGTGCATCGGAATGTAAAATTGGTGACGCAGGAAACGCTCAAAACATAGACAGTAGGAAGACTCAATCTTCCTGTACTTAAGTCGGCATTGTGTCTCTTATATTTAATTCCGATGCAATGTCTCTGTTTCGACGTCAATGGGAAGGTCCAATAGATACAGTAAACCTGCAGACGTGCATCGGAATGTAAAATTGGTGACGCAGGAATCGCTCAAAGCATAGACAGTAGGAAGACTCAGTCTTTCTGTACTTATGTCGGCATTGTGTCTCTTATATTTAATTCCGATGCAATTTCTGTGTTTCATCGTCAATGCGAAGATCCAAGGAATACAGTAAACCTGCAGAGGTGCATCGGAATGTATAACTGGTGACACAGGAAACGCTCAAAACATAGACAGTAGAAAGACTCAGCCTTCCTGTTCTTAAGTCGGCATTGTGTCTCTTATATTTAATACCGATGCAATTTCTGTGTTTCATCGTCACTGTGAAGATCCAAGGGATACAGTAAACCTGCAGAAGTGTATTAAAATATAAAACTGATGACACAGGAAATGCTCAAAACGTAGACAGTGGGAAGACTCAGCCTTCCTGTTCTTAAGTCGGCATTGTGTCTCTTATATTTAATTCCGATGCTATTTCTGTTTGTCATCGTCACTGTGAAGGTCCAATGGATACAGTAAACCTGCAGAGGTGCATCCGAATGTAGAACTGGTGACACAGGAAACGTTCAAAACATAGACAGTAGGAAGACTCAGTCTTCCTGTACTTAAGTCAGCTTTGTGTCTCTTATATTTAATTCCCATGCAATTTCTGTGTTTCATCGTCAATGGGAAAGTCGAAGGGAAACAGTATACCTGCAGAGGTGCATCGGAATGTAAAACTGGTGACAAAGGAAACGCTCAAATCATACACCGTAAGATGACTCAGTTTTGTCGTACTTAAGTCGGAGTTGTGTCTCTTATATTTAATTCCGATGCAATTTCTGTGTTTCATCGTCAATGGGAAGGTCCAATGGATACAGAAAACTGCAGAGGTGCATCGGAATATATAACTAGTGACACAGGAAGCGGTCAAAACATAGACCCAAAGAAGACTCAGTTTTCTTGTACTGAAGTCGGCATTGTGTCTCTTATATTTAATTTGATGCAATTTCTGTGTTTCATCGTCACTGTGAAGGTCCAAGGGTTACTGTAAACATGCATAGGTGCATCAAAATGTAAAACTGATGACACAGGAAACGCTCAAATCATGGACAGTAGGAATACTCAGTCTTCCTGTACCTAAGTCAGCATTGTTTCTCTGATATTTAATTCCGATGCAAATTCTGTGTTTCGTCGTCACTGTGAAGGTCCAATGGATACAGTTAACCTGCTTAGGTGCATCCGAATGTAAAACTGGTGACACAGGAAACGTTCAAAACATAGACAGTAGGAAGACTCAGTCTTCCTGTACTTAAGTCAGCATTGTGTCTCTTATATTTAATTCCCATGCAATTTCTGTGTTTCATCGTCAATGGGAAAGTCGAAGGGAAACAGTATACCTGCAGAGGTGCATCGGAATGTAAAACTGGTGACAAAGGAAACGCTCAAATCATACACCGTAAGATGACTCAGTTTTGTTGTACTTAAGTCGGCGTTGTGTCTCTTATATTTAATTCCGATGCAATTTCTGTGTTTCATCGTCAATGGGAAGGTCCAATGGATACAGTAAACCTGCAGAGGTGCATCGGAATGTAAAACTGGTGACACAGGAAACGCTCAAAACATAGACAGTAGGAGGACTCAGCCTTCCTGTTCTTAAGTCGGCATTGTGTCTCTTATATTTAATTCCGATGCTATTTCTGTGTTTCATCGTCACTAAGAAGTTCCAAGGGATACAGTAAACCTGCAGAGGTGCATCGGAATGTAAAACTGGTGACACAGGAAACGCTCAAAACGTAGACATTAGGAAGACTCAGTCTTCCTGTACTAAAGTCATCATTGTGTCTCTTATATTTAATTCCGATGCAATTTCTGTGTTTCATCGTCACGAAGAAGTTCCAAGGGATACAGTAAACCTGCAGAGGTGCATCGGAATGGAAAACTGGTGACACTGGAAACGCTCAAAACATAGACCGCAAGAAGACTCAGTTTTCTTGTACTTAAGTCGGCGTTATGTGTCTTATATTTAATTCCGATCTAATTTCTGTGTTTCATCGTCAATGGGAAGGTCCAATGGATACAATAAACCTGCAGAGGTGCATCGGAATGTAAAACTGATGACACAGGAAACGCTCAAAACATAGACAGTAGGAAGACTCAGTCTTCCTGTACCTAAGTCGGCATTGTTTCTCTGATATTTAATTTCGATGGAATTTCTGTGTTTCGTCGTCAATGGGAAGGTCCAATGGATATAGTAAACCTGCAGAGGTGCATCGGAATGTAAAATTGGTGACGCAGGAAACGCTCAAAACATAGACAGTAGGAAGACTCAATCTTCCTGTACTTAAGTCGGCATTGTGTCTCTTATATTTAATTCCGATGCAATTTCTGTGTTTCATCGTCAATGCGAAGATCCAAGGGATACAGTAAACCTGCAGAGGTGCATCGGAATGTAAAACTGGTGACACAGGAAACGCTCAAAACATAGACAGTAGGAAGACTCAGCCTTCCTGTTCTTAAGTCGGTGTTGTGTCTCTTATATTTAATTCCGATGCTATTTCTGTGTTTCATCGTCAATGGGAAGGTCCAATGGATATAGTAAACCTGCAGAGGTGCATCGGAATGTAAAATTGGTGACGCAGGAAACGCTCAAAACATAGACAGTAGGAAGACTCAATCTTCCTGTACTTAAGTCGGCATTGTGTCTCTTATATTTAATTCCGATGCAATGTCTCTGTTTCATCGTCAATGGGAAGGTCCAATAGATACAGTAAACCTGCAGACGTGCATCGGAATGTAAAATTGGTGACGCAGGAATCGCTCAAAGCATAGACAGTAGGAAGACTCAGTCTTTCTGTACTTATGTCGACATTGTGTCTCTTATATTTAATCCCAATGCAATTTCTGTGTTTCATCGTCAATGCGAAGATCCAAGGGATACAGTAAACCTGCAGAGGTGCATCGGAATGTATAACTGGTGACACAGGAAACGCTCAAAACATAGACAGTAGAAAGACTCAGCCTTCCTGTTCTTAAGTCGGCATTGTTTCTCTGATATTTAATTTTGATGGAATTTCTGTGTTTCGTCGTCAATGGGAAGGTCCAAGGAATACAGTAAACCCGCAGAGGTGCAACGGAATGTAAAACTGGTGACACAGGATGCGCTCAAATCATAGACCGTAAGAAGACTCAGTTTTCTTGAACTTAAGTCGGAATTGTGTCTCTTATATTTAATACCGATGCAATTTCTGTGTTTCATCGTCACTGTGAAGGTCCAAGGGATACAGTAAACCTGCAGAAGTGTATTAAAATATGAAACTGATGACACAGGAAATGCTCAAAGCGTAGACAGTGGGAAGACTCAGCCTTCCTGTTCTTAAGTCGGCATTGTGTCTCTTATATTTCATTCCGATGCTATTTCTGTGTGTCATCGTCACTGTGAAGGTCCAATGGATACAGTAAACCTGCAGAGGTGCATCCGAATGTAAAACTGGTGACACAGGAAACGTTCAAAACATAGACAGTAGGAAGACTCAGTCTTCCGGTACTTAAGTCAGCATTGTGTCTCTTATATTTAATTCCCATGCAATTTCTGTGTTTCATCGTCAATGGGAAAGTCGAAGGGAAACAGTATACCTGCAGAGGTGCATCGGAATGTAAAACTGGTGACAAAGGAAACGCTCAAATCATACACCGTAAGATGACTCAGTTTTGTTGTACTTAATTCGGCGTTGTGTCTCTTATATTTAATTCCGATGCAATTTCTGTGTTTCATCGTCAATGGGAAGGTGCAATGGATACAGTAAACCTGCAGAGGTGCATCGGAATGTAAAACTGGTGACACAGGAAACGCTCAAAACATAGACAGTAGGAAGACTCAGCCTTCCTGTTCTTATGTCGGCATTGTGTCTCTTATATTTAATTCCGATGCTATTTCTGTGTTTCATCGTCACTAAGAAGTTCCAAGGGATACAGTAAACCTGCAGAGGTGCATCGGAATGTAAAACTGGTGACACAGGAAACGCTCAAAACGTAGACATTAGGAAGACTCAGTCTTCCTGTACTAAAGTCATCATTGTGTCTCTTATATTTAATTCCGATGCAATTTCTGTGTTTCATCGTCACGAAGAAGTTCCAAGGGATACAGTAAACTTGCAGAGGTGCATCGGAATGTAAAACTGGTGACACAGGAAACGCTCAAAACATAGACAGTATTAAGACTCAGCCTTCATGTTCTTATGTCGGCATTGTGTCTCTTATATTTAATTCCGATGCTGTTTCTGTGTTTCATCGTCAATGGGACGGTCCAATGGATACAGTAAACCTGCAGAGGTGCATCGGAATGTAAAACTGGTGACACAGGAAACGCTCAAAACGTAGACAGTAGGAAGACTCAGTCTTCCTGTACCTAAGTCGGCATTGTTTCTCTGATATTTAATTCCGATGGAATTTCTGTGTTTCGTCGTCAATGGGAAGGTCCAAGGGATACAGTAAACCCGCAGAGGTGCATCGGAATGTAAAACTGGTGACACAGGATGCGCTCAAATCATAGACCGTAAGAAGACTCAGTTTTCTTGTACTTAAGTCGGAATTGTGTCTCTTATATTTAATTCCGATGCAATTTCTGTGATTCATCGTCACTGTGAAGGTCCAAGGGACACAGTAAACCTGCAGAGGTGGATCGGAATGTAAAACTGGTGACACAGGAAACGCTCATACATAGACCGTAAGAAGACTCAGTCTTCCTGTGCTTAAGTCAGCATTGTGTCTCATATATTTAATTCCGATGCAATTTCTGTGTTTCATCGTCAATGGGAGGGGCCAACGAATACAGTAAAACTGCAGAGGTGCGTCGGAATATAAAACTGGTGACACATGAAACGATCAAAACATAGACAGTAGGATTACTCAGACTTCCTGAACTTAAGTCGGCATTGTGTCTCTTATATTTAAATCCGATGCAATTTCTGTGTCTTGTCGTCAATGGGAAGGTCCAAGGGATACAGTAAACCTGCAGAGGTGCATCGGAATGTAAAACTGGTGACAAAGGAAACGCTCAAATCATACACCGTAAGATGACTCAGTTTTGTTGTACTTAAGTCGGCGTTGTGTCTCTTATATTTAATTCCGATGCAATTTCTGTGTTTTTCTGTGTTTCATCGTCAATGGGAAGGTCCAATGGATACAGTAAACCTGCAGAGGTGCATCGGAATGTAAAACTGGTGACGCAGGAATCGCACAAAACGTAGACAGTTGGAAGACTCACTGTTCCTGTACTTAAGTCGGTATTGTGTCTCTTATATTTAATTCCGATGCAATTTCTGTGTTTCATCGTCAATGCGAGGATCCAAGGGATACAGTAAAACTGCAGAGGTGCATCGGAATGTAAAACTGGTGACACAGGAGACGCTCAAGACATAGGCATTAGGAAGACTCAGCCTTCCTGTTCTTAAGTCGGCATTGTGTCTCTTATATTTAATTCCGATGCTATTTCTGTGTTTCATCGTCTTTCGGAAGGTCCAATGGATACAGAAAACTGCAGAGGTGCATCGGAATATATAACTGGTGACACAGGAAGCGGTCAAAACATAGACCCAAAGAAGACTCAGTTTTCTTGTACTGAAGTCGGCATTGTGTCTCTTATATTTAATTTGATGCAATTTCTGTGTTTCATCGTCACTGTGAAGGTCCAAGGGTTACTGTAAACATGCATAGGTGCATCAAAATGTAAAACTGATGACACAGGAAACGCTCAAAACGTAGACAGTAGGAATACTCAGTCTTCCTGTACCTAAGTCAGCATTGTTTCTCTGATATTTAATTCCGATGCAATTTCTGTGTTTCGTCGTCACTGTGAAGGTCCAATGGATACAGTTAACCTGCAGAGGTGCATCGGAATGTAAAACTGGTGACACAGGAAACGCTCAAAACATAGACAGTAGGAAGACTCAGTCTTCCTGTACTAAAGTCATCATTGTGTCTCTTATATTTAACTCCGATGCAATTTCTGTGTTTCATCGTCAATGGGAAAGTCGAAGGGAAACAGTATACCTGCAGAGGTGCATCGGAATGTAAAACTGGTGACGCAGGAATCGCTCAAAACGTAGACAGTGGAAAGACTCAATGTTCCTGTACTTAAGTCGGCATTGTGTCTCTTATATTTAATTCCGATGCTATTTCTGTGTTTCATCGTCAATGGGAAGGTCCAATGGATACAGTAAACCTGCAGAGGTGCATCGGAATGTAAAATTGGTGACGCAGGAAACGCTCAAAACATAGACAGTAGGAAGACTCAATCTTCCTGTACTTAAGTCGGCATTGTGTCTCTTATATTTAATTCCGATGCAATGTCTCTGTTTCATCGTCAATGGGAAGGTCCAATAGATACAGTAAACCTGCAGACGTGCATCGGAATGTAAAATTGGTGACGCAGGAATCGCTCAAAGCATAGACAGTAGGAAGACTCAGTCTTTCTGTACTTATGTCGGCATTGTGTCTCTTATATTTAATCCCGATGCAATTTCTGTGTTTCATCGTCAATGCGAAGATCCAAGGGATACAGAAAAACCTGCAGAGGTGCATCGGAATGTATAACTGGTGACACAGGAAACACTCAAAACATAGACAGTAGAAAGACTCAGCCTTCCTGTTCTTAAGTCGGCATTGTTTCTCTGATATTTAATTCCGATGGAATTTCTGTGTTTCGTCGTCAATGGGAAGGTCCAAGGGATACAGTAAACCCGCAGAGGTGCATCGGAATGTAAAACTGGTGACGCAGGAATCGCTCAAAACATAGACAGTAGAAAGACGCAATGTTCCTGTACTTAAGTCGGCATTGTGTCTCTTATATTTAATTCCGATGCAATTTCTGTGTTTCATCGTCAATGCGAAGATCCAAGGGATACAGTAAACCTGCAGAGGTGCATCGGAATGTAAAACTGGTGACACAGGAAACGCTCAAAACATAGACAGTAGGAAGACTCAGCCTTCCTGTTCTTAAGTCGGCGTTGTGTCTCTTATATTTAATTCCGATGCTATTTCTGTGTTTCATCGTCAATGGGAAGGTCCAATGGATACAGTAAACCTGCAGAGGTGCATCGGAATGTAAAATTGGTGACGCAGGAAACGCTCAAAACATAGACAGTAGGAAGACTCAATCTTCCTGTACTTAAGTCGGCATTGTGTCTCTTATATTTAATTCCGATGCAATGTCTCTGTTTCGACGTCAATGGGAAGGTCCAATAGATACAGTAAACCTGCAGACGTGCATCGGAATGTAAAATTGGTGACGCAGGAATCGCTCAAAGCATAGACAGTAGGAAGACTCAGTCTTTCTGTACTTATGTCGGCATTGTGTCTCTTATATTTAATCCCGATGCAATTTCTGTGTTTCATCGTCAATGCGAAGATCCAAGGAATACAGTAAACCTGCAGAGGTGCATCGGAATGTATAACTGGTGACACAGGAAACGCTCAAAACATAGACAGTAGAAAGACTCAGCCTTCCTGTTCTTAAGTCGGCATTGTTTCTCTGATATTTAATTCCGATGGCATTTCTGTGTTTCGTCGTCAATGGGAAGGTCCAAGGGATACAGTAAACCCGCAGAGGTGCATCGGAATGTAAAACTGGTGACACTGGATGCGCTCAAATCATAGACCGTAAGAAGACTCAGTTTTCTTGCACTTAAGTCGGAATTGTGTCTCTTATATTTAATACCGATGCAATTTCTGTGTTTCATCGTCACTGTGAAGATCCAAGGGATACAGTAAACCTGCAGAAGTGTATTAAAATATAAAACTGATGACACAGGAAATGCTCAAAACGTAGACAGTGGGAAGACTCAGCCTTCCTGTTCTTAAGTCGGCATTGT
Source organism: Schistocerca nitens (assembly GCF_023898315.1). Classification (NCBI taxonomy): domain Eukaryota; kingdom Metazoa; phylum Arthropoda; class Insecta; order Orthoptera; family Acrididae; genus Schistocerca; species Schistocerca nitens. Next base: position 5,820,496 of record NC_064624.1, read on the forward strand.
GTCTCTTATATTTAATTCCGATGCTATTTCTGTTTGTCATCGTCACTGTGAAGGTCCAATGGATACAGTAAACCTGCAGAGGTGCATCCGAATGTAGAACTGGTGACACAGGAAACGTTCAAAACATAGACAGTAGGAAGACTCAGTCTTCCTGTACTTAAGTCAGCTTTGTGTCTCTTATATTTAATTCCCATGCAATTTCTGTGTTTCATCGTCAATGGGAAAGTCGAAGGGAAACAGTATACCTGCAGAGGTGCATCGGAATGTAAAACTGGTGACAAAGGAAACGCTCAAATCATACACCGTAAGATGACTCAGTTTTGTTGTACTTAAGTCGGAGTTGTGTCTCTTATATTTAATTCCGATGCAATTTCTGTGTTTCATCGTCAATGGGAAGGTCCAATGGATACAGAAAACTGCAGAGGTGCATCGGAATATATAACTAGTGACACAGGAAGCGGTCAAAACATAGACCCAAAGAAGACTCAGTTTTCTTGTACTGAAGTCGGCATTGTGTCTCTTATATTTAATTTGATGCAATTTCTGTGTTTCATCGTCACTGTGAAGGTCCAAGGGTTACTGTAAACATGCATAGGTGCATCAAAATGTAAAACTGATGACACAGGAAACGCTCAAATCATGGACAGTAGGAATACTCAGTCTTCCTGTACCTAAGTCAGCATTGTTTCTCTGATATTTAATTCCGATGCAAATTCTGTGTTTCGTCGTCACTGTGAAGGTCCAATGGATACAGTTAACCTGCTTAGGTGCATCCGAATGTAAAACTGGTGACACAGGAAACGTTCAAAACATAGACAGTAGGAAGACTCAGTCTTCCTGTACTTAAGTCAGCATTGTGTCTCTTATATTTAATTCCCATGCAATTTCTGTGTTTCATCGTCAATGGGAAAGTCGAAGGGAAACAGTATACCTGCAGAGGTGCATCGGAATGTAAAACTGGTGACAAAGGAAACGCTCAAATCATACACCGTAAGATGACTCAGTTTTGTTGTACTTAAGTCGGCGTTGTGTCTCTTATATTTAATTCCGATGCAATTTCTGTGTTTCATCGTCAATGGGAAGGTCCAATGGATACAGTAAACCTGCAGAGGTGCATCGGAATGTAAAACTGGTGACACAGGAAACGCTCAAAACATAGACAGTAGGAAGACTCAGCCTTCCTGTTCTTAAGTCGGCATTGTGTCTCTTATATTTAATTCCGATGCTATTTCTGTGTTTCATCGTCACTAAGAAGTTCCAAGGGATACAGTAAACCTGCAGAGGTGCATCGGAATGTAAAACTGGTGACACAGGAAACGCTCAAAACGTAGACATTAGGAAGACTCAGTCTTCCTGTACTAAAGTCATCATTGTGTCTCTTATATTTAATTCCGATGCAATTTCTGTGTTTCATCGTCACGAAGAAGTTCCAAGGGATACAGTAAACCTGCAGAGGTGCATCGGAATGGAAAACTGGTGACACTGGAAACGCTCAAAACATAGACCGCAAGAAGACTCAGTTTTCTTGTACTTAAGTCGGCGTTATGTGTCTTATATTTAATTCCGATCTAATTTCTGTGTTTCATCGTCAATGGGAAGGTCCAATGGATACAGTAAACCTGCAGAGGTGCATCGGAATGTAAAACTGATGACACAGGAAACGCTCAAAACATAGACAGTAGGAAGACTCAGTCTTCCTGTACCTAAGTCGGCATTGTTTCTCTGATATTTAATTTCGATGGAATTTCTGTGTTTCGTCGTCAATGGGAAGGTCCAATGGATATAGTAAACCTGCAGAGGTGCATCGGAATGTAAAATTGGTGACGCAGGAAACGCTCAAAACATAGACAGTAGGAAGACTCAATCTTCCTGTACTTAAGTCGGCATTGTGTCTCTTATATTTAATTCCGATGCAATTTCTGTGTTTCATCGTCAATGCGAAGATCCAAGGGATACAGTAAACCTGCAGAGGTGCATCGGAATGTAAAACTGGTGACACAGGAAACGCTCAAAACATAGACAGTAGGAAGACTCAGCCTTCCTGTTCTTAAGTCGGTGTTGTGTCTCTTATATTTAATTCCGATGCTATTTCTGTGTTTCATCGTCAATGGGAAGGTCCAATGGATATAGTAAACCTGCAGAGGTGCATCGGAATGTAAAATTGGTGACGCAGGAAACGCTCAAAACATAGACAGTAGGAAGACTCAATCTTCCTGTACTTAAGTCGGCATTGTGTCTCTTATATTTAATTCCGATGCAATGTCTCTGTTTCATCGTCAATGGGAAGGTCCAATAGATACAGTAAACCTGCAGACGTGCATCGGAATGTAAAATTGGTGACGCAGGAATCGCTCAAAGCATAGACAGTAGGAAGACTCAGTCTTTCTGTACTTATGTCGACATTGTGTCTCTTATATTTAATCCCAATGCAATTTCTGTGTTTCATCGTCAATGCGAAGATCCAAGGGATACAGTAAACCTGCAGAGGTGCATCGGAATGTATAACTGGTGACACAGGAAACGCTCAAAACATAGACAGTAGAAAGACTCAGCCTTCCTGTTCTTAAGTCGGCATTGTTTCTCTGATATTTAATTCCGATGGAATTTCTGTGTTTCGTCGTCAATGGGAAGGTCCAAGGAATACAGTAAACCCGCAGAGGTGCAACGGAATGTAAAACTGGTGACACAGGATGCGCTCAAATCATAGACCGTAAGAAGACTCAGTTTTCTTGAACTTAAGTCGGAATTGTGTCTCTTATATTTAATACCGATGCAATTTCTGTGTTTCATCGTCACTGTGAAGGTCCAAGGGATACAGTAAACCTGCAGAAGTGTATTAAAATATAAAACTGATGACACAGGAAATGCTCAAAACGTAGACAGTGGGAAGACTCAGCCTTCCTGTTCTTAAGTCGGCATTGTGTCTCTTATATTTCATTCCGATGCTATTTCTGTGTGTCATCGTCACTGTGAAGGTCCAATGGATACAGTAAACCTGCAGAGGTGCATCCGAATGTAAAACTGGTGACACAGGAAACGTTCAAAACATAGACAGTAGGAAGACTCAGTCTTCCGGTACTTAAGTCAGCATTGTGTCTCTTATATTTAATTCCCATGCAATTTCTGTGTTTCATCGTCAATGGGAAAGTCGAAGGGAAACAGTATACCTGCAGAGGTGCATCGGAATGTAAAACTGGTGACAAAGGAAACGCTCAAATCATACACCGTAAGATGACTCAGTTTTGTTGTACTTAATTCGGCGTTGTGTCTCTTATATTTAATTCCGATGCAATTTCTGTGTTTCATCGTCAATGGGAAGGTGCAATGGATACAGTAAACCTGCAGAGGTGCATCGGAATGTAAAACTGGTGACACAGGAAACGCTCAAAACATAGACAGTAGGAAGACTCAGCCTTCCTGTTCTTATGTCGGCATTGTGTCTCTTATATTTAATTCCGATGCTATTTCTGTGTTTCATCGTCACTAAGAAGTTCCAAGGGATACAGTAAACCTGCAGAGGTGCATCGGAATGTAAAACTGGTGACACAGGAAACGCTCAAAACGTAGACATTAGGAAGACTCAGTCTTCCTGTACTAAAGTCATCATTGTGTCTCTTATATTTAATTCCGATGCAATTTCTGTGTTTCATCGTCACGAAGAAGTTCCAAGGGATACAGTAAACTTGCAGAGGTGCATCGGAATGTAAAACTGGTGACACAGGAAACGCTCAAAACATAGACAGTATTAAGACTCAGCCTTCATGTTCTTATGTCGGCATTGTGTCTCTTATATTTAATTCCGATGCTGTTTCTGTGTTTCATCGTCAATGGGACGGTCCAATGGATACAGTAAACCTGCAGAGGTGCATCGGAATGTAAAACTGGTGACACAGGAAACGCTCAAAACGTAGACAGTAGGAAGACTCAGTCTTCCTGTACCTAAGTCGGCATTGTTTCTCTGATATTTAATTCCGATGGAATTTCTGTGTTTCGTCGTCAATGGGAAGGTCCAAGGGATACAGTAAACCCGCAGAGGTGCATCGGAATGTAAAACTGGTGACACAGGATGCGCTCAAATCATAGACCGTAAGAAGACTCAGTTTTCTTGTACTTAAGTCGGAATTGTGTCTCTTATATTTAATTCCGATGCAATTTCTGTGATTCATCGTCACTGTGAAGGTCCAAGGGACACAGTAAACCTGCAGAGGTGGATCGGAATGTAAAACTGGTGACACAGGAAACGCTCATACATAGACCGTAAGAAGACTCAGTCTTCCTGTGCTTAAGTCAGCATTGTGTCTCATATATTTAATTCCGATGCAATTTCTGTGTTTCATCGTCAATGGGAGGGGCCAACGAATACAGTAAAACTGCAGAGGTGCGTCGGAATATAAAACTGGTGACACATGAAACGATCAAAACATAGACAGTAGGAATACTCAGACTTCCTGAACTTAAGTCGGCATTGTGTCTCTTATATTTAAATCCGATGCAATTTCTGTGTCTTGTCGTCTATGGGAAGGTCCAAGGGATACAGTAAACCTGCAGAGGTGCATCGGAATGTAAAACTGGTGACAAAGGAAACGCTCAAATCATACACCGTAAGATGACTCAGTTTTGTTGTACTTAAGTCGGCGTTGTGTCTCTTATATTTAATTCCGATGCAATTTCTGTGTTTTTCTGTGTTTCATCGTCAATGGGAAGGTCCAATGGATACAGTAAACCTGCAGAGGTGCATCGGAATGTAAAACTGGTGACGCAGGAATCGCACAAAACGTAGACAGTTGGAAGACTCACTGTTCCTGTACTTAAGTCGGTATTGTGTCTCTTATATTTAATTCCGATGCAATTTCTGTGTTTCATCGTCAATGCGAGGATCCAAGGGATACAGTAAAACTGCAGAGGTGCATCGGAATGTAAAACTGGTGACACAGGAGACGCTCAAGACATAGGCATTAGGAAGACTCAGCCTTCCTGTTCTTAAGTCGGCATTGTGTCTCTTATATTTAATTCCGATGCTATTTCTGTGTTTCATCGTCTTTCGGAAGGTCCAATGGATACAGAAAACTGCAGAGGTGCATCGGAATATATAACTGGTGACACAGGAAGCGGTCAAAACATAGACCCAAAGAAGACTCAGTTTTCTTGTACTGAAGTCGGCATTGTGTCTCTTATATTTAATTTGATGCAACTTCTGTGTTTCATCGTCACTGTGAAGGTCCAAGGGTTACTGTAAACATGCATAGGTGCATCAAAATGTAAAACTGATGACACAGGAAACGCTCAAAACGTAGACAGTAGGAATACTCAGTCTTCCTGTACCTAAGTCAGCATTGTTTCTCTGATATTTAATTCCGATGCAATTTCTGTGTTTCGTCGTCACTGTGAAGGTGCAATGGATACAGTTAACCTGCAGAGGTGCATCGGAATGTAAAACTGGTGACACAGGAAACGCTCAAAACATAGACAGTAGGAAGACTCAGTCTTCCTGTACTAAAGTCATCATTGTGTCTCTTATATTTAACTCCGATGCAATTTCTGTGTTTCATCGTCAATGGGAAAGTCGAAGGGAAACAGTATACCTGCAGAGGTGCATCGGAATGTAAAACTGGTGACGCAGGAATCGCTCAAAACGTAGACAGTGGAAAGACTCAATGTTCCTGTACTTAAGTCGGCATTGTGTCTCTTATATTTAATTCCGATGCTATTTCTGTGTTTCATCGTCAATGGGAAGGTCCAATGGATACAGTAAACCTGCAGAGGTGCATCGGAATGTAAAATTGGTGACGCAGGAAACGCTCAAAACATAGACAGTAGGAAGACTCAGCCTTCCTGTACTTAAGTCGGCATTGTGTCTCTTATATTTAATTCCGATGCAATGTCTCTGTTTCATCGTCAATGGGAAGGTCCAATAGATACAGTAAACCTGCAGACGTGCATCGGAATGTAAAATTGGTGACGCAGGAATCGCTCAAAGCATAGACAGTAGGAAGACTCAGTCTTTCTGTACTTATGTCGGCATTGTGTCTCTTATATTTAATCCCGATGCAATTTCTGTGTTTCATCGTCAATGCGAAGATCCAAGGGATACAGAAAAACCTGCAGAGGTGCATCGGAATGTATAACTGGTGACACAGGAAACACTCAAAACATAGACAGTAGAAAGACTCAGCCTTCCTGTTCTTAAGTCGGCATTGTTTCTCTGATATTTAATTCCGATGGAATTTCTGTGTTTCGTCGTCAATGGGAAGGTCCAAGGGATACAGTAAACCCGCAGAGGTGCATCGGAATGTAAAACTGGTGACACTGGATGCGCTCAAATCATAGACCGTAAGAAGACTCAGTTTTCTTGCACTTAAGTCGGAATTGTGTCTCTTATATTTAATACCGATGCAATTTCTGTGTTTCATCGTCACTGTGAAGATCCAAGGGATACAGTAAACCTGCAGAAGTGTATTAAAATATAAAACTGATGACACAGGAAATGCTCAAAACGTAGACAGTGGGAAGACTCAGCCTTCCTGTTCTTAAGTCGGCATTGTGTCTCTTATATTTAATTCCGATGCTATTTCTGTGTGTCATCGTCACTGTGAAGGTCCAATGGATACAGTAAACCTGCAGAGGTGCATCCGAATGTAGAACTGGTGACACAGGAAACGTTCAAAACATAGACAGTAGGAAGACTCAGTCTTCCTGTACTTAAGTCAGCATTGTGTCTCTTATATTTAATTCCCATGCAATTTCTGTGTTTCATCGTCAATGGGAAAGTCGAAGGGAAACAGTATACCTGCAGAGGTGCATCGGAATGTAAAACTGGTGACAAAGGAAACGCTCAAATCATACACCGTAAGATGACTCAGTTTTGTTGTACTTAAGTCGGAGTTGTGTCTCTTATATTTAATTCCGATGCAATTTCTGTGTTTCATCGTCAATGGGAAGGTCCAATGGATACAGAAAACTGCAGAGGTGCATCGGAATATATAACTAGTGACACAGGAAGCGGTCAAAACATAGACCCAAAGAAGACTCAGTTTTCTTGTACTGAAGTCGGCATTGTGTCTCTTATATTTAATTTGATGCAATTTCTGTGTTTCATCGTCACTGTGAAGGTCCAAGGGTTACTGTAAACATGCATAGGTGCATCAAAATGTAAAACTGATGACACAGGAAACGCTCAAATCATGGACAGTAGGAATACTCAGTCTTCCTGTACCTAAGTCAGCATTGTTTCTCTGATATTTAATTCCGATGCAAATTCTGTGTTTCGTCGTCACTGTGAAGGTCCAATGGATACAGTTAACCTGCAGAGGTGCATCGGAATGTAAAACTGGTGACACAGGAAACGCTCAAAACATAGACAGTAGGAAGACTCAGTCTTCCTGTGCTAAAGTCATCATTGTGTCTCTTATATTTAATTCCGATGCAATTTCTGTGTTTCATCGTCAATGGGAAAGTCGAAGGGAAACAGTATACCTGCAGAGGTGCATCGGAATGTAAAACTGGTGACGGAGGAATAGCTCAAAACATAGACAGTAGAAAGACTCAATGTTCCTGTACTTAAGTCGGCATTGTGTCTCTTATATTTAATTCCGATGCAATTTCTGTGTTTCATCGTCAATGCGAAGATCCAAGGGATACAGTAAACCTGCAGAGGTGCATCGGAATGTAAAACTGGTGACACAGGAAACGCTCAAAACATAGACAGTAGGAAGACTCAGCCTTCCTGTTCTTAAGTCGGCGTTGTGTCTCTTATATTTAATTCCGATGCTATTTCTGTGTTTCATCGTCAATGGGAAGGTCCAATGGATATAGTAAACCTGCAGAGGTGCATCGGAATGTAAAATTGGTGACGCAGGAAACGCTCAAAACATAGACAGTAGGAAGACTCAATCTTCCTGTACTTAAGTCGGCATTGTGTCTCTTATATTTAATTCCGATGCATGTCTCTGTTTCATCGTCAATGGGAAGGTCCAATAGATACAGTAAACCTGCAGACGTGCATCGGAATGTAAAATTGGTGACGCAGGAATCGCTCAAAGCATAGACAGTAGGAAGACTCAGTCTTTCTGTACTTATGTCGGCATTGTGTCTCTTATATTTAATCCCGATGCAATTTCTGTGTTTCATCGTCAATGCGAAGATCCAAGGGATACAGTAAACCTGCAGAGGTGCATCGGAATGTATAACTGGTGACACAGGAAACGCTCAAAACATAGACAGTAGAAAGACTCAGCCTTCCTGTTCTTAAGTCGGCATTGTTTCTCTGATATTTAATTCCGATGGAATTTCTGTGTTTCGTCGTCAATGGGAAGGTCCAAGGGAAACAGTAAACCCGCAGAGGAGCATCGGAATGTAAAACTGGTGACACAGGATGCGCTCAAATCATAGACCGTAAGAAGACTCAGTTTTCTTGAACTTAAGTCGGAATTGTGTCTCTTATATTTAAAACCGATGCAATTTCTGTGTTTCATCGTCACTGTGAAGGTCCAAGGGATACAGTAAACCTGCAGAAGTGTATTAAAATATAAAACTGATGACACAGGAAATGCTCAAAACGTAGACAGTGGGAAGACTCAGCCTTCCTGTTCTTAAGTCGGCATTGTGTCTCTTATATTTAATTCCGATGCTATTTCTGTGTGTCATCGTCACTGTGAAGGTCCAATGGATACAGTAAACCTGCAGAGGTGCATCCGAATGTAAAACTGGTGACACAGGAAACGTTCAAAACATAGACAGTAGGAAGACTCAGTCTTCCTGTACTTAAGTCAGCATTGTGTCTCTTATATTTAATTCCCATGCAATTTCTGTGTTTCATCGTCAATGGGAAAGTCGAAGGGAAACAGTATACCTGCAGAGGTGCATCGGAATGTAAAACTGGTGACAAAGGAAACGCTCAAATCATACACGGTAAGATGACTCAGTTTTGTTGTACTTAAGGCGGCGTTGTGTCTCTTATATTTAATTCCGATGCAATTTCTGTGTTTCATCGTCAATGGGAAGGTCCAATGGATACAGAAAACTGCAGAGGTGCATCGGAATATATAACTAGTGACACAGGAAGCGGTCAAAACATAGACCCAAAGAAGACTCAGTTTTCTTGTACTGAAGTCGGCATTGTGTCTCTTATATTTAATTTGATGCAATTTCTGTGTTTCATCGTCACTGTGAAGGTCCAAGGGTTACTGTAAACATGCATAGGTGCATCAAAATCTAAAAATGATGACACAGGAAACGCTCAAATCATGGACAGTAGGAATACTCAGTCTTCCTGTACCTAAGTCAGCATTGTTTCTCTGATATTTAATTCCGATGCAAATTCTGTGTTTCGTCGTCACTGTGAAGGTCCAATGGATACAGTTAACCTGCTTAGGTGCATCCGAATGTAAAACTGGTGACACAGGAAACGTTCAAAACATAGACAGTAGGAAGACTCAGTCTTCCTGTACTTAAGTCAGCATTGTGTCTCTTATATTTAATTCCCATGCAATTTCTGTGTTTCATCGTCAATGGGAAAGTCGAAGGGAAACAGTATACCTGCAGAGGTGCATCGGAATGTAAAACTGGTGACAAAGGAAACGCTCAAATCATACACCGTAAGATGACTCAGTTTTGTTGTACTTAAGTCGGCGTTGTGTCTCTTATATTTAATTCCGATGCAATTTCTGTGTTTCATCGTCAATGGGAAGGTCCAATGGATACAGTAAACCTGCAGAGGTGCATCGGAATGTAAAACTGGTGACACAGGAAACGCTCAAAACATAGACAGTAGGAAGACTCAGCCTTCCTGTTCTTAAGTCGGCATTGTGTCTCTTATATTTAATTCCGATGCTATTTCTGTGTTTCATCGTCACTAAGAAGTTCCAAGGGATACAGTAAACCTGCAGAGGTGCATCGGAATGTAAAACTGGTGACACAGGAAACGCTCAAAACGTAGACATTAGGAAGACTCAGTCTTCCTGAACTAAAGTCATCATTGTGTCTCTTATATTTAATTCCGATGCAATTTCTGTGTTTCATCGTCACGAAGAAGTTCCAAGGGATACAGTAAACCTGCAGAGGTGCATCGGAATGGAAAACTGGTGACACTGGAAACGCTCAAAACATAGACCGCAAGAAGACTCAGTTTTCTTGTACTTAAGTCGGCGTTATGTGTCTTATATTTAATTCCGATCTAATTTCTGTGTTTCATCGTCAATGGGAAGGTCCAATGGATACAGTAAACCTGCAGAGGTGCATCGGAATGTAAAACTGATGACACAGGAAACGCTCAAAACATAGACAGTAGGAAGACTCAGTCTTCCTGTACCTAAGTCGGCATTGTTTCTCTGATATTTAATTTCGATGGAATTTCTGTGTTTCGTCGTCAATGGGAAGGTCCAATGGATATAGTAAACCTGCAGAGGTGCATCGGAATGTAAAATTGGTGACGCAGGAAACGCTCAAAACATAGACAGTAGGAAGACTCAATCTTCCTGTACTTAAGTCGGCATTGTGTCTCTTATATTTAATTCCGATGCAATTTCTGTGTTTCATCGTCAATGCGAAGATCCAAGGGATACAGTAAACCTGCAGAGGTGCATCGGAATGTAAAACTGGTGACACAGGAAACGCTCAAAACATAGACAGTAGGAAGACTCAGCCTTCCTGTTCTTAAGTCGGCGTTGTGTCTCTTATATTTAATTCCGATGCTATTTCTGTGTTTCATCGTCAATGGGAAGGTCCAATGGATATAGTAAACCTGCAGAGGTGCATCGGAATGTAAAATTGGTGACGCAGGAAACACTCAAAACATAGACAGTAGGAAGACTCAATCTTCCTGTACTTAAGTCGGCATTGTGTCTCTTATATTTAATTCCGATGCAATGTCTCTGTTTCATCGTCAATGGGAAGGTCCAATAGATACAGTAAACCTGCAGACGTGCATCGGAATGTAAAATTGGTGACGCAGGAATCGCTCAAAGCATAGACAGTAGGAAGACTCAGTCTTTCTGTACTTATGTCGACATTGTGTCTCTTATATTTAATCCCAATGCAATTTCTGTGTTTCATCGTCAATGCGAAGATCCAAGGGATACAGTAAACCTGCAGAGGTGCATCGGAATGTATAACTGGTGACACAGGAAACGCTCAAAACATAGACAGTAGAAAGACTCAGCCTTCCTGTTCTTAAGTCGGCATTGTTTCTCCGATATTTAATTCCGATGGAATTTCTGTGTTTCGTCGTCAATGGGAAGGTCCAAGGAATACAGTAAACCCGCAGAGGTGCAACGGAATGTAAAACTGGTGACACAGGATGCGCTCAAATCATAGACCGTAAGAAGACTCAGTTTTCTTGAACTTAAGTCGGAATTGTGTCTCTTATATTTAATACCGATGCAATTTCTGTGTTTCATCGTCACTGTGAAGGTCCAAGGGATACAGTAAACCTGCAGAAGTGTATTAAAATATAAAACTGATGACACAGGAAATGCTCAAAACGTAGACAGTGGGAAGACTCAGCCTTCCTGTTCTTAAGTCGGCATTGTGTCTCTTATATTTCATTCCGATGCTATTTCTGTGTGTCATCGTCACTGTGAAGGTCCAATGGATACAGTAAACCTGCAGAGGTGCATCCGAATGTAAAACTGGTGACACAGGAAACGTTCAAAACATAGACAGTAGGAAGACTCAGTCTTCCGGTACTTAAGTCAGCATTGTGTCTCTTATATTTAATTCCCATGCAATTTCTGTGTTTCATCGTCAATGGGAAAGTCGAAGGGAAACAGTATACCTGCAGAGGTGCATCGGAATGTAAAACTGGTGACAAAGGAAACGCTCAAATCATACACCGTAAGATGACTCAGTTTTGTTGTACTTAATTCGGCGTTGTGTCTCTTATATTTAATTCCGATGCAATTTCTGTGTTTCATCGTCAATGGGAAGGTGCAATGGATACAGTAAACCTGCAGAGGTGCATCGGAATGTAAAACTGGTGACACAGGAAACGCTCAAAACATAGACAGTAGGAAGACTCAGCCTTCCTGTTCTTATGTCGGCATTGTGTCTCTTATATTTAATTCCGATGCTATTTCTGTGTTTCATCGTCACTAAGAAGTTCCAAGGGATACAGTAAACCTGCAGAGGTGCATCGGAATGTAAAACTGGTGACACAGGAAACGCTCAAAACGTAGACATTAGGAAGACTCAGTCTTCCTGTACTAAAGTCATCATTGTGTCTCTTATATTTAATTCCGATGCAATTTCTGTGTTTCATCGTCACGAAGAAGTTCCAAGGGATACAGTAAACCTGCAGAGGTGCATCGGAATGTAAAACTGGTGACACAGGAAACGCTCAAAACATAGACAGTATTAAGACTCAGACTTCATGTTCTTATGTCGGCATTGTGTCTCTTATATTTAATTCCGATGCTGTTTCTGTGTTTCATCGTCAATGGGACGGTCCAATGGATACAGTAAACCTGCAGAGGTGCATCGGAATGTAAAATTGGTGACGCAGGAAACGCTCAAAACATAGACAGTAGGAAGACTCAATCTTCCTGTACTTAAGTCGGCATTGTGTCTCTTATATTTAATTCCGATGCATGTCTCTGTTTCATCGTCAATGGGAAGGTCCAATAGATACAGTAAACCTGCAGACGTGCATCGGAATGTAAAATTGGTGACGCAGGAATCGCTCAAAGCATAGACAGTAGGAAGACTCAGTCTTTCTGTACTTATGTCGGCATTGTGTCTCTTATATTTAATCCCGATGCAATTTCTGTGTTTCATCGTCAATGCGAAGATCCAAGGGATACAGTAAACCTGCAGAGGTGCATCGGAATGTATAACTGGTGACACAGGAAACGCTCAAAACATAGACAGTAGAAAGACTCAGCCTTCCTGTTCTTAAGTCGGCATTGTTTCTCTGATATTTAATTCCGATGGAATTTCTGTGTTTCGTCGTCAATGGGAAGGTCCAAGGGAAACAGTAAACCCGCAGAGGAGCATCGGAATGTAAAACTGGTGACACAGGAAACGCTCAAAACATAGACAGTAGGAAGACTCAGCCTTCCTGTTCTTAAGTCGGCATTGTGTCTCTTATATTTAATTCCGATGCTATTTCTGTGTTTCATCGTCACTAAGAAGTTCCAAGGGATACAGTAAACCTGCAGAGGTGCATCGGAATGTAAAACTGGTGACACAGGAAACGCTCAAAACGTAGACATTAGGAAGACTCAGTCTTCCTGAACTAAAGTCATCATTGTGTCTCTTATATTTAATTCCGATGCAATTTCTGTGTTTCATCGTCACGAAGAAGTTCCAAGGGATACAGTAAACCTGCAGAGGTGCATCGGAATGGAAAACTGGTGACACTGGAAACGCTCAAAACATAGACCGCAAGAAGACTCAGTTTTCTTGTACTTAAGTCGGCGTTATGTGTCTTATATTTAATTCCGATCTAATTTCTGTGTTTCATCGTCAATGGGAAGGTCCAATGGATACAGTAAACCTGCAGAGGTGCATCGGAATGTAAAACTGATGACACAGGAAACGCTCAAAACATAGACAGTAGGAAGACTCAGTCTTCCTGTACCTAAGTCGGCATTGTTTCTCTGATATTTAATTTCGATGGAATTTCTGTGTTTCGTCGTCAATGGGAAGGTCCAATGGATATAGTAAACCTGCAGAGGTGCATCGGAATGTAAAATTGGTGACGCAGGAAACGCTCAAAACATAGACAGTAGGAAGACTCAATCTTCCTGTACTTAAGTCGGCATTGTGTCTCTTATATTTAATTCCGATGCAATTTCTGTGTTTCATCGTCAATGCGAAGATCCAAGGGATACAGTAAACCTGCAGAGGTGCATCGGAATGTAAAACTGGTGACACAGGAAACGCTCAAAACATAGACAGTAGGAAGACTCAGCCTTCCTGTTCTTAAGTCGGCGTTGTGTCTCTTATATTTAATTCCGATGCTATTTCTGTGTTTCATCGTCAATGGGAAGGTCCAATGGATATAGTAAACCTGCAGAGGTGCATCGGAATGTAAAATTGGTGACGCAGGAAACACTCAAAACATAGACAGTAGGAAGACTCAATCTTCCTGTACTTAAGTCGGCATTGTGTCTCTTATATTTAATTCCGATGCAATGTCTCTGTTTCATCGTCAATGGGAAGGTCCAATAGATACAGTAAACCTGCAGACGTGCATCGGAATGTAAAATTGGTGACGCAGGAATCGCTCAAAGCATAGACAGTAGGAAGACTCAGTCTTTCTGTACTTATGTCGACATTGTGTCTCTTATATTTAATCCCAATGCAATTTCTGTGTTTCATCGTCAATGCGAAGATCCAAGGGATACAGTAAACCTGCAGAGGTGCATCGGAATGTATAACTGGTGACACAGGAAACGCTCAAAACATAGACAGTAGAAAGACTCAGCCTTCCTGTTCTTAAGTCGGCATTGTTTCTCCGATATTTAATTCCGATGGAATTTCTGTGTTTCGTCGTCAATGGGAAGGTCCAAGGAATACAGTAAACCCGCAGAGGTGCAACGGAATGTAAAACTGGTGACACAGGATGCGCTCAAATCATAGACCGTAAGAAGACTCAGTTTTCTTGAACTTAAGTCGGAATTGTGTCTCTTATATTTAATACCGATGCAATTTCTGTGTTTCATCGTCACTGTGAAGGTCCAAGGGATACAGTAAACCTGCAGAAGTGTATTAAAATATAAAACTGATGACACAGGAAATGCTCAAAACGTAGACAGTGGGAAGACTCAGCCTTCCTGTTCTTAAGTCGGCATTGTGTCTCTTATATTTAATTCCGATGCTATTTCTGTGTGTCATCGTCACTGTGAAGGTCCAATGGATACAGTAAACCTGCAGAGGTGCATCCGAATGTAAAACTGGTGACACAGGAAACGTTCAAAACATAGACAGTAGGAAGACTCAGTCTTCCTGTACTTAAGTCAGCATTGTGTCTCTTATATTTAATTCCCATGCAATTTCTGTGTTTCATCGTCAATGGGAAAGTCGAAGGGAAACAGTATACCTGCAGAGGTGCATCGGAATGTAAAACTGGTGACAAAGGAAACGCTCAAATCATACACCGTAAGATGACTCAGTTTTGTTGTACTCAAGGCGGCGTTGTGTCTCTTATATTTAATTCCGATGCAATTTCTGTGTTTCATCGTCAATGGGAAGGTCCAATGGATACAGAAAACTGCAGAGGTGCATCGGAATATATAACTAGTGACACAGGAAGCGGTCAAAACATAGACCCAAAGAAGACTCAGTTTTCTTGTACTGAAGTCGGCATTGTGTCTCTTATATTTAATTTGATGCAATTTCTGTGTTTCATCGTCACTGTGAAGGTCCAAGGGTTACTGTAAACATGCATAGGTGCATCAAAATGTAAAACTGATGACACAGGAAACGCTCAAATCATGGACAGTAGGAATACTCAGTCTTCCTGTACCTAAGTCAGCATTGTTTCTCTGATATTTAATTCCGATGCAAATTCTGTGTTTCGTCGTCACTGTGAAGGTCCAATGGATACAGTTAACCTGCTTAGGTGCATCCGAATGTAAAACTGGTGACACAGGAAACGTTCAAAACATAGACAGTAGGAAGACTCAGTCTTCCTGTACTTAAGTCAGCATTGTGTCTCTTATATTTAATTCCCATGCAATTTCTGTGTTTCATCGTCAATGGGAAAGTCGAAGGGAAACAGTATACCTGCAGAGGTGCATCGGAATGTAAAACTGGTGACAAAGGAAACGCTCAAATCATACACCGTAAGATGACTCAGTTTTGTTGTACTTAAGTCGGCGTTGTGTCTCTTATATTTAATTCCGATGCAATTTCTGTGTTTCATCGTCAATGGGAAGGTCCAATGGATACAGTAAACCTGCAGAGGTGCATCGGAATGTAAAACTGGTGACACAGGAAACGCTCAAAACATAGACAGTAGGAAGACTCAGCCTTCCTGTTCTTAAGTCGGCATTGTGTCTCTTATATTTAATTCCGATGCTATTTCTGTGTTTCATCGTCACTAAGAAGTTCCAAGGGATACAGTAAACCTGCAGAGGTGCATCGGAATGTAAAACTGGTGACACAGGAAACGCTCAAAACGTAGACATTAGGAAGACTCAGTCTTCCTGAACTAAAGTCATCATTGTGTCTCTTATATTTAATTCCGATGCAATTTCTGTGTTTCATCGTCACGAAGAAGTTCCAAGGGATACAGTAAACCTGCAGAGGTGCATCGGAATGGAAAACTGGTGACACTGGAAACGCTCAAAACATAGACCGCAAGAAGACTCAGTTTTCTTGTACTTAAGTCGGCGTTATGTGTCTTATATTTAATTCCGATCTAATTTCTGTGTTTCATCGTCAATGGGAAGGTCCAATGGATACAGTAAACCTGCAGAGGTGCATCGGAATGTAAAACTGATGACACAGGAAACGCTCAAAACATAGACAGTAGGAAGAGTCAGTCTTCCTGTACCTAAGTCGGCATTGTTTCTCTGATATTTAATTTCGATGGAATTTCTGTGTTTCGTCGTCAATGGGAAGGTCCAATGGATATAGTAAACCTGCAGAGGTGCATCGGAATGTAAAATTGGTGACGCAGGAAACGCTCAAAACATAGACAGTAGGAAGACTCAATCTTCCTGTACTTAAGTCGGCATTGTGTCTCTTATATTTAATTCCGATGCAATTTCTGTGTTTCATCGTCAATGCGAAGATCCAAGGGATACAGTAAACCTGCAGAGGTGCATCGGAATGTAAAACTGGTGACACAGGAAACGCTCAAAACATAGACAGTAGGAAGACTCAGCCTTCCTGTTCTTAAGTCGGCGTTGTGTCTCTTATATTTAATTCCGATGCTATTTCTGTGTTTCATCGTCAATGGGAAGGTCCAATGGATATAGTAAACCTGCAGAGGTGCATCGGAATGTAAAATTGGTGACGCAGGAAACACTCAAAACATAGACAGTAGGAAGACTCAATCTTCCTGTACTTAAGTCGGCATTGTGTCTCTTATATTTAATTCCGATGCAATGTCTCTGTTTCATCGTCAATGGGAAGGTCCAATAGATACAGTAAACCTGCAGACGTGCATCGGAATGTAAAATTGGTGACGCAGGAATCGCTCAAAGCATAGACAGTAGGAAGACTCAGTCTTTCTGTACTTATGTCGACATTGTGTCTCTTATATTTAATCCCAATGCAATTTCTGTGTTTCATCGTCAATGCGAAGATCCAAGGGATACAGTAAACCTGCAGAGGTGCATCGGAATGTATAACTGGTGACACAGGAAACGCTCAAAACATAGACAGTAGAAAGACTCAGCCTTCCTGTTCTTAAGTCGGCATTGTTTCTCCGATATTTAATTCCGATGGAATTTCTGTGTTTCGTCGTCAATGGGAAGGTCCAAGGAATACAGTAAACCCGCAGAGGTGCAACGGAATGTAAAACTGGTGACACAGGATGCGCTCAAATCATAGACCGTAAGAAGACTCAGTTTTCTTGAACTTAAGTCGGAATTGTGTCTCTTATATTTAATACCGATGCAATTTCTGTGTTTCATCGTCACTGTGAAGGTCCAAGGGATACAGTAAACCTGCAGAAGTGTATTAAAATATAAAACTGATGACACAGGAAATGCTCAAAACGTAGACAGTGGGAAGACTCAGCCTTCCTGTTCTTAAGTCGGCATTGTGTCTCTTATATTTCATTCCGATGCTATTTCTGTGTGTCATCGTCACTGTGAAGGTCCAATGGATACAGTAAACCTGCAGAGGTGCATCCGAATGTAAAACTGGTGACACAGGAAACGTTCAAAACATAGACAGTAGGAAGACTCAGTCTTCCGGTACTTAAGTCAGCATTGTGTCTCTTATATTTAATTCCCATGCAATTTCTGTGTTTCATCGTCAATGGGAAAGTCGAAGGGAAACAGTATACCTGCAGAGGTGCATCGGAATGTAAAACTGGTGACAAAGGAAACGCTCAAATCATACACCGTAAGATGACTCAGTTTTGTTGTACTTAATTCGGCGTTGTGTCTCTTATATTTAATTCCGATGCAATTTCTGTGTTTCATCGTCAATGGGAAGGTGCAATGGATACAGTAAACCTGCAGAGGTGCATCGGAATGTAAAACTGGTGACACAGGAAACGCTCAAAACATAGACAGTAGGAAGACTCAGCCTTCCTGTTCTTATGTCGGCATTGTGTCTCTTATATTTAATTCCGATGCTATTTCTGTGTTTCATCGTCACTAAGAAGTTCCAAGGGATACAGTAAACCTGCAGAGGTGCATCGGAATGTAAAACTGGTGACACAGGAAACGCTCAAAACGTAGACATTAGGAAGACTCAGTCTTCCTGTACTAAAGTCATCATTGTGTCTCTTATATTTAATTCCGATGCAATTTCTGTGTTTCATCGTCACGAAGAAGTTCCAAGGGATACAGTAAACCTGCAGAGGTGCATCGGAATGTAAAACTGGTGACACAGGAAACGCTCAAAACATAGACAGTATTAAGACTCAGACTTCATGTTCTTATGTCGGCATTGTGTCTCTTATATTTAATTCCGACGCTGTTTCTGTGTTTCATCGTCAATGGGACGGTCCAATGGATACAGTAAACCTGCAGAGGTGCATCGGAATGTAAAACTGGTGACACAGGAAACGCTCAAAACGTAGACAGTAGGAAGACTCAGTCTTCCTGTACCTAAGTCGGCATTGTTTCTCTGATATTTAATTCCGATGGAATTTCTGTGTTTCGTCGTCAATGGGAAGGTCCAAGGGATACAGTAAACCCGCAGAGGTGCATCGGAATGTAAAACTGGTGACACAGGATGCGCTCAAATCATAGACCGTAAGAAGACTCAGTTTTCTTGTACTTAAGTCGGAATTGTGTCTCTTATATTTAATTCCGATGCAATTTCTGTGATTCATCGTCACTGTGAAGGTCCAAGGGACACAGTAAACCTGCAGAGGTCGATCGGAATGTAAAACTGGTGACACAGGAAACGCTCATACATAGACCGTAAGAAGACTCAGTCTTCCTGTGCTTAAGTCAGGATTGTGTCTCATATATTTAATTCCGATGCAATTTCTGTGTTTCATCGTCAATGGGAAGGGCCAACGAATACAGTAAAACTGCAGAGGTGCGTCGGAATATAAAACTGGTGACACATGAAACGATCAAAACATAGACAGTAGGAATACTCAGACTTCCTGAACTTAAGTCGGCATTGTGTCTCTTATATTTAAATCCGATGCAATTTCTGTGTCTTGTCGTCAATGGGAAGGTCCAAGGGATACAGTAAACCTGCAGAGGTGCATCGGAATGTAAAACTGGTGACAAAGGAAACGCTCAAATCATACACCGTAAGATGACTCAGTTTTGTTGTACTTAAGTCGGCGTTGTGTCTCTTATATTTAATTCCGATGCAATTTCTGTGTTTTTCTGTGTTTCATCGTCAATGGGAAGGTCCAATGGATACAGTAAACCTGCAGAGGTGCATCGGAATGTAAAACTGGTGACGCAGGAATCGCACAAAACGTAGACAGTTGGAAGACTCACTGTTCCTGTACTTAAGTCGGTATTGTGTCTCTTATATTTAATTCCGATGCAATTTCTGTGTTTCATCGTCAATGCGAGGATCCAAGGGATACAGTAAAACTGCAGAGGTGCATCGGAATGTAAAACTGGTGACACAGGAGACGCTCAAGACATAGGCATTAGGAAGACTCAGCCTTCCTGTTCTTAAGTCGGCATTGTGTCTCTTATATTTAATTCCGATGCTATTTCTGTGTTTCATCGTCTTTCGGAAGGTCCAATGGATACAGAAAACTGCAGAGGTGCATCGGAATATATAACTGGTGACACAGGAAGCGGTCAAAACATAGACCCAAAGAAGACTCAGTTTTCTTGTACTGAAGTCGGCATTGTGTCTCTTATATTTAATTTGATGCAATTTCTGTGTTTCATCGTCACTGTGAAGGTCCAAGGGTTACTGTAAACATGCATAGGTGCATCAAAATGTAAAACTGATGACACAGGAAATGCTCAAAACGTAGACAGTGGGAAAACTCAGCCTTCCTGTTCTTAAGTCGGCATTGTGTCTCTTATATTTAATTCCGATGCTATTTCTGTGTGTCATCGTCACTGTGAAGGTCCAATGGATACAGTAAACCTGCAGAGGTGCATCCGAATGTAGAACTGGTGACACAGGAAACGTTCAAAACATAGACAGTAGGAAGACTCAGTCTTCCTGTACTTAAGTCAGCATTGTGTCTCTTATATTTAATTCCCATGCAATTTCTGTGTTTCATCGTCAATGGGAAAGTCGAAGGGAAACAGTATACCTGCAGAGGTGCATCGGAATGTAAAACTGGTGACAAAGGAAACGCTCAAATGATACACAGTAAGATGACTCAGTTTTGTTGTACTTAAGTCGGAGTTGTGTCTCTTTTATTTAATTCCGATGCAATTTCTGTGTTTCATCGTCAATGGGAAGGTCCAATGGATACAGAAAACTGCGGAGGTGCATCGGAATATATAACTAGTGACACAGGAAGCGGTCAAAACATAGACCCAAAGAAGACTCAGTTTTCTTGTACTGAAGTCGGCATTGTGTCTCTTATATTTAATTTGATGCAATTTCTGTGTTTCATCGTCACTGTGAAGGTCCAAGGGTTACTGTAAACATGCATAGGTGCATCAAAATGTAAAACTGATGACACAGGAAACGCTCAAATCATGGACAGTAGGAATACTCACTCTTCCTGTACCTAAGTCAGCATTGTTTCTCTGATATTTAATTCCGATGCAAATTCTGTGTTTCATCGTCACTGTGAAGGTCCAATGGATACAGTTAACCTGCAGAGGTGCATCGGAATGTAAAACTGGTGACACAGGAAACGCTCAAAACATAGACAGTAGGAAGACTCAGTCTTCCTGTGCTAAAGTCATCATTGTGTCTCTTATATTTAATTCCGATGCAATTTCTGTGTTTCATCGTCAATGGGAAAGTCGAAGGGAAACAGTATACCTGCAGAGGTGCATCGGAATGTAAAACTGGTGACGGAGGAATCGCTCAAAACATAGACAGTAGAAAGACTCAATGTTCCTGTACTTAAGTCGGCATTGTGTCTCTTATATTTAATTCCGATGCAATTTCTGTGTTTCATCGTCAATGCGAAGATCCAAGGGATACAGTAACCTGCAGAGGTGCATCGGAATGTAAAACTGGTGACACAGGAAACGCTCAAAACATAGACAGTAGGAAGACTCAGCCTTCCTGTTCTTAAGTCGGCGTTGTGTCTCTTATATTTAATTCCGATGCTATTTCTGTGTTTCATCGTCAATGGGAAGGTCCAATGGATATAGTAAACCTGCAGAGGTGCATCGGAATGTAAAATTGGTGACGCAGGAAACGCTCAAAACATAGATAGTAGGAAGACTCAATCTTCCTGTACTTAAGTCGGCATTGTGTCTCTTATATTTAATTCCGATGCAATGTCTCTGTTTCATCGTCAATGGGAAGGTCCAATAGATACAGTAAACCTGCAGACGTGCATCGGAATGTAAAATTGGTGACGCAGGAATCGCTCAAAGCATAGACAGTAGGAAGACTCAGTCTTTCTGTACTTATGTCGGCATTGTGTCTCTTATATTTAATCCCGATGCAATTTCTGTGTTTCATCGTCAATGCGAAGATCCAAGGGATACAGTAAACCTGCAGAGGTGCATCGGAATGTATAACTGGTGACACAGGAAACGCTCAAAACATAGACAGTAGAAAGACTCAGTCTTCCTGTTCTTAAGTCGGCATTGTTTCTCTCATATTTAATTCCGATGCTATTTCTGTGTGTCATCGTCACTGTGAAGGTCCAATGGATACAGTAAACCTGCAGAGGTGCATCCGAATGTAAAACTGGTGACACAGGAAACGTTCAAAACATAGACAGTAGGAAGACTCAGTCTTCCTGTACTTAAGTCAGCATTGTGTCTCTTATATTTAATTCCCATGCAATTTCTGTGTTTCATCGTCAATGGGAAAGTCGAAGGGAAACAGTAAACCTGCAGAGGTGCATCGGAATGTATAACTGGTGACACAGGAAACGCTCAAAACATAGACAGTAGAAAGACTCAGCCTTCCTGTTCTTAAGTCGGCATTGTTTCTCTTATATTTAATCCCGATGCAATTTCTGTGTTTCATCGTCAATGCGAAGATCCAAGGGATACAGTAAACCTGCAGAGGTGCATCGGAATGTATAACTGGTGACACAGGAAACGCTCAAAACATAGACAGTAGAAAGACTCAGCCTTCCTGTTCTTAAGTCGGCATTGTTTCTCTTATATTTAATTCCGATGCTATTTCTGTGTGTCATCGTCACTGTGAAGGTCCAATGGATACAGTAAACCTGCAGAGGTGCATCCGAATGTAAAACTGGTGACACAGGAAACGTTCAAAACATAGACAGTAGGAAGACTCAGTCTTCCTGTACTTAAGTCAGCATTGTGTCTCTTATATTTAATTCCGATGCAATTTCTGTGTTTCATCGTCACGAAGAAGTTCCAAGGGATACAGTAAACCTGCAGAGGTGCATCGGAATGTAAAACTGGTAACACAGGAAACGCTCAAAACATAGACAGTATTAACACTCAGCCTTCATGTTCTTATGTCGGCATTGTGTCTCTTATATTTAATTCCGATGCTGTTTCTGTGTTTCATCGTCAATGGGACCGTCCAATGGATACAGTAAACCTGCAGAGGTGCATCGGAATGGAAAACTGGTGACACTGGAAACGCTCAAAACATAGACCGCAAGAAGACTCAGTTTTCTTGTACTTAAGTCGGCGTTGTGTGTCTTATATTTAATTCCGATCTAATTTCTGTGTTTCATCGTCAATGGGAAGGTCCAATGGATACAGTAAACCTGCAGAGGTGCATCGGAATGTAAAACTGATGACACAGGAAACGCTCAAAACATAGACAGTAGGAAGACTCAGTCTTCCTGTACCTAAGTCGGCATTGTTTCTCTGATATTTAATTCCGATGGAATTTCTGTGTTTCGTCGTCAATGGGAAGGTCCAAGGGATACAGTAAACCCGCAGAGGTGCATCGGAATGTAAAACTGGTGACACAGGATGCGCTCAAATCATAGACCGTAAGAAGACTCAGTTTTCTTGTACTTAAGTCGGAATTGTGTCTCTTATATTTAATTCCGATGCAATTTCTGTGATTCATCGTCACTGTGAAGGTCCAAGGGACACAGTAAACCTGCAGAGGTGGATCGGAATGTGAAACTGGTGACACAGGAAACGCTCATACATAGACCGTAAGAAGACTCAGTCTTCCTGTGCTTAAGTCAGCATTGTGTCTCATATATTTAATTCCGATGCAATTTCTGTGTTTCATCGTCAATGGGAAGGGCCAACGAATACAGTAAAACTGCAGAGGTGCGTCGGAATATAAAACTGGTGACACATGAAACGATCAAAACATAGACAGTAGGAATACTCAGACTTCCTGAACTTAAGTCGGCATTGTGTCTCTTATATTTAAATCCGATGCAATTTCTGTGTCTTGTCGTCAATGGGAAGGTCCAAGGGATACAGTAAACCTGCAGAGGTGCATCGGAATGTAAAACTGGTGACAAAGGAAACGCTCAAATCATACACCGTAAGATGACTCAGTTTTGTTGTACTTAAGTCGGCGTTGTGTCTCTTATATCTAATTCCGATGCAATTTCTCTGTTTCATCGTCAATGGGAAGGTCCAATGGATACAGTAAACCTGCAGAGGTGCATCGGAATGTAAAACTGGTGACGCAGGAAACGCTCAAAACATAGACAGTAGAAAGACTCAGCCTTCCTGTTCTTAAGTCGGCATTGTTTCTCTTATATTTAATCCCGATGCAATTTCTGTGTTTCATCGTCAATGCGAAGATCCAAGGGATACAGTAAACCTGCAGAGGTGCATCGGAATGTATAACTGGTGACACAGGAAACGCTCAAAACATAGACAGTAGAAAGACTCAGCCTTCCTGTTCTTAAGTCGGCATTGTTTCTCTTATATTTAATTCCGATGCTATTTCTGTGTGTCATCGTCACTGTGAAGGTCCAATGGATACAGTAAACCTGCAGAGGTGCATCCGAATGTAAAACTGGTGACACAGGAAACGTTCAAAACATAGACAGTAGGAAGACTCAGTCTTCCTGTACTTAAGTCAGCATTGTGTCTCTTATATTTAATTCCGATGCAATTTCTGTGTTTCATCGTCAATGGGAAAGTCGAAGGGAAACAGTATACCTGCAGAGGTGCATCGGAATGTAAAACTGGTGACAAAGGAAACGCTCAAATCATACACGGTAAGATGACTCAGTTTTGTTGTACTTAAGGCGGCGTTGTGTCTCTTATATTTAATTCCGATGCAATTTCTGTGTTTCATCGTCAATGGGAAGGTCCAATGGATACAGTAAACCTGCAGAGGTGCTTCGGAATGTAAAACTGGTGACACAGGAAACGCTCAGAACATAGACAGTAGGAAGACTCAGCCTTCCTGTTCTTATGTCGGCATTGTGTCTCTTATATTTAATTCCGATGCTATTTCTGTGTTTCATCGTCACTAAGAAGTTCCAAGGGATACAGTAAACCTGCAGAGGTGCATCGGAATGTAAAACTGGTGACACAGGAAACGCTCAAAACGTAGACATTAGGAAGACTCAGTCTTCCTGTACTAAAGTCATCATTGTGTCTCTTATATTTAATTCCGATGCAATTTCTGTGTTTCATCGTCACGAAGAAGTTCCAAGGGATACAGTAAACCTGCAGAGGTGCATCGGAATGTAAAACTGGTGACACAGGAAACGCTCAAAACATAGACAGTATTAACACTCAGCCTTCATGTTCTTATGTCGGCATTGTGTCTCTTATATTTAATTCCGATGCTGTTTCTGTGTTTCATCGTCAATGGGACGGTCCAATGGATACAGTAAACCTGCAGAGGTGCATCGGAATGGAAAACTGGTGACACTGGAAACGCTCAAAACATAGACCGCAAGAAGACTCAGTTTTCTTGTACTTAAGTCGGCGTTGTGTGTCTTATATTTAATTCCGATCTAATTTCTGTGTTTCATCGTCAATGGGAAGGTCCAATGGATACAGTAAACCTGCAGAGGTGCATCGGAATGTAAAACTGATGACACAGGAAACGCTCAAAACATAGACAGTAGGAAGACTCAGTCTTCCTGTACCTAAGTCGGCATTGTTTCTCTGATATTTAATTCCGATGGAATTTCTGTGTTTCGTCGTCAATGGGAAGGTCCAAGGGATACAGTAAACCCGCAGAGGTGCATCGGAATGTAAAACTGGTGACACAGGATGCGCTCAAATCATAGACCGTAAGAAGACTCAGTTTTCTTGTACTTAAGTCGGAATTGTGTCTCTTATATTTAATTCCGATGCAATTTCTGTGATTCATCGTCACTGTGAAGGTCCAAGGGACACAGTAAACCTGCAGAGGTGGATCGGAATGTGAAACTGGTGACACAGGAAACGCTCATACATAGACCGTAAGAAGACTCAGTCTTCCTGTGCTTAAGTCAGCATTGTGTCTCATATATTTAATTCCGATGCAATTTCTGTGTTTCATCGTCAATGGGAAGGGCCAACGAATACAGTAAAACTGCAGAGGTGCGTCGGAATATAAAACTGGTGACACATGAAACGATCAAAACATAGACAGTAGGAATACTCAGACTTCCTGAACTTAAGTCGGCATTGTGTCTCTTATATTTAAATCCGATGCAATTTCTGTGTCTTGTCGTCAATGGGAAGGTCCAAGGGATACAGTAAACCTGCAGAGGTGCATCGGAATGTAAAACTGGTGACAAAGGAAACGCTCAAATCATACACCGTAAGATGACTCAGTTTTGTTGTACTTAAGTCGGCAATGTGTCTCTTATATCTAATTCCGATGCAATTTCTCTGTTTCATCGTCAATGGGAAGGTCCAATGGATACAGTAAACCTGCAGAGGTGCATCGGAATGTAAAACTGGTGACGCAGGAATCGCACAAGACGTAGACAGTTGGAAGACTCACTGTTCCTGTACTTAAGTCGGTATTGTGTCTCTTATATTTAATTCCGATGCAATTTCTGTGTTTCATCGTCAATGCGAGGATCCAAGGGATACAGTAAACCCGCAGAGGTGCATCGGAATGTAAAACTGGTGACACTGGATGCGCTCAAATCATAGACCGTAAGAAGACTCAGTTTTCTTGCACTTAAGTCGGAATTGTGTCTCTTATATTTAATACCGATGCAATTTCTGTGTTTCATCGTCACTGTGAAGATCCAAGGGATACAGTAAACCTGCAGAAGTGTATTAAAATATAAAACTGATGACACAGGAAATGCTCAAAACGTAGACAGTGGGAAGACTCAGCCTTCCTGTTCTTAAGTCGGCATTGTGTCTCTTATATTTAATTCCGATGCTATTTCTGTGTGTCATCGTCACTGTGAAGGTCCAATGGATACAGTAAACCTGCAGAGGTGCATCCGAATGTAGAACTGGTGACACAGGAAACGTTCAAAACATAGACAGTAGGAAGACTCAGTCTTCCTGTACTTAAGTCAGCTTTGTGTCTCTTATATTTAATTCCCATGCAATTTCTGTGTTTCATCGTCAATGGGAAAGTCGAAGGGAAACAGTATACCTGCAGAGGTGCATCGGAATGTAAAACTGGTGACAAAGGAAACGCTCAAATCATACACCGTAAGACGACTCAGTTTTGTTGTACTTAAGTCGGAGTTGTGTCTCTTATATTTAATTCCGATGCAATTTCTGCGTTTCATCGTCAATGGGAAGGTCCAATGGATACAGAAAACTGCAGAGGTGCATCGGAATATATAACTAGTGACACAGGAAGCGGTCAAAACATAGACCCAAAGAAGACTCAGTTTTCTTGTACTGAAGTCGGCATTGTGTCTCTTATATTTAATTTGATGCAATTTCTGTGTTTCATCGTCACTGTGAAGGTCCAAGGGTTACTGTAAACATGCATAGGTGCATCAAAATGTAAAACTGATGACACAGGAAACGCTCAAATCATGGACAGTAGGAATACTCAGTCTTCCTGTACCTAAGTCAGCATTGTTTCTCTGATATTTAATTCCGATGCAAATTCTGTGTTTCGTCGTCACTGTGAAGGTCCAATGGATACAGTTAACCTGCAGAGGTGCATCGGAATGTAAAACTGGTGACACAGGAAACGCTCAAAACATAGACAGTAGGAAGACTCAGTCTTCCTGTGCTAAAGTCATCATTGTGTCTCTTATATTTAATTCCGATGCAATTTCTGTGTTTCATCGTCAATGGGAAAGTCGAAGGGAAACAGTATACCTGCAGAGGTGCATCGGAATGTAAAACTGGTGACGCAGGAATCGCTCAAAACATAGACAGTAGAAAGACTCAATGTTCCTGTACTTAAGTCGGCATTGTGTCTCTTATATTTAATTACGATGCAATTTCTGTGTTTCATCGTCAATGCGAAGATCCAAGGGATACAGTAAACCTGCAGAGGTGCATCGGAATGTAAAACTGGTGACACAGGAAACGCTCAAAACATAGACAGTAGGAAGACTCAGCCTTCCTGTTCTTAAGTCGGCGTTGTGTCTCTTATATTTAATTCCGATGCTATTTCTGTGTTTCATCGTCAATGGGAAGGTCCAATAGATACAGTAAACCTGCAGACGTGCATCGGAATGTAAAATTGGTGACGCAGGAATCGCTCAAAGCATAGACAGTAGGAAGACTCAGTCTTTCTGTACTTATGTCGGCATTGTGTCTCTTATATTTAATCCCGATGCAATTTCTGTGTTTCATCGTCAATGCGAAGATCCAAGGGATACAGTAAACCTGCAGAGGTGCATCGGAATGTATAACTGGTGACACAGGAAACGCTCAAGACATAGACAGTAGAAAGACTCAGCCTTCCTGTTCTTAAGTCGGCATTGTTTCTCTGATATTTAATTCCGATGGAATTTCTGTGTTTCGTCGTCAATGGGAAGGTCCAAGGGAAACAGTAAATCCGCAGAGGAGCATCGGAATGTAAAACTGGTGACACAGGATGCGCTCAAATCATAGACCGTAAGAAGACTCAGTTTTCTTGAACTTAAGTCGGAATTGTGTCTCTTATATTTAAAACCGATGCAATTTCTGTGTTTCATCGTCACTGTGAAGGTCCAAGGGATACAGTAAACCTGCAGAAGTGTATTAAAATATAAAACTGATGACACAGGAAATGCTCAAAACGTAGACAGTGGGAAGACTCAGCCTTCCTGTTCTTAAGTCGGCATTGTGTCTCTTATATTTAATTCCGATGCTATTTCTGTGTGTCATCGTCACTGTGAAGGTCCAATGGATACAGTAAACCTGCAGAGGTGCATCCGAATGTAAAACTGGTGACACAGGAAACGTTCAAAACATAGACAGTAGGAAGACTCAGTCTTCCTGTACTTAAGTCAGCATTGTGTCTCTTATATTTAATTCCCATGCAATTTCTGTGTTTCATCGTCAATGGGAAAGTCGAAGGGAAACAGTATACCTGCAGAGGTGCATCGGAATGTAAAACTGGTGACAAAGGAAACGCTCAAATCATACACGGTAAGATGACTCAGTTTTGTTGTACTTAAGGCGGCGTTGTGTCTCTTATATTTAATTCCGATGCAATTTCTGTGTTTCATCGTCAATGGGAAGGTCCAATGGATACAGTAAACCTGCAGAGGTGCATCGGAATGTAAAACTGGTGACACAGGAAACGCTCAGAACATAGACAGTAGGAAGACTCAGCCTTCCTGTTCTTATGTCTGCATTGTGTCTCTTATATTTAATTCCGATGCTATTTCTGTGTTTCATCGTCACTAAGAAGTTCCAAGGGATACAGTAAACCTGCAGAGGTGCATCGGAATGTAAAACTGGTGACACAGGAAACGCTCAAAACGTAGACATTAGGAAGACTCAGTCTTCCTGTACTAAAGTCATCATTGTGTCTCTTATATTTAATTCCGATGCAATTTCTGTGTTTCATCGTCACGAAGAAGTTCCAAGGGATACAGTAAACCTGCAGAGGTGCATCGGAATGTAAAACTGGTGACACAGGAAACGCGCAAAACATAGACAGTATTAACACTCAGCCTTCATGTTCTTATGTCGGCATTGTGTCTCTTATATTTAATTCCGATGCTGTTTCTGTGTTTCATCGTCAATGGGACGGTCCAATGGATACAGTAAACCTGCAGAGGTGCATCGGAATGGAAAACTGGTGACACTGGAAACGCTCAAAACATAGACCGCAAGAAGACTCAGTTTTCTTGTACTTAAGTCGGCGTTGTGTGTCTTATATTTAATTCCGATCTAATTTCTGTGTTTCATCGTCAATGGGAAGGTCCAATGGATACAGTAAACCTGTAGAGGTGCATCGGAATGTAAAACTGATGACACAGGAAACGCTCAAAACATAGACAGTAGGAAGACTCAGTCTTCCTGTACCTAAGTCGGCATTGTTTCTCTGATATTTAATTCCGATGGAATTTCTGTGTTTCGTCGTCAATGGGAAGGTCCAAGGGATACAGTAAACCCGCAGAGGTGCATCGGAATGTAAAACTGGTGACACAGGATGCGCTCAAATCATAGACCGTAAGAAGACTCAGTTTTCTTGTACTTATGTCGGAATTGTGTCTCTTATATTTAATTCCGATGCAATTTCTGTGATTCATCGTCACTGTGAAGGTCCAAGGGACACAGTAAACCTGCAGAGGTGGATCGGAATGTGAAACTGGTGACACAGGAAACGCTCATACATACACCGTAAGAAGACTCAGTCTTCCTGTGCTTAAGTCAGCATTGTGTCTCATATATTTAATTCCGATGCAATTTCTGTGTTTCATCGTCAATGGGAAGGGCCAACGAATACAGTAAAACTGCAGAGGTGCGTCGGAATATAAAACTGGTGACACATGAAACGATCAAAACATAGACAGTAGGAATACTCAGACTTCCTGAACTTAAGTCGGCATTGTGTCTCTTATATTTAAATCCGATGCAATTTCTGTGTCTTGTCGTCAATGTGAAGGTCCAAGGGATACAGTAAACCTGCAGAGGTGCATCGGAATGTAAAACTGGTGACAAAGGAAACGCTCAAATCATACACCGTAAGATGACTCAGTTTTGTTGTACTTAAGTCGGCGTTGTGTCTCTTATATCTAATTCCGATGCAATTTCTCTGTTTCATCGTCAATGGGAAGGTCCAATGGATACAGTAAACCTGCAGAGGTGCATCGGAATGTAAAACTGGTGACGCAGGAATCGCACAAAACGTAGACAGTAGAAAGACTCAATGTTCCTGTACTTAAGTCGGCATTGTGTCTCTTATATTTAATTCCGATGCAATTTCTGTGTTTCACCGTCAATGCGAAGATCCAAGGGATACAGTAAACCTGCAGAGGTGCATCGGAATGTAAAACTGGTGACACAGGAAACGCTCAAAACATAGACAGTAGGAATACTCAGTCTTCCTGTACCTAAGTCAGCATTGTTTCTCTGATATTTAATTCCGATGCAATTTCTGTGTTTCGTCGTCACTGTGAAGGTCCAATGGATACAGTTAACCTGTAGAGGTGCATCGGAATGTAAAACTGGTGACACAGGAAACGCTCAAAACATAGACAGTAGCAAGACTCAGTCTTCCTGTACTAAAGTCATCATTGTGTCTCTTATATTTAATTCCGATGCTATTTCTGTGTTTCATCGTCAATGGGAAAGTCGAAGGGAAACAATATACCTGCAGAGGTGCATCGGAATGTAAAACTGGTGACGCAGGAATCGCTCAAAACATAGACAGTAGAAAGACTCAATGTTCCTGTACTTAAGTCGGCATTGTGTCTCTTATATTTAATTCCGATGCAATTTCTGTGTTTCACCGTCAATGCGAAGATCCAAGGGATACAGTAAACCTGCAGAGGTGCATCGGAATGTAAAACTGGTGACACAGGAAACGCTCAAAACATAGACAGTAGGAAGACTCAGCCTTCCTGTTCTTAAGTCGGCGTTGTGTCTCTTATATTTAATTCCGATGCTATTTCTGTGTTTCATCGTCAATGGGAAGGTCCAATGGATACAGTAAACCTGCAGAGGTGCATCGGAATGTAAAATTGGTGACGCAGGAAACGCTCAAAACATAGACAGTAGGAAGACTCAATCTTCCTGTACTTAAGTCGGCATTGTGTCTCTTATATTTAATTCCGATGCAATGTCTCTGTTTCGACGTCAATGGGAAGGTCCAATAGATACAGTAAACCGGCAGACGTGCATCGGAATGTAAAATTGGTGACGCAGGAATCGCTCAAAGCATAGACAGTAGGAAGACTCAGTCTTTCTGTACTTATGTCGGCATTGTGTCTCTTATATGTAATCCCGATGCAATTTCTGTGTTTCATCGTCAATGCGAAGATCCAAGGAATACAGTAAACCTGCAGAGGTGCATCGGAATGTATAACTGGTGACACAGGAAACGCTCAAAACATAGACAGTAGAAAGACTCAGCCTTCCTGTTCTTAAGTCGGCATTGTTTCTCTGATATTTAATTCCGATGGAATTTCTGTGTTTCGTCGTCAATGGGAAGGTCCAAGGGATACAGTAAACCCGCAGAGGTGCATCGGAATGTAAAACTGGTGACACTGGATGCGCTCAAATCATAGACCGTAAGAAGACTCAGTTTTCTTGTACTTAAGTCGGAATTGTGTCTCTTATATTTAATACCGATGCAATTTCTGTGTTTCATCGTCACTGTGAAGGTCCAAGGGATACAGTAAACCTGCAGAAGTGTATTAAAATATAAAACTGATGACACAGGAAATGCTCAAAACGTAGTTAGTGGGAAGACTCAGCCTTCCTGTTCTTAAGTCGGCATTGTGTCTCTTATATTTAATTCCGATGCTATTTCTGTGTCTTGTCGTCACTGTGAAGGTCCAATGGATACAGTAAACCTGCAGAGGTGCATCCGAATGTAGAACTGGTGACACAGGAAACGTTCAAAACATAGACAGTAGGAAGACTCAGTCTTCCTGTACTTAAGTCAGCATTGTGTCTCTTATATTTAATTCCCATGCAATTTCTGTGTTTCATCGTCAATGGGAAAGTCGAAGGGAAACAGTATACCTGCAGAGGTGCATCGGAATGTAAAACTGGTGACAAAGGAAACGCGCAAATCATACACCGTAAGATGACTCAGTTTTGTTGTACTTAAGTCGGCGTTGTGTCTCTTATATATAATTCCGATGCAATTTCTGTGTTTCATCGTCAATGGGAAGGTCCAATGGATACAGTAAACCTGCAGAGGTGCATCGGAATGTAAAACTGGTGAGACAGGAAACGCTCAAAACATAGACAGTAGGAAGACTCAGCCTTCCTGTTCTTATGTCGGCATTGTGTCTCTTATATTTAATTCCGATGCTATTTCTGTGTTTCATCGTCACTAAGAAGTTCCAAGGGATACAGTAAACCTGCAGAGGTGCATCGGAATGTAAAACTGGTGACACAGGAAACGCTCAAAACGTAGACATTAGGAAGACTCAGTCTTCCTGTACTAAAGTCATCATTGTGTCTCTTATATTTAATTCCGATGCAATTTCTGTGTTTCATCGTCACGAAGAAGTTCCAAGGGATACAGTAAACCTGCAGAGGTGCATCGGAATGTAAAACTGGTGACACAGGAAACGCTCAAAACATAGACAGTATTAAGACTCAGCCTTCATGTTCTTATGTCGGCATTGTGTCTCTTATATTTAATTCCGATGCTGTTTCTGTGTTTCATCGTCAATGGGACGGTCCAATGGATACAGTAAACCTGCAGAGGTGCATCGGAATGGAAAACTGGTGACACTGGAAACGCTCAAAACATAGACCGCAAGAAGACTCAGTTTTCTTGTACTTAAGTCGGCGTTGTGTGTCTTATATTTAATTCCGATCTAATTTCTGTGTTTCATCGTCAATGGGAAGGTCCAATGGATACAGTAAACCTGCAGAGGTGCATCGGAATGTAAAACTGATGACACAGGAAACGCTAAAAACATAGACAGTAGGAAGACTCAGTCTTAATGTACCCAAGTCGGCATTGTTTCTCTGATATTTAATTCCGATGGAATTTCTGTGTTTCGTCGTCAATGGGAAGGTCCAAGGGATACAGTAAACCCGCAGAGGTGCATCGGAATGTAAAATTGGTGACACAGGAAACGCTCAAGACATAGGCATTAGGAAGACTCAGCCTTCCCGTTCTTAAGTCGGCATTGTGTCTCTTATATTTAATTCCGATGCAATTTCTGTGATTCATCGTCACTGTGAAGGTCCAAGGGACACAGTAAACCTCCAGAGGTGGATCGGAATGTAAAACTGGTGACACAGGAAACGCTCATACATAGACCGTAAAAAGACTCAGTCTTCCTGTGCTTAAGTCAGCATTGTGTCTCATATATTTAAATCCGATGCAATTTCTGTGTTTCATCGTCAATGGGAAGGGCCAACGAATACAGTAAAACTGCAGAGGTGCGTCGGAATATAAAACTGGTGACACATGAAACGATCAAAACATAGACAGTAGGAATACTCAGACTTCCTGAACTTAAGTCGGCATTGTGTCTCTTATATTTAAATCCGATGCAATTTCTGTGTCTTGTCGTCAATGGGAAGGTCCAAGGGATACAGTAAACCTGCAGAGGTGCATCGGAATGTAAAACTGGTGACAAAGGAAACGCTCAAATCATACACCGTAAGATGACTCAGTTTTGTTGTACTTAAGTCGGCGTTGTGTCTCTTATATTTAATTCCGATGCAATTTCTGTGTTTCATCGTCAATGGGAAGGTCCAATGGATACAGTAAACCTGCAGAGGTGCATCGGAATGTAAAACTGGTGACGCAGGAATCGCACAAAACGTAGACAGTTGGAAGACTCACTGTTCCTGTACTTAAGTCGGTATTGTGTCTCTTATATTTAATTCCGATGCAATTTCTGTGTTTCATCGTCAATGCGAGGATCCAAGGGATACAGTAAAACTGCAGAGGTGCATCGGAATGTAAAACTGGTGACACAGGAAACGCTCAAGACATAGGCATTAGGAAGACTCGGCCTTCCTGTTCTTAAGTCGGCATTGTGTCTCTTATATTTAATTCCGATGCTATTGCTGTGTTTCATCGTCTTTCGGAAGGTCCAATGGATACAGAAAACTGCAGAGGTGCATCGGAATATATAACTGGTGACACAGGAAGCGGTCAAAACATAGACCCAAAGAAGACTCAGTTTTCTTGTACTGAAGTCGGCATTGTGTCTCTTATATTTAATTTGATGCAATTTCTGTGTTTCATCGTCAATGGGAAAGTCGAAGGGAAACAGTATACCTGCAGAGGTGCATCGGAATGTAAAAGTGGTGACGCAGGAATCGCTCAAAACATAGACAGTAGAAAGACTCAATGTCCCTGTACTTATGTCGGCATTGTGTCTCTTATATTTAATTCCGATGCAATTTCTGTGTTTCATCGTCAATGCGAAGATCCAAGGGATACAGTAAACCTGCAGAGGTGCATCGGAATGTAAAACTGGTGACACAGGAAACGCTCAAAACATAGACAGTAGGAAGACTCAGCCTTCCTGTTCTTAAGTCGGCGTTGTGTCTCTTATATTTAATTCCGATGCTATTTCTGTGTTTCATCGTCAATGGGAAGGTCCAATGGATACAGTAAACCTGCAGAGGTGCATCGGAATGTAAAATTGGTGACGCAGGAAACGCTCAAAACATAGACAGTAGGAAGACTCAATCTTCCTGTACTTAAGTCGGCATTGTGTCTCTTATATTTAATTCCGATGCAATGTCTCTGTTTCAACGTCAATGGGAAGGTCCAATAGATACAGTAAACCTGCAGACGTGCATCGGAATGTAAAATTGGTGACGCAGGAATCGCTCAAAGCATAGACAGTAGGAAGACTCAGTCTTTCTGTACTTATGTCGGCATTGTGTCTCTTATATTTAATCCCGATGCAATTTCTGTGTTTCATCGTCAATGTGAAGATCCAAGGGATACAGTAAACCTGCAGAGGTGCATCGGAATGTATAACTGGTGACACAGGAAACGCTCAAAACATAGACAGTAGAAAGACTCAGCCTTCCTGTTCTTAAGTCGGCATTGTTTCTCTGATATTTAATTCCGATGGAATTTCTGTGTTTCGTCGTCAATGGGAAGGTCCAAGGGATACAGTAAACCCGCAGAGGTGCATCGGAATGTAAAACTGGTGACACTGGATGCGCTCAAATCATAGACCGTAAGAAGACTCAGTTTTCTTGTACTTAAGTCGGAATTGTGTCTCTTATATTTAATACCGATGCAATTTCTGTGTTTCATCGTCACTGTGAAGGTCCAAGGGATACAGTAAACCTGCAGAAGTGTATTAAAATATAAAACTGATGACACAGGAAATGCTCAAAACGTAGACAGTGGGAAGACTTAGCCTTCCTGTTCTTAAGTCGGCATTGTGTCTCTTATATTTAATTCCGATGCTATTTCTGTGTGTCATCGTCACTGTGAAGGTCCAATGGATACAGTAAACCTGCAGAGGTGCATCCGAATGTAGAACTGGTGACACAGGAAACGTTCAAAACATAGACAGTAGGAATACTCAGTCTTCCTGTACTAAAGTCATCATTGTGTCTCTTATATTTAATTCCAATGCAATTTCTGTGTTTCATCGTCAATGGGAAAGTGGAAGGGAAACAGTATACCTGCAGAGGTGCATCGGAATGTAAAACTGGTGACGCAGGAATCGCTCAAATCATAGACAGTAGAAAGACTCAATGTTCCTGTACTTAAGTCGGCATTGTATCTCTTATATTTAATTCCGATGCAATTTCTGTGTTTCATCGTCAATGCGAAGATCCAAGGGATACAGTAAACCTGCAGAGGTGCATCGGAATGTAAAACTGGTGACACAGGAAACGCTCAAAACATAGACAGTAGGAAGACTCAGCCTTCCTGTTCTTAAGTCGGCGTTGTGTCTCTTATATTTAATTCCGATGCTATTTCTGTGTTTCATCGTCAATGGGAAGGTCCAATGGATACAGTTAACCTGCAGAGGTGAATCGGAATGTAAAATTGGTGACGCAGGAAACGCTCAAAACATAGACGGTAGGAATACTCAATCTTCCTGTACTTAAGTCGGCATTGTGTCTCTTATATTTAATTCCGATGCAATGTCTCTGTTTCATCGTCAATGGGAAGGTCCAATAGATACAGTAAACCTGCAGACGTGCATCGGAATGTAAAATTGGTGACGCAGGAATCGCTCAAAGCATAGACAGTAGGAAGACTCAGTCTTTCTGTACTTATGTCGGCATTGTGTCTCTTATATTTAATCCCGATGCAATTTCTGTGTTTCATCGTCAATGCGAAGATCCAAGGGATACAGTAAACCTGCAGAGGTGCATCGGAATGTATAACTGGTGACACAGGAAACGCTCAAAACATAGACAGTAGAAAGACTCAGCCTTCCTGTTCTTAAGTCGGCATTGTTTCTCTGATATTTAATTCCGATGGAATTTCTGTGTTTCGTCGTCAATGGGAAGGTCCAAGGGATACAGTAAACCCGCAGAGGTGCATCGGAATGTAAAGCTGGTGACACAGGATACGCTCAAATCATAGACCGTAAGAAGACTCAGTTTTC
The DNA here is from genome assembly GCF_023898315.1 of Schistocerca nitens. Taxonomy (NCBI): domain Eukaryota; kingdom Metazoa; phylum Arthropoda; class Insecta; order Orthoptera; family Acrididae; genus Schistocerca; species Schistocerca nitens. The sequence goes on from NC_064624.1 coordinate 5,857,277, forward strand.
TTGTACTAAAGTCGGAATTGTGTCTCTTATATTTAATACCGATGCAATTTCTGTGTTTCATCGTCACTGTGAAGGTCCAAGGGATACAGAAAACCTGCAGAAGTGTATTAAAATATAAAACTGATGACACAGGAAATGCTCAAAACGTAGACAGTGGGAAGACTCAGCCTTCCTGTTCTTAAGTCGGCATTGTGTCTCTTATATTTAATTCCGATGCTATTTCTGTGTGTCATCGTCACTGTGAAGGTCCAATGGATACAGTAAACCTGCAGAGGTGCATCCGAATGTAAAACTGGTGACACAGGAAACGTTCAAAACATAGACAGTAGGAAGACTCAGTCTTCCTGTACTTAAGTCAGCATTGTGTCTCTTATATTTAATTCCCGTGCAATTTCTGTGTTTCATCGTCAATGGGAAAGTCGAAGGGAAACTGTATACCCGCAGAGGTGCATCGGAATGTAATACTGGTGACAAAGGAAACGCTCAAATCATACACCGTAAGATGACTCAGTTTTGTTGTACTTAAGTCGGCGTTGTGTCTCTTATATTTAATTCCGATGCAATTTCTGTGTTTCATCGTCAATGGGAAGGTCCAATGAATACAGTAAACCTGCAGAGGTGCATCGGAATGTAAAACTGGTGACACAGGAAACGCTCAAAACATAGACAGTAGGAAGACTCAGCCTTCCTGTTCTTATGTCGGCATTGTGTCTCTTATATTTAATTCCGATGCTATTTCTGTGTTTCATCGTCACTAAGAAGTTCCAAGGGATACAGTAAACCTGCAGAGGTGCATCGGAATGTAAAACTGGTGACACAGGAAACGCTCAAAACATAGACAGTATTAAGACTCAGCCTTCATGTTCTTATGTCGGCATTGTGTCTCTTATATTTAATTCCGATTCTGTATCTGTGTTTCATCGTCAATGGGACGGTCCAATGGATACAGTAAACCTGCAGAGGTGCATCGGAATGGAAAACTGGTGACACTGGAAACGCTCAAAACATAGACCCTAAGAAGACTCAGTTTTCTTGTACTTAAGTCGGCGTTGTGTGTCTTATATTTAATACCGATCTAATTTCTGTGTTTTATCGTCAATGGGAAGGTCCAATGGATACAGTAAACCTGCAGAGGTGCATCGGAATGTAAAACTGATGACACAGGAAACGCTCAAAACATAGACAGTAGGAAGACTCAGTCTTCCTGTACCTAAGTCGGCATTGTTTCTCTGATATTTAATTCCGATGGAATTTCTGTGTTTCGTCGTCAATGGGAACGTCCAAGGGATACAGTAAACCCGCAGAGGTGCATCGGAATGTAAAACTGGTGACACAGGATGCGCTCAAATCATAGACCGTAAGAAGACTCAGTTTTCTTGTACTTAAGTCGGAATTGTGTCTCTTATATTTAATTCCGATGCAATTTCTGTGATTCATCGTCACTGTGAAGGTCCAAGGGACACAGTAAACCTGCAGAGGTGGATCGGAATGTAAAACTGGTGACACAGGAAACGCTCATACATAGACCGTAAGAAGACTCAGTCTTCCTGTGCTTAAGTCAGCATTGTGTCTCATATATTTAATTCCGATGCAATTTCTGTGTTTCATCGTCACTGTGAAGGTCCAAGGGTTACTGTAAACATGCAGAGGTGCATCAAAATGTAAAATTGATGACACACGTAACGCTCAAAACATAGACAGTAGGAATACTCAGTCTTCCTGTACCTAAGTCAGCATTGTTTCTCTGATATTTAATTCCGATGGAATTTCTGTGTTTCGTCGTCACTGTGAAGGTCCAATGGATACAGTTAACCTGCAGAGGTGCATCGGAATGTAAAACTCGTGACACAGGAAACGCTCAAAGCATAGACAGTAGGAAGACTCAGTCTTCCGGTACTTAAGTCATCATTGTGTCTCTTATATTTAATTCCGATGCAATTGCTGTGTTTCAGCGTCAATGTGAAAGTCGAAGGGAAACAGTATACCTGCTGAGGTGCATCGGAATGTGAAACTGGTGACGCAGGAATCGCTCAAAACATAGACAGAATGAAGACTCAATGTTCCTGTACTTAAGTCGGCATTGTGTCTCTTATATTTAATTCCGATGCAATTTCTGTGTTTCATCGTCAATGCGAAGATCCAAGGGATACAGTAAACCTGCAGAGGTGCATCGGAATGTAAAACTGGTGACACAGGAATCCCTCAAATCATAGACAGTAGGAAGACTCAGCCTTCCTGTTCTTAAGTCGGCATTGTGTCTCTTATATTTAATTCCGATGCTATTTCTGTGTGTCATCGTCACTGTGAAGGTCCAATGGATACAGTAAACCTCCAGAGGTGCATCCGAATGTAAAACTGGTGACACAGGAAACGTTCAAAACATAGACAATAGGAAGACTCAGTCTTCCTGTACTTAAGTCAGCATTGTTTCTCTTATATTTAATTCCGATGCAATTTCTGTGTTTCATCGTCAATGGGAAAGTCGAAGGGAAACAGTATACCTGCAGAGGTGCATTGGAATGTAAAACTGGTGACACAGGAAGTGTTCAAAACATAGAGAGTAGGAAGACTCAGTCTTCCTGTACTTAAGTCATCATTGTGTCTCTTATATTTAATTCCGATGCAATTTCTGTGTTTCATCGTCACTGTGAAGGTCCAAGGGATACAGTAAACTTGCAGAGGTGCATTGGAATGTAAAACTGGTGACACAGTAAACGCTCAAAACATAGTCAGTAGGAAGACTCAGTCTTCCTGTACTTCAGTCGGCATTGCGTCTCTTATATTTAATTCCGATGCCATTTCTGTGTTTCATCGCCAATGGGAAGGTCCAAGTTACACAGTAAACCTGCAGAGGTGCATCGGAATTTAAAACTGGCGACACTGGAAACGCTCAAAACATAGACCGTAAGAAGACTCAGTTTTCTTGTACTTAAGTCGGCGTTGTGTCTCTTATTTTTAATTCCGTTGTAATTTCTGTGTTTCATCGTCAATGGGAAGGTCCAATGGATACAGTAAACCTGCAGAGGTTCATCGGAATGTAAAACTGGTGACGCAGGAATCGCTCAAAACTTAGACAGTAGGAAGATTCAATGTTCCTGTACTTAAGTCGTCATTGTGTCTCTTATATTAAATTCCGATGCAATTTCTATGTTTCATCGTCAATGCGAAGATCCAATGGATACAGTAAACCTGCAGAGGTGCATCGGAATGTAAAACTGGTGACACAGGAAGCGCTCAAATCATAGACCGTAAGAAGACTCAGTTTTCTTGTACTTAAGTCAGCATTGTGTCTCTTATATTTAATTCCGATGCAATTTCTGTGTTTCATCGTCACTGTGAAGCTGCAAGGGATACAGTAAACCTGAGGAGGTGCATCAAAATGTAAAACTGATGACACAGGAAATGCTCAAAACGTAGACAGTAGGAAGACTGAGTCTTCCTGTACCTAAGTCGGCATTGTGTCTCTTATATTTAATTCCGATGTAATTTCTGTGTTCTTTCGTCAATGGGAAGTTCCAAGGTATACAGTAAACCTGCAGAGGTGCATTGGAATGTAAAACTGGTAACACAGGAAACGTTCAAATCATAGACCGTAAGAAGACTCAGTCTTCCTGTGCTTAAGTCAGCATTGTGTCTCATATATTTAATTCCGATGCAATTTCTGTGTTTCATCGTCAATGGGAAGGGCCAACGAATACAGTAAAACTGCAGAGGTGCATCGGAATGTAAAACTGGTGACACATGAAACGATCAAAACATAGACAGTAGGAATACTCATTCTTCATGAACTTAAGTCGGCATTGTGTCTCTTATATTTAAATCCGATGCACTTTCTGTGTCTTGTCGTCAATGGGAAGGTCCAAGGGATACAGTAAACCTGCAGAGGTGCATCGGAATGTAAAACTGGTGACAAAGGAAACGCTCAAATCATACACCGTAAGATGACTCAGTTTTCTTGTACTTAAGTCGGCGTTGTGTCTCTTATATTTAATTGCGATGCAATTTCTGTGTTTCATCGTCAATGGGATGGTCCAATGGATACAGTAAACCTGCAGAGGTGCATCGGAATGTAAAACTGGTGACACAGGAAACGCTCAAAACATAGACAGTAGGAAGACTCAGCCTTCCTGTGCTTAAGTCGGCATTGTGTCTCTTATATTTAATTCCGATGCTATTACTGTGTTTCATCGTCAATGGGAAGATCCAATGGATACAGTAAACCTGCAGAGGTTCATCGGAATGTATAACTGGTGACACAGGAAGCGGTCAAAACATAGACCCTAAGAAGACTCAGTTTTCTTGTACTTAAGTCGGCGTTGTGTCTCTTATATTTAATTGCGATGTAATTTCTGTGTTTCATCGTCAATGGGATGGTCCAATGGATACAGTAAACCTGCAGAGGTGCATCGGAATGTAAAACTGGTGACACAGGAAACGCTCAAAACATAGACGGTAGGAAGACTCAGCCTTCCTGTGCTTAAGTCGGCATTGTGTCTCTTATATTTAATTCCGATGCTATTACTGTGTTTCATCGTCAATGGGAAGATCCAAGGGATACAGTAAACCTGCAGAGGTGCATCGCGTTGTAATACTGGTAACACTGGAAAGGCTCAAAACATAGACAGTGAGAAGACTCACTCTTCCTTTACTTAAGTCGGCATGGTGTCTCTTATATTTAATTCCGATGCAATTTCTGTGTTTCATCGTCAATGGAAGGTCCAATGGATACAGTAAACCAGCAGAGGTGCATCGGAACGTAAAACTGGTGACACAGGAAACGCTCGAAACATAGACAGTAGAAAGACACACTCTTCCTCTACTTAAGTCGGCATTGTGTCTCTTCTATTTAATTCCGATGCAATTTCTGTGTTTCATTGTCAATGGGAAACTCGAAGGGAAACAGTATACCTGCAGAGGTACATCGGAATGTAAAACTGGTGACACAGGAGACGCTCAAAGCATAGACAGTAGGAAGACTCAGTCTTCCTCTACTTAAGTCGGCATTGTGTCTCTTATATTAAATTCCGATGCAATTTCCATGTTTCATCGTCAATGCGAAGATCCAAGGGATACAGTAAACCTGCAGAGGTGCATCGGAATGTAAAACTGGTGACACAGGAAACGCTCAAAGCATAGACAGTAGGAAGACTCAGTTTTCTTGTACTTAAGTCGGCATTGTGTCTCTTATATTTAATTCCGATGCAATTTCTGTGTTTCATTGTCAATGGGAAACTCGAAGGGAAACAGTATACCTACCGAGGTACATCGGAATGTAAAACTGGTGACACAGGAGACGCTCAAAGCATAGACAGTAGGAAGACTCAGTCTTCCTCTACTTAAGTCGGCATTGTGTCTCTTATATTAAATTCCGATGCAATTTCCATGTTTCATCGTCAATGCGAAGATCCAAGGGATACAGTAAACCTGCAGAGGTGCATCGGAATGTAAAACTGGTGACACAGGAAACGCTCAAAGCATAGACAGTAGGAAGACTCAGTTTTCTTGTACTTAAGTCGGCATTGTGTCTCTTATATTTAATTCCGATGCTATTACTGTGTTTCATCGTCAATGGGAAGGTCCAATGGATACAGTAAACCTGCAGAGGTGCATCGGAATGTAAAACTGGTGACACAGGAAACGCTCAAAACATAGACAGTAGGAAGACTCAGCCTTCCTGTGCTTAAGTCGGCATTGTGTCTCTTATATTTAATTCCGATGCTATTACTGTGTTTCATCGTCAATGGGAAGGTCCAATGGATACAGTTAACCTGCAGAGGTGCATCGGAATGTATAACTGGTGACGCAGGAAACGCTCAAAACATAGACCCTAAGAAGACTCAGTTTTCTTGTACTTAAGTCGGCGTTGTGTCTCTTATATTTAATTACGATTCAATTTCTGTGTTTCATCGTCAATGGGAAGATCCAAGGGATACAGTAAACCTGCAGAGGTGCATCGCATTGAAATACTGGTAACACTGGAAAGGCTCAAAACATAGACAGTGAGAAGACTCACTCTTCCTTTACTTAAGTCGGCATGGTGTCTCTTATATTTAATTCCGATGCAATTTCTGTGTTTCATCGTCAATGGAGGGTCCAATGGATACAGTTAACCAGCAGAGGTGCATCGGAACGTAAAACTGGTGACACAGGAAACGCTCGAAACATAGACAATAGAAAGACACACTCTTCCTCTACTTAAGTCGGCATTGTGTCTCTTATATTAAATTCCGATGCAATTTCCATGTTTCATCGTCAATGCGAAGATCCAAGGGATACAGTAAACCTGCAGAGGTGCATAGGAATGAAAAACTGGTGACACAGGAAACGCTCAAAGCATAGACAGTAGGAAGACTCAGTCTTCCTGTACTTAAGTCATCATTGTGTCTCTTATATTTAATTCCGATGCAATTTCTGTGTTTCATCGTCAATGGGAAGGGCCAACGAATACAGTAAAACTGCAGAGGTGCGTCGGAATGTAAAACTGGTGACGCAGGAAACGCTCAAAACATAGACCCTAAGAAGACTCAGTTTTCCTTCACTTAAGTCGGCGTTGTGTCTCTTATATTTAAATACGATTCAATTTCTGTGTTTCATCGTCAATGGGAAGGTCCAATGGATACAGTAAACCTGCAGAGGTGCATCGGAATGTATAACTGGTGACACAGGAAGCGGTCAAAACATAGACCCTAAGAAGACTCAGTTTTCTTGTACTGAAGTCGGCGTTGTGTCTCTTATATTTAATTACGATTCAATTTCTGTGTTTCATCGTCAATGGGAAGGTCCAATGGATACAGTAAACCTGCAGAGGTGCATCGGAATGTATAACTGGTGACACAGGAAGCGGTCAAAACATAGAACCTAAGAAGACTCAGTTTTCTTGTACTGAAGTCCGCAGTGTGTCTCTTATATTTAATTTGATGCAATTTCTGTGTTTCATCGTCACTGTGTAGGTCCAAGGGATACTGTAAACCTGCAGAGGTGCATCGGAATGTAAAACTGATGACACAGGAGACGCTCAAAGCATAGACAGTAGGAAGACTCAGTCTTCCTGTACTTAAGTCATCATTGTGTCTCTTATATTTAATTCCGATGCAATTTCTGTGTTTCATCGTCACTGTGAAGGTCCAAGGGATACAGTAATCTTGCAGAGGTGCATTGGAATGTAAAACTGGTGACACAGTAAACGCTCAAAACATAGTCAGTAGGAAGACTCAGTTTTCTTGTACTTAAGTCAGCATTGTGTCTCTTATATTTAATTCCGATGCAATTTCTGTGTTTCATCGTCACTGTGAAGGTGCAAGGGATACAGTAAACCTGCAGAGGTGCTTCAAAATGTAAAACTGATGACACAGGAAATGCTCAAAACGTAGACAGTAGGAAGACTGAGTCTTCCTGTACCTAAGTCGGCATTGTGTCTCTTATATTTAATTCCGATGTAATTTCTGTGTTCTTTCGTCAATGGGAAGTTCCAAGGTATACAGTAAACCTGCAGAGGTGCATTGGAATGTAAAACTGGTAACACAGGAAACGTTCAAATCATAGACCGTAAGAAGACTCAGTCTTCCTGTGCTTAAGTCAGCATTGTGTCTCATATATTTAATTCCGATGCAATTTCTGTGTTTCATCGTCAATGGGAAGGGCCAACGAATACAGTAAAACTGCAGAGGTGCATCGGAATGTAAAACTGGTGACACAGGAAACCCTCAAAGCATAGACAGTAGGAAGACTCAGTCTTCCTGTACTTAAGTCATCATTGTGTCTCTTATATTTAATTCCCATGCAATTTCTGTGTTTCATCGTCACTGTGAAGGTCCAAGGGATACAGTAAACTTGCAGAGGTGCATTGGAATGTAAAACTGGTGACGCATGAAACGCTCAAAACATAGACAGTAGGAAGACTTAGTCTTCCTGTACTTCAGTCGGCATTGTGTCTCTTATATTTAATTCCGATGCCATTTCTGTGTTTCATCGCCAATGGGAAGGTCCAAGGGATACAGTAAACCTGCAGAGGTGCATCGGAATGTAAAACTGGTGATACAGGACACGCTCAAATCATAGACTGTAGGAAGACTCAGTCTTCCTTTACTTAGGTCGGCATGGTGTCTCTTATATTTAATTCCGATGCAATTTCTGTGTTTCATTGTCAATAGGAAGGTCCAATGGATACAGTAATCCTGCAGAGGTTCATCGGAATTTCAATCTGGTGACACAAAGAACGCTCAAAACATAGTCCGTAAGAAGACTCAGTTTTTTTGTACTTAAGTCGGCGTTGAGTCTCTTATATTTAATTCCAATGCAATTTCTGTGTTTCATCATCACTGTGAAGGTCCAAGGGATACAGTAAACCTGCAGAGGTACATTGGAATGTAAAACTGGTGACACAAGAAACGTTCAAAACATAGACAGTAGGAGTATTCAGTCTTCCTGAACTTTAGTCGGCATTGTGTCTGTTATATTTAAATCCGATGCAATTTCTGTGTCTCGTCGTCAGTGGGAAGGTCCAAGGGATACAGTAAACCTGCCAAGTTGCATCGGAATGTAAAACTGGTGACACAGGAACCGCTCATAACATAGACCCTAAGAAGACTCAGTTTTCTTGTACTGAATTCGGCATTGTGTCTCTTATATTTAATTCCAATGCAATTTCTGTGTTTCATCATCACTGTGAAGGTCCAAGGGATACGGTAAACATGCAGAGGTGCATCGGACTGTAAAACTGGTGACACAGGAAACGCTCAAAACATAGACAGTAGGATGACTCAGCCTTCCTGTACTTATGACGTCATTGTGTCTCTTATATTTAATTCCGACGCCATTTCTGTGTTTCATCGCCAATGGGAAGGTCCAAGGGACACAGTAAACCTGCAGAGGTGCATCGGAATTTAAAACTGGTGACACTGGAAACGCTCAAAACATAGACCGTAAGAAGACTCAGTTTTCTTGTACTTAAGTCGGCGTTGAGTCTCTTATATTTAATTCCTATGTAATTTCTGTGTTTCATCGTCAATGGGAAGGTCCAATGGATACAGTAAACCTGCAGAGGTTCATCGGAATGTAAAACTGGTGACGCAGGAATCGCTCAAAGCTTAGACAGTAGGAAGACTCAATGTTCCTGTACTTAAGTCGGCATTGTGTCTCTTATATTAAATTCCGATGCAATTTCTATGTTTCATCGTCAATGCGAAGATCCAAGGGATACAGTAAAGCTGCAGAGGTGCATCGGAATGTAAAACTGGTGACACAGGATTCGCTCAAAACATAGACAGTAGGAAGACTCAGCCTTCCTGTTCTTAAGTCGGCATTGTGTCACTTATATTTAATTCCGATTCAATTTCTGTGTTTCATCGTCACTGTGAAGGTGCAAGGGATACAGTAAACCTGCAGAGGTGCATCAAAATGTAAAACTGATGACACAGGAAATGCTCAAAACGTAGACAGTAGGAAGACTCAGTCTTCCTGTGCTTAAGTCAGCATTGTGTCTCTTATATTTAATTCCGATGCAATTTCTCTGTTTCATCGTCATTGGGAAGATCCAAGGGATACAGTAAACCTGCAGAGGTGCATCGGAATGTAAAACTGGTGATACAGGACAAGCTCAAATCATAGACAGTAGGAAGACTCAGTCGACTTAAGTCGGCATGGTGTCTCTTATATTTAATTCCGATGCAAGTTCTGTGTTTCGTTGTCAATGGGAACGTCCAATGGATACAGTAATCCTGCAGAGGTTCATCGGAATTTAAATCTGGTGACACAAAGAACGCTCAAAACATAGACCGTAAGAAGACTCAGTTTTATTTTACTTAAGTCGGCGTTGTGTCTCTTATACTTAATTCCAATGCAATTTCTGTGTTTCATCATCACTGTGAAGGTCCAAGGGATACAGTAAACCTGCAGAGGTGCATTGGAATGTAAAACTGGTGACGCAGGAAACGTTCAAAACATAGACAGTAGGAGTATTCAGTCTTCCGGAACTTAAGTCGGCATTGTGTCTGTTATATTTAAATCCGATGCAATTTCTGTGTCTCGTCGTCAGTGGGAAGGTCCAAGGGATACAGTAAACCTTCCGAGCTGCATCGGAATGTAAAACTGGAGACACATGAACCGCTCATAACATAGACCCTAAGAAGACTAAGTTTTCTTGTACTGAAGTCGGCATTGTGTCTCTTATATTTAATTCCAATGCAATTTCTGTGCTTCATCATCATTGTGAAGGTCCAAGGGATACAGTAAACTGCAGAGGTGCATTGGAATGTAAAACTGGTGACACAGGAAACGTTCAAAACATAGACAGTAGGAAGACTCAGTCTTCCTGTACTTACGTCAGCATTGTGTCTCTTATATTTAATTCCGATGGAATTTCTGTGTATCATCGTCAATGGGACAGTCGAAGGGAAACAGCATACCTGCCGAGGTGCATCGGAATGTAAAACTGGTGACACAGGAAACGCTCAAAACATAGGGAGTAGGAAGACTCAGTCTTCCTGTACTTAAGTCGGCATTGTGTCTCTTATATTTAATTCCGATGCAATTTCTGTGTTTCATCGACACTGTGAAGGTCCAAGGGTTACAGGAAAACCTGCAGAGGTGCATCGGAATGTAAAACTGGTGACACAGGAAACGCTCAAAACATAGACAGTAGGAAGACTCAGCCTTCCTGTTCTTAAGTCGGCATTTTGTCTCTTAACTTTAATTCCGATGCTATTTCTGTGTTTCATTGTCAATTTGAAGGTTCAATGGATACAGTAAACCTGCAGAGGTGCTTCGGAATGGAAAACTGGTGACACTGGAAACGCTCAAAACATAGACCGTAAGAAGACTCAGTTTTCTTGTACTTAAGTCGGCGTTGTGTGTCTTATATTTAATTCCGATGTAATTTCTGTGTTTCATCGTCAATGGGAAGGTCCAATGGATACAGTAAACCTGCAGAGGTGCATCGGAATGTAAAACTGGTGACGCAGGAAACGCTCAAAGCATAGACAGTAGGAAGACTCAATCTTCCTGTACTTGAGTCGGCATTGTGTCTCTTACATTTAATTCCGATGCAATTTCTGTGTTCAATCGTCAATGGGAAGATCCAAGGGATACAGTAAACCTGCAGAGGTGCATCAAAATGTAAAACTGGTGACACAGGAAACGCTCAAACATAGACAGTAGGAAGACTCAGTCTTCCTGTACGTAAGTCGCCATTGCGTCTCTTATATTTAATTCTGATGCGATTTCTGTGTTCTTTCGTCAATGGGAAGGTCCAAGGCATACAGTAAACCTGCAGAGGTGCATTGGAATGTAAAACTGGTAACACAGGAAACGTTCAAATCATAGACCGTAAGAAGACTCAGTTTTCTTGTACTTAAGTCGGCGTTGTGTCTCTTTTATCTAATTCCGATGCAATTTCTGTTTTTCATCGTCAATGGGAATGTCGAAGGGAAACAGTAAACCTGCAGAGGTGCATCGCGTTGTAATACTGGTAACACTGGAAAGGCTCAAAACATAGACAGTGAGAAGACTCACTCTTCCTTTACTTAAGTCGGCATGGTGTCTCTTATATTTAATCCCGATGCAATTTCTGTGTTTCATCGTCAATGGGAGGTCCAATGGATACAGTAAACCAGCAGAGGTGCATCGGAACGTAAAACTGGTGACACAGGAAACGCTCAAAACATAGACAATAGAAAGACACACTCTTCCTCTACTTAAGTCGACATTGTGTCTCTTCTATTTAATTCCGATGCAATTTCTGTGTTTCATTGTCAATGGGAAACTCGAAGGGAAACAGTATACCTGCAGAGGTACATCGGAATGTAAAACTGGTGACACAGGAGACGCTCAAAGCATAGACAGTAGGAAGACTCAGTCTTCCTCTACTTAAGTCGGCATTGTGTCTCTTATATTAAATTCCGATGCAATTTCTATGTTTCATCGTCAATGCGAAGATCCAAGGGATACAGTAAACCTGCAGAGGTGCATCGGAATGAAAAACTGGTGACACAGGAAGCGCTCAAATCATAGACCGTAAGAAGACTCAGTTTTCTTGTACTTGAGTCAGCATTGTGCTCTTATATTTAATTCCGATGCAATTTCTGTGTGTCATCGTCACTGTGAAGGTGCAAGGGATACAGTAAACCTGCAGAGGTACATCAAAATGTAAAACTGATGACGCAGGAAATGCTCAAAACGTAGACAGTAGGAAGACTCAGGCTTCCTGTCCTTAAGTCAGCATTGTGTCTCTTATATTTAATTCCGATGCAATTTCTCTGTTTCATCGTCTATGGGAAGATCCAAGGGATACAGTAAACCTGCAGAGGTGCATCGGAATGTAAAACTGGTGATACAGGACAAGCTCAAATCATAGACAGTAGGAAGACTCAGTCTACTTAAGTCGGCATGGTGTCTCTTATATTTAATTCCGATGCAATTTCTGTGTTTCATTGTCAATGGGAAGGTCCAATGGATACAGTAATCCTGCAGAGGTTCATCGGAATTTCAATCTGGTGACACAAAGAACGCTCAAAACATAGACCGTAAGAAGACTCAGTTTTATTGTACTTAAGTTGGCGTTGAGTCTCTTATATTTAATTCCAATGCAATTTCTGTGTTTCATCATCACTGTGAAGGTCCAAGGGATACAGTAAACCTGCAGAGGTACATTGGAATGTAAAACTGGTGACACAAGAAACGTTCAAAACATAGACAGTAGGAGTATTCAGTCTTCCTGAACTTAAGTCGGCATTGTGTCTGTTATATTTAAATCCGATGCAATTTCTGTGTCTCGTCGTCAGTGGGAAGGTCCAAGGGATACAGTAAACCTGCCAAGGTGCATCGGAATGTAAAACTGGTGACACAGGAACCGCTCATAACATAGACCCTAAGAAGACTCAGTTTTCTTGTACTGAATTCGGCATTGTGTCTCTTATATGTAATTCCAATGCAATTTCTGTGTTTCATCATCACTGTGAAGGTCCAAGGGATACGGTAAACATGCAGAGGTGCATCGGACTGTAAAACTGGTGACACAGGAAACGCTCAAAACATAGACAGTAGGATGACTCAGCCTTCCTGTACTTATGACGTCATTGTGTCTCTTATATTTAATTCCGACGCCATTTCTTTGTTTCATCGCCAATGGGAAGGTCCAAGGGACACAGTAAACCTGCAGATGTGCATCGCAATGTAATACTGGTAACACAGGAAAGGCTCAAAACATAGACAGCAAGAAGACTCAGTCTTCCTTTACTTAAGTCGGCATGGTGTCTCTTATATTTAATTCCGATGCAATTTCTGTGTTTCATCGTCAATGGAAGGTCCAATGGATACAGTAAACCAGCAGAGGTGCATCGGAATGTAAAACTGGTGACACAGGAAACGCTCAAAACATAGACAATAGAAAGACACACTCTTCCTGTACTTAAGTCGACATTGTGTCTCTTCTATTTAATTCCGATGCAATTTCTGTGTTTCATCGTCAATGGGAAACTCGAAGGGAAACAGTATACCTGCAGAGGTACATCGGAATGTAAAACTGGTGACACAGGAGACGCTCAAAGCATAGACAGTAGGAAGACTCAGTCTTTCTGGAATTAAGTCGGCATTGTGTCTCTTATATTTAATTCCGCTTGCAATTTCTGTGTTTCATCGTCACTGTGAAGGTCCAAGGGATACGGTAAACATGCAGAGGTGCATCGGACTGTAAAACTGGTGACACAGGAAACGCTCAAAACATAGACAGTAGGAAGACTCAGCCTTCCTGTACTTAAGACGTCATTGTGTCTCTTATATTTAATTCCGACGCCATTTCTGTGTTTCATCGCCAATGGGAAGGTCCTAGGGACACAGTAAACCTGCAGAGGTGCATCGGAATTTAAAACTGGTGACACTGGAAACGCTCAAAACATAGACCGTAAGAAGACTCAGTTTTCTTGTACTTATGGCGGCATTGTGTCTCTTATATTTAATTCCCATGCCATTTCTGTGTTTCATCGTCAATGAGAAGATCCAAGGGATACAGTAAACCTGCAGAGGTGCATCTGAATGCAAAACTGGTGACACAGGAAACGCTCAAACCATAGACAGTAGGAAGACTCAGTCTTCCTGTGCTTAAGTCAGCATTGTGTCTCAAATACTTAATTCCGATGCAATTTCTGTGTTTCATCGTCAATGGGAAGGGCCAATGGATACAGTAAAACTGCAGAGGTGCATCGGAATGTAAAACTGGTAACTCATGAAACGATCAAAACATAGACATTAAGAATACTCAGTCTGCCTGAACTTAAGTCGGCATTGTGTATCTTATATTTAAATACGATGCAATTTCTGTGTCTTGTCGTCAATGGGAAGATCCAACGGATACAGTAAACCTGCAGAGGTGCATCGGAATGTAAAACTGGTGACACAGGAAACGCTCAAACATAGACCGTAAGAAGACTCTTTTCTTGTACTTATGGCGGCATTGTGTCTCTTATATTTAATTCCGATGCAATTTCTGTGTTTCATCGTCAGTGGGAAGGTCCAATGGATACAGTAAACCTGCAAAGGTGCATCGGAATGTAAAACTGGTGACACAGGAAACGCACAAACCATAGTCAATAGAAAGACACACTCTTCCTGTACTTAAGTCGACATTGTGTCTCTTATATTTAATTCCGATGCTATTTCTGTGTTTCATCGTCACTGTGAAGGTCCAATGGATACAGTAAACCTGCAGACGTGCATCTGAATGTAAAACTGGTGACACAGGAAACGCTCAAAACATAGACAGTAGGAAGACTCAGTCTTCCTGTACTTAAGTCGGCATTTTGTCCCTTACACTTAATTCCGATGCAAATTCTGTGTTTCATCGTCAATGGGAAGGTCGAAATGATACAGTAAACCAGCAGAGGTGCATCGGAATGTAAAACTGATGACACAGGAAACGCTCATAACATAGACAGTAGGAAGACTCAGTCATCCTGTACATATGTCGGCAGCATTGTGTCTCTTATATTTAATTCCGATGCAATTTCTGTGTTTCATCGTCAATGGGAAGGTCGAAGGGAAACAGTATACCTGCAGAGGTGCATCGGAATGTAAAACTGGTGACAAGGGAAACGCTCAAATCATAGATAGTAGGAAGACTCATCTTTCTGTACTTATGTCGGCATTGTGTCTCTTATATTTAATTCCGATGCAATTTCTGTGTTTCATCGTCACTGTGAAGGTCCAAGGGATACGGTAAACCTGCAGAGGTGCATCGGAATATAAATCTGGTGACACAGGAACCGCTCAAAATATAGACAGTAGGAAGACTCAGTCTTCCTGTACTTAAGTCATCATTGTGTCTCTTATATTTAATTCCGATGCAATTTCTGTGTTTCATCGTCACTAAGAAGGTCCAAGGGATACAGTAAACTTGTAGAGGTGCATCGGAATGTAAAACTGGTGACACAGGAAACGCTCAAAACATAGACCGTAGGCAGACTCAGTCTTCCTGTATTTCAGTCGGCATTGAGTCTCTTATATTTAATTCCGATGCCAATTCTGTGTTTCATCGCCAATGGGAAGGTCCAAGGGATACAGTAAACCTGCAGAGGTGCTTCAGAATGTAAAACTGGTGATACAGGACACGCTCAAATCATAGACAAAAGGAAGACTCAGTCTACCTTTACTTAAGTCGGCATGGTGTCTCTTATATTTAATTCCGATGCAATTTCTGTGTTTCATCGTCAATGGGAAGGTCCGATGGATACAGTAAATCTGCAGAGGTGCATCGGAATGTAAATCTGGTGACACAGAAAACGCTCAAAACATAGACCGTAAGAAGACTCAGTTTTCTTGTACTTAAGTCGGCGTTGAGTCTCTTATATTTATTTCCGATGCAATTTCTGTGTTTCATCGTCAATGGGAAGGTCCAATGGATACAGTAAACCTGCAGAGGTGCATCGGAATGTAATACTGCTGACACAGGAAAGGCTCAAAACATAGACAGTAGGAAGACTCAGTCTTCCTTTACTTAAGTCGGGATGGTGTCTCTTATATTTAATTCCGATGCAATTTCTGTGTTTCATCGTCAATGGAAGGTCCAAAGGATACAGTCAACCAGCAGAGGTGCATCGGAATGTAAAACTGGTGTCACAGGAAACGCTCAAAGCATAGACAATAGAAAGACACACTCTTCCTGTACTTAAGTCGACATTGTGTCTCAAATATTTAATTCCGATGTAATTTCTGTGTTTCATCGTCAATGGGAAGCGCCAATGGATACAGTAAAACTGCAGAGGTGCATCGGAATGTAAAACTGGTGACACATGAAACGATCAAAACATAGACAGTAGGAAGACTCAGTCATCCTGTACTTAAGTCGGCATTTTGCCCCTTACACTAAATTCCGATGACATTTCTGTGTTTCATCGTCAATGGGAAGGTCGAAATGATACAGTAAACATGCAGAGGTGCATCGGAATGTAAAACTGGTGACGCAGGAATCGCTCAAAACATAGACAGTAGGAAGACTCAATGTTCCTGTACTTAAGTCGTCATTGTGTCTCTTATATTAAATTCCGATGCAATTTCTCTGTTTCATCGTCAATGGGAAGATCCAAGGGATACAGTAAACCTGCAGAGGTTAATCGGAATGTAAAACGGGTGATACAGGACACGCTCAAATCATAGACAGTAGGAAGACTCAGTCTACCTTTACTTAAGTCGGCATGTTGTCTCTTATATTTCATTCCGATGCAATTTCTGTGTTTCATCGTCAATGGGAAGGTCCAATGGATACAGTAAACCTGCAGAGGTGCATCGGAATTTAAAACTGGTGACACAGGAAGCGCTCAAATCATAGACCGTAAGAAGACTCAGTTTTCTTGTACTTAAGTCGGCATTGTGTCTCTTATATTTAATTCCGATGCAATTTCTGTGCTTCTTCGTCACTGTGAAGGTCCAAGGGATACAGTAAACCTCCAGAGGTGCATCAAAATGTAAAACTGATGACACAGGAAATGCTCAAAAAGTAGACAGTAGGAAGACTCAGTCTTCCTGTACCTAAGTCGGCATTGTGTCTCTTATATTTAATTCCGATGCAATTTCTGTTTTTCATCGTCAATGGGAAGGTTCAAGGGATTCAGTGAACCTGCAGAGGTGCATCGGAATGTAAATCTGGTGACAAAGGAAACGCCCAAATCATACACCGTAAGATGACTCAGTTTTCTTGTACTTAAGTCGACATTGTGTCTCAAATATTTAATTCCGATGTAATTTCTGTGTTTCATCGTCAATGGGAAGGTCCAATGGATACAGTAAACCTGCAGAGGTGCATCGGAATGCAAAACTGGTAACACAGGAAACGCACAAAACATAGACAATAGAAAGACACACTCTTCCTGTACTTAAGTCGACATTGTGCCTCTTATATTTAATTCCGATGTAATTTCTGTGTTTCATCGTCACCGTGAAGGTCCAATGGATACAGTAAACCTGCAGACGTGCATCTGAATGTAAAACTGGTGACACAGGAAACGCTCAAAACATAGACAGTAGGAAGACTCAGTCTTCCTGTACTTAAGTCGGCATTTTGTCCCTTACACTTAATTCCGATGCAAATTCTGTGTTTCATCGTCAATGGGAAGGTCGAAATGATACAGTAAACCTGCAGAGGTGCATCGGAATGTAAAACTGATGACACAGGAAACGCTCATAACATAGACAGTAGGAAGACTCAGTCTTCCTGTACTTATGTCGGCAGCATTGTGTCTCTTATATTTAATTCCGATGCAATTTCTGTGTTTCATCGTCAATGGGAAGGTCGAAGGGATACGGTAAACCTGCAGAGGTGCATCAGAATATAAAACTGGTGACACAGGAAACGCTCAAAACATAGACAGTAGGAAGACTCATCTTTCTGTACTTATGTCGGCATTGTGTCTCTTATATTTAATTCCGATGCAATTTCTGTGTTTCATCGTCACTGTGAAGGTCCAAGGAATACGGTAAACCTGCAGAGGTGCATCGGAATATAAAACTGGTGACACAGGAAACGCTCAAAACATAGACAGTAGGAAGACTCAGTCTTCCTGTACATAAGTCATCATTGTGTCTCTTATATTTAATTCCGATGCAATTTCTGTGTTTCATCGTCACTAAGAAGGTCCAAGGGATACAGTAAACTTGCAGAGGTGCATCGGAATGTAAAACTGGTGACACAGGAAACGCTCAAAACATAGACCGTAGGAAGACTCAGTCTTCTTGTATTTCAGTCGGCATTGAGTCTCTTATATTTAATTCCGATGCCATTTCTGTGTTTCATCGCCAATGGGAAGGTCCAAGGGATACAGTTAACCTGCAGAGGTGCTTCGGAATGTAAAACTGGTGATACAGGACACGCTCAAATCATAGACAGTAGGAAGACTCAGTCTACCTTTACTTAAGACGGCATGGTGTCGTGCATCGAAAACTAAAACTGGTGACACAGGTAGGCTCAAAACATGGACATTAAGAAAAGACAGTCTTCTAGTACTTAAGTCGGCATTGTGCCATTTGTATTTAATTCCGATTCAATTTCCGTGTTTCAATGTGAATTAGAAGCTCCAAGGGATGCAGTCTACTTGTACTTATGTTGGTATTGTGCAATTTGTATTTAATTCCGATGCAATTTCGGTGTTTCATCGTCAATGTGATGGTCCAAGGGATTCAGTAAACCTGCAGTTGTGAATCGGAACCTAAAACTGGATACACAGCATAGGCTCAAATCATAGACACTCAGAAAAGTCAGTCTACTTGTACTTAAGCCTTCATTGTGCTATTTGTATTTAATTCCGGTGCAATTTCCGTGTTTCATCGTCAATGTGAAGGTCCATGGGATGCACTAATCCTGCAGTTGTGCATCGGAAATTAAAACTGGTGACACAAGATAGGCTCGAAACATAGACAGAAAAGTCTGTCTTCTTGTACTTAAGTCGGCATTGTGCCATTTGCATTTAATTCCGATGCAATTTCCGTGTTTCATTGTAAATGTAAAGGTCCAATGGATACAATTAACCTGCAGCTGTGCTTCTGAATCCGATACTGGTGACACAGGAAAGGCTCAAAACATAGAGACTCAGAAAAGTCAGTCTTCTTGTAGTTAAGTGGGCATTGTGCCATTTGAATTTAATTCCTATGCAATTTCCGTGGTTCATCGTCAATGTGAAGGTCCAAGGAATGCAGTAAACTTGCAGTTGTCCATCGGAAGCTAAAACTGGAGACACAGGAAAGGCTCAAAACGTAGACACTCAGAAAAGTCAGTCTTCTTGTACTTTAGTGGGCATTCTGCCATTTGTATTTAATTCCGATGCATTCTGCATACTTCATCGTCAATGTGAAGGTCCAAGGAATGCAGTAAACCTGCAGTTGTGCATAGGAATCTAAAACTGGTTACACAGGATAATCTCAAACCATAGACACACAGAAAAGTCAGTCTTCTTATACTTAAGTCGGCATTGTGCCATTTGTATTTAATTCCGATGCAATTTCCGTTTTTCATCGTCAATGTGAAGGTCCAAGGGATGCAGTAAACCTGCAGTTGTGCATCGGAAATTTAAACTGGTGACACAGGATTGGCTCGAAACAAAGACACTAAGAAATGTCTGTCTTCTTGTACTTAAGTGGGCATTGTGCAATTCGTAATTAATTCCGATGCAATTTCCGTGTTTCATCGTCAATGTGAAGGTCCAAGGGATGCAGTAAACCTGCAGTTGTGCATCGGAAGCTAAAACTGGTTACACAGGATATGCTCAAATGATAGACACTCAGAAAAGTCAGTCTTCTTATACTTAAGTCGGCATTGTGCCATTTGAATTTAATTCCGATGCAATTTCCGTGTTTCATCGTCAATGTGAAGGTCCAAGGTATGCAGTAAACCAGCAGTTGTGAATCGGAATCGAAAACTGGTTACACAGGATAGGCTCGAAACAGAGACACTAAGGAAAGTCAGTCTTCTTGTACTCAAGTCTACATTGGGCCATTTGTATTTAATTCTGATGCAATTTCCGTCTTTCATCGTCAATGTGAAGGTCCAAGGGATACAGTTAACCTGCAGCTGTGCATCGGAATCTAAAACTGGTGACACAGGATAGGCTCAAATCATAGACACTCAGAAAAGTAAGTATTCTCGTACTTAAGTCGGCATTGTGCCATTTGTATTTAATTCCGATGCAATTTCCGTGTTTCATCGTCAATGTGTAGGTCCAAGGGATGCACTAAACCTGCAGTTGTGCATCAGATTCTAAAACTTGTGACACAGGATAGGCTCCAACAGAGACACTCAGAAAAGTCAGTCTTATTGTACTTAAGTCGGCATTGTGCCATTTGTATTTAATTCCGATTCAATTTCCGTGTTTCAATGTGAATTAGAAGCTCCAAGGGATGCACTAAACGTGCAGTTGTGCATCGGAATCTAAAACTGGTAACACAGGTTAGGCTCGAAACATCGACACTAAGGAAAGTCAGTCTACTTGTACTTAAGTTGGTATTGTGCAATTTGTATTTAATTCCGATGCAATTTCGGTGTTTCATCGTCAATGTGATGGTCCAAGGGATTCAGTAAACCTGCAGTTGTGAATCGGAACCTTAAACTGGTTACACAGCATAGGCTCAATTCATAGACACTCAGAAAAGTCAGTCTACTTGTACTTAAGCCTTCGTTGTGCTATTTGTATTTAATTCCGATGCAATATCCGTGTTTCATCGTCAATGTGAAGGTCCAAGGGATGCACTAATCCTGCAGTTGTGCATCGGAAATTAAAACTGGTGACACAGGATAGGCTCGAAACATAGACAGAAAAGTCAGTCTTCTTGTACTTAAGTCGGCATTGTGCCATTTGTATTTAATTCCGATGCAATTTCCGTGTTTCATTGTCAATGTAAAGGTCCAAGGGATACAATTAACCTGCAGCTCTGCTTCTGAATCCGATACTGGTGACACAAGAAGGACTCAAAACATAGACACACAGAAAAGTCAGTCTGCTTGTAGTTAAGTGGGCATTGTCCCATTTGAATTTAATTCCTATGCAATTTCCGTGGTTCATCGTCAATGTGAAGGTCCAAGGAATGCAGTAAACCTGCAGTTGTCCATTGGAAGCTAAAACTGGAGACACAGGAAAGGCTCAAAACGTAGACACTCAGAAAAGTCAGTCTTCTTGTACTTAAGTGGGCATTCTGCCATTTGTATTTAATTCCGATGCAATTTGCATACTTCATCGTCAATGTGAAGGTCCAAGGAATGCAGTAAGCCTGCAGTTGTGCATAGGAATCTAAAACTGGTTACACAGGATAGCCTCAAACCATAGACACACAGAAAAGTTAGTCTTCTTATACTTCAGTCGGCATTGTGCCATTTGTATTTAATTCCGATGCAATTTCCGTTTTTCATCGTCAATGTGAAGGTCCAAGGGATGCACTAAACCTGCAGTTGTGCATCGGAAATTTAAACTGGTTACACAGGATTGGCTCGAAACAAAGACACTAAGAAAAGTCTGTCTTCTTGTACTTAAGTGGGCATTATGCAATTTGTAATTTATTCCGATGCAATTTCCGTGTTTCATCGTCAATGTGAAGGTCCAAGGGATACAGTAAACCTGCAGTTGTGCATCGGAAGCTAAAACTGGTTACACACGATATGCTCAAATCATACTCAGAAAAGTCAGTCTTCTCATACTTAAGTCGGCATTGTGCCATTTGAATTTAATTCCGATGCAATTTCCGTATTTCATCGTCAATGTGAAGGTCCAAGGTATGCAGTAAACCTGCAGTTGTGCATCGGATCTAAAACTGGTTACACAGGATAGGCTCAAAACATAGACACTAAGAGAAGACTGTCTTCTTGTACTTAAGTCGGCATTGTGCCATTTGTATTTAATTCCGATTCAATTTCCGTGTTTCATCGTCATTGTGAAGGCCCAAGGGATACAGTAAACCTGCAGTTGTGCATCGGAAACTGAATCTGGTTACACAGGATAGGCTCAAAATATAGACACTCAAAAAATCCAGTCTTCTTGTATTTAAGCCTTCATTGTGCCATTTGTATTTAATTCCGATGCAATTTCCGTGTTTCGTCGTCAATGTGAAGGTCCAAGGGAGACAGTTAACCTGCAGCTGTGCATCGTAATCTAAAACTGGTGAGTCAGGAAAGCGTCAAAACAAAGACACTCAGAAAAGTCGGTCTTCTTGTACTTAAGTCCTCATTGTGCAATTTGTATTTCATTCCGATGCAATTTCCATGTTTCATCGTCAATGTGAAGGTCCTAGGTATGCCGTAAACCAGCAGTTGAGCATCGGAATCTAAAACTGGTGACACAGGAGAGGCTCAAAACATAGACACAAAGAAAAGTCATTCTTCTTGTACTTAAGCCTTCATTCTGCCAATTGTATTTTAATTCCGACGCAATTTCCATGTTTCATCGTCAATGTGAAGGTCCAAGGGATGCAGTAAACCAGCAGTTGTGCATCGGAATCTAAAACTGGTTACACAGGATAGGTACAAAACATAGACACTCAGAAAAGCCAGTCCTCTTGTACTTAAGTCGGCATTGTGCCATTTGTATTTAATTCCGATGCAATTTCCGTTTCTCATCGTCAATGTGAAGGTCCAAGGGATGCTGTAAACCTGCAGTTGTGCATCGGAAATTTAAACTGGTGACACAGGAGTGGCTCGAAACAGAGACCCAACGAAAAGTCTGTCCTCTTGTACTTAAGTAGGCATTGTGCAAATTGTATTTAATTCAAATGCAATTTCCGTTTTTCATCGTCAATGTGATGGTCCAAGGGATGCAGTAAACCTGCAGTTGTGCATCGGCATCTAAAACTGGTTACACAGGATAGGCTCAAAGCAAAGACACTAAGAAAAGTCAGTCTTCTTACACTTAAGTCGGAATTGTGCCATTTGTATTTAATTCCGATGTAATTTCCGTGTTTCGTCGTCAATGTGAAGGTCCAAGGGATGCAGTAAACCTGCAATTGTGCATCGAAAACTAAAACTGGTGACACAGGTAGGCTCAAAACATGGACAATAAGAAAAGACAGTCTTCTAGTACTTAAGTCGGCATTGTGCCATTTGTATTTAATTCCGATTCAATTTCCGTGTTTCAATGTGAATTAGGAGCTCCAAGGGATGCACTAAACGTGCAGTTGTGCATCGGAATCTAAAACTGGTAACACAGGATAGGCTGGAAACATAGACACAAAGGAAAGTCAGTCTACTTGTACTTATGTTGGTATTGTGCAATTTGTATTTAATTCCGATGCATTTTCGGTGTTTCATCGTCAATGTGATGGTCCAAGGGATTCAGTAAACCTGCAGTTGTGAATCGGAACCTAAAACTGGTTACACAGCATAGGCTCAAATCATAGCCACTCAGAAAAGTCAGTCTACTTGTACTTAAGCCTTCATTGTGCTATTTGTATAAATTCCGGTGCAATTTTCTTGTTTCATCTTCAATGTGAAGGTCCAAGGGATACAGTTAAATTGCATCTGTGCATCGGAATCTAAAACTGGTGACACAGGATAGGCTCATACTTAGACACTAAGAAAAGTCAGTATTCTTGTACTTAAGTGGGCATTGTGCCATTTGTATTTAATTCCGATGCAATTTCCATACATCATCGTCAATGTGAAGATCCACGGGATGCATTAAACCTGCAGTAGTGCATCGGAAACTAAAACTGGTTACACAGGATAGGCTCAAATCATAGACACACAGAAAAGTCAGTCTTCTTGTACTTAAGTCGGCATTGTACCATTTGTATTTAATTCCGATGCAATTTCCGTTTTTCATCGTCAATGTGAAGGTCCAAGGGATGCAGTAAACCTGCAGTTGTGCATCGGAAATTTAAACTGGTGACACAGGATTGGCTCGAAACAAAGACACTAAGAAAAGTCTGTCTTCTTGTACTTAAGTGGGCATTGTGCAATTTGTAATTAATTCCGATGCAATTTCCGTGTTTCATCGTCAATGTGAAGGTCCAAGGGATGCAGTAAACCTGCAGTTGTGCATCGGAAGCTAAAACTGGTTACACAGGATATGCTCAAATGATAGACACTCAGAAAAGTCAGTCTTCTTATACTTAAGCCGGCATTGTGCCATTTGAATTTAATTCCGATGCAATTTCCGTGTTTCATCGTCAATGTGAAGGTCCAAGGTATGCAGTAAACCAGCAGTTGTGAATCGGAATCGAAAACTGGTTACACAGGATAGGCTCGAAACAGAGACACTAAGGAAAGTCAGTCTTCTTGTACTCAAGTCTACATTGGGCCATTTGTATTTAATTCTGATGCAATTTCCGTCTTTCACCGTCAATGTGAAGGTCCAAGGGATACAGTTAACCTGCAGCTGTGCATCGGAATCTAAAACTGGTGACACAGGATAGGCTCAAATCATAGACACTCAGAAAAGTAAGTATTCTCGTACTTAAGTCGGCATTGTGCAATTTGTATTTAATTCCGATGCAATTTCCGTGTTTCATCGTCAATGTGTAGGTCCAAGGGATGCACTAAACCTGCAGTTGTGCATCAGATTCTAAAACTTGTGACACAGGATAGGCTCGAACAGAGACACTCAGAAAAGTCAGTCTTATTGTACTTAAGTCGGCATTGTGCCATTTGTATTTAATTCCGATTCAATTTCCGTGTTTCAATGTGAATTAGAAGCTCCAAGGGATGCACTAAACGTGCAGTTGTGCATCGGAATCTAAAACTGGTAACACAGGTTAGGCTCGAAACATAGACACTAAGGAAAGTCAGCCTACTTGTACTTAAGTTGGTATTGTGCAATTTGTATTTAATTCCGATGCAATTTCGGTGTTTCATCGTCAATGTGATGGTCCAAGGGATTCAGTAAACCTGCAGTTGTGAATCGGAACCTTAAACTGGTTACACAGCATAGGCTCAATTCATAGACACTCAGAAAAGTCAGTCTACTTGTACTTAAGCCATCGTTGTGCTATTTGTATTTAATTCCGATGCAATTTCCGTGTTTCATCGTCAATGTGAAGGTCCAAGGGATGCACTAATCCTGCAGTTGTGCATCGGAAATTAAAACTGGTGACACAGGATAGGCTCGAAACACAGACAGAAAAGTCAGTCTTCTTGTACTTAAGTCGGCATTGTGCCATTTGTATTTAATTCCGATGCAATTTCCGTGTTTCATTGTCAATGTAAATGTCCAAGGGATACAATTAACCTGCAACTCTGCTTCTGATTCCGATACTGGTGACACAGGAAAGGCTCAAAACATAGACTCACAGAAAAGTCAGTCTTCTTGTAGTTAAGTGGGCATTGTGCCATTTGAATTTAATTCCTATGCAATTTCCGTGGTTCATCGTCAATGTGAAGGTCCAAGGAATGCAGTAAACCTGCAGTTGTCCATTGGAAGCTAAAACTGGAGACACAGGAAAGGCTCTAAACGTAGACACTCAGAAAAGTCAGTCTTCTTGTACTTAAGTGGGCATTCTGCCATTTGTATTTAATTCCGATGCAATTTGCATACTTCATCGTCAATGTGAAGGTCCAAGGAATGCACTAAGCCTGCAGTTGTGCATAGGAATCTAAAACTGGTTACACAGGATAGGCTCAAACCATAGACACACAGAAAAGTTAGTCGTCTTATATTTAAGTCGGCATTGTGCCATTTGTATTTAATTCCGATGCAATTTCCGTTTTTCATCGTCAATGTGAAGGTCCAAGGGATGCAGTAAACCTGCAGTTGTGCATCGGATCTAAAACTGGTTACACAGGATAGGCTCAAAACATAGACACTAAGAGAAGACTGTCTTCTTGTACTTAAGTCGGCATTGTGCCATTTGTATTTAATTCCGATTCAATTTCCGTGTTTCATCGTCATTGTGAAGGCCCAAGGGATACAGTAAACCTGCAGTTGTGCATCGGAAACTGAATCTGGTTACACAGGATAGGCTCAAAAAATAGACACTCAAAAAATTCAGTCTTCTTGTATTTAAGCCTTCATTGTGCCATTTGTATTTAATTCCGATGCAATTTCCGTGTTTCGTCGTCAATGTGAAGGTCCAAGGGAGACAGTTAACCTGCAGCTGTGCATCGTAATCTAAAACTGGTGAGTCAGGAAGGCGTCAAAACAAAGACACTCAGAAAAGTCGGTCTTCTTGTACTTAAGTCCTCATTGTGCAATTTGTATTTCATTCCGATGCAATTTCCATGTTTCATCGTCAATGTGAAGGTCCTAGGTATGCCGTAAACCAGCAGTTGAGCATCGGAATCTAAAACTGGTGACACAGGAGAGGCTCAAAACATAGACACAAAGAAAAGTCATTCTTCTTGTACTTAAGCCTTCATTCTGCCAATTGTATTTTAATTCCGACGCAATTTCCATGTTTCATCGTCAATGTGAAGGTCCAAGGGATGCAGTAAACCAGCAGTTGTGCATCGGAATCTAAAACTGGTTACACAGAATAGCTACAAAACATAGACACACAGAAGAGTCAGTCTTCTTGTACTTAAGTCGGCATTTTGCCATTTGTATTTAATTCCGATGCAATTTCCGTTTTTCATCGTTAATGTGAAGGTCCAAGGGATGCAGTAAACCTGCAGTTGTGTATCGTAATTTTAAACTGGTGACACAGGATTGGCTCGAAACAAAGACACTAAGAAAAATCTGTCTTCTTGTACTTAAGTCGGCATTGTGCAATTTGTATTTAATTCAAATGCAATTTCCGTGTTTCATCGTCAATGTGAATGTCCAACGTATGCAGTAAACCTGCATTCGTGCATCGGAATCTAACACTGGTTACACAGGATAGGCTCAAAACATAGACACTCAGAAAAGCCAGTCCTCTTGTACTTAAGTCGGCATTGTGCAATTTGTATTTAATTCCGATGCAATTTCCGTGTTTCGTCGTCAATGTGAAGGTCCAAGGGATGCAGTAAACCTGCAGTTGTGCATCGAAAACTAAAACTGGTGACACAGGTAGGCTCAAAACATGGACAATAAGAAAAGACAGTCTTCTAGTACTTAGTCGGCATTGTGCCATTTGTATTTAATTCCGATTCAATTTCCGTGTTTCAATGTGAATTAGGAGCTCCAAGTGATGCACTAAACGTGCAGTTGTGCATCGGAATCTAAAACTGGTAACACAGGATAGGCTGGAAACATAGACACTAAGGAAAGTCAGTCTACTTGTACTTATGTTGGTATTGTGCAATTTGTATTTAATTCCGATGCAATTTCGGTGTTTCATTGTCAATGTAAAGGTCCAATGGATACAATTAACCTGCAGCTGTGCTTCTGAATCCGATACTGGTGACACAGGAAAGGCTCAAAACATAGAGACACAGAAAAGTCAGTCTTCTTGTAGTTAAGTGGGCATTGTGCCATTTGAATTTAATTCCTATGCAATTTCCGTGGTTCATCGTCAATGTGAAGGTCCAAGGAATGCAGTAAACCTGCAGTTGGCCATCGGAAGCTAAAACTGGAGACACAGGAAAGGCTCAAAACGTAGGCACTCAGAAAAGTCAGTCTTCTTGTACTTTAGTGGGCATTCTGCCATTTGTATTTAATTCCGATGCAATTTGCATACTTCATCGTCAATGTGAAGGTCCAAGGAATGCAGTAAACCTGCAGTTGTGCATAGGAATCTAAAACTGGTTACACAGGATAGGCTCAAACCATAGACACACAGAAAAGTCAGTCTTCTTATACTTAAGTCGGCATTGTGCCATTTGTATTTAATTCCGATGCAATTTCCGTTTTTCATCGTCAATGTGAAGGTCCAAGGTATGCAGTAAACCAGCAGTTGTGAATCGGAATCGAAAACTGGTTACACAGGATAGGCTCGAAACAGAGACACTAAGGAAAGTCAGTCTTCTTGTACTCAAGTCTACATTGGGCCATTTGTATTTAATTCTGATACAATTTCCGTCTTTCATCGTCAATGTGAAGGTCCAAGGGATACAGTTAACCTGCAGCTGTGCATCGGAATCTAAAACTGGTGACACAGGATAGGCTCAAATCATAGACACTCAGAAAAGTAAGTATTCTCGTACTTAAGTCGGCATTGTGCCATTTGTATTTAATTCCGATGCAATTTCCGTGTTTCATCGTCAATGTGTAGGTCCAAGGGATGCACTAAACCTGCAGTTGTGCATCAGATTCTAAAACTTGTGACACAGGATAGGCTCCAACAGAGACACTCAGAAAAGTCAGTCTTATTGTACTTAAGTCGGCATTGTGCCATTTGTATTTAATTCCGATTCAATTTCCGTGTTTCAATGTGAATTAGAAGCTCCAAGGGATGCACTAAACGTGCAGTTGTGCATCGGAATCTAAAACTGGTAACACAGGTTAGGCTCGAAACATATACACTAAGGAAAGTTAGTCTACTTGTACTTAAGTTGGTATTGTGCAATTTGTATTTAATTCCGATGCAATTTCGGTGTTTCATCGTCAATGTGATGGTCCAAGGGATTCAGTAAACCTGCAGTTGTGAATCGGAACCTTAAACTGGTTACACAGGATAGGCTCAAAACATAGACACTCAGAAAAGCCAGTCCTCTTGTACTTAAGTCGGCATTGTGCCATTTGTATTTAATTCCGATGCAATTTCCGTTTCTCATCGTCAATGTGAAGGTCCAAGGGATGCTGTAAACCTGCAGTTGTGCATCGGAAATTTAAACTGGTGACACAGGATTGGCTCGAAACAAAGACCCAAAGGAAAGTCTGTCTTCTTGTACTTAAGTAGGCATTGTGCAAATTGTATTTAATTCAAATGCAATTTCCGTCTTTCATCGTCAATGTGATGGTCCAAGGGATGCAGTAAACCTGCAGTTGTGCATCGGAAGCTAAAACTGGTTACACAGGATAGGCTCAAAGCAAAGACACTAAGAAAAGTCAGTCTTCTTATACTTAAGTCGGAATTGTGCCATTTGAATTTAATTCCGATGTAATTTCCGTGTTTCGTCGTCAATGTGAAGGTCCAAGGGAGACAGTTAACCTGCAGCTGTACATCGTAATCTAGAACTGGTGACTCAGGAAAGGGTCAAAACAAGGACACTCAGAAAGGTCAGTCTTCTTGTACTTAAGTCTTCATTGTGCAATTTGTATTTCATTCCGATGCAATTTCCATGTTTCATCGTCAATGTGAAGGTCCTAGGTATGCAGTAAACCTTCAGTTGTGCATCGTATCTAAAACTGTTTACACAGGATAGGCTCAAAACATAGACACTATGAGAAGACTGTCTTCTTGTACTTAAGCCTCCATTGTGCCATTTGTATTTAATTCCGATTCAATTTTCGTGTTTCATCGTCAATGTGAAGGTCCAAGGTATGCAGTAAACCTGCAGTTGTGCATCGGAATCTAAAACTGGTTACACAGGATATGCTCAAAACATAGGCACTAAAAAAAGTCAGTCTTCTTGAACTTAAGTCAGTATTCTGCTATTTATATTTAATTCATTTGCAATTTCCGTGTTTCATCGACAATGTGAAGGTCCGAGGGATGCAGTAAACCTGCAGTTGTGCAACGGAAGCTAAAACTGGTTACAAAGGATAGTCTCGTAGCATAGACACTCAGAAAAGTCAGTCTTCTTATACTTAAGTCGGAATTGTGCAATTTGTAATTAATTCCGATGCAATTTCCGTGTTTCATCGTCAATGTGAAGGTCCAAGGGATGCAGTAAACCTGCAGTTGTGCATCGGAAGCTAAAACTGGTTACACAGGATAGGCTCAAATCATAGACACTCAGAAAAGTCAGTCCTCTTATACTTAAGTCGGCATTGTGCCATTTGTATTTAATTCCGATGCAGTTTCCGTATTCCATCGTCAATGTGAAGGTCCAAGGTATGCAGTAAACCTGCAGTTGTGCATCGGATCTAAAACTGTTTACACAGGATAGGTTCAAAACATAGACACTAAGAGAAGACTGTCTTCGTGTACTTAAGTCGGCATTGTGCCATTTGTATTTAATTCCGATTCAATTTCCGTGTTTCATCGTCATTGTGAAGGCCCAAGGGATGCAGTAAACCTGCAGTTGTGCATCGGAAACTGAATCTGGTTACACAGGATAGGCTCAAAACATAGACACTCAAAAAATTCAGTCTTCTTGTACTTAAGCCTCCATTGTGCCATTTGTATTTAATTCCGATGCAATTTCCGTGTTTCGTCGTCAATGTGAAGGTCCAAGGGAGACAGTTAACCTGCAGCTGTACATCGTAATCTAGAACTGGTGACTCAGGAAAGGGTCAAAACAAAGACACTCAGAAAGGTCAGTCTTCTTGTACTTAAGTCTTCATTGTGCAATTTGTATTTCATTCCGATGCAATTTCCATGTTTCATCGTCAATGTGAAGGTCCTAGGTATGCAGTAAACCTGCAGTTGAGCATCGGAATCTAAAACTGGTGACACAGCAGAGGCTCAAAACATAGACACACAGAAAAGTCATTCTTCTTGTACTTAAGCCTTCATTCTGCCATTGTATTTTAATTCCGACGCAATTTCCGTGTTTCATCGTCAATGTGAAGGTCCAAGGGATGCAGTATACCAGCAGTTGTGCATCGGAATCTAAAACGGGTTACACAGGACAGGTACAAAACATAGACACACAGAAGAGTCAGTCTTCTTGTACTTAAAATGGCATTTTGCCATTTGTATTTAATTCCGATGCAATTTCCGTTTTTCATCGTTAATGTGAAGGTCCAAGGGATGCAGTAAACCTGCAGTTGTGTATCGTAATTTTAAACTGGTGACACAGGATTGGCTCGAAACAAAGACACTAAGAAAAATCTGTCTTCCTGTACTTAAGTCGGCATTGTGCAATTTGTATTTAATTCAAATGCAATTTCCGTGTTTCATCGTAAATGTGAAGGTCCAAGGGATGCAGTAAACCTGCAGTTGTGCATCGGAAGCTAAAACTGGTTACGCAGGATAGGCTCGAAGCATAGACACTCTTATACTTAAGTCGGCAATGTGCCATTTGTATTTGATTCCGATGCAATTTCCGTATTTCAACGTCAATGTGAAGGTCCAAGGTATGCAGTAAACCTGCAGTTGTGCATCGGAATCTAAAACTGGTTACACAGGATTGGCTCGAAACAAAGACACTAAGAAAAGTCTGTCTTCTTGTACTTAAGTAGGCATTGTGCAAATTGTATTTAATTCAAATGCAATTTCCGTGTTTCATCGTCAATGTGATGGTCCAAGGGATGCAGTAAACCTGCAGTTGTTCATCGGAAGCTAAAACTGGTTACACAGGATAGGCTCAAAGCAAAGACACTCAGAAAAGTCAGTCTTCTTATACTTAAGTCAGCATTGTGCCATTTGTTTTTTATTCCGATGAAATTTCCGTATTGCATCGTCAATGAGAAGGTCCAAGGTATGCAGTAAACCTGCAGTTGTGCATCGGAATCTAAAACTGGTTACACAGGATAGGCTCAAAACAAAGACACTATAAGAAGACTGTCTTCTTGTACTTAAATCGGCATTGTGCCCTTTGTATTTAATTCCGATGCAATTTCCGTGTTTTGTCGTCAATGTGAAGGTCCAAGGGAGACAGTTAAGCTGCAGCTGTGCATCGTAATCTAGAACTGGTGACTCAGGAAAGAGTCAAAACAAAGACACTCAGAAAGGTCAGTCTTCTTGTACTTAAGTCTTCATTGTGCAATTTGTATTTCATTCCGATGCAATTTCCATGTTTCATCGTCAATGTGAAGGTACTAGGTATGCAGTAAACCTGCAGTTGAGCATCGGAATCTAAAACTGGTGACACAGGAGAGGCTCAAAACATAGACACACAGAAAAGTCATTCTCCTTGTACTTAAGCCTTCATTCTGCCATTGTATTTTAATTCCGACGCAATTTCCGTGGTTCATCGTCAATGTGAAGGTCCAAGGGATGCAGTATACCAGCAGTTGTGCATTGGAATCTAAAACGGGTTACACAGGATAGGTACAAAACATAGACACACAGAAGAGTCAGTCTTCTTGTACTTAAGTCGGCATTTTGCCATTTGTATTTAATTCCGTTGCAATTTCCGTTTTTCATCGTTAATGTGAAGGTCCAAGGGATGCAGTAAACCTGCAGTTGTGTATCGTAATTTTAAACTGGTGACACAGGATTGGCTCGAAACAAAGACACTAAGAAAAATCTGTCTTCTTGTACTTAAGTCGGCATTGTGCAATTTGTATTTAATTCAAATGCAATTTCCGTGTTTCATCGTAAATGTGAATTTCCAAGGGATGCAGTAAACCTGCAGTTGTGCATCGGAAGCTAAATCTGGTTATGCAGGATAGGCTCGAATCATAGACACTCAGAAAAGTCAGTCTTCTTATACTTAAGTCGGCAATGTGCCATTTGTATTTGATTCCGATGTTATTTCCGTATTTCATCGTCCATGTGAATGTCCAAGGTATGCAGTAAACCTGCATTCGTGCATCGGAATCTAAAACTGGTTACACAGGATAGGCTCAACACATAGACACTCAGAAAAGCCAGTCCTCTTGTACTTCATTCGGCATTGTGCCATTTGTTTTTAATTCCGATGCAATTTCCGTATTTCAACGTCAATGTGAAGGTCCAAGGTATGCAGTAAACCTGCAGTTGTGCATCGGAATCTAAAACTGGTTACACAGGATTGGCTCGAAACAAAGACACTAAGCAAAGTCTGTCTTCTTGTAATTAAATAGGCATTGTGCAAATTGTATTTAATTCAAATGCAATTTCCGTGTTTCATCGTCAATGTGATGGTCCAAGGGATGCAGTAAACCTGCAGTTGTGCAACGGAAGCTAAAACTGGTTACACAGGATAGGCTCAAAACAAAGACACTATAAGAAGACTGTCTTCTTGTACTTAAATCGGCATTGTGCCCTTTGTATTTAATTCCGATGCAATTTCCGTGTTTTGTCGTCAATGTGATGGTCCAAGGGAGACAGTTAACCTGCAGCTGTGCATCGTAATCTAAAACTGGTGACTCAGGAAAGGGTCAAAACAAAGACACTCAGAAAATTCAGTCTTCTTGTACTTAAGTACTCATTGTGGAATTTGTATTTCATTCCGATGCAATTTCCATGTTTCATCGTCAATGTGAAGGTCCTAGGTATGCAGTAAACCTGCAGTTGAGCATCGGAATCTAAAACTGGTGACACAGGAGAGGCTCAAACATAGACACACAGAAAAGTCATTCTTCTTGTACTTAAGCCTTCATTGTGTCATTTGTATTTAATTCCGACGAAATTTCCGTGTTTCATTGTCAATGCGAAGGTCCAAGGGATGCAGTAAACCAGCAGTTGTGCATCGGAATCTAAAACAGGTTACACAGGATAGGCTCAAAACATAGACACACAGAAGAGTCAGTCTTATTGTACTTAAGTCGGCATTGTGCCATTTGTACTTAATTCCGATGCAATTTCCGTTTTTCATCGTCAATGTGAAGGTCCAAGGGATGCAGTAAACCTGCAGTTGTGCATCGTAAATTTTAACTGGTGACACAGTATTGGCTCGAAACAAAGACACTAAGAAAAATCTATCTTCTTGTACTTTAGTCGGCATTGTGCAATTTGTATTTAATTCAATTGCAATTTCCGTGTTTCATCGTCAATGTGAAGGTCCAGGGGATGCAGTAAACCTGCAGTTGTGCATCGGAAGCTAAAACTGGTTACACAGGATATGCTCAAAGCATAGACACTCAGAAAAGTCTTCTTGGACTTAAATCGGCATTGTGCCATTTGTATTTAATTCCGATGCAATTTCCGTTTTTCATCGTCAATGTGAAGGTCTAAGTAATACGGTAAACCCTCAGCTGTGCTTCGGAATCTGAAACTGGTGATACAGGAAAGGCTCGAAACATAGACACTCAGAAAAGTTAGTCTTCTTGTACTTAAGTCGACATTGTGACATTTGTATTTAATTCCGATGCAATTTCCGTGTTTCGTCGTCAATGTGAAGGTCCAAGGGAGACAGTTAACCTGCAGTTGTGCATCGTAATCTAAAACTGGTGACTCAGGAAAGGGTCAAACAAAGACACTAAGAAAAGTCAGTCTTCTTGTACTTATGTCTTCATTGTGCAATTTGTATTTCATTCCATTGCAATTTTCATGTTTCATCGTCAATGTGAAGGTCCTAGGTATGCAGTAAACCTGCAGTTGAGCATCGGAATCTAAAACTGGTGACATAGGAAAGGCTCAAAACATAGACACACAGAAAAGTCATTCTTCTTGTACTTAAGCCTTCATTGTGCCATTTGTATTTATTTCCGACGCAATTTCCGTGTATCATCGTCAATGTGAAGGTCCAAGGGATGCAGCAAACCAGCAGTTGTGCATCGGAATCTAAAACTGGTTACACAGGATAGCCTCAGAACATAGACACACAGAAAAGTCAGTCTTCTTGTACTTAAGTCGGCATTGTGCCATTTGTATTTAATTCCGATACAATTTCCGTTTTTCATCGTCAACGTGAAGGCCCAAGGGATGCAGTAAACCTGCAGTTGTGCTTCGTAAATTAAAACTGGTGACACAGGATAGGCTCGAAACATAGACAGAAAAGTCAGTCTTCTTGTACTTTAGTCGGCATTTTGCCATTTGTATTTAATTCCGTTGCAATTTCCGTTTTTCATCGTTAATGTGAAGGTCCAAGGGATGCAGTAAACCTGCAGTTGTGTATCGTAATTTTAAACTGGTGACACAGGATTGGCTCGAAACAAAGACACTAAGAAAAATCTGTCTTCTTGTACTTAAGTCGGCATTGTGCAATTTGTATTTAATTCAAATGCAACTTCCGTGTTTCATCGTAAATGTGAATTTCCAAGGGATGCAGTAAACCTGCAGTTGTGCATCGGAAGCTAAATCTGGTTATGCAGGATAGGCTCGAATCATAGACACTCAGAAAAGTCAGTCTTCTTATACTTAAGTCGGCAATGTGCCATTTGTATTTGATTCCGATGTTATTTCCGTATTTCATCGTCCATGTGAATGTCCAAGGTATGCAGTAAACCTGCATTCGTGCATCGGAATCTAAAACTGGTTACACAGGATAGGCTCAACACATAGACACTCAGA
The DNA here is from genome assembly GCF_023898315.1 of Schistocerca nitens. Classification (NCBI taxonomy): domain Eukaryota; kingdom Metazoa; phylum Arthropoda; class Insecta; order Orthoptera; family Acrididae; genus Schistocerca; species Schistocerca nitens. The sequence goes on from NC_064624.1 coordinate 5,892,296, forward strand.
AAAGCCAGTCCTCTTGTACTTAATTCGGCATTGTGCCATTTGTTTTTAATTCCGATGCAATTTCCGTATTTCAACGTCAATGTGAAGGTCCAAGGTATGCAGTAAACCTGCAGTTGTGCATCGGAATCTAAAACTGGTTACACAGGATTGGCTCGAAACAAAGACACTAAGCAAAGTCTGTCTTCTTGTAATTAAATAGGCATTGTGCAAATTGTATTTAATTCAAATGCAATTTCCGTGTTTCATCGTCAATGTGATGGTCCAAGGGATGCAGTAAACCTGCAGTTGTGCAACGGAAGCTAAAACTGGTTACACAGGATAGGCTCAAAACAAAGACACTATAAGAAGACTGTCTTCTTGTACTTAAATCGGCATTGTGCCCTTTGTATTTAATTCCGATGCAATTTCCGTGTTTTGTCGTCAATGTGATGGTCCAAGGGAGACAGTTAACCTGCAGCTGTGCATCGTAATCTAAAACTGGTGACTCAGGAAAGGGTCAAAACAAAGACACTCAGAAAATTCAGTCTTCTTGTACTTAAGTACTCATTGTGGAATTTGTATTTCATTCCGATGCAATTTCCATGTTTCATCGTCAATGTGAAGGTCCTAGGTATGCAGTAAACCTGCAGTTGAGCATCGGAATCTAAAACTGGTGACACAGGAGAGGCTCAAACATAGACACACAGAAAAGTCATTCTTCTTGTACTTAAGCCTTCATTGTGTCATTTGTATTTAATTCCGACGAAATTTCCGTGTTTCATTGTCAATGCGAAGGTCCAAGGGATGCAGTAAACCAGCAGTTGTGCATCGGAATCTAAAACAGGTTACACAGGATAGGCTCAAAACATAGACACACAGAAGAGTCAGTCTTATTGTACTTAAGTCGGCATTGTGCCATTTGTACTTAATTCCGATGCAATTTCCGTTTTTCATCGTCAATGTGAAGGTCCAAGGGATGCAGTAAACCTGCAGTTGTGCATCGTAAATTTTAACTGGTGACACAGTATTGGCTCGAAACAAAGACACTAAGAAAAATCTATCTTCTTGTACTTTAGTCGGCATTGTGCAATTTGTATTTAATTCAATTGCAATTTCCGTGTTTCATCGTCAATGTGAAGGTCCAGGGGATGCAGTAAACCTGCAGTTGTGCATCGGAAGCTAAAACTGGTTACACAGGATATGCTCAAAGCATAGACACTCAGAAAAGTCTTCTTGGACTTAAATCGGCATTGTGCCATTTGTATTTAATTCCGATGCAATTTCCGTTTTTCATCGTCAATGTGAAGGTCTAAGTAATACGGTAAACCCTCAGCTGTGCTTCGGAATCTGAAACTGGTGATACAGGAAAGGCTCGAAACATAGACACTCAGAAAAGTTAGTCTTCTTGTACTTAAGTCGACATTGTGACATTTGTATTTAATTCCGATGCAATTTCCGTGTTTCGTCGTCAATGTGAAGGTCCAAGGGAGACAGTTAACCTGCAGTTGTGCATCGTAATCTAAAACTGGTGACTCAGGAAAGGGTCAAACAAAGACACTAAGAAAAGTCAATCTTCTTGTACTTATGTCTTCATTGTGCAATTTGTATTTCATTCCGATGCAATTTTCATGTTTCATCGTCAATGTGAAGGTCCTAGGTATGCAGTAAACCTGCAGTTGAGCATCGGAATCTAAAACTGGTGACATAGGAAAGGCTCAAAACATAGACACACAGAAAAGTCATTCTTCTTGTACTTAAGCCTTCATTGTGCCATTTGTATTTATTTCCGACGCAATTTCCGTGTATCATCGTCAATGTGAAGGTCCAAGGGATGCAGCAAACCAGCAGTTGTGCATCGGAATCTAAAACTGGTTACACAGGATAGCCTCAGAACATAGACACACAGAAAAGTCAGTCTTCTTGTACTTAAGTCGGCATTGTGCCATTTGTATTTAATTCCGATACAATTTCCGTTTTTCATCGTCAACGTGAAGGCCCAAGGGATGCAGTAAACCTGCAGTTGTGCTTCGTAAATTCAAACTGGTGACACAGGATTGGCTCGAAACAAAGACACTAAGAAAAGTCTGTCTTCTTGTACTTAAGTCGGCATTGTGCAATTTGTATTTAATTCAAACGCAATTTACGTGGTTCATCGTGAATGTGAAGGTCCAAGGGATGCAGTAAACCTGCAGTTGTGCATCGGAAGCTAAAACTGGTTACACAGGATAGGCTCAAATCATTGATACTCAGATAAGTCAGTCTTCTTATACTTAAGTTGGCATTGTGCCATTTGTATTTAATTCCGTGTAATTTCCGTATTTCAACGTCAATGTGAAGGTCCAAGGTATGCAGTAAACCTGCAGTTGTGCATCGGAATCTAAAACTGGTTACACAGGATATGCTCAAAACATAGGCACTAAGAAAAGTCAGTCTTATTGAACTTAAGTCAACATTCTGCTATTTGCATTTAATTCATTTGCAATTTCCGTGTTTTATCGTCAATGTGAAGGTCCAAGGGATGCAGTAAACCTGCAGTTGTGCAACGGAAGCTGAAACTGGTTACAAAGGATAGTCTCAAAGCATAGACACTCAGAAAAGTCAGTCTTCTTATACTTAAGTCGGCAATGTGCCATTTGTATTTAATTCCGATGTAATTTACGTATTTCATCGTCAATGTGAAGGTCTAAGGTAAGCAGTAAACCTGCAGTTGTGCATCGGAATCTAAAAATGGTTACACAGGATAGGTTCAAAACATAGACACTCAGAAAAGCCAGTCTTCTTGTACTGAAATCGGCATTGTGCCATTTGTATTTCATTCCGATGCAGTTTCCGTTTTTCATCGTTAATGTGAAGGTCCAAGGGATGCTGTAAACCTGCAGTTGTGCATCTGAAATTTAAACTGGTGACACAGGATAGGCTTGAAACAAAGACACTAAGAAAAGTCTGTCTTCTTGTACTTAAGTCGGCATTGTGGAATTAGTATTTAATTCCAATGCAATTTCCGTGTTTCATCGTCAATGTGAAGGTCGAAGGGATGCAGTAAACCTGCAGTTGTTCATCGGAAGCTAAAACTGGTTACACAGGATAGGCTCAAAACATAGACACTCAGAAAAGTCTTCTTAGACTTAAGTCGGCATTGTGCCATTTGTATTTAATTCCGATGCAATTTCCGTTTTTCATCGTCAATGTGAAGGTCCAAGGGATGTCGTAAACCTGCAGTTGTGCATCGGAAATTTAAACTGGTGACACAGGATAGGCTCGAAACAAACTAAGAAAAGTCTGTCTTCTTGTACTTAAGTCGGCATTGTGCATTAGTATTTAATTCCAATGCAATTTCCGTTTTTCATCGTCAATGTGAAGGTCCAAGGGATGCAGTAAACCTGCAGTAGTGCATCGGAAATTTAAACTGGTGACACAGGATTGGCTCGAAACAAAGACACTAAGAAAAGTCTGTCTTCTTGTACTTAAGTAGGCATTGTGCAAATTGTATTTCATTCAAATGCAATTTCAGTGTTTCATCGCCAATGTGAAGGTCCAAGGGATGCAATAAAACTGCAGTTGTGCATCGGAAGCTAAAACTGGTTACAAAGGATAGGCTCAAAGCAAAGACACTCAGAAAAGTCAGTCTTCTTGTACTTAAGTCGGCATTGTGCCATTTGTATTTAATTCCGATGTAATTTATATGTTTCATCGTCAATGTGAAGGTACAAGGTATGCAGTAAACCTGCAGTTGTGCATCGGAATCTAAAACTGGTTACACAGGATAGGCTCAAACCATAGACACTATGAGAAGACTGTCTCTTGTACTTAAATCGGCATTGTGCCATTTGTATTTAATTACGATGCAATTTCCGTGTTTCATCGTCATTGTGAAGGTACAAGGTATGCAGTAAACCTGCAGTTGTGCATCGGCATCTAAAAGTGGTTACACAGGATCAGCTCAAAACATAGACACTCAGAAAAGTCAGTCTTCTTGTACTTAAGTCGGCATTGTGCAATTTGTATTTAATTCCGATGCAATTTCCATATTTCATCGTCAATGTGAATGTCCAAGGAATGCAGTAAACCTGCAGTTGTGCATCGGAAGCTACAACTGGTGACACAGGATAGGCTCAAAGCATAGACACTAAGAAAAGTCAGCCTTCTTGTACTTAAGTGGGCATTGTGCCAATTTGTATTTAAATCCGATGCAATTTCCATACTCCATCGTCAATGGGAAGATCCAAGGAATGCAGTAAACCTGCAGTTGTGCATCGGAATCTAAAACTTGTTACACAGGATAGGCTCAAATCATAGACACTCAGAAAAGTCAATCTTCTCATACTTAAGTCGGCATTGTGCCATTTGTATTTAATTCCGATGCAATTTCCGTGTTTCATCGTCAATGTGAAGGTCCAAGGTCTGCAGTAAACCTTCATTTGTGGATCGGAATCTAAAACTGGCTACACAGGATAGGCTCAAATCATAGACATTAAGAAAAGTCAGTCTTCTTGTAATTAAGTGGACATTGTGCTATTTGTATTTAATTCCGATGAAATTTCCGTGTTTCATCGTCACTGTGAAGGTCCAAGGGATGCAGTAAACCTGCAGCTGTGCATCGGAATCTAAAACTGATTACACAGGATAGGCTCGAAACATAGACACTAAGAGAAGACTGTCTTCTTGTACTGAAATCGGCATTGTGCAATTTGTATTTAATTCAAATGCAATGTCCGTGAGTCAACGTGAATGTGAAGGTCCAAGGGATGCAGTAAACCTGCAGTTGTGCATCGGAAGCTGAAACTGGTCACACAGGAAAGGCCCAAGGCATAGACACTCAGAAAAGTCAGTCTTGTCATACTTAAGTCGGCATTGTGCCATTTGTATTTAATTCCGATGTAATTTCCGTGTTTCATCGTCAATGTGAAGGTCCAAGGTATGCAGTAAACCTGCAGTTGTGCATCGGAATCTAAAACTGGTTTCACAGGATAGGCTCAAAACATAGGCACTAAGACAAGACTGTCTTCTTGTACTTAAATCGGCATTGTGCCATTTGTATTTAATTCCGATGCAATTTCCGTGTTTCATCGTCAATGTGAAGGTCCACGGGATGCAGTAAACCTTCAGTTGTGCATCGGAAATTAAAACTGGTGACACAGGATAGGCTCGAAACATAGACAGAAAAGTCAGTCTTCTTGTACTTTAGTCGGCATTGTGTCATTTGTATTTAATTCCGATGCAATTTCCGTGTTTCATCGTCAATGTGAAGGTCCAAGGTATGCAGTAAACCTACAGTTTTGCATCGGAAAAAAAAACTGGTTACACAGGATAGGCTTAAAACATAGACACTAAGAGAAGTCAGTCTTCATGTACTTAAGTGGGCATTGTGCCATTTGTATTTAATTCGGATCAATTTCCATACTTCATCGTCAATGTGAAGATCCAAGGCATGCAGTAAACCAGCAGTGGTGCATCGGAAACTAAAACTGGTTACACAGGATAGGCTCAAAACATAGACACTCAGAAAATTCAGTCTTCTTGTACTTAAGTCGGCATTGTGCAATTTGTATTTAATTCAAATGCAATGTCCGTGAGTCATGGTGAATGTGAAGGTCCAAGGGATGCAGTAAACCTGCAGTTGTGCATCGGAAGCTAAAACTGGTTACACAGCATAGGCTCAAAGCATAGACACTCAGAAAAGTCAGTCTTCTCATACTTAAGTCGGCATTGTGCCATTTGTATTTAATTCCGATGTAATTTCCGTGTTTCATCGTCAATGTGAAGGTCCAAGGTATGCAGTAATCCTGCAGTTGTGCATCGGAATCTAAAACTGATTACACAGGATAGGCTCAAAACATAGACACTAAGAAAAGTCAGTCTTCTTGTACTTAAGTCAGCATTGTGCTATTTGTATTTAATTCATATGCAATTTCCGTCTTTCATCGTCAATGTGAAGTCCAAGGGATGTTGTAAACCTGCAGTTGTGCATCGGAAATTTAAACTGGTGACACAGGATAGGCTCGAAACAAAGACACTAAGAAAAGACTGTCTTCTTGTACTTAAGTCGGCAATGTGCAAGTAGTATTTAATTCCAAGGCAATTTCCGTGTTTCATCGTCAATGTGAAGGTCCAAGGGATGCAGTAAACCTGCAGTTGTGCATCGGCATCTAAAACTGGTTACACCGGATCGGCTCAAAACATAGACACACAGAAAAGTCAGTCTTCTTGTACTTAAGTCGGCATTGTGCCATTTGTATTTAATCCCGACGCAATTTCCGTTTTTCACCATCAATGTGAAGGTCCAAGGGAAGCTGTAAACCTCCAGTTGTGCATCGTAAATTTAAACTGGTCACGCAGGATTGGCTAGAATCAAAGACACTAAGAAAAGTGTCTTCTTGTACTTAAGTCGACATTGTGCAATTTGTATTTAATTCAAATGCAATGTCCGTGAGTCATCGTGAATGTGAAGGTCCAAGGGATGCAGTAAACCTGCAGTTGTGCATCGGCATCTAAAACTGGTTACACAGGATCGGCTCAAACATAGACACTCAGAAAAGTCAGTCTTCTTGTACTTAAGACGGCATTGTGCCGTTTGTATTTAATTCCGATGCAATTTCCGTGTTTCATCGTCAATGTGAATGTCCAAGGAATGCAGTAAACCTGCAGTTGTGCATCGGAATCTAAAACTGATTACACAGGATAGGCTCGAAACATAGACACTAAGAGAAGACTGTCTTCTTGTACTGAAATCGGCATTGTGCCATTTGTATTTTATTCCGATGCAATTTCCATATTTCATCGTCAATGTGAATGTCCAAGGAATGCAGTAAACCTGCAGCTGTGCTTCGGAATCTGAAACTGGTGACACAGGATAGGCTCAAAACATAGACACTAAGAAAAGGTCAGTCTTCATGTACTTAAGTGGGCATTGTGCCATTTGTATTTAATACCGATCCAATTTCCATACTTCATCGTCAATGTGAAGATCCAAGGAATGTAGTAAACCAGCAGTTGTGCATCGGAAACTAAAACTGGTTACACAGGATAGGCTCAAAACATAGAAAATTCAGTCTTCTTGTACTTAAGTCGGAATTGTGCAATTTGTATTTAATTCCGATGCAATTTCCGTGTTTCGTCGTCAATGTGAAGGTCCAAGGGAAACAGTTAACCTGCAGCTTTGCATCGTAATATAACACTGGTGACATAGGATAGGCTCGAAAATAAGACACTGAGAACTGTCTGTCTTCTTGTACTTAAGTCGGCTATGTGCCTTTTGTATTTAATTCCGATGCAATTTCCGTGTTTCATCGTCAATGTGAAGGTCCAAGAAATGCAGTAAACCTACAGTTGTGCATCGGAATTGACAACTGGTTACACAGGATAGGCTCAAAACATAGACACTAAGGTAAGTCAGTCTTCATGTACGTAAGTTGGCATTGTGACATTTGTATTTAATTCCGATGCAATTTCCGTGTTTCATCGTCAATGTGATGGTCCAAAGGATGCAGAAAACCTGCAATTGTGCATCGGAAATTTAAACTGGTGACATAGGATAGGCTCGAAAATAAGACACTGAGAACTGTCTGTCTTCTTGTACTTAAGTCGGCTTTGTGCCTTTTGTATTTAATTCCGATGCAATTTACGTGTTTCATCGTCAATGTGAGGGTCCAAGAAATGCAGTAAACCTGCAGTTGTGCATCGGAAATTAAAGCTGGTGACACAGGATAGGCTCGAAACATAGACACTAAGAAAAGTCTGTCATCTTGTACTTAAGTCGGCATTGTGCAATTTGTATTTAATTCCGATGCTATTTCCGTGTTTCATCGTCAATGTGATGGTCCAAGGAATGCAGTAAACCTGCAGTTGTGCATCGGAATCTAAAATTGGTTACACAGAATAGGCTCAAAACATAGACACTCAGAAGTGTCAGTCTTCTTGTACTTAAGTGGGCATTGTGCCATTTGTATTTAATTCCGATGCAATTTCCGTGTTTCATCGTCAATGTGAAGGTCCAAGGGATGCAGTAAACCTACAGTTGTGCATCGGAAATTAAAGCTGGTTACACAGGATAGGCTCGAAACATAGACACTAAGAAAAGTCTGTCATCTTGTACTTAAGTCGGCATTGTGTCATTTGTAATTAATTCCGATGCAATTTCCGTGTTTCATCGTCAATGTGAAGGTCCAAGGAATGCAGTGAACCAGCAGTTGTGCATCGTAAGCTAAAACTGGTGACACAGGAAAGGCTCAAAACGTAGACACTCAGAAAAGTAAGTCTTCTTGTACTTAAGTCATCATTGTGCAATTTGTATTTCATTCCGATGCAATTTCCATGTTTCATCGTATATGTGAAGGTCATAGGTATGCAGTAAAACTGCAGTTGAGCATCGAAATCTAAAACTGGTGACACAGGAAAGGCTCAAAACATAGACACTCAGAAAAGTCATTCTTCTTGTACTTAAGCCTTCATTGTGCCATTTGTATTTACTTCGGACGCAATTTCCGTCTTTCATCGTCAATGTCAAGGTCCAAGGGATGCAGTAAACCTGCAGTTGTGCATCGTAAATTTAAAATGGTGACACAGGATTGGCTCGAACCAAAGACTCTAAGAAAAGTCTGTCTTCTTGTACTTTAGTGGGCATTTTGCCATATGTATTTAATTCCTATGCAATTTACGTGTTTCATCGTCAATGTGAAGGTCCAAGGTATACAGTAATCCTGCAGTTGTGCATCGGAAACTAAAACTGGTTACACAGAATAGGCACAAAACATTGACACTCAGAAAATTCATTCTTCTTGTACTTAAGTCTTCATTGTGCCATTTGAATTTAATTCCGACGCAATTTCCGTGTTTCATCGTCAATGTGAAGGTCCTAGGGATGCAGTAAACCTGCAGTTGTGCATCGGAAGCTAAAACCGGTTACACTGGATAGACTCAAAACATGGACACTTAGAAAAGTCAGTCTTCTTATATTTAAGTCGGCATTGTGCCATTTGTATTTAATTCCGATGTAATTACCGTGTTTCATCGTCAATGTGAACGTCCAAGGTATGCAGTACACCTGCAGTTGTGCATCGGAAATTAAAACTGGTGACACAGGATAGGCTCGAAACATAGACAGAAATGTCAGTCTTCTTGTACTTTAGTCGGCATTGTGTCATTTGTATTTATTTCCGATGCAATTTCCGTGTTTCATCGTCAATGTGAAGGTCCAAGGTATGCAGTAAACCTGCAGTTGTGCATCGGAATCTAAAACTGGTTTCACAGGATGGGCTCAAAACATAGACTCTAAGAGAAGGATGTCTTCTTGTACTTAAATCGGAAATGTGCCATTAGTATTTAATTCCGATGCAATTTCCGTGTTTCATCGTCAATGTGAATGTCCAAGGAATGCAATAAACCTCCAGTTGTGCATCGGAAGCTACAACTGGTGTCACAGGATAGGCTCAAAACATAGACACTAAGAAAAGTCAGTCTTCTTATACTTAAGTGGGCATTGTGCCATTTGTATTTAATTCCGATGCAATTTCCATACTCCATCGTCAATGTTAAGATCCAAGGAATGCAGTAAACCTGCAGTTGTGCATCGTAAATTTAAAATGGTGACACAGGATTGGCTCGAACCAAAGACACTAAGAAAAGTCTGTCTTCTTGTACTTTAGTGGGCATTTTGCCATATGTATTTAATTCCTATGCAGTTTCCGTGTTTCATCGTCAATGTGAAGGTCCAAGGTATACAGTAATACTGCAGTTGTGCATCGGAAACTAAAACTGGTTACACTGAATAGGCTCAAAACATAGACACTCAGAAAATTCAGCCTTCTTGTACTTAAGTCGGCTTTGTGCCATTTGTATTTAATTCCGATGCAATTTACGTGTTTCATCGTCAATGTGATGGTCCAAAGGATGCAGTTAACCTGCAATTGTGCATCGGAAATTTAAACTGGTGACATAGGATAGGCTCGAAAATAAGACACTGAGAAAAGTCTGTCTTCTTGTACTTAAGTCGGCTTTGTGCCTTTCGTATTTAATTCCGATGCAATTTCCGTGTTTCATCGTCAATGTGAAGGTCCAAGAAATGCAGTAAACCTGCAGTTGTGCATCGGAAATTAAAGCTGGTGACACAGGATAGGCTCGAAACATAGACACTAAGAAAAGTCTGTCATCTTGTACTTAAGTCGGCATTGTGCAATTTGTATTTAATTCCGATGCTATTTCCGTGTTTCATCGTCAATGTGATGGTCCAAGGAATGCAGTAAACCTGCAGTTGCGCATCGGAATCTAAAATTGGTTACACAGAATAGGCTCAAAACATAGACACTCAGAAGTGTCAGTCTTCTTGTACTTAAGTCGGCATTGTGCCATTTGTATTTAATTCCGATGCAATTTCCGTGTTTCATCGTCAATGTGAAGGTCCAAGGGATGCAGTAAACCTACAGTTGTGCATCGGAAATTAAAGCTGGTGACACAGAATAGGCTCGAAACATAGACACTAAGAAAAGTCTGTCATCTTGTACTTAAGTCGGCATTGTGTCATTTGTATTCAATTCCGATGCAATTTCCGTGTTTCATCGTCAATGTGAAGGTCCAAGGTATGCAGTAAACCTACAGTTGTGCATCGCAATTGAAAACTGGTTACACAGGATAGGCTCAAAACATAGACACTAAGATAAGTCAGATTCATGTACTTAAGTGGGCATTGTGACATTTGTACAAAATTCCGATGCAATTCCCGTGATTCATCGTCAATGTGGAGGTCCAAGGGATGCAGTAAACCTGCAGTTGTGCATCGGAAGCTACAACTGGTGACACAGGAAAGGCTCAAACCATAAACACACAGAAAAGTCATTCTTCTTGTACTTAAGTCTTCAATGTGCCATTTGAATTTAATTCCGACGCAATTTCCGTGTTTCATCGTCAATGTGAAGGTCCTAGGGATGCAGTAAACCTGCAGTTGTGCATCGGAAATTTAAACTGGTGGCACAGGATTGGCTCGAAACAAAGACACTAAGAAAAGTCTGTCCTCTTGTACTTAAGCCGGCATTGTGCATCTTGTACTTAATTCAAATGCAATTTCCGTGGTTCATCGTCAATGTGAAGGTCCAAGGGATGCAGTAAACCTGCAGTTGTGCATCGGAATCTAAAACCGGTTACACAGGATAGACTCAAAGCATAGACACTTAGAAAAGTCAGTCTTCTTATATTTAAGTCGGCATTGTGCCATTTGTTTTTAATTCCGATGTAATTTCCGTGTTTCATCGTCAATGTGAAGGTCCAAGGTATGCTGTAAACCTGCAATTGTGCATCGGAAATTAAAACTGGTGACACAGGATAGGCTCGAAACATAGACAGAAATGTCAGTCTTCTTGTACTTTAGTCGGCATTGTGTCATTTGTATTTAATTCTGATGCAATTTCCGTGTTTCATCGTCAATGAGAAGGTCCAAGGTATGCAGTAAACCTGGAGTTGTGCATCGGAATCTAAAACTGGTTCCACAGGATGGGCTCAAAACATAGGCTCTGAGAGAAGACTGTCTTCTTGTACTTAAATCGGCAATGTGCCATTTGTATTTAATTCCGATGAAATTTCCGTGTTCCATCGTCAATGTGAATGTCCAAGGGATGCACTAAACCTGCAGTTGTGCATCGGAAGCTAAAAGTGGTAACACAGGATAGGCTCAAAACATAGACACTCAGAAAAGTCAGTCATCTAGTACTTAAGTCTGCATTGTGCCATTTGTATTTAAGTCCAATGCAATTTCCGTGTTTCATCGTCAATGTGAAGGACCAAGGAATACCGTTAACCTGCAGCTGTGCTTCGGAATCTGAAACTGGTGACACATGAAAGGCTCGAAACATAGACACTCAGAAACGTCAGTCTTCTTGTACTTAAGTCGGCATTGTGCCATTTGTTTTTAATTCCGATGTAATTTCCGTGTTTCATCGTCAATGTGAAGGTCCAAGGTATGCTGTAAACCTGCAATTGTGCATCGGAAATTAAAACTGGTGACACAGGATAGGCTCGAAACATAGACAGAAATGTCAGTCTTCTTGTACTTTAGTCGGCATTGTGTCATTTGTATTTAATTCCGATGCAATTTCCGTGTTTCATCGTCAATGAGAAGGTCCAAGGTATGCAGTAAACCTGGAGTTGTGCATCGGAATCTAAAACTGGTTCCACAGGATGGGCTCAAAACATAGGCTCTGAGAGAAGACTGTCTTCTTGTACTTAAATCGGCAATGTGCCATTTGTATTTAATTCCGATGAAATTTCCGTGTTCCATCGTCAATGTGAATGTCCAAGGGATGCACTAAACCTGCAGTTGTGCATCGGAAGCTAAAAGTGGTAACACAGGATAGGCTCAAAACATAGACACTCAGAAAAGTCAGTCATCTAGTACTTAAGTCTGCATTGTGCCATTTGTATTTAAGTCCAATGCAATTTCCGTGTTTCATCGTCAATGTGAAGGACCAAGGAATACCGTTAACCTGCAGCTGTGCTTCGGAATCTGAAACTGGTGACACATGAAAGGCTCGAAACATAGACACTCAGAAACGTCAGTCTTCTTGTACTTAAGTCGGCATTGTGCAATTTGTATTTAATTCAAATGCAATGTCCGTGAGTCATGGTGAATGTGAAGGTCCAAGGGATGCAGTAAACCTGCAGTTGTGCATCGGAAGCTAAAACTGGTTACACAGCATAGGCTCAAAGCATAGACACTCAGAAAAGTCAGTCTTCTCATACTTAAGTCGGCATTGTGCCATTTGTATTTAATTCCGATGTAATTTCCGTGTTTCATCGTCAATGTGAAGGTCCAAGGTATGCAGTAATCCTGCAGTTGTGCATCGGAATCTAAAACTGATTACACAGGATAGGCTCAAAACATAGACACTAAGAAAAGTCAGTCTTCTTGTACTTAAGTCAGCATTGTGCTATTTGTATTTAATTCATATGCAATTTCCGTCTTTCATCGTCAATGTGAAGTCCAAGGGATGTTGTAAACCTGCAGTTGTGCATCGGAAATTTAAACTGGTGACACAGGATAGGCTCGAAACAAAGACACTAAGAAAAGACTGTCTTCTTGTACTTAAGTCGGCAATGTGCAAGTAGTATTTAATTCCAAGGCAATTTCCGTGTTTCATCGTCAATGTGAAGGTCCAAGGGATGCAGTAAACCTGCAGTTGTGCATCGGCATCTAAAACTGGTTACACCGGATCGGCTCAAAACATAGACACACAGAAAAGTCAGTCTTCTTGTACTTAAGTCGGCATTGTGCCATTTGTATTTAATCCCGACGCAATTTCCGTTTTTCACCATCAATGTGAAGGTCCAAGGGAAGCTGTAAACCTCCAGTTGTGCATCGTAAATTTAAACTGGTCACGCAGGATTGGCTAGAATCAAAGACACTAAGAAAAGTGTCTTCTTGTACTTAAGTCGACATTGTGCAATTTGTATTTAATTCAAATGCAATGTCCGTGAGTCATCGTGAATGTGAAGGTCCAAGGGATGCAGTAAACCTGCAGTTGTGCATCGGCATCTAAAACTGGTTACACAGGATCGGCTCAAACATAGACACTCAGAAAAGTCAGTCTTCTTGTACTTAAGACGGCATTGTGCCGTTTGTATTTAATTCCGATGCAATTTCCGTGTTTCATCGTCAATGTGAATGTCCAAGGAATGCAGTAAACCTGCAGTTGTGCATCGGAATCTAAAACTGATTACACAGGATAGGCTCGAAACATAGACACTAAGAGAAGACTGTCTTCTTGTACTGAAATCGGCATTGTGCCATTTGTATTTTATTCCGATGCAATTTCCATATTTCATCGTCAATGTGAATGTCCAAGGAATGCAGTAAACCTGCAGCTGTGCTTCGGAATCTGAAACTGGTGACACAGGATAGGCTCAAAACATAGACACTAAGAAAAGGTCAGTCTTCATGTACTTAAGTGGGCATTGTGCCATTTGTATTTAATACCGATCCAATTTCCATACTTCATCGTCAATGTGAAGATCCAAGGAATGTAGTAAACCAGCAGTTGTGCATCGGAAACTAAAACTGGTTACACAGGATAGGCTCAAAACATAGAAAATTCAGTCTTCTTGTACTTAAGTCGGAATTGTGCAATTTGTATTTAATTCCGATGCAATTTCCGTGTTTCGTCGTCAATGTGAAGGTCCAAGGGAAACAGTTAACCTGCAGCTTTGCATCGTAATATAACACTGGTGACATAGGATAGGCTCGAAAATAAGACACTGAGAACTGTCTGTCTTCTTGTACTTAAGTCGGCTATGTGCCTTTTGTATTTAATTCCGATGCAATTTCCGTGTTTCATCGTCAATGTGAAGGTCCAAGAAATGCAGTAAACCTACAGTTGTGCATCGGAATTGACAACTGGTTACACAGGATAGGCTCAAAACATAGACACTAAGGTAAGTCAGTCTTCATGTACGTAAGTTGGCATTGTGACATTTGTATTTAATTCCGATGCAATTTCCGTGTTTCATCGTCAATGTGATGGTCCAAAGGATGCAGAAAACCTGCAATTGTGCATCGGAAATTTAAACTGGTGACATAGGATAGGCTCGAAAATAAGACACTGAGAACTGTCTGTCTTCTTGTACTTAAGTCGGCTTTGTGCCTTTTGTATTTAATTCCGATGCAATTTACGTGTTTCATCGTCAATGTGAGGGTCCAAGAAATGCAGTAAACCTGCAGTTGTGCATCGGAAATTAAAGCTGGTGACACAGGATAGGCTCGAAACATAGACACTAAGAAAAGTCTGTCATCTTGTACTTAAGTCGGCATTGTGCAATTTGTATTTAATTCCGATGCTATTTCCGTGTTTCATCGTCAATGTGATGGTCCAAGGAATGCAGTAAACCTGCAGTTGTGCATCGGAATCTAAAATTGGTTACACAGAATAGGCTCAAAACATAGACACTCAGAAGTGTCAGTCTTCTTGTACTTAAGTGGGCATTGTGCCATTTGTATTTAATTCCGATGCAATTTCCGTGTTTCATCGTCAATGTGAAGGTCCAAGGGATGCAGTAAACCTACAGTTGTGCATCGGAAATTAAAGCTGGTTACACAGGATAGGCTCGAAACATAGACACTAAGAAAAGTCTGTCATCTTGTACTTAAGTCGGCATTGTGTCATTTGTAATTAATTCCGATGCAATTTCCGTGTTTCATCGTCAATGTGAAGGTCCAAGGAATGCAGTGAACCAGCAGTTGTGCATCGTAAGCTAAAACTGGTGACACAGGAAAGGCTCAAAACGTAGACACTCAGAAAAGTAAGTCTTCTTGTACTTAAGTCATCATTGTGCAATTTGTATTTCATTCCGATGCAATTTCCATGTTTCATCGTATATGTGAAGGTCATAGGTATGCAGTAAAACTGCAGTTGAGCATCGAAATCTAAAACTGGTGACACAGGAAAGGCTCAAAACATAGACACTCAGAAAAGTCATTCTTCTTGTACTTAAGCCTTCATTGTGCCATTTGTATTTACTTCGGACGCAATTTCCGTCTTTCATCGTCAATGTCAAGGTCCAAGGGATGCAGTAAACCTGCAGTTGTGCATCGTAAATTTAAAATGGTGACACAGGATTGGCTCGAACCAAAGACTCTAAGAAAAGTCTGTCTTCTTGTACTTTAGTGGGCATTTTGCCATATGTATTTAATTCCTATGCAATTTACGTGTTTCATCGTCAATGTGAAGGTCCAAGGTATACAGTAATCCTGCAGTTGTGCATCGGAAACTAAAACTGGTTACACAGAATAGGCACAAAACATTGACACTCAGAAAATTCATTCTTCTTGTACTTAAGTCTTCATTGTGCCATTTGAATTTAATTCCGACGCAATTTCCGTGTTTCATCGTCAATGTGAAGGTCCTAGGGATGCAGTAAACCTGCAGTTGTGCATCGGAAGCTAAAACCGGTTACACTGGATAGACTCAAAACATGGACACTTAGAAAAGTCAGTCTTCTTATATTTAAGTCGGCATTGTGCCATTTGTATTTAATTCCGATGTAATTACCGTGTTTCATCGTCAATGTGAACGTCCAAGGTATGCAGTACACCTGCAGTTGTGCATCGGAAATTAAAACTGGTGACACAGGATAGGCTCGAAACATAGACAGAAATGTCAGTCTTCTTGTACTTTAGTCGGCATTGTGTCATTTGTATTTATTTCCGATGCAATTTCCGTGTTTCATCGTCAATGTGAAGGTCCAAGGTATGCAGTAAACCTGCAGTTGTGCATCGGAATCTAAAACTGGTTTCACAGGATGGGCTCAAAACATAGACTCTAAGAGAAGGATGTCTTCTTGTACTTAAATCGGAAATGTGCCATTAGTATTTAATTCCGATGCAATTTCCGTGTTTCATCGTCAATGTGAATGTCCAAGGAATGCAATAAACCTCCAGTTGTGCATCGGAAGCTACAACTGGTGTCACAGGATAGGCTCAAAACATAGACACTAAGAAAAGTCAGTCTTCTTATACTTAAGTGGGCATTGTGCCATTTGTATTTAATTCCGATGCAATTTCCATACTCCATCGTCAATGTTAAGATCCAAGGAATGCAGTAAACCTGCAGTTGTGCATCGTAAATTTAAAATGGTGACACAGGATTGGCTCGAACCAAAGACACTAAGAAAAGTCTGTCTTCTTGTACTTTAGTGGGCATTTTGCCATATGTATTTAATTCCTATGCAGTTTCCGTGTTTCATCGTCAATGTGAAGGTCCAAGGTATACAGTAATACTGCAGTTGTGCATCGGAAACTAAAACTGGTTACACTGAATAGGCTCAAAACATAGACACTCAGAAAATTCAGCCTTCTTGTACTTAAGTCGGCTTTGTGCCATTTGTATTTAATTCCGATGCAATTTACGTGTTTCATCGTCAATGTGATGGTCCAAAGGATGCAGTTAACCTGCAATTGTGCATCGGAAATTTAAACTGGTGACATAGGATAGGCTCGAAAATAAGACACTGAGAAAAGTCTGTCTTCTTGTACTTAAGTCGGCTTTGTGCCTTTCGTATTTAATTCCGATGCAATTTCCGTGTTTCATCGTCAATGTGAAGGTCCAAGAAATGCAGTAAACCTGCAGTTGTGCATCGGAAATTAAAGCTGGTGACACAGGATAGGCTCGAAACATAGACACTAAGAAAAGTCTGTCATCTTGTACTTAAGTCGGCATTGTGCAATTTGTATTTAATTCCGATGCTATTTCCGTGTTTCATCGTCAATGTGATGGTCCAAGGAATGCAGTAAACCTGCAGTTGCGCATCGGAATCTAAAATTGGTTACACAGAATAGGCTCAAAACATAGACACTCAGAAGTGTCAGTCTTCTTGTACTTAAGTCGGCATTGTGCCATTTGTATTTAATTCCGATGCAATTTCCGTGTTTCATCGTCAATGTGAAGGTCCAAGGGATGCAGTAAACCTACAGTTGTGCATCGGAAATTAAAGCTGGTGACACAGAATAGGCTCGAAACATAGACACTAAGAAAAGTCTGTCATCTTGTACTTAAGTCGGCATTGTGTCATTTGTATTCAATTCCGATGCAATTTCCGTGTTTCATCGTCAATGTGAAGGTCCAAGGTATGCAGTAAACCTACAGTTGTGCATCGCAATTGAAAACTGGTTACACAGGATAGGCTCAAAACATAGACACTAAGATAAGTCAGATTCATGTACTTAAGTGGGCATTGTGACATTTGTACAAAATTCCGATGCAATTCCCGTGATTCATCGTCAATGTGGAGGTCCAAGGGATGCAGTAAACCTGCAGTTGTGCATCGGAAGCTACAACTGGTGACACAGGAAAGGCTCAAACCATAAACACACAGAAAAGTCATTCTTCTTGTACTTAAGTCTTCAATGTGCCATTTGAATTTAATTCCGACGCAATTTCCGTGTTTCATCGTCAATGTGAAGGTCCTAGGGATGCAGTAAACCTGCAGTTGTGCATCGGAAATTTAAACTGGTGGCACAGGATTGGCTCAAAACAAAGACACTAAGAAAAGTCTGTCCTCTTGTACTTAAGCCGGCATTGTGCATCTTGTACTTAATTCAAATGCAATTTCCGTGGTTCATCGTCAATGTGAAGGTCCAAGGGATGCAGTAAACCTGCAGTTGTGCATCGGAATCTAAAACCGGTTACACAGGATAGACTCAAAGCATAGACACTTAGAAAAGTCAGTCTTCTTATATTTAAGTCGGCATTGTGCCATTTGTTTTTAATTCCGATGTAATTTCCGTGTTTCATCGTCAATGTGAAGGTCCAAGGTATGCTGTAAACCTGCAATTGTGCATCGGAAATTAAAACTGGTGACACAGGATAGGCTCGAAACATAGACAGAAATGTCAGTCTTCTTGTACTTTAGTCGGCATTGTGTCATTTGTATTTAATTCTGATGCAATTTCCGTGTTTCATCGTCAATGAGAAGGTCCAAGGTATGCAGTAAACCTGGAGTTGTGCATCGGAATCTAAAACTGGTTCCACAGGATGGGCTCAAAACATAGGCTCTGAGAGAAGACTGTCTTCTTGTACTTAAATCGGCAATGTGCCATTTGTATTTAATTCCGATGAAATTTCCGTGTTCCATCGTCAATGTGAATGTCCAAGGGATGCACTAAACCTGCAGTTGTGCATCGGAAGCTAAAAGTGGTAACACAGGATAGGCTCAAAACATAGACACTCAGAAAAGTCAGTCATCTAGTACTTAAGTCTGCATTGTGCCATTTGTATTTAAGTCCAATGCAATTTCCGTGTTTCATCGTCAATGTGAAGGACCAAGGAATACCGTTAACCTGCAGCTGTGCTTCGGAATCTGAAACTGGTGACACATGAAAGGCTCGAAACATAGACACTCAGAAACGTCAGTCTTCTTGTACTTAAGTCGGCATTGTGCCATTTGTATTTAATTCCGATGCAATTTCCATATTTCATCGTCAATGTGAATGTCCAAGGAATGCAGTAAACCTCCAGTTGTGCATCGGAAGCTACAACTGGGGTCACAGGATAGGCTCGAAACATAGACACTCAGAAACGTCAGTCTTTTTGTACTGAAGTCGGCATTGTGCCATTTGTATTTAATTCCGATGTAATTTCCGTGTTTCATCGTCAATGTGAAGGTCCTAGGGATGCAGTAAACCTGCAGTTGTGCATCGGAAATTTAAACTGGTGGCACAGGATTGGCTCGAAACAAAGACACTAAGAAAAGTCTGTCCTCTTGTACTTAAGCCGGCATTGTGCATCTTGTACTTAATTCAAATGCAATTTCCGTGGTTCATCGTCAATGTGAAGGTCCAAGGGATGCAGTAAACCTGCAGTTGTGCATCGGAATCTAAAACCGGTTACACAGGATAGACTCAAAGCATAGACACTTAGAAAAGTCAGTCTTCTTATATTTAAGTCGGCATTGTGCCATTTGTTTTTAATTCCGATGTAATTTCCGTGTTTCATCGTCAATGTGAAGGTCCAAGGTATGCTGTAAACCTGCAATTGTGCATCGGAAATTAAAACTGGTGACACAGGATAGGCTCGAAACATAGACAGAAATGTCAGTCTTCTTGTACTTTAGTCGGCATTGTGTCATTTGTATTTAATTCCGATGCAATTTCCGTGTTTCATCGTCAATGAGAAGGTCCAAGGTATGCAGTAAACCTGGAGTTGTGCATCGGAATCTAAAACTGGTTCCACAGGATGGGCTCAAAACATAGGCTCTGAGAGAAGACTGTCTTCTTGTACTTAAATCGGCAATGTGCCATTTGTATTTAATTCCGATGAAATTTCCGTGTTCCATCGTCAATGTGAATGTCCAAGGGATGCACTAAACCTGCAGTTGTGCATCGGAAGCTAAAAGTGGTAACACAGGATAGGCTCAAAACATAGACACTCAGAAAAGTCAGTCATCTAGTACTTAAGTCTGCATTGTGCCATTTGTATTTAAGTCCAATGCAATTTCCGTGTTTCATCGTCAATGTGAAGGACCAAGGAATACCGTTAACCTGCAGCTGTGCTTCGGAATCTGAAACTGGTGACACATGAAAGGCTCGAAACATAGACACTCAGAAACGTCAGTCTTCTTGTACTTAAGTCGGCATTGTGCCATTTGTATTTAATTCCGATGCAATTTCCATATTTCATCGTCAATGTGAATGTCCAAGGAATGCAGTAAACCTCCAGTTGTGCATCGGAAGCTACAACTGGGGTCACAGGATAGGCTCGAAACATAGACACTCAGAAACGTCAGTCTTTTTGTACTGAAGTCGGCATTGTGCCATTTGTATTTAATTCCGATGTAATTTCCGTGTTTCATCGTCAATGTGAACGTCCAAGGTATGCAGTACAACTGCAGTTGTGCATCGGAAATTAAAACTGGTGACACAGGATAGGCTCGAAACATAGACAGAAATGTCAGTCTTCTTGTACTTTAGTCGGCATTGTGTCATTTGTATTTATTTCCGATGCAATTTCCGTGTTTCATCGTCAATGAGAAGGTCCAAGGTATGCAGTAAACCTGCAGTTGTGCATCGGAATCTAAAACTGGTTTCACAGGATGGGCTCAAAACATAGGCTCTAAGAGAAGGATGTCTTCTTGTACTTAAATCGGCAATGTGCCATTAGTATTTAATTCCGATGCAATTTCCGTGTTTCATCGTCAATGTGAATGTCCAAGAAATGCAGTAAACCTCCAGTTGTGCATCGGAAGCTGCAACTGGTGTCACAGGATAGGCTCAAAACATAGACACTAAGAAATGTCAGTCTTCTTATACTTAAGTGGGCATTGTGCCATTTGTATTTAATTCCGATGCAATTTCCATACTCCATCGTCAATGTTAAGATCCAAGGAATGCAGTAAACCTGCAGTTGTGCATCGTAAATTTAAAATGGTGACACAGGATTGGCTCGAACCAAAGACACTAAGAAAAGTCTGTCTTCTTGTACTTTAGTGGGCATTTTGCCATATGTATTTAATTCCTATGCAATTTCCGTGTTTCATCGTCAATGTGAAGGTCCAAGGTATACAGTAATCCTGTAGTTGTGCATCGGAAACTAAAACTGGTTACACAGAATAGGCTCAAAACATAGACACTCAGAAAATTCAGCCTTCTTGTACTTAAGTCGGCATTGTGCCATTTGTATTTAATTCCGATGCAATTTCCGTGTTTCATCGCCAATGTGAAGGTCCAAGGTATGCAGTAAACCTGCAGTTGTGCATCGGAAACTAAAACTGGTTACACAGGATAGGCTCAAAACATAGACACTCAGAAGTGTCAGTCTTCTTGTACTTAAGTCGGCATTGTGCCATTTGTATTTAATTCCGATGCAATTTCCGTGTTTCATCGTCAATGTGAAGGTCCAAGGGATGCAGTAAACCTACAGTTGTGCATCGGAAATTAAAGCTGGTGACACAGGATAGGCTCGAAACATAGACACTAAGAAAAGTCTGTCATCTTGTACTTAAGTCGGCATTGTGTCATTTGTATTTAATTCCGATGCAATTTCCGTGTTTCATCGTCAATGTGAAGGTCCAAGGTATGCAGTAAACCTACAGTTGTGCATCGCAATTGAAAACTGGTTACACAGGATAGGCTCAAAACATAGACACTAAGATAAGTCAGTCTTCATGTACTTAAGTGGGCATTGTGACATTTGTACAAAATTCCGATGCAATTCCCGTGTTTCATCGTCAATGTGGAGGTCCAAGGGATGCAGTAAACCTGCAGTTGTGCATCGGAAGCTACAACTGGTGACACAGGATAGGCTCAAAACATAGACACTCAGAAAAGGCAGTCATTGTGTACTTAAGTCTTCATTGTGCAATTTGTATTTCACTTCCGATGCAATTTCAATGTTTCATCGTCAATGTGAAGGTCCAAGGAATGCAGTGAACCAGCAGTTGTGCATCGTAAGCTAAAACTGGTGACACAGGAAAGGCTCAAAACGTAGACACTCAGAAAAGTCAGTCGTCTTGTACTTAAGTCATCATTGTGCAATTTGTATTTCATTCCGATGCAATTTCCATGTTTCATCGTCAATGTGAAGGTCCTAGGTATGCAGTAAACCTGCAGTTGAGCATCGGAATCTAAAACTGGTGACACAGCAAAGGCTCAAAGCATAGACACTCAAAAAAGTCAGTCTTCTTATATTTAAGTCGGCATTGTGCCATTTGTATTTAATTCCGATGTAATTTCCGTATTTCATCGTCAATGTGAAGGTCCAAGGTATGCAGTAAACCTACAGTTGTGCATCGGAAATTAAAACTGGTGACACAGGATAGGCTCGAAACATAGACAGAAAAGTCAGTCTTCTTGTACTTTAGTCGGCATTGTGTCATTTGTATTTAATTCCGATGCAATATCCGTGTTTCATCGTCAATGTGAAGGTCCAAGGTATGCAGTAAACCTACACTTATGCATCGGAATTGAAAACTCGTTACAGAGGATAGGCTCAAAACATAGACACTAACCTAAGTCAGTCTTCATGTACTTAAGTGGGCATTGTGCCATTTGTATTTAATTCCGATGCAATTTCCGTGGTTCATCGTCAATGTGAAGGTCCAAGGTATGCAGTAAACATGCAATTGTGCATCGGAAATTAAAACTGGTGACACAGGATAGGCTCGAAACATAGACAGAAATGTCAGTCTTCTTGTACTTTAGTCGGCATTGTGTCATTTGTATTTAATTCCGATGCAATTTCCGTGTTTCATCGTCAATGAGAAGGTCCAAGGTATGCAGTAAACCTGGAGTTGTGCATCGGAATCTAAAACTGGTTCCACAGGATGGGCTCAAAACATCGGCTCTGAGAGAAGACTGTCTTCTTGTACTTAAATCGGCAATGTGCCATTTGTATTTAATTCCGATGAAATTTCCGTGTTCCATCGTCAATGTGAATGTCCAAGGGATGCACTAAACCTGCAGTTGTGCATCGGAAGCTAAAAGTGGTGACACAGGATAGGCTCAAAACATAGACACTCAGAAAAGTCAGTCATCTAGTACTTAAGTCTGCATTGTGCCATTTGTATTTAAGTCCGATGCAATTTCCGTGTTTCATCGTCAATGTGAAGGACCAAGGAATACCGTTAACCTGCAGCTGTGCTTCGGAATCTGAAACTGGTGACACAGGAAAGGCTCGAAACATAGACACTCAGAAACGTCAGTCTTCTTGTACTTAAGTCGGCATTGTGCCATTTGTATATAATTCCGATGCAATTTCCATATTTCATCGTCAATGTGAATGTCCAAGGAATGCAGTAAACCTCCAGTTGTGCATCGGAAGCTACAACTGGGGTCACAGGATAGGCTCGAAACATAGACACTCAGAAACGTCAGTCTTTTTGTACTTAAGTCGGCATTGTGTCATTTGTATTTAATTCCGATGCAATTTCCGTGTTTCATCGTCAATGTGAAGGTCCAAGTATGCAATAAACCTACAGTTGTGCATCGGAATTGAAAACTGGTTACACAGGATAGGCTCAAAACATAGACACTAAGGTAAGTCAGTCTTCATGTACTTAAGTGGGCATTGTGACATTTGTATTTAATTCCGATGCAATTCCCGTGTTTCATCGTCAATGTGGAGGTCCAAGGGATGCAGTAAACCTGCAGTTGTGCATCGGAAGCTACAACTGGTGACACAGGATAGGCTCAAAACATAGACACTCAGAAAAGGCAGTCATTGTGTACTTAAGTCTTCATTGTGCAATTTGTATTTCACTTCCGATGCAATTTCAATGTTTCATCGTCAATATGAAGGTCCAAGGAATGCAGTGAACCAGCAGTTGTGCATCGTAAGCTAAAACTGGTGACACAGGAAAGGCTCAAAACGTAGACACTCAGAAAAGTCAGTCTTCTTGTACTTAAGTCGTCATTGTGCAATTTGTATTTCATTCCGATGCAATTTCCATGTTTCATCGTCAATGTGAAGGTCCTAGGTATGCAGTAAACCTGCAGTTGAGCATCGGAATCTAAAACTGGGTACACAGCAAAGGCTCAAAGCATAGACACTCAAAAAAGTCAGTCTTCTTATATTTAAGTCGGCATTGTGCCATTTGTATTTAATTCCGATGCAATATCCGTGTTTCATCGTCAATGTGAAGGTCCAAGGTATGCAGTAAACCTACAGTTGTGCATCGGAATTGAAAACTCGTTACACAGGATAGGCTCAAAACATAGACACTAAGATAAGTCAGTCTTCATGTACTTAAGTGGGCATTGTGCCATTTGTATTTAATTCCGATGCAATTCCCGTGTTTCATCGTCAATGTGAAGGTCCAAGGGATGCAGTAAACCTGCAGTTGTGCATCGGAAGCTAAAAGTGGTGACACAGGATAGGCTCAAAACGTAGACACTCAGAAAAGTAAGTCTTCTTGTTCTTAAGTCTTCATTGTGCAATTTGTATTTCTTTCCGATGCAATTTCCATGTTTCATCGACAATGTGAAGGTCCTAGGTATGCAGTAAACCTGCAGTTGAGCATCGGAATCTAAAACTGGTGACACAGGAAAGGCTCAAAACATAAACACACAGAAAAGTCATTCTTCTTGTACTTAAGTCTTCATTGTGCAATTTGAATTTAATTCCGACGCAATTTCCGTGTTTCATCGTCAATGTGAAAGTCCTAGGGATGCAGTAAACCTGCAGTTGTGCATCGGAAATTTCAACTGGTGGCACAGGATTGGCTCGAAACAAAGACACTAAGAAAAGTCTGTCCTCTTGTACTTAAGCCGGCATTGTGCATTTTGTACTTAATTCAAATGCAATTTCCGTGGTTCATCGCCAATGTGAAGGTCCAAGGGATGCAGAAAACCTGCAGTTGTGCATCGGAATCTAAAACCGGTTACACAGGATAGACTCAAAGCATAGACACTTAGAAAAGTCAGTCTTCTTATATTTAAGTCGGCATTGTGCCATTTGTTTTTAATTCCGATGTAATTTCCGTGTTTCATCGTCAATGTGAAGGTCCAAGGTATGCAGTAAACCTGCAATTGTGCATCGGAAATTAAAACTGGTGACACAGGATAGGCTCGAAACATAGACAGAAATGTCAGTCTTCTTGTACTTTAGTCGGCATTGTGTCATTTGTATTTAATTCCGATGCAATTTCCGTGTTTCATCGTCAATGAGAAGGTCCAAGGTTATCAGTAAACCTGGAGTTGTGCATCGGAATCTAAAACTGGTTCCACAGGATGGGCTCAAAACATAGGCTCTGAGAGAAGACTGTCTTCTTGTACTTAAATCGGCAATGTGCCATTTGTATTTAATTCCGATGAAATTTCCGTGTTCCATCGTCAATGTGAATGTCCAAGGGATGCACTAAACCTGCAGTTGTGCATCGGAAGCTAAAAGTGGTGACACAGGATAGGCTCAAAACATAGACACTCAGAAAAGTCAGTCATCTAGTACTTAAGTCTGCATTGTGCCATTTGTATTTAAGTCCGATGCAATTTCCGTGTTTCATCGTCAATGTGAAAGACCAAGGAATACCGTTAACCTGCAGCTGTGCTTCGGAATCTGAAACTGGTGACACAGGAAAGGCTCGAAACATAGACACTCAGAAACGTCAGTCTTCTTGTACTTAAGTCGGCATTGTGCCATTTGTATTTAATTCCGATGCAATTTCCATATTTCATCGTCAATGTGAATGTCCAAGGAATGCAGTAAACCTCCAGTTGTGCATCGGAAGCTACAACTGGGGTCACAGGATAGGCTCGAAACATAGACACTCAGAAACGTCAGTCTTTTTGTACTTAAGTCGGCATTGTGTCATTTGTATTTAATTCCGATGCAATTTCCGTGTTTCATCGTCAATGTGAAGGTCCAAGTATGCAATAAACCTACAGTTGTGCATCGGAATTGTAAACTGGTTACACAGGATTGGCTCAAAACATAGACACTAAGGTAAGTCAGTCTTCATGTACTTAAGTGGGCATTGTGACATTTGTATTTAATTCCGATGCAATTCCCGTGTTTCATCGTCAAATGAAGGTCCAAGGGATCCAGTAAACCTGCAGTTGTGCATCGGAAGCTAAAAGTGGTGACACAGGATAGGCTCAAAACATAGACACTAAGAAAAGTCAGTCTTCTTGTACTTAAGTCGGCATTGTGCCATTTGTATTTAATTTCGATGCATTTTCCGTGTTTCATCGCCAATGTGAAGGTCCAAGGTATGCAGTAAACCTGCAGTTGTGCATCGTAAACTAAAACTGGTTACACAGGATAGGCTCAAAACATAGACACTCAGAAAAGTCAGTCTTCTTGTACTTAAGTCGGCTTTGTGCCATTTGTATTTAATTCCGATGCAATTTCCGAGTTTCATCGTCAATGTGAATGTCCAAGGAATGCAGTAAACCTCCAGTTGTGCATCGGAAGCTACAACCGGTGTCACAGGATAGGCTCAAAAAATAGACACTAAGAAAAGTCAGTCTTCTTATACTTAAGTGGGCATTGTGCCATTTGTATTTAATTCCGATGCAATTTCCATACTTCATCGTCAATGTTAAGATCCAAGGAATGCAGTAAACCTGCAGTTGTGCATCGGAAGCTAAAAGTGGTGACACAGGATAGGCTCAAAACGTAGACACTCAGAAAAGTAAGTCTTCTTGTACTTAAGTCTTCATTGTGCAATTTGTATTTCATTCCGATGCAATTTCCATGTTTCATCGACAATGTGAAGGTCCTAGGTATGCAGTAAACCTGCAGTTGAGCATCGGAATCTAAAACTGGTGACACAGGAAAGGCTCAAAACATAAACACACAGAAAAGTCATTCTTCTTGTACTTAAGTCTTCATTGTGCCATTTGAATTTAATTCCGACGCAATTTCCGTGTTTTATCGTCAATGTGAAGGTCCTAGGGATGCAGTAAACCTGCAGTTGTGCATCGGAAATTTAAACTGGTGGCACAGGATTGGCTCGAAACAAAGACACTAAGAAAAGTCTGTCCTCTTGTACTTAAGCCGGCATTGTGCATTTTGTAATTAATTCAAATGCATTTTCCGTGATTCATCGTCAATGTGAAGGTCCAAGGGATGCAGTAAACCTGCAGTTGTGCATCGGAATCTAAAACCGGTTACACAGGATAGACTCAAAGCATAGACACTTAGAAAAGTCAGTCTTCTTATACATAAGTGGGAATTGTGCCGTTTGTATTTAATTCCGATGCAATTTCCATACTTCATCGTCAATGTCAAGATCCAAGGAATGCAGTAAACCTGCAGTTGTGCATCGGAAACTAAAACTGGTTACACAGGAAAGGCTCAAAACATAGACACACAGAAAAGTCATTCTTCCTGTACTTAAGCCTTCATTGTGCCATTTGTATTTAATTCCGACGCAATTTCCGTGTTTCATCGTCAATGAGAAAGTCCAAGGTATGCAGTAAACCTGCAGTTGTGCATCGGAATCTAAAACTGGTTTCACAGGATGGGCTCAAAACATAGGCTCTAAGAGAAGGATGTCTTCTTGTACTTAAATCGGCAATGTGCCATTAGTATTTAATTCCGATGCAATTTCCGTGTTTCATCGTCAATGTGAATGTCCAAGGAATGCAGTAAACCTCCAGTTGTGCATCGGAAGCTACAACTGGTGTCACAGGATAGGCTCAAAACATAGACACTAAGAAATGTCAGTCTTCTTATACTTAAGTGGGCATTGTGCCATTTGTATTTAATTCCGATGCAATTTCCATACTCCATCGTCAATGTTAAGATCCAAGGAATGCAGTAAACCTGCAGTTGTGCATCGTAAATTTAAAATGGTGACACAGGATTGGCTCGAACCAAAGACACTAAGAAAAGTCTGTCTTCTTGTACTTTAGTGGGCATTTTGCCATATGTATTTAATTCCTATGGTGACACAGGATAGGCTCGAAACATAGACAGAAATGTCAGTCTTCTTGTACTTTAGTCGGCATTGTGTCATTTGTATTTATTTCCGATGCAATTTCCGTGTTTCATCGTCAATGAGAAGGTCCAAGGTATGCAGTAAACCTGCAGTTGTGCATCGGAATCTAAAACTGGTTTCACAGGATGGGCTCAAAACATAGGCTCTAAGAGAAGGATGTCTTCTTGTACTTAAATCGGCAATGTGCCATTAGTATTTAATTCCGATGCAATTTCCGTGTTTCATCGTCAATGTGAATGTCCAAGGAATGCAGTAAACCTCCAGTTGTGCATCGGAAGCTGCAACTGGTGTCACAGGATAGGCTCAAAACATAGACACTAAGAAATGTCAGTCTTCTTATACTTAAGTGGGCATTGTGCCATTTGTATTTAATTCCGATGCAATTTCCATACTCCATCGTCAATGTTAAGATCCAAGGAATGCAGTAAACCTGCAGTTGTGCATCGTAAATTTAAAATGGTGACACAGGATTGGCTCGAACCAAAGACACTAAGAAAAGTCTGTCTTCTTGTACTTTAGTGGGCATTTTGCCATATGTATTTAATTCCGACGCAATTTCCGTGTTTCATCGTCAATGAGAAGGTCCAAGGTATACAGTAAACCTACAGTTGTCCATCTGAAATTAAAGCTGGTGACACAGGATAGGCTCGAAACATAGACACTAGGAAAAGTCTGTCATCTTGTACTTAAGTCGGCATTGTGTCATTTGTATTTAATTCCGATGCAATTTCCGTGTTTCATCGTCAATGTGAAGGTCCAAGGTATGCAGTAAACCTACAGTTGTGCATCGCAATTGAAAACTGGTTACACAGGATAGGCTCAAAACATAGACACTAAGATAAGTCAGTCTTCATGTACTTAAGTGGGCATTGTGACATTTGTATTTAATTCCGATGCAATTCCCGTGTTTCATCGTCAATGTGAAGGTCCAAGGGATGCAGTAAACCTGCAGTTGTGCATCGGAAGCTAAAAGTGGTGACACAGGATAGGCTCCAAACGTAGACACTCAGAAAAGGCAGTCATTGTGTACTTAAGTCTTCATTGTGCAATTTGTATTTCACTTCCGATGCAATTTCAATGTTTCGTCGTCAATGTGAAGGTCCAAGGAATGCAGTGAACCAGCAGTTGTGCATCGTAAGCTAAAACTGGTGACACAGGAAAGGCTCAAAACGTAGACACTCAGAAAAGTCTGTCTTCTTGTACTTAAGTCATCATTGTGCAATTTGTATTTCATTCCGATGCAATTTCCATGTTTCATCGTCAATGTGAAGGTCCTAGGTATGCAGTAAACCTGCAGTTGAGCATCGGAATCTAAAACTGGTGACACAGCAAAGGCTCAAAGCATAGACACTCAAAAAAGTCAGTCTTCTTATATTTAAGTCGGCATTGTGCCATTTGTATTTAATTCCGATGTAATTTCCGTATTTCATCGTCAATGTGAAGGTCCAAGGTATGCAGTAAACCTACAGTTGTGCATCGGAAATTAAAACTGGTGACACAGGATAGGCTCGAAACATAGACAGAAAAGTCAGTCTTCTTGTACTTTAGTCGGCATTGTGTCATTTGTATTTAATTCCGATGCAATATCCGTGTTTCATCGTCAATGTGAAGGTCCAAGGTATGCAGTAAACCAACAGTTGTGCATCGGAATTGAAAACTCGTTACACAGGATAGGCTCAAAACATAGACACTAAGATAAGTCAGTCTTCATGTACTTAAGTGGGCATTGTGCCATTTGTATTTAATTCCGATGCAATTCCCGTGTTTCATCGTCAATGTGAAGGTCCAAGGGATGCAGTAAACCTGCAGTTGTGCATCGGAAGCTAAAAGTGGTGACACAGGATAGGCTCCAAACGTAGACACTCAGAAAAGTAAGTCTTCTTGTTCTTAAGTCTTCATTGTGCAATTTGTATTTCTTTCCGATGCAATTTCCATGTTTCATCGACAATGTGAAGGTCCTAGGTATGCAGTAAACCTGCAGTTGAGCATCGGAATCTAAAACTGGTGACACAGGAAAGGCTCAAAACATAAACACACAGAAAAGTCATTCTTCTTGTACTTAAGTCTTCATTGTGCCATTTGAATTTAATTCCGACGCAATTTCCGTGTTTCATCGTCAATGTGAAAGTCCTAGGGATGCAGTAAACCTGCAGTTGTGCATCGGAAATTTCAACTGGTGGCACAGGATTGGCTCGTAACAAAGACACTAAGAAAAGTCTGTCCTCTTGTACTTAAGCCGGTATTGTGCATTTTGTACTTAATTCAAATGCAATTTCCGTGGTTCATCGTCAATGTGAAGGACCAAGGGATGCAGTAAACCTGCAGTTGTGCATCGGAATCTAAAACCGGTTACACAGGATAGACTCAAAGCATAGACACTTAGAAAAGTCAGTCTTCTTATATTTAAGTCGGCATTGTGCCATTTGTTTTTAATTCCGATGTAATTTCCGTGTTTCATCGTCAATGTGAAGGTCCAAGGTATGCAGTAAACCTGCAATTGTGCATCGGAAATTAAAACTGGTGACACAGGATAGGCTCGAAACATAGACAGAAATGTCAGTCTTCTTGTACTTTAGTCGGCATTGTGCCATTTGTATTTAATTCCGATGCAATTTCCGTGTTTCATCGTCAATGACAAGGTCCAAGGTATGCAGTAAACCTGGAGTTGTGCATCGGAATCTAAAACTGGTTCCACAGGATGGGCTCAAAACATAGGCTCTGAGAGAAGAATGTCTTCTTGTACTTAAATCGGCAATGTGCCATTTGTATTTAATTCCGATGAAATTTCCGTGTTCCATCGTCAATGTGAATGTCCAAGGGATGCACTAAACCTGCAGTTGTGCATCGGAAGCTAAAAGTGGTGACACAGGATAGGCTCAAAACATAGACACTCAGAAAAGTCAGTCATCTAGTACTTAAGTCTGCATTGTGCCATTTGTATTTAAGTCCGATGCAATTTCCGTGTTTCATCGTCAATGTGAAGGACCAAGGAATACCGTTAACCTGCAGCTGTGCTTCGGAATCTGAAACTGGTGACACAGGAAAGGCTCGAAACATAGACACTCAGAAACGTCAGTCTTCTTGTACTTAAGTCGGCATTGTGCCATTTGTATTTAATTCCGATGCAATTTCCATATTTCATCGTCAATGTGAATGTCCAAGGAATGCAGTAAACCTCCAGTTGTGCATCGGAAGCTACAACTGGGGTCACAGGATAGGCTCGAAACATAGACACTCAGAAACGTCAGTCTTTTTGTACTTAAGTCGGCATTGTGTCATATGTATTTAATTCCGATGCAATTTCCGTGTTTCATCGTCAATGTGAAGGTCCAAGTATGCAATAAACCTACAGTTGTGCATCGGAATTGAAAACTGGTTACACAGGATAGGCTCAAAACATAGACACTAAGGTAAGTCAGTCTTCATGTACTTAAGTGGGCATTGTGACATTTGTATTTAATTCCGATGCAATTCCCGTGTTTCATCGTCAAATGAAGGTCCAAGGGATCCAGTAAACCTGCAGTTGTGCATCGGAAGCTAAAAGTGGTGACACAGGATAGGCTCAAAACATAGACACTAAGAAAAGTCAGTCTTCTTGTACTTAAGTCGGCATTGTGCCATTTGTATTTAATTTCGATGCATTTTCCGTGTTTCATCGCCAATGTGAAGGTCCAAGGTATGCAGTAAACCTGCAGTTGTGCATCGTAAACTAAAACTGGTTACACAGGATAGGCTCAAAACATAGACACTCAGAAAAGTCAGTCTTCTTGTACTTAAGTCGGCTTTGTGCCATTTGTATTTAATTCCGATGAAATTTCCGTGTTTCATCGTCAATGTGAATGTCCAAGGAATGCAGTAAACCTCCAGTTGTGCATCGGAAGCTACAACCGGTGTCACAGGATAGGCTCAAAAAATAGACACTAAGAAAAGTCAGTCTTCTTATACTTAAGTGGGCATTGTGCCATTTGTATTTAATTCCGATGCAATTTCCATACTTCATCGTCAATGTTAAGATCCAAGGAATGCAGTAAACCTGCAGTTGTGCATCGGAAGCTAAAAGTGGTGACACAGGATAGGCTCAAAACGTAGACACTCAGAAAAGTAAGTCTTCTTGTACTTAAGTCTTCATTGTGCAATTTGTATTTCATTCCGATGCAATTTCCATGTTTCATCGACAATGTGAAGGTCCTAGGTATGCAGTAAACCTGCAGTTGAGCATCGGAATCTAAAACTGGTGACACAGGAAAGGCTCAAAACATAAACACACAGAAAAGTCATTCTTCTTGTACTTAAGTCTTCATTGTGCCATTTGAATTTAATTCCGACGCAATTTCCGTGTTTTATCGTCAATGTGAAGGTCCTAGGGATGCAGTAAACCTGCAGTTGTGCATCGGAAATTTAAACTGGTGGCACAGGATTGGCTCGAAACAAAGACACTAAGAAAAGTCTGTCCTCTTGTACTTAAGCCGGCATTGTGCATTTTGTAATTAATTCAAATGCAATTTCCGTGATTCATCGTCAATGTGAAGGTCCAAGGGATGCAGTAAACCTGCAGTTGTGCATCGGAATCTAAAACCGGTTACACAGGATAGGCTCAAAACATAGACACACAGAAAAGTCATTCTTCCTGTACTTAAGCCTTCATTGTGCCATTTGTATTTAATTCCGACGCAATTTCCGTGTTTCATCGTCAATGTGAAGGTCCAAGAGATGCAGTAAACGAGCAGTTGTGCATCGGAATCTAAAACTGGTTACACAGGATAGGCTCAAAACATAGGCACACAGAAAAGTCAGTCTTCTTGTACTTAAGTTGGCATTGTTCCATTTGTATTTAATTCCGATGCAATTTCCGTTTTTCATCGTCAATGTGAAGGTGCAAGGGATGCAGTAAACCTGCAGTTGTGCAGCGTAAATTTAAAATGGTGACACAGGATTGGCTCGAAACAAAGACACTAAGAAAAGTCTGTCTTCTTGTACTTTAGTGGGCATTGTGCCATATGTATTTAATTCCTATGCAATTTCCGTGTTTCATCGTCAATGTGAAGGTCCAAGGTATACAGTAATCCTGCAGTTGTGCATCGGAAACTAAAACTGGTTACACAGAAAAGGCTCAAAACATAGACACTCAGAAAAATCAGTCTTCTTGTACTAAGTCGGCATTGTGTCATTTGTATTTAATTCCGATGAAATTTCCGTGTTTCATCGTCAATGTGAAGGTCCAAGTATGCAGTAAACCTACAGTTGTGCATCGGAATTGAAAACTGGTTACACAGGATAGGCTCAAAACATAGACACTAAGGTAAGTCAGTCTTCATGTACTTAAGTGGGCATTGTGACATTTGTATTTAATTCCGATGCAATTCCCGTGTTTCATCGTCAATATGAAGGTCCAAGGGATCCAGTAAACCTGCAGTTGTGCATCGGAAGCTAAAAGTGGTGACACAGGATAGGCTCAAAACATAGACACTAAGAAAAGTCAGTCTTCTTGTACTTAAGTCGGCATTGTGCCATTTGTATTTAATTTCGATGCAATTTCCGTGTTTCATCGCCAATGTGAAGGTCCAAGGTATGCAGTAAACCTGCAGTTGTGCATCGTAAACTAAAACTGGTTACACAGGATAGGCTCAAAACATAGACACTCAGAAAAGTCAGTCTTCTTGTACTTAAGTTGGCTTTGTGCCATTTGTATTTAATTCCGATGCAATTTCCGTGTTTCATCGTCAATGTGAATGTCCAAGGAATGCAGTAAACCTCCAGTTGTGCA
This sequence comes from Schistocerca nitens, assembly GCF_023898315.1. Taxonomy (NCBI): domain Eukaryota; kingdom Metazoa; phylum Arthropoda; class Insecta; order Orthoptera; family Acrididae; genus Schistocerca; species Schistocerca nitens. Next base: position 5,925,948 of record NC_064624.1, read on the forward strand.
TCGGAAGCTACAACTGGTGTCACAGGATAGGCTCAAAACATAGACACTAAGAAAAGTCAGTCTTCTTATACTTAAGTGGGCATTGTGCCATTTGTATTTAATTCCGATGCAATTTCCATACTTCATCGTCAATGTTAAGATCCAAGGAATGCAGTAAACCTGCAGTTGTGCATCGGAAACTAAAACTGGTTACACAGGAAAGGCTCAAAACATAGACACACAGAAAAGTCATTCTTCTTGTACTTAAGCCTTCATTGTGCCTTTTGTATTTAATTCCAATGCTATTTCCGTGTTTCATCGTCAATGTGATGGTCCAAGGAATGCAGTAAACCTGCAGTTGTGCATCGGAATCTAATACTGATTACACAGAATAGGCTCAAAACATAGACACTCAGAAAAGTCAGTCTTGTTGTACTTAAGTCGGCATTGTGCCATTTGTATTTAATTCCGATACAACTTCAGTGTTTCATCGTCAATGTGAAGGTCCAAGGTATACATTTAACCTGCAGCTGTGCATCAGAATCTGAAACTGGTGACACAGGAGAGGCTCAAATCATAGACACTCAGAAAAGTCAGTCTTCTTGTACTTAAGTCGGCATTGTGCCATTTGTATTTAATTCCGATGCAATTTCCATGCTTCATCGTCAATGCGAAGGTCCAATGTGTACCAGGATTATCAGATGTATCTTCATTAGCTATACAACATTCAATTTTAAATGGCTTATTTGGTAATTCTTCTGTCATATATACACCATGAAAGTGTTAAATTTTTATTAAGCCCTTCTATATCAAAAATACTTAATCATTATGATATTTATTAATTACTTTTTCGAATTTTTTATGTTTTCTTTGTTCCAGTTCCAGCGTTTTTTCTATTTCTAAGTTATATCTTTTTGTTCTTCTAATGTTTTATCAGCTTTCTTCTTGTTTAGAAATGCATTTTCAATTGCTGCAGATCCACCAGCTAAAGAACCAATGTTTTGGTAAATATGGTAATGCAGCTAATAATAATGGTAAAATCCCCCTTCATGTTGTGTTAATCCTTTTTTGTTAAATATTCAATAATTTTTCAACAACAAGAGTACCTAATGTAATATGTAACTTTCCAACTTCCTTTTCTTTTTTCCTTTTTTGAACATCTGTTAAAAATGTTTCAATAGCATTTAATTGTTCATAATTTAATTTTAGTTACCTTTGGTTTTGTTTTGCCTCTAGGTAGCAAAGTACAATAAATTGTAAAGTTAACCATTTATATAGTTACAAATTTAATAAAGATTTCTGACATAGTTTAAAAATTTATAATAGCCAAGCATTTTCATTAACATTAATTCCAATACTTAATTTTCGTTTTCCATACATTATTCCTCTAACTGCTGTTGCTGTAACTTTTTCACCAAATTTGCATACATTCTTTCTTTTGCAGCTAATTGAAGTTTTTTATCAGCTATACGTCTTTTTCCTAAATCTTTATTATCTCTATATGCAGTATCATGTTTTTTACAAGATTCATCTAATGGATTGATACTTTTATCACCTTTAGCTAATCTTTATTCTAATTTTGTACCTGGACCACAATAATTATAACCAGGAAGATGCATTTCAAATGGCAATTTGTTAATTAAAGTATTTACTAATACTTTCCGATATTTATCAATTTTCCGAAATGTATGTGGACGATTTTTTTAAAAATCTAATTAAATACGGAATTCCTTTTGGATTATCAATTATAAAATCATTAAATTTGTCAACAATTGTTCAATACTAACTTTTTCATTATGATAATTCTTATTTCCAGCTAGTTCTTCACCGTGAATAACCGCTAATCTATCAATTAATTGTCTAACATCATTCATCCAAACATATTCAATCAATTTATCTGTATATTTTTTAATTAAACCTTTACCTTTTCGTTCTGGAGAACTAAAATCTGAAGAATCTATAGTTTGTCTTCTTAAGTTTATAAAAGAAATTGTTGGTGATTATTTTATAAAGTATTTATATTTGTTGCCTTTACTTGATCTTATATTATTTGGATTATTATCAGAATATAATGCTCCAGAATTATATAATATATCTCCATAATATGATAAATCAACAGAATTAAACTTGTCATTCATATCATCTATAGTAATTTGTTTTTCAATTAGAAGTCTCATTAATCCATCTGTACTGTCACATGTTTTTTCACCAATTTTTAATTTATCTCTACTGAATTCAACAGGTAAATTACCAACATATTTAAACATGCCAACAGGTTTTAAACCAACAACTTTGTCTTCACTATGATTAATGTACTTTAACATTCTTTCACTATCATTTATCTTTTTAGTTTTATCTATCTTTTTATTTTCATTTTGAAGACTATTTGATTTTTTTCTTCTTGATGTTTATTTAATACATCTTGGATTTCTGATTCACTTAATGTATAATCATATTTTCATCAGACCAATCTTTTCACGGTTTAATCTCCAAAATCTTCTATATGATGAAGACATGGAATCATTTGTTTTTCAGCATCTCTATTTTCTTCGTTTTTTTCGGAACATTATCTCCTAATCCTTCAATACCTTGATTTACTTTTTCAATAGCGTCAATAACAAGGTTGATCTTCCTTTTTATATTTTTCATATTCTGTTTTTGGGTGCTTCTTCCAAAGCGTAAATTGTTCTTTTATTTCTTCAGCTTTCCTTTTATTTTGTTTAGCTTGTTTAACAACTTTTTCATCGTACTTTACAAACATTTTTTAATGAAGAAAAATATTAATTATGAATATGTTTATGATAATGTTCTTGTTTAACGTTTATGTTCAACATTTATGTTCCTGTTTGTTTTATGTTTATGTTTACTTTTACATTTTTGTTAAATGTTTATGTTGTTAAGAAATGTACTTTAATCCTGAACTTACCTTCATTTGGTTTTCTAGACATATCTATTGTGAAAAATCCAAATTCATCATTCCAACATTTACTACATATTTCTTTGAAATTATCCAACTTTAAATCTCCATCAACAAATTCATGATAAATATGATTTAAATTTGTATCATCTTGTCTAAAGATAGTTAAAAAAATTAAGTTGTCTATAACTAACTGTTTGGTAAAATAAAGGTATAGATTGCTTTTATTTAGCTCAAACTTATTCAAAAATACCTAGAGGCAGACACATTGTCTTACAATATCTTGATTTTCTAAAATGAAATCATCGAATACCACAACTGAATTATCTTCACATTCATTTAAAGGAATAACTTCTTCGTTATTTTCAATAAAACTAACAATATTTTCATTAACTTTATCTTCAATTTTTTTACATTGTTTTATAAGTTCTTTATACTTTGGCTGATCTAAGCTTTTTGAATAAACATATAAACGAATAATTTTATTCCAGTTTAACCATCCTGGAGCTAAAATATAATTATCAATCATTAATGTTGTTTTTCCACAACCACTTGGTCCAATTATTCACATCTAATAGAATTTGGTAAAAGTTTACCACGTTTGTTTTTCGACACCTTTTCTGGAATTCTTACCTTAGGTTCATATCTGTTTTATTCATTTATTTAATAATTTTTTTCAGTAGTAAATCAGTAGATTATTTCAACTTAGTGATTAATCTTCAATACTTGGGAAAAGATTAACTGTTCCGATACATGATAGTTATACTAATGTTTCATTAGCTGGTTTTTATTCAACTTTCTTAACACCAAATATTACAACAAAAAATAATAAACTTTATTGTGTTGGAGACATGATAGAAATTCCTATAGGTCAATATAGTTTTAAAAATTTAGAAAAATTTATTCATTCGAAAAAGCCTAATATACATATTAAAGCAGATGAAATTGTAACAGAATTGTTATTGAAAGTGATGTAAAAATATATATGGATATAGAAGATAGTATTGGAAGTTTACTTGGTTTTATTAATCAAATTATTTTACCTAATGAAAAATCTATAGCTAAAGATGTTCCTAAAATAATTTCTTTTGGATTAATAAATATAAATTTTAATCTTGCTGATGGAATGTATCTAAAACATAATGATCATTTTCATAAAGAAACTAATATTATTGCTTCATTTAAACATATTGCAGAATTTGGCGGGCCGATAATTTATGAACCAAAATATCTTGTAAATGTTAATATTTTTGATACGATTCAAGAGTTAGAAGTTACTATAACTGATGAAAATGATAATTTTATTAACTTTAATGGTTCTACTGTAACAGTTGTTTCAGAAATATCCTAATAAATTTTTTCCTTAGTAAATAAGTAATTTCTGAAATAATCTTAGACTGTGTCATGAATATAATTGAAAGTTATCAATTCTATTCATTCCCTGTGAATAAGAAAACTAAAAATAATTTAAATGTTCCTAACAATTGTATATGAAATTTTAGTATTCTTAGAAATGATGGAACAGATTATCCAACTAATGATGGAAAATCAAATAAAAAATTTATTGATAATTATGTAGCAAAACTGTTTGATTTTATAACGATAAAGAAAGGAAATAATATTTTATCTAGAATTGAACATCCTTTTATTTCTTCATCAGTATTATTACATCTAATTTCATCTGTTACTCATAAAATAGGTTTAGAAGGACATATAATTAATACAGGAAAATTAAATAGTAAAAGAAATGAAGTACTTAACCCATTATAATTACTTGGTGGATTTTTTAAAGATTATAAAGAAATTATGTGGGAGGGAGATTTAACTGTAATTTTTACGCATAGTTCATCTTCTGGAGACATAATTCTTCATTGGTCTGCTAAAAACGATGCTGGAATTGAAATAAAAGATACTCTTCCTAAAGAAGGTAAAATTATTATAGAATCTATGGAAATTCGTGTACCAGTTGATAAATATAAACCGCATTATGAACTTGAACAACGTGAAATTATTCTTTAAAGTCCGAAAATTCCAATTTTTTTTATGAACTTCAAACACAAGAAGTTGCTGGTTTATCTGGTAAAAACAGTTTTGAAGTAGATATTACAAATTACTATAACTCTACAGAATTTGTTACGCCATACTTCAAATTTGTTACATTTCAGACAAATTGTAAAAATAATCAATTAGTTGATTCGTCTTTATTTCATCATGTTGAGCTACAGAATATTTATTTAAAAACGATAGAAATGAAGTTTTTCCTCAAGAAATGTGGAATATTAATCCACCAAATAATTTTCTCAAGGCATATGATGCATTTCCTGATTTTAAAAGACTTAATTTACTAAAATCAGATATTGATATTAGTCCATTTAGTTTTATAAATAATTATCCAATTCATGTAATCAATATGACATGCTGAAAGAATGTTCTAACTACACAGAAAACTACTATTTGTGGAACTTTTAATGATAAAATTCCAAATGATACACTTGCTTATGTAATTATGTATGGCAAAAAGAATCTTACATACGATGCACAAAATAGATTACTTACTGAAAATTTTTAATTATTAACATTTGCTTCTATATAAATGAATGAAAAACTTAACAAATTTATAAAAGTGTTAAAATGTTTCAGAAATGTATATAAGCAAGAAGTTAAGAAAGATAGAAGAAAATAAAAACTGAAAATTTAAGTATCTTACTTAGTAAATGATTTCTGATTATTTTATTATATTTTTTAGATAGCTCCTTTTATGTAGATTATGCTACCATTTTGAATTTTTAAACTCGGTTAATATTTGACTGAGAAATCGTTACTTAATATAAAGACAAAAAGTGCTGAGTCATAAAAATCAACTTTTTGTTTATTATGTTATTTTGATGAAATTCGGTATATGGCCTACTGTGAACATGGGACATACGTATTTCCAGAAAAAATTCAGTTTGATGCATTTTAAAACGAAACATTTGGTTTGTTGCGTTTTATATGTTTCAAGCTATCCACTTGTTGGATTTTATATGTTTCGAGCTGTAGTTGCAGACCTGTAGAGACATCTGTGAAAAGTAGTTTGAACTAACTAGATTCCAACTTCTGTCAACAGATGGCACTGGTGTATGTTAAAATGAAAATAACTGGGGAACATACTTCACTTTAGATGTAACTTTCTCAATTTTTTGTTTCTAATTTTGTTGTTCAAATCACATTAATCAATTGTTCAGGCTTGTACTCCAATTTTAAAATGGAATAATGTTAAGAAAATAATGAATTTGAGCCTTAAATAAACTGATGAAGAAGTTGATTTTTAGAAGATACTATGTTAGTAGAACTCCAACAATATCTACATTCTTCAAGCTCCTTTACTTCAGCCAAACTTCACACAGTCGTTGACCAAAGAGAGTGTGCATATCAAAGGTCATTATAACATATTTGTGTGGAACGTGCTAGCCATTTGGCTAAAATATCTAACACACTCGCCTATGTACTTAAAAACAGCCCGAATAAAAGAAGCAGTTCTGTTAATTCAGAACTCAGTCTTCGTGTAGCGCTATGTACATAGGGTCAGAGAAGCCTGAAACACAGAAAATGTGTAGTACATTGTGTTGGATGTTTTGCAATCTTCAAGTAGCGAAAAAAATTTATATTCTTTACATGAACAACACTAAGCGACAGCTAAAGTAGTCTTTAGGCTGTGCCAAGCCACAATTAAGACAGTGTAGTGAATGTATGATTAAAAAAAGTATTGACGAATTTTATAAAGATAAATATCGGACAGGTGGATATAAATATGTATATATATAGAATGCTGCAAGTTACTTTTAAAAGTGGTAGAACTGTAAATAAATCTTCCTTCAAAAAACATTTACCGTGCATCTGATGTGAATAATGATCTTTCACGAAAGGTTCCAGAACAGAATGTTTGAAGCGTTACTCCCCCTAGGTAGAATTCGAATTCTACCTTTTGTATTCTATCTCGATGCAATTTCTGTGTTTCATCATCAATGTGACGCTCCAAGGGTGATAGTAAACCTGCAGTGGTGGATCATAATTTACTACTGGACTTTGAGGAATTGTTTCAACACAGGCTGTTTGTGGCGTTACTCCCCCAGTAGTTAGTTTTGTAGGTTCTGGACCACTAGACCAATCTCATTAAAAATAAAAAATTACTCGTTAACACTCGCAATTTTATATTTTCCATAAGATTGATCTAATGATCCAGAACCTACAAAATCTAACTACTATCCCTTTTACCTAATAATATTATAATATAATAATAACTATAATAAAAATCATTTATCTTGCATACATTTCCCATAGGTGAATGTAATTTAAATAAATAAATTAGATAACTAATTATTATTTTTTAATAAAGCACTTTTTTAACATTTTCTTATCCCCAAAATTGTCCTATTTTCGACTATTGTGAAAAACGTGTTTTTTAAAATTATTTTTAAAACAAATTTTTAAAAAGCGCTTTTTATAACTTTTCTTAGCCCCTAAAATGTTCTATTTTTTACTTCTGTGAAAAACGTGTTTTTTTAAATATTACATTAAAAAATAAGTATATATAATTTATGGAAACACCTTGACCTTCATATTGACGACAAAATACACAAACTGCATCGGGATGGTATACATGAGGCCCAAGAAGACTTCTGTGCAGGGGGAGCAACGCGTTATTCAGTCTGTGTTGGAACCTTTCCTGGAAGACTAGTAGTAGATTCTGAAGCACCACTGCAGGCTTACTGTAACCCTTGGACCTTCAAAATTGATGATTAAACAAAGAAATTGCATCGGGACTGAATACATATGTCACCATGCCGACTTCCATTCATGGGGAGTAACACTCAAACAGTCTGTGCTTTGAAACTTTCTTGGGAGACCAGTATTAGATATCGATGCACCACGGCAGGTTAATTGTAAACATTGGACATCCACATTGACGATGAACACTGAAATTTCATCGGATTCAATACAAAAGGCACAATTTCGACTTCTGTCCAGAGGGAGTAACGCTTGATACATTCAGTGTTGGTAACTTTCCTCGGAGTCCAGTAGTAGATACCAATGCACCGCTGCAGGTTCACTGTAATACTTGGAATTTCTGTGTTTCATCGTCAATGTGAAGGTCCATTGCGAGTGAATACAAAAGGCACAATGCATCAGCCACGGCTCCACCTTCTGGCACATGCTGCTACCCTCGCCCAGGTCCTGTTAATAGACGTTGGCATTGGCCACCGCTGCACCTCCCCACACCTGCTGCCACTCTGGCCCAGGACCTGATGATAGACGCACACATACGCAGCCATGCAACCTCCTCGCACCTTCTCCCACCCTCTCTGTGGTCCTCACAATAGTGCACAGGTCCTCACAATAAATGCTCACATTGGCCACTGCGTCACCTGCTTTTGCCAGCTGCCACCCTAACTCAGGTCCAGGCAATAGATGCTCACATTGGCCAACATACAATCTCCTTGCACCAGCTGCACCCTGGCACAGGTCCTGGCAATACACGGTCATATCAGCCACAACTCCACCTAATCATGACTGCTGTCACCCTGGTCCAGTTAATGGCAAGATATGGTCACATCGGAGACAGTGTCACCTCCTCACACATGCTGCCGCCCTAGCCCAGATCTTGGCAGTAGACATTTATATCAGCCACCGCTCCACCTCCTCTCACGCTTGATACATTCAGTGTTGGTAACTTTCCTCAGAGTCCAGTAGTAGATACCAATGCACCGCTGCAGGTTCACTGTAATACTTGGAATTTCTGTGTTTCATCGTCAATGTGAAGGTCCATCGCGAGTGAATACAAAAGGCACAATGCATCAGCCACGGCTCCACCTTGTGGCACATGCTGCTACCCTCGCCCAGGTCCTGTTAATAGACGTTGGCATTGGCCACCACTGCACCTCCCCACACCTGCTGCCACTCTGGCCCAGGACCTGATGATAGACGCACACATACGCAGCCATGCAACCTCCTCGCACCTTCTCCCACCCTCTCTGTGGTCCTCACAATAGTGCACAGGTCCTCACAATAAATGCTCACATTGGCCACTGCGCCACCTGCCTTTGCCAGCTGCCACCCTAACCCAGGTCATCCTGGCACAGGTCCTGGCAATACACAGTCATATCAGCCACAACTCCACCTAATCATGACTGCTGTCACCCTGGTCCAGTTAATGGCAAGACATGGTCACATCGAAGACAGTGTCACCTCCTCACACATGCTGCCGCCCTAGCCCAGATCTTGGCAGTAGACATTTATATCAGCCACCGCTCCACCTCCTCTCACCTGCTGCCGCCCTGCCCCTGTCCTGGTAAGACACTCAAATTGGCCTCCACCTCTTTGTGCCTGCTTTTACCGTGTCCCATGTCCTGACAATAGATGCTCACATCAGCCACCGCTTCACCTCTTCTAGCCTGGTGACACCCTGGCCAGGTTCTGGCAATAGATGGTCAAATCAACCACTGTGCCACCTCCTTGCACATGCTGCCACCCTGGCCCAGGTCCTCGCAATAAACACTCACATCAGCCAATACTCCACCTTGTTGCGCCTGCTGCCACACTGGCCCAGGTCCTGGCAATAGAGGCTCACATCGGACTCCAATCTACCTCTTCGCCCAGAAAGTGGCTGTAGACACTCACATCAGCCACCACTCCACCTCGTCATGCCTGCTTCCAATCTGGCCCCGAGTCCTGGCTATAGACGTTCACATCTTGTGATGTAACAAAATAGAAGTGATGTTATTCAATGGAAAAGTTGGAATTTGAGATTTCGCTTACTGTTTTATCAATCACAATTGGCGTAAGAATCATTGATTGACCATTGTCATGAAATATTGCATTATGAAATGAAAATAGTCTTTAGTTGCAGTTTCGCGTGGCTTGAAGCAGTCACAGCTAGCGTGCTATTGATTAAGAAATTGCATTATCGTCTTTCTAATTACTTCATGATCGTAGATACGATCGTACCCGTTCGTGAAGTTATCCTTATGACAAAGCAATCTCCTAAGGGACCAGAAAGTTCTTATGGACGCAAAAACAACTGTAACATCACACAAAATAGAAATTCAATATCAAAGCTGATGCATGAAGACGATAAAACAGTTTTGTTTTTGTCAGTGTAACACGCACATGGGACTGCTGATCTTGGTGTCTTTAGTCTTAGCAAAATGCATAACTAAAATGAAAATAATACTGAACAGATGATAGGAATGAGCACTGCTAAATGATCCAATATTTCCAGAACAAATATTTATTACAACTAAAACATATATCGTACCTTAAGCTTAGTACTACAATGACGGTAGATTTTTGTGCCCGTTTCATGTTCATTGAGCGCTCTTTTATATAGCCATTGCCCTCTTGAGTCGCCTGTGCATCTCCGGCGGTACCTCGCAATGAGTACCGTCCTTCGATTACTGCCTGTCACTAATCGCAGTGTAGGGGTTGCAGGTGCCAGCCAGCCAGCCAGCAGCTGTCCAGCCGAGCAGCAGCAGCAGCAGCAGCAGCAGCAGCGGCAGCAGCGACCCCGGCCCTGGCCCCAGCCCTGTCTGCGACAGCAGTAGCTGCGGCATTCCTGCCAGCAGTCGCCAGCACCAGCAGCGTGGGACTTTGGTCCGCGTCTTCGTCCGTCCCCGGTTTTTCCTCTCTCGTTTTCGTCCTGTACTGTCTTAGTTCCTACCTGTCGCCATGTCAGCACCCACCACCGCTGCCACTACTACCACCACTGCCATAGTTTATACTTCGCCCTCCGCCGCCACCACCACCATTACATGGTGTGCACAGTCGCCCCCCCCTCTTTCCATCCCTCCTAACTCTCCCTACACCCTCACACTTTATCGCCCCCTCCCCAGCTTCTTCCTCCCGCTCTTCTACCTCTGATCCTTTCCCCCCACTCCCCCAGCCAGTCACTGCAGCTCCAGCTAGGGTGGTGGCCCGACAGGCCACTGCCCATGCCCAGCTCTCCCCATCGCCTTCACCATCACCGTCATCGCCGTCGCAGTCACCTTCACCGTCGCCATTTCCGGCGCTGACTACTGCGTCCACCCTGGGACCTGCCACTTCCCGCCACCTCCCTGTAGCTCCCGTCCCTCATGTCACCACTCACCCTTCCACCGCCGTTAAACGCCCTAGTGGCACCCCCACCTCCTCTGCTCCCAAATAGGCCCCACCCCGTCCTCCTTCCCCCCCAGGACGCCATGGATGTCACCCCACCTGGCCATGTTCCCTCCGCCTCCTCCTCATCCCCCCTCCCTCTTCCTACAAATACCTCCTCTCTCGTCCCGATCCTGCCCTCCTCGAGGCCTGGAACCTCTCCCTCCTCCTCCGCCAACACTTCCCTGGAGCCCCCATATCCCTCCTCACTCCCAGACAGGATCAGTTCTCATCTCCTCCCCCAGCCCCACCCTCCGTACTGACATCCTCTCCCGCATCCCCATCACCCGGTTTGGCCCCAAACGCCTCACACCCCTGCTCCTTCCCTGTCTCCTATCCGCCAACCCCAACACCTGCGTCGCCTGCTGACCCTCACCGCCGTGATCACTCGGCTTAGTCCGACGATCACGTAGGAAGAGGTTTTGGCGGAGCTCGAGGTGCATCCCTCGCTGGAGATGGGGGCGGTCTGCCGCATTTTTAACTCCGCCGACCCCACCCGCCTTATGCAGGTTTTCTCAGAGGATGCCCCCTCCATTGACTGTCTTCTGAAGCAGGGTGCCCTCCTCTTCCACCAGAGATAAAAGGTCAACCCCTCCCGTTCCCCTCCTCAATCCCTCTGCTGCCAGTGCTGTCTGTGCTACAACGCACACACGACAGCTGAGTGCCGCGAGGCCCCCACCTGCCCGCACTGTAAACAAGCGCACTTCCTCCGGAAGTGCCCTAAACTTCAGTCCCCTCCCTCCTGTAATACCTGCAATCTCCCGCATCCCACTTACTCCCAAAAATGTAAAGCCCGACCCCCTCCGACGACTCCTGAACTCACTGTCCCAGTCCGCCCTCTGGGCGCCCCCAACCCTCCTGGCAATTCCCTTCGTCCCCCCCCCCCCGCTGAGGACATCATCAGGTTCCGCACCATTGTTCTGCAAAATGTCCACCCTTTCCAGCGCCCTCACACCCTCCAACAGATATCCCTTGCCGCCCATTCCGTCTTTCACCTAAAATGTATGGCACCTACTCCCACAACCAGGCCCATTTCTCCTTCTCCCGTCTCGACACCCTCATCTAAATCCCTGTCATGGTGTGACAGCACCGTATCCTGTTCAACAACACCCATTCCCTTCCCGCCAACAAGAACCTCCTCATGCACACCCTTGCAACCCACCGCATGGATGCCTTCCTCCTCAATGAAACGTTTCTTCAGCCCCATCACACCCTCCACACTTCGCCCTAACTCCTTCACCGGTCCAACAATCCCTTCCCGATAGCACTTGGCGGAGTTGCCATTGGTCACCGCCGCCAGATCCCAGTTCGGTTCCAAACTCTCCTTCCTGACCACATCGAACACCTGATCCTTAGCCTCTTCTTCCCTGGCCTCACCATCACCTGTGCCAAATCCTATGTCCACATTGACTATACCTTCTCCTCTTACACGTTCGCCGCCGACCTCAACATCCATAGTCGTTCCACCACCCAGTTACGGCAGTGGCATCGGTTCCTCTCCTCCCTCCAAGGCGACCTCATCCCCATTCCCCAGCACACCCGCCCCGAAACCAACTCCACTCCTGATGTCGTCCTCTCCTCCCCTAACCTCCTTGGCTGCATAACGGTGGATGTCCTGGACCCCATTGGTAGTGACCATCTCCCTGTCCTCCTCACCATTTCAGATGGTCGTCGCCCCCACCCCGACCCCCGTCATGACCCTCCCCTGAAGTACATCCATGATTATTCCCATGCAGACTTGAATGCCTACCGGGATACCCTCTCCACCCAGGTCGATGGCCACCCCTTCACCTACCACCTCCCTGACGATATTACCCATGCCGCCTCCTTTCTCCAGCAGACTTTGAATGAGGCTGTGGCGGCCCACGTCCCTTCTATCGCCATCCATCCCCACCATCCTACCTTACCCCCATAGGCCGTCCTCCTCCTCCATGAATCCTGACCGTCTCTACCATGCCTTCCTCTGCACACCTGACCCGGACACACACGATGCCACCAGCAACTCCAGAGACACATCCGTAACTTGCTCATGGCTAAGAAACGCCGGAACTGGCGATAGACATGCACCCACTTAAATGCTACCCTTCCTATCAACTCGTCCAAGTACTGGTCAGCCTTCCACCACCTTACCGGATCTAAACCCTCCCTCCTACTATCCTCTCCTTCATGACAACCAACCCTTCCCTGACGCCATTAGTAAGGCAAATCACTTTGCCTCTTACCTCTCCAATGTCTTTACCATCCCTGACGATCCCCAGTTCGATTACTCCCACTTCCCATATGTCTGTGATCGAACTGACACCTCTGTCCCTCCCCTCGCACATGGTTCAGTACTTGGACAACATTGAACACACAGAACAAGTCAATGCCCCTATCACTACACAGGATTTCATAGCCACACTCTGCAAGAAACGCAACACCACTCCTGATCAATCGTGTCACCTATCGCCATCTCCACGAAGCTCCTGCCTCTTTCCTCTCCACCCTAGCCAGGCTCTACAATGTAGTCCTGTCCAATGGCTACTACCCCGACCTGTGGAAAACCTCCCGTATCCTGATGTTCCTCAAATCCGGTAAACCGCCATCCGCTGTCTCCTCCTATCGTCCCATCAGCCTTACCTCGGTCTTCAGCAAGGTCCTGGAATCCATCCTCACCTGACGCTTCCACCGACATCTCCTACCCGTTACCCAGTGTGGCTTTCAGCCGTCCTTCTCTTCTGATGACCCTCTCCTTCACCTCACTCATCTCCTCTCCAAACTGCTTAATTCCCGTCGTTCCACTATCATCCTCTCCCTTCACCTTGAACGAGCCTATGACCACATGTGGCATTCCCGTCTCCTCTTCAAGCTCCAAACCTTCGCCCTTCCTATTAACTATGTCCGTCTGATCGGCCCCTTTCTTTCCCAACGTCCTTCCTACATCACCATCCACAACACGGATTCCTACACCTTTTTCCCCTCCGCCGGTGTGCCCCAGGGTTCCGTCCTCTCCCCTCTTCTGCACCTCTTGTATACAGCGGACATGCCGCCGCCTTCACCCACCATCCACCTTCTCCAGTACGCTGATGACACCGCCTCCCTTGCCCTTGCCCCCACCCAGCAGCACTCCCAACACCTTCTCCAATCTCATCTTGACCAGTTCACCGCTTGGTGCAACCAGTGGTTGATTAAGGTCAATCCTTCCAAATCCCAGGCGATCATTGTAGGCAAAACCACCCCTTTCATCCGCCTCCTCGATTTATACATCACCATCTATGGCTGTCCTATCGCCCTCACCCCCACCTTAAAGTACCTTGGTGTCACCCTCGACTGAAGCCTCTCCTGGACCCCCCACCTCCGGACAATCCAAGCCAAGGCACGCTCCCGCCTCTGTCTCCTCAAGCTCCTTTCTGGCTGTACCTGGGGTCTGGACCCCTCCACCATCCTCCATACCTATAAATCCCTCATTCGCCCTATCCTTTGCTACGCCCATTCTGCCTGGATCTCCACTCCCCCTACCTTTTACAAATCCCTTCAGGTCCTAGAACGCCATGCTCTTCACCTCGCCTATCGCATCCATCTCCCCTCCCCCATGGGGATCCTGTAGCACCTTATTCCCTTCCCCACCTCCTCCGTTTCCTCGAACAGATACATATCCTCTACACCTCCCGTAAACTCGATCCTCCTCACCCACTGGTCTCTCCCATCCTCTCCCGCCCTCGTCTGCTGCCACGCCTGTACTTCCACATCCCTCCTGCTCTCCATCTCTCCACTCGCCACACCCTCTCCCAAGGTGGCTTCCGCCAGCTCCCCCTCCCTGATGATGCCCTCCTCCCCTCCATCTACCCCTCCTACCAACTTTGATCCTCCCTCCCTCCTCATGTGTCTCTCCCTTCTCTCCCTCCTCCCTCTCTCCCCACTCCTCCCCTGGGCTTCCCCTACCCCTATTCCTCCGCTCCTACTCCCGTCTCCTCTGCCATTGGCATCTTTGCTCACCCCTCTCCCTCCCCCTCCCGCTTCTTCCCCTCTTGGCAGGTCTCCAGACTCGTACACGCTTCGTGGACATTCGCGCGCCGGAGATCATCGCCATCAGTTTTTCGTGTGTGTGCCGTTGTGTTTGTGTTGGTGTTCACCGTCACACTCCAACATTCACCTGTGCCATCGAATCATTAGTGTTCGTGCGCCGTGCCAACGTGTTTCAGTGTCATTTTCGTCGAGTGTGAACGGCTCCATGTTTTGTATTTTTGTGTCTACTTCTTTTGCCCGTCAAATATCTATTATGTATCTTCATGTTTTTCTCATTGTCGACTCAAAGGCTGAAGAGCAGCGTACGGTGCTGCTGCCAGACCACCTATGTATAGGTATAAAAATTACAATAAAGGAAAGAAAAGAGTCGCCAGTGCGTCGTGTTTTTATACATTTAGTAAAAAGTTAGATCAGACCACCAGGAATCTGCGTCCATCTTACTTAAGAAAAACAGTACGTTAATCATTCTTTATAAACAAGTCTTTGCCTTCTGGCTGAAACTATTAACTATTTACTGTTTTAAAGAAGCTAAAAATGGCGAATATCACACACTCTGCCCAAGTCCTAGAAATATATGCCCACATAGGCCACTGCTCCAACTGCTTGTGCCGGCTGCCACCCTAAACCATTTCCTGGCAATGGATGCTCACATCGGCCACAGCGCCACCTCTTCATGACTGCTGTGACCCTGGCCTAGGACCTAGTGGTAGACGCTAACATCGGCAACCACAGAACCTCCTCGCGCAGGCTGTCACATTGGCCAAATTCCTGGCAATAGACACTCTCATCAGCCACCGCTACACCTCCTCATGGCCACTGATACCCTGGCCAAGGTCCTGGCAATAGCCACTCACATTAGCCACTGCTCCACCTCCTTGCACCTTCTGATATCCTCGCCCAGGTCCTGGCAATAGACGCTGACGTTGGCCACCACTGCACCTCCCCACACCTGCTGCCACCCTGGCACAGGACCAGGCGATAGACGCCCACATCGGCAGCCACACAGCCTCCTCGTGCCTTCTGCCACCCTGGCCCACATCCTGGCAATAGACACATCATCCAACGCTCCACCTCCTTTCGACTGCTGCTACCCTGACACAGGTCCTGCAATAGATGCTGACATTGGCCACTGCTCCAACTCACCACACCTGCTGCCACCTTGGTCCAAGCCCTGGCAATTTACGCTCACACCTGCCACCATGCCACCTCCCCACATCTGCTTCCATCCAGGACTAGGTCCTTGCAATGTACAATAACATCAGCCACTGCACCATCTCTTCCCAACTGCTGCCACCCTGGCCAAGGACCTGGTGATAGACACACACATCGGCAACAAGACATTATCTTCACGCCAGCTGCCACCCTGGCCCAGGTCCTGGCTACAGACACTCACATCAGCCACCGCTCCACCACTTCACACCTGCTGCCACCCTGGCCCAGGTCCTGGCTATAGACACTCGCATCAGCCTCCGCTCCACCACCTCGCGCCTGTTGCTACCCTGGACTAGGTCCTGGACGCTCACAATAGCCACTGCTCCACCTCCCTACATCAGCTACCACACTGGATGAGGCCATGGCAATGGATGCTCACATCGGCCACCACGCCACCAACCCGCACCTTCTGCCTTCCTCGCCCAGGTCCAGGCAATAGATGCTCACATTGGCCAACATACGATTTCCTTGCGCCTGTTGCCACCCTGGCACAAGTCCTGGCAACAGACGCTCACATCAGCCACCACTCCATCTAATCATGACTGCTGTCACCCTGGCCCAAGTAATGGCAAGAGACGGTCACTTCGGAAACAGCGCCACCCCCTCACAATTTTTCGTAATTACAGTAACAAAGATATCAAATGTACACACTTATTGATGCAATGTTGGTCAAAACCAAAAATTGTTTTCATACAGACAGTCCTGGTCATTCATCGCAATAGCAATTGCCCACGAAAGGCAAAGGTCCCGAGTTTGTGTCTCGGTCTGGCACATAGTTTTAATCTGCCGTTTCATATCAGCGCACACTCCGCTGTAAAGTGAAAATTTCATTCTAGAAACAGAGGTGATATATGCGCGAACACAGAAAGCTTGCAGCCCCTCGCTTTCTACAGACATCGAGCAGCCACAGTAGGAGGGCAGCCTAAGCTGTAGGACATACGCGCTCATTCGTTTAGGCGCGATGCTAAGTTTTAAATAAGGATGTCAGTAGCGTGAGCGTCGCGTGAAGTCGGTGAAGTCGTCTTCTCTGTGAGTGCCTAGTCTGGAGAGCGTTTCGTAGTACGTGCAAGGCAATGGAGACAAATTCCGTCTGCATGGGTGAATGCCTAGTGTGGGGATGCGTTCCGCATTATGTGCAATGCAATGGAGACTTTTATAGTGGTCATCTACGGTTCGATACAAAATGCAGGAACCTGAAAGATACCTTGACGAACACACTGAGAGTAGTGTTTGTCTGCGGAACAATGGCAATACAAGTGTCTGTGACATTTACATGGCTGAATGTGCAATATCTCAGATGGGGGGGGGGGGGGGGTGTATGCGTAGCTCAGATGGTGGAGTGCTCGCGGGAGGTGGTGGGATCAATACCCAAGGTACCTCTAATATTCTTAATACACGCACATGCACACACCGCCAAGTGGAATAATTCACTGCCAGTAAACTCCAGTCAATATGGCGCTGGTGACAGGGCAGACAGCACCGCACTACTGATTCGAGAAGTTATTCCAGTTCATAACGTTGAAAAAGTACATTCCGGTCGAGGCATAGGTTGCACAATTTATGGTGTCACTGTTGAAAATTTATACGTGCGGCCTTGCAGTAGTAATGTCACCGAACGTATGGAATTTTTTAAAGAAGATCTTGTGTACGTTCTTCGCAGAAACCCGCCGTACTTCCTAGTTGGTGGTGATTTTGATTTTGTATTGAATGTGAAAGACCAGACACCCAATTTTAATGATTGCAAGGCGTTGCCTGATCTTGTACAACACATGCGACTGAAGGACACTTGGGAATTGAAATATCCCATCCTTGTGGGATTTACGTACCTTACCTCACATTCGTGCAGTCGTCTTGACCGGGTGTGTGTCACCGACAGTATTAGTGGTAGAGTTCCCGCTGTTGATGTCATCCCAGCCCCTTTTTCTGACCACTGAGCGTTTTCCGTCGCGGTCACCTTAGACAAACAGCCCACAGAGCTGTTCAGAACCCAGTGGATGCTCAATGTCTCCCTCTTGAGCGACAGGGACTGTTCGCCTCCATTCACTGAATAGATATACGTCAAAAATCGAGTGGTGGACCAGTGTTGCGAAAAAAAGTCAGCGTCAGTGGTTTATGGGCGACAGAAGGCCATAAGTCTTAGGCAGACTACGGAATTTCATTACTCTCTTTTAAGAGAGCTTTATGAGAAATTTGACACTTCTCCCACGTGTCTCCAGCGAATGAAGTATATCAAAGCTAAACTCGTCAGTATCCAGCCCCACCAACTCGAAGAATTGAAGATAAAGTCCAAAGCCCGTTCCTTGATAGCAGAAGAGATGATGTCCATGTATCATCTCCATAAACATCAGTCACACCGTAGAAGGACGTCCATTGATGAATTACTGGCCAGCAGTGCGTGGCTACTCTGCCAACAATCTGACATGGTACAAGAAATACAGCAACATTATGAAGCCTTGTATGCTAGGGAACACAATGACGATGACTCCATGGTCGACATCGTTCAGGGCCTTCATCGGGACTTTACTTCCGAAGACAACAGCGAAATTTTAGCTGATTTTAGTAAAGATGACGTTTACTAGTTGATCCTTCGATCGCCAGTACATAAATCCCCGGGACCAGACGGACTGTCAAAAGAATTTTATTGCAAATTTTGGAACATTTTAGGCTCCATTTTTACTGAGGTTTTAAATGAAATAATAAAGGGAGCGGTTGTGCCCAGCGAGTTGAAGGAAGACAGAATCGTTTTCGTGCCGAAGAATAAGGGACAAAAACGTATTGACTATTTCCGGTCGCTTACGTTGCCAGGGCGGTTAGCAATACATTGACTCCCCCCATCCGCAAGGTAGTCCACAACAACCAGTCTTGTTTCCCTGGCCGGACCTGATGTCAGCGATCTGCCACTACCGGAACGTCATTTCTATTGCTTCTGTGACTAACATTCCCTGTGCACTGCTCTTTATAGACTTCTATAAAGCATTTGACTTCGCCTCTTACCAATACTTGGAGCACATAATGACACGAATAGGCTTAGAGGACAGAGTTTTACGAGCAGTCCGACAACTGGTCCCCAGCATAAACGCAAGAATGAGCGTCGATGGGCAGATGACGCAGGCTATCGACGTTGACAAGGGTGTGCCACAGGGCAGTCCTCTCTCGATGTTGCTTTTTGTACTGTCGCTGGAGCCTCTGCTCACACGCATCGCAAAGACAGTTGTCTGCCGTTACACTTTCCGGTGCATCCCTCGTTGTCCGAGTTTATGCTGACGAAGTGGGCGTGTTCACACGACGCGAAGGTGAAATAGCTATGCTGATGAGTGCAATAGATACATATAGCGCAGCGTCTGGGGCTAGAATTAACACTGGGAAGTCAAAACTAATGAACATCAGAGCGTTCGACGACGTTACCATACCATGGGCCCATCACAAAACACTTGGTATCGTTATCGATAAATGTCCGTTGAAGACGGTGGCGAGAAACTGGCGAGAGACGAACAGTAAAATGACGGGCTCCGCGCTGGAGGCTATCTGGCGATCGGTGACTCTCCTTGAAGCAGTTCGGCTACTTAATACCTACCTCTTTTCTAAAGCCTACTACGTGGCTCAGATCTTCCCCATACCCAAGTTGCAAGCAAGGAAGATTATGCAACAGGCTGTAATGTGTGGAGAGGAGAAGTCTCCAAACTCCACTACGACACTTTAACAAAACCACGGCTGACAGGAGTACCTGAACTCACTGGTATACTTGAAGAGGACGACAAGGCTGACCCGTGAGAACCCCACTACCATCACGGCAAAGCTTTTCGCCATCGTACAACACAAGAGCATGCAACCGCCGATTAATCTCCGGAATTTAAATTTCCGTCTCAAACATGTATATTTTTTCTGGAGCTCAGGTACTTCGGAGACGGCTTTGTCAGCACACCTTCCTCATGTACCAGGACTATACTTCAAACGTGGCAAACGACGGACAAGCCTAACACTATTATGCTCAAGTGCCCCACCATCGGTTGGTCGACGGTGTGGCGTAGCATTAGTCTCCGGGTCCACACGTCGTAAGTGGCGTCCACTTGGTACAACACTGTGGCAACCAATGAGAAGCTGCATCGCATCGGACTGAGCGTCTTACCTGTGGACTAGTAGAAACGGTGCTTCACAGATTTACCTGCGGCGACCACGTGGGTAACTGGAAGTGGGTGCGACCAGAAGCGCAGAAGCAATTTACACGACCAAAATATTGTTATGGCCCGACACAGCTCTCTACCCGTACACAAAAAATAACACAGCTATGTGGTTATTAGGCCATTATGTGGCGTATGTCATCAATGAAACTGGAGCCGACGATCTCATCAGTTTCATGGCCTACTTGGACACTGCACGGTAGAAAATCACACGAACAATCAACGAGAAGCAAAACTTCGGCGATATGCTTGTCATACTGTTTCAAAAGCAAGGAATCGGTTGCCCTGAACCTTCACAACAACCAAGAAGACGACCCTTTCCAAGTTGTTCCTGAAAAAATATTTGCCAATGGTCACTTTCATGTGGCACTTTCATTAATTTTACAGGAGATAGAACAAAAAAAAGGACTTTCATGCGACATTTTCATTAATGTTACAGGAGATAGAACAAAAACGGACAAATGTACTGTAGCAGTCATCACGTCTGCAAAACACAAGAAAAAATAGTGTAACGGTTAAAAACAAAATGGTATAACGAAAAAAGTGGCTAGCATAACTGGCTTAAAAAAAAAAGTGGTAAAGCGGTGGTCTAGTAAACCAGAGGTCGTGAGTTCGAACATGAGGAGGCAAATGAATTTTGTTACAGCACTTCCTACCGTGGCCCTTTCGAAAAAAGCGATCAAGGATAAATAAAATTATCAGTGCTCGTGGTATTAAGAAATATTAGATGAGTAGTACGAATGGTGCTATTAAAGTAGAGACCAGAAGCTGCTAATTTGGCAGTCTCTTCAAAATGCCGACGCGCAATACGTAGTTCCTGTGATGCGCTCTTTATATACACGTGTACCATCAGCGTAATAAGGCCTTGAATGTAACCTGAGATGGGAAACAGCGCCGTGTTTTTAGTAGTGAATCTTGAGATGGAGAATTGCGGAAGAGATGTGAAACTCATTTTTCCAGGTATACAAATGCCGAAAATGAAGTGTATGTGGGGAAAGGTAGAGCGCCAATAAAAATAAATAAAAAAAAAGGTAAGGTACCGAGTTCGAGTCTCGGTCCAGCACACAGTTTCAATGTGACAGGAAGTTTCCTTTTTTTGGTGGTTTGCATAACGTAAATGTTACTGCATATCGACGTCGCTGATTACACATCTGACAATCGATATATGGGCATGTTCACTCGTTGCACTGTTTATTTTCACTCATAGCACTGTTCTTCCTAGGTCATGAGTCGCGTGATTGAAGACCAGTGAATTTCCATTTCACAGCATAATTTCCGTGAAGGCAAAATGCTGGCATCAGTTCTCGATTTGTCCAGGTGAGACTGGCCGTCGTATTCGGAGAGCATTACATTCCCTGGAGTTACATCCAAAATTTCTCCTCCCGTGCAGTTGTCTTCAATGCTTTTGTGCGTCGCGACCGTAGGTCCAGTGGTTTACCAGTTTCTTATTTCGCACAGCTGCATCTCGGTAAACGTCATTAGCCGCTGCAATACAAATGTTACTGCCCTTCACATGCGCAGTTCCATCACGCTCACAATTGATCTGGCGTTTTACAAATAATGTTTATTAACAAGGTTTTCTTTTCCTTACATAAATATTTCATCGCGATTATTGTCATAGCCATATATAAAGAATAGTTTTTAACAATTTTGCACACATACTTCACCGCAGTAGCCGGCCGGGGTGGTCGAGCGGTTCTAGGCGCTACAGTCTGGAACCGCGCGACCGCTACGGTCGCAGGTTCGAATCCTGCCTCGGGTATGGATATGTATGCTGTCCTTAGATAAGTTAGGTTTAAGTAGTTCTAAGTTCTAGGGGATTGATGACCTTAGAAGTTAAGTCCCATAGTGCTCAGAGCCATTTTTTTTCACCGCAGTTACAGGCATTGCAATGTATGTAGAATGTCTTTAAAGCAGTCTCTTCCACATAAACCTCTTTGTTTTACACATTTTGACACATGTGACAAATTCCTATCAAATTTACATACCAACATATTACATTTTGCTTTTCATCAATATAGATAATTACACATAAATATATTACATTTTGGCTTTATATGGAGTAGAAGGATTTACATAATTTTACAAACATTACAGGCTATTGAACCACATTTTGCATTTGCGCCACGATGTCACCTGAAATTGGAAAGATCAGACACAACATCTGGATACATCAGCAAACAAGCCTGTGTGCCCATACACTAATGGACAAACGTCTAAAGCAACACACTAGAAACAAACCTACGCAATTCTCGTGTTACAAGTGTGTGTAGAGTGTGTATATGGACCTGGCTTCACATAAACATGTGTTAAGCAGTATGAAGTGCATCTAATCCGTTCCTAGGTGATAGCGTTTGGTCGTCGTGTGGTTTTGACTACAGGGTGGTCCGTTGATCGTGACCGGACAAATATCTCACGAAATAAGCGTCAAACGAAAAAACTACAAAGAACGAAACTTGTGTAGCTTGAAGGGGGAAACCAGATGGTGCTATGGTTGGACCGCTATATGGCGCTGTCATAGGTCAAACGGATATCAACTGAGTGTTTTTAAATAGGACCCCCATTTTATTACATAATCGTATAGTACGTAAAGAAATATGCATCTTTTAGTTGGACCACTTTTTTCTCTTTGTGCCAAATGGCGCTGTAATACTCACAAACATATGGTTCACAATTTTAGACGAACAGTTAGAAACTGGTAGATTTTTTAAATTAAAATACAGAACGTAGGTACGTTTGAACATTTTATTTCGGTTGTTCCATGTACCTTTGTGAACCTATCATTTCTGAGAACTCATGCTGTTACAGCGTTATTACCTGTAAATACCGCATTAATGCAATAAATGCTCAAAATGATGTCCGTCAACCTCAATGCATTTGGCAATACGTGTAACGACATTCATCTCAGCAGCGAGTAGTTCGCCTCGGTTATGTTCGCACATGCACTGACAATGCGCTGACGCATGTTGTCAGGCGTAATCGGTGGATCACGATACCAAATATCCTTCAACTTTCCCACAGAAAGAAATCCGGGGACGTCAGATCCGGTGAACGTGCGGGCCACGGTATGGTGCTTCGACGACCAATCCACCTGTCATGAAATATGCTATTCAATACCGCTTCAACCGCACGCGAGCTACGTGCCGGACATCCATCGAGTTGGAAGTACGTGGTCATTCTATCATGCTGTCAAACATCTTGTAGTAACATCGGAAGAACATTACGTAGATTGCCATCGTTAAAATGGGGGCCAATTATCCTTGCTCCCATAATGCCGCACTATACATTAACCCGCCAAGGTCGCTGATGTTCCACTTGTCGCAGCCATCGTGGATTTTCCGTTGCCCAGTAGTGCATATTATGCCGGTTACGTTACCGCTGTTGGTGAATGACGCTTCGTCGCTAAATACAACGCGTGCAAAAAATCTTCATCGTCCCGTAATTTCTCTTGTGCCCAGTGGCAGAACTGTTCACGACGTTCAAAGACGTCGCCATGGAAATCCTGGTGCATAGAAATATGGTACGGGTGCAATAGATGTTGATGTAGCATTCTCAACACCGACGTTTTTGAGATTCCCGATTATCGCGCAATTTGTCTGCTACTGATGTACGGATTAGCTGCGCCAACAGCTAAAACGCCTACTTGGGCATCATCATTTGTTGCAGGTCGTGGTTGACGTTTCACATGTGGCTGAACACTTCCTGTTTCCTTAAATAACGTAACTATCCGGCGAACGGTCCGGACACTCGGATGATGTCGTCCAGGATAGCGAGCAGCATACATAGCACACGCCCGTTGGGCATTTTGATCGCAATATCAACACGATATCGATCTTTCCCGCAATCGGTCCATTTTAACACGGGTAATGTATCACGAAGAAAATACCGTCCGCACTGGCGGAATGTTACGTTATACCACGTACTTATACGTTTGCGACTATTATAGCGCCATCTATCACAAAGAGGTCCAACTAAAACATTCATAATTCTTTACGTAGTACACGAATATGTAATAAAAAATGGGGGTTCCTATTTAAAAAAAACCAAGTTGATATCCGTTTGACGTGTGGCAGCGCCATCTAGCGGGCCAACCATAGCGCCATCTGGTTTCCCCCTTCAAGCTAGAAGATTTTCGTTTTTGTAGTTTTCTCGCTTAATGCTTATTTCGTGAGATATTTGGCCCGGTCACTATCAATGGACCACCCTGTATACGTCAATCAGTCATGAATAGTCTTTGACCGACGCTAAAATTAGTCAATTATGTGTCTCAAAAGTATTTTCAATGCAATTGCGTAAATTTAATCATAAAATTTGCGTTAAAATTTAGGCTGATGTTGTCTATGTAGGTTCAGCGAAGTCAAAATCTCTTATTCCTTCTTCTACTGCTGACTGGATAATCTAAAATAAAATTTCTTACGCTACGTAATTTCCTTGCAGTAGTACTGAGAGGTACGTGGGTTTTATAAACTCACTCGTTACTTATATATATATATAAACATACTTTATATATATATAAAACATACTTATATAAACATATATATACATACATATATAAACATATTTATATACACAAAGATACTCGTTACTTATAGATATAATTTACTGCTTAGAATTAAATATTCTTAAGTCTTGAAGAACGTAAAGCCCAATGATTCTATTTGTTTTTGGGTTCTGCAATAGGTATGCACGAGGATGCGGTATGTTGACAATAACGTAACGACCGTCGCACAGCAGACGCCACTCCGCGTTGCGCCGTTTTAGTGCAGAAGATTTGTGGTGAGTATGCAATAGTATTGGCTTTGCTACCTTGAATTCCTGCTTTCCCTTAATAGTACTAGAGTAGTGTCTGTTTCTTGCATTAGCGTGCTGCGTCAGCGTGCTTAGTACTTTTCTTACCTTCTCATCATACGACAGCTGCTGAGAGGAAATTTTTGGCAACGGATTGCGGTCGAACGTAAGCTCGTTAGGTGTATAGGTTGTCTCATATATATTCAGGTTGTTGTGAAGTTCTTCAAATAGTGACAAATAACATACCCCCCAAAAAAAAAGTCCTCATGAATCTGCTCAATTTTCTGAAAATTTGTTCAGTAGGATTAGATTGTGGGCTAAACGTCGAGATAAAGATGCTTTTATTGCTGTTGTCTCTCAAGAATTTACGCCATTTATACCCTGTGCAGTACGTGGCGTTATCAGATAAAATTGCTTTGGGTTTTCCCACGTAAGGAATGTAGTCATGTGAGCATTGTCTGATTATTGCGTTAGCAGTTGCAGATTTTATGGGGAACAGCTTCACATGTTTAGAAAACATGTAATAAAATGCTAATATGTACCTCACACGTACTTACAGTCTGCAGAGGGTAGCGTGGAATGTAGATCTGTCTTTGAAGATAGGTTCTGAGGCTTAGATTTCTGACAAGATATGCATGTTTCAAGTACATTCTGAATTTTTCGTCTCAAATTAGCGAAATAACAATATGTGCTAAGTTTTGCAAGACAATTCTTCGTTCCATAATGTCGCCAAACTTTGTGTGCCAGATCAAGTTGTGTTCAGAGTCCTTGGAAATTCATACACACCAGTTAGAACCATCAGGATGATGAAGATAGAATAACACGTCATTATTTATCAGATAACAGCTAGACAGTGGACGGTTAGGTTGATCTATGACTTAAGTTATTACCTTGTTCCAGTGCGGATCATATTTTGTAAAGCTGCCATATTTCTACACAATAGTATTGTTTATTCTGCATTAGGAGTATTCTGTAGTCGTTCACATTCAAGATGAGCGTTACAATCATTCAAACCTTGTGGAAGAGGAGACAACGCATCGGCAATCATGTTCTCTTTGCCATTCATGTATACAACCTCAAATAAGTAATTCCGCAGAGATGAAGCCCGGCATGATAATCTAGGATGAACTAACTTACATCGTAACAAAAATGTCAGAGCCTGGTGATCTGTGTAAATTTTCTCTTGTTTACCAGACAATAGGAAGATTTTCAGGTTCAGTGGTTGAATAAGTAAGTTTACATTCACTTAAAACGAAGCTTGCAAATCCTGTGATTTATACGTGTTCCTCTCCTGCGTTCTTAAATACTTGAAACAGTCAACAATCGAAGCCACCGCTTGACGCATCACACGTCATACAAAAATCTAAACTAAAGTCTGAATGGTCTAAAATGTCTGCATTCACCAATGCAATGTTATCAGAATCTGGCTGGCACTGCTCAGACCAGATCCATACCTGGGTCTTCTTAAGTAAATCTGGGAGATGCTTACTGTTCAATAGTTGTTGCGACAGGAAACGTCGGAAGAAAGTACAGAGTCCTAAAAATGACTTCAGTTGTTTTTTAGTGGGAGGACCTGGAAAATTCCTAATAGCGTCCATCTTACCTGGATCAGGGCGTATACCTTGCGTATTAATTGTGTGTCCAAGAAACCTAATCTCACTACAAGCAAATTTTGACTTTTTTAGACTACCTGTCACACCAGCTTGTGCAAATTTATCCAGAATCTTTTCAAGGGTGTAAAGATGTTCATTAAAAGTCTTAGAAGCTATCAAACGATCATCGACATAATTTGTAACAGTCTCAACTAACTCGTCTTCAAGTACAGTATCCAAAGCAGTAATAAAGACACCTGAACTGACGCTCAACCCGAAAGAAAGAACACAGGATTGATATGCTGCCCCCCCCCCCCTCCCCTTCCAGAATATGAAAGCAGTATACTTTCCGGCGTCAGGAGTGATTGCCACTTGCCAAAACGATTGTGTCACGTCGATTGCGGAAAATTTCTGTAGCTGTGGAAAATTTCTGTACTTGTTCATCTAAATTTTCTGGTTTAGTGCATACAGGGAGTATAATTTCGTTTATGGCACGTGCGTCCATCACCACTCTAATATATCCGTTAGGTTTCTTGACAACAAGTAATGGATTGCAGTAGGGAGATGTGAAAGGTTTGATGATCTTCCACTCTAAATCTGTTTAAGTTCTTGCCACACTGCAGGTCGTTGAGATAGTGGTACATTATGGGTTTTGTGATAGAAAATCTGGTGAGGCTTGAGTTCAGTTTCATAAACATATGTCTTAATGACACCTGGTCATTTATAAAAGACCTGTATATGTAGATAATACCTGATAAAGATCACTGCGTTGATCGCCAGTAATAGCGGTGGCTTCATTTAACTTGTGGATAATCAGTGTTTTCAAATCATCGTATTCTGTATCAGGTGCGAGTATCTGTATGTTTGTTTCGTAGCTGTGTTACAAAAATTGAATTTTGTAGCTAGTACAGTACTTGTCATATTTGAGAGTCCTGGTATCCAAGGCAATCGCGATTTAACTGCCCTTATGTCTAAGGAGACATTTACGTTTTGAAAAGTCAATAATACTATCCTTATCACACAGCATATCTAAACTTATAATACAATATCTAAACCCATAATACAATAGATTCTGAACCACAAGGAATGGCCATTATACTGTTCCATTACCAATCTTAGTGATCACATAAATCTGTTTCGTAACTCTACTAGACCTTAAAAGAGAGCTTCCATGCTACCTTTTGCATGTCTCCTCTCATTTTTATCAATTTTGTTAATGTTCTGTGTCATTGCACGGTAGTAACAGACCGAATAAGGTATTGTAATGAGAGTATTTGTACTGAGAGCTCAAAAAAATACTTTTCCCTAGATTCCTAAACATGTTGTTTTACTTCCCCGGTTGGCCGATGCGAGCATCGGAGGACGCGACACACTGCGTTTCCGGTTGGGGGCTGCACTTCCCTGAATTCTGTGGGGTTTAGCGCCTGGTGGAACGAATGACGTAGGTCGAGTTTCGCCTATTGTATGCAGGGCGAAACGACCTGCGAGACGTCTGAGTGTCGCCGCAGTTTATGTGTTTACCGTTCCGGCGCGTCCGAAACGAAGACTCCTGGCACCGACTGACTGCATTGTCCTCTTGATTCTGAAAATACTTGTGGACTGTGATCCGCTGAGTGCGACTGTCTGGCACCCGATGGCCAGTGGTCTAGACAGGTTGTTTTCGTAGCTGGTCAAACGGCGAGTTCAGTGCCCTCAGCTGAGTAGCAGAGGCATGATTCGTCAACTTAAACTGAGGATAGTTGACGTCATAAAGCCGCATTCGAAATTGGAAGCAACGGTCGCTAGTGGCGCGAATGATGCTCTGAGACAGTGTGGGGGAATTTTGGAATCATAACTGAATGCTGATTCGTGGTTTTTCGAGGAGAGTAGGGAGTTGAGCAATGCTGGCTTCGCTCTTGCGTTGCACGGGCAGGAGATTCGGGATCTGATCTTCGTCGGAGTCGGACGGTCTTGCGACTTGGTCGCTCGTTTTCGGAACAACTTAGAATTCTCGGACAGCCTTCGCTGCCAGGGGTTGCCACAGAATTGCTGCACGGCAGAAGTCGGCGCCTACGTCATCAGGACCCTGCCTACCGACGACGTGCTGCAGATTTCAGTGGGGTAGACTGGGTACGGTTGTGCCAGGGTACGGTTGTGGCAGTCGCCATATTAGCCAAACAAAAAAGAATAACGTGGAGAGTGGGAGGGAGACAAAGGCGGCGCGCCTGTCTGGACTTGTCACAGTATTGCGTCAGCCGTCGCGCGACAATAACGCTAGCAGCGGTCTACATTACTTTTCAACAGTCAAAAGTAAGTTTCTTGTTTCCATGTCTTTTAATGATTGTTGCTATATGTGTACTGATAAAGTAATGAGAGTTTCTTCTCGTTAAACGTCAAACATTAGTAGTTTAATATCAGTGATTACTTCGCAGGTAGAAAATTTTGTATTGCCATTGCGATGCTTTTCTTGTGGAGGAGTGCGTTGGGTACGGTTGTGACATATTTTCTGGGTATGGTTGTGACATGTTTTAAGCGTACGGTTGTGACATATTTTCTGGGTACCGTTGTGACACGAAGATAATTACTTTTTTCTAGATGCCCAGAAAGAGGTTGAGGAAGACTGACAGAGGGCAGTGTGGCATTACAAAATATGAAGACGCTTATAAAGAAGTGAAAAACGGGAGTTCTATACGCAGAGCCGCGGAAATGCACGAAGTTAATCGCATGTCTTTGCTACGATACATTCGTAAACGCGACAGAGTCACTGCAGGCCAGAATGAAGACAGCGTCAGCATGGGATATGTCGCACATAATAAAGTGTTCTCTGAGGAGCAGGAACAGCAGCTGGCACTTTATATAACACGATGCGCAGAAATATATCTTGGCCTTTCTCCGAAAGAGGTGCGGAAGCTAGCTTTCGAACTTAGTACTAAATACAATCTGAAGCGACCTCCTACTTGGCTTGAGAATGAGATGGCTGGTGAGGAATGTTTTCGTTCATTCATGAATAGAAATCCTTCACTCTCTGTTCGCGTAGCTCAAGCAACTAGCCTTTCAAGAGCAACGAGCTTTAATAAAACAAATGTAAAAGCTTTTTATGACAATTTGCAAACTGTTATGGACAGACAGAAATATGAACCACAGGATATATACAATGTTGACGAAACAGGCGTCACTACTGTCCAAAAACCTGACAAGGTAGTAGCAAGACGTGGGATACGCCAAGTGGGAGCTCTTACTTCAGCTGAGCGAGGCACATTAGCCACAGTTGCTTTTGCAGTAAATGCCTGGGGGAATACTATGCCTCCTCTATTTATATTTCCACGTGTTCGTTATCGTGATCATTTTGTTAGGGATGGGCCTGTAGGATCAATTGGGACTGCAAATCCTTCAGGATGGATGCAAGATGAATCGTTCTTAGTATTTCTCCAACATTTTAAGAAATTCCCTAATGCTTCTCAAACGCATAAAGTGTTGCTATTGCTGAATAACCATTCCTCACACATCCACATCAACATACTGGATTTTTGTAAAGAAAATGGAATCCCATTGCTTTCATTTGCTCCACACTGTTCGCACAAACTTCAACCCTTGGATAGATCTGTGTTCGGACCCTTCAAGAAAGCTATAAATACTGCTTGTGATGGCTGGATGCGGAGTCACCCTGGAAAAACAATGACAATCTACGATATACCAGGTATTATCAAAACTGCTATGCCTCTGGCTTTCACACAATCGAACATTCAGGCTGGTTTTTGCAAAACTGGTATTCACACCTATAATCGTAATGTATTTCAAGAAACTGACTTTGCATATTCCTTTGTTACGGACAGAGCAAACCCTGACACAGAAAAGAACACTTGTGCAACACCATCTCTTGAAATGCACACACCGAACCCTGAGACTGGGGAAAACAATGCTGGAGTTAACAATGAAATACTACAGTTTTTAACACAAGAATTTGGCTTTTCACCCTCGTTTGAAATAGAAAGACCTGACTCTGCAGAGAACAATCCTGAACGCAATGATGAATTGCAGCCACTTTCAGCTTCTTTATTACGCGAATCTTCAATTCCAAGTTCAAGTAGTATTGAGCTAACTGCGTCATTCTCAGCCACTCCACCTGTTTTCTCGCCTGAAATTGTTCGGCCTTTTCCTAAGGCTCCGCAAAGAAAAACAAGAGGTTCCAGAAATAAAAAGTCAACCATTTATACAGACATGCCTGAAAAAGAGGCAATTAGGCAAGAATATGACGAAAAAGAAAAACGATTGAAGGCTCAGCAGGTAAAGAAACATCTTACTGAATCAAGAGGAATAAATAAAGGAAAAGGAAAAAACAAAGCAAAGAAAAGGAAGATACCACCATCGTCATCGGATGAAGAGGATTATTTCTGTCTGGTTTGCTTAGGCCCATATTCAAAAAGTAGGCCTGGCGAAAAATGGATAAAATTTCACGGAAAATGTGAGCTCTGGTACCACTTGTGGTGCGCAGGTGGCAGTCGGTTTTACATTTGTCATAAATGTGATGAGTCAGACTAGATCTCAGTGTCGTTCTTTTGCACTTTTAGAACTAAGAATCAACCTTATATTTCTACTGTTCTTTGTTTTTTTTGTGATCATATTTACACAAATGCTTAGATTTTCCTTGAATAAGACATTTTAAGATTTTTGTTTCACTGATTTTTATAATGCCTATCTGTTTATATGTTTTGTATTTCAGCACACTTATTATATTGTATAGTTTGATATTTTAGTTAAATTCTTTTGCTCATTGTAATATGATGACTGTTATAATAACAGCTATAGATGCTAGAGTTCCTTATTAATTACAAACTATTAAAGTGTTCCAAGATTATATTTCTTTTGTTGCATAAAAGCTAAATTTTTACAGAAGAAGATTATGTTGCTATTATGTTAGGTATTAGTTGCAATAAAACTGATTTTATATTATTTTGATGCAATATTTAACGTGTCACTATCGACCCCAGGTACTGTCACAACTGCCCCTGGGGTGTGGTCGGTTGTGACATTTTTCTTTTTTTTTTTCTAATTTGCTCCTATGAGATAACCATTGTAACTAGCGACAAAATTTTTATATTTTCATTTAGACAAATGTACACTGTACGATAAAAAACATTTTTACTCCATCTAACTCGCATAGTAACAACAATATAGGGAATCAAATGAAAATTGTCACAACCATACCCAGTCTACCCTACTGGTACAGTATTTTGCGGCTCCGGCATTGTAGGACCTTATCAATTTTGTACTGAATTCCTCAGCAGCATGCGCGTTCGCTTTGCTACAAGTCCACCTTGCTTGTTTCTCCATGTGATCCCATTTGAGGTCTCACTACTAATTGCGATACTGCTGTATAGTCAGAAGATTAATATTTGATTCATTAGGACCTCCAGTCATTATCGTCAATCGTTTGCATCACAGAGAGTAGGAGCCCCTAGTTCTCGAGCCAACTCTTATTCTCATAATATTTCAGTATACCCTGTCTTTTAACCTACTGTTTGTGTCGGCAGTCATGTGCATTGATGTTCTGATGTATAATAAATCTCATTGTAATATTTAATCCTCGTATCATTTCGTAGATATAGGCATAATCCCTTTTTCTGTTGTTTATTGTGATAAAGTTCTCTTTTTTTGAGTAGATTAGGATTCTTATTTAGTTATTGTGAGTGTGCAATCCGTATTTTACCAACTAGCAGGGTCTACCATCATTTCCTTCCGTTACCGTTGTGCTCATAATGAATTAGCTGGAACATAAGGAGGGAGTCGAGTGCATGTCTCGTTCTCATGTAAAATTCGTCTGAATTAAAGAGGTACAAACTCTTCTCCACGCCGGCACCTCGCAAGATATTGTCTAAGGCAGTTAAAATCTTACGCATTTGAACATGAAACTCTGGTACAGATTCAAATGCAGTCATTTTCTTATAGAAATTATACGACAAAACACTTACAGCCGCTCCTCTGTCCAAAACAATAGTGGTAGGAATACCTCTTACTATACCAGCAGAAGTAGCTAAAAATATTTAATTGCTAGATGAACGACATTGTGTATTTTCCTGCAATAGTTCATCAGATAAGCTCTCATCGTGATTGTAGCGGATAAATAACAGTAGTTGGTGCTTAAAACTATTTGCTACATAATTATTGTGTTGTTCATCTGTGGGCGTATCAAACAAAGACATGATATGGAAAGCTACGGTCGCAGGTTCGAATCCTGCCTCGGGCATGGATGTGCGTGATGTACTTAGGTTAGTTAGGTTTAACTAGTTCTAAGTTCTAGGGGACTGATGACCTCAGAAGTTGAGTCCCGTAGTGCTGAGAGGCATTTGAACCATGATATGGAAGTCGCCCCCCCCCCCCCAAACCTTCTTCAGCCACGACCTGGAGCACAGTAGTGACTGTCTTTAGTTTGACGTCGTCGTAATTGGTGTAGGTGATGATAAAGGCAGAGGTGGAGCTTCACTTGACACTCGTATTATGTCTACATTAGGGTATTGTGTATACTCTCAAATCTGTTGTGGCTTTTGGGGTTGAGCACCTTGACTTACCTGCTGATTGGTGGGTAAAGCCCACTTTTGATTTTGTACAGGCTGTGGCGATATTTACCACAGACCTGCGTTGATGCTGTACTTAGGTGGTGGCCCAGTATTTTGGAACCCATTACCGTAGTTACTGTTCCACTTTTGCTGTTGATTTTGTACAGGCTGGTAATTGTTTCTGTTTACGTTCCAGTTTTTTGTTGTTTCCATTTCTGTTATTTCCATTACTATTGTTGCGTCGCCTCTTGTGTGGGTTGTCGCTTGCCGTGTATGATATGTTATGATTACTATTCATAATGGAGTGTGTCTGCTGATGTAGATACTTGTATTGGTTTGTGGATGGTAGCTGTTGATTCTGCTGCACTACGTAACCAACAGCGGCCGGCGCGCCGGGACTGAGTTGGCGAGCCTGCGCGTTCTGCACGCCACCGACGTACACACAGTTGCAGCTGTTTCGCCGGGCGGAATAACATATCAACAGAACCAAGCACAGTCAGAAATTATTCTGTATCATTGTCTGGAATGTGCAGTAACTCCTCTTTAATGTTAAAAGTCAATCTGGCTTTCAGTGCGTGTAGTATTCACACATAGCTACAGGTTCATCAAGAATGTGTCCCATATTCAAATACAGTACTGGCCATTAAAATTGCTACACCACGAAGATGACGTGCTACAGACAGGAAATTTAACCGCCAGGAAAAAGATGCCGTGATATGCAAATGATTAGCTTTTCAGAGCATTCACAGGGCGTTGGCGCCGATGGCGACACCTACAACGTGCTGACGTGAAGAAAGTTTCCATCCGATTTCTCGTACACAAACAGCAGTAGACCGGCGTTGCCTCATCAAGCGTTGTTGTGATGCCTCGTGTAAGAAGGAGAAATGCGTACCATCACGTTTCCGACTTTGATAAAGGTCGGATTGTAGCCTATCGCGATGGTGGTTTATCGTATCGCGACATTGTTGCTCGCGTTGGTCGAGATCCAATGACTGTTAGCAGAATGTGAAATCGGTGGGTTCAGGAGGGTAATACGGAACGCCGTACTGGATCGCAACGGCCTCGTATAACTAGCAGTCGAGATGACAGGGATCAAGAAGTGGCTGCACGATCCGTTACAGCCATGCGGAGAAGATGCCTGAGTCAACAGATGGGGAGGTTTGCAAGACAACAACCATCTGTACGAACAGTACGCCGACGTTTGCAGCAGCATGGAGTATCAGCTCGGAGACCATGGCTGCGGATACCCTTGACCGTGCATCACAGACAGGAGCACCTGCGATGGTGTACTGATCGAGGAACCTGGGTGGACGAATGGCAAAACGTCATTTTTTCGTATGAATCCAGGTTCTGTTTACAGCATCATGATGGTCGCATCCGTGTTTGGTGACATCGCGGTGAACGCACATTGGAAGCGTGTATTCGTCATCGCCATACTGGCGTATCACCCGGCGTGATGGTATGGGATGCCATTGGTTACACGTCTCGGTCACCTCTTGTTCGCACTGACGGCACTTTGAACAGTGGACGTTACATTTCAGATGTGTTACGACCCACGGCTCTAACCTTCATTCGATCCCTGAGAAACCCTACATTTCAGCAGGATAATGCACGACCGCGTGTTGCAGGTCCTGTACGGGCCTTTCTGGATACAGAAAATGTTCGACTTCTGCCCTCGTCAGCACATTCTCCAGATGTGTCACCAACTGAAAACGTCTGGTCAATGGTGACCGAGCAATTTGCTCTTCATAATATGCCAGTCACTACTCTTGATGAACTGTGGTGTCGTGTTGAAGCTGCATGGGCAGCTGTACCTGTACACGCCATCCAAGTTCTGTTTGACTCAATGCCCAGGCGTATCGAGGCCGTTATTACGGCCAGAGGTGGTTGTTCTGGGTACTGATTTCTCAGGGTCTATGCACCCAAATTGCGTGAAAATGTAGTCACATGTCAGTTCTAGTACAATATATTTGTCCAATGAATACCCGTTTATCATCTGCATTTCTTCTTGGCGTAGCAATTTTAATGGCCAGTAGTGTATTTCTCAAAATAGCGGCGCTAATTGCCATATTTAGCTCTGAAACGATCTGGTTCCACAGTCTCTTACCTTAGATATTCTTGTACCGACTACGAACAAAATGTGGCCAAGAAAGCTCTTTCAAACTGTCCATATGTCACGTATCTGTCGGCCTAAACAGCTGCATCATGCTGGATGTAACCTACAACGTAAGAAATTCTCTTTCGGTCACTCCATGCCCTTGGGAACGCATTTCTAAACGCTTTCGGAAAAATTACAGGATGTACAGTTCGTTTTTCTGGGATGAAAGGTTGAAATTGCTGATGTTTAATCAGACTTTCTTCTTCTTTGGCAGTGTAATGTCGATTAATTTCACTGGAATTATTGTAGTGATCGGCTGGTGAAAGGAAAGGAATTGTAAGTAGGCTGTTTCTGTTTTCTTATTCGTAACGCCACGTAGCGCACTGTATGAAAATCACTAGCTGTGCTGTGTGCAGTC
Source organism: Schistocerca nitens (assembly GCF_023898315.1). Taxonomy (NCBI): domain Eukaryota; kingdom Metazoa; phylum Arthropoda; class Insecta; order Orthoptera; family Acrididae; genus Schistocerca; species Schistocerca nitens. The sequence continues at coordinate 5,961,837 of NC_064624.1, forward strand.
TGTGGCTAGTTTGCATTGTTGTCTGCCATTGTAGTGTTGGGCAGGTGGCTGTTAACAGCGCGTAGCGTTGCACAGTTGGAGGTGAGCCGCCAGCAGTGGTGGATGTGGGGAGAGAGATGGCGGAGTTTGGAAATTTGTAAGACTAGATGTCATGAACTGTTATGTATATTATGATTTTTCAACACTATTAAGGTAAATACATTGTTTGTTCTCTATCAAAATCTTTCATTTGGTAACTATGCCTATCAGTAGTTAGTGCCTTCAGTAGTTTGAATCTTTTATTTAGCTGGCAGTAGTGGCGCTCGCTGTATTGCAGTAGCTTGAGTAGCGAAGATTTTTGTGAGGTAAGTGATTTGTGAAAGGTATAGTTTAATGTTAGTCAGGGCCATTCTTTTGTAGGGATTATTGAAAGTCAGATTGCGTTGCGCTAACAAAATATTGTGTGTCAGTTTAAGCACAGTCCTGTATAATTGTTCTAAGGGGACGTTTCATATGTCGACCCTTAGCCGAGGATACCTCACTGGAATTTTCTGTTTTTTTTTCTTGTAGTTTGTGTAATTAGTGTAGCTATTGTTTATTGCTAGCGCATAATAGTAGAGAGAATCTCCTTTGTAGTTGCAGTCTTTCATTGTTGTTGTGGCATGCATGTAGATTTGCACCAAGTATTTCGCAGCTACGCTCGCAATTAACTAGATATTATTTTCAGTGTTTTCTTATTTTGCTCTTCAAATTGTGCTTTTCTGTGTTGTCATGTGAAATATTGTGACAATAATGGCGTGTGAAAAACGTAATACTAGGCTCCAAAGTAAACTGAGAAATGACAGTGAAGACGAAAGCAGGGTGTTAGCGCCACCGTGTAATGAATTAACTAATGACCAAAGTAGTAATTTGGTAATCGTGGATAGGGAAATGGAGCGGGCGGCAAACAATGGCATAGACAGTGAAACAATTAGTTAACAGGGAAGCATTATCGATCGATCGGTGGGCAACAGCCCGCCTCAGGAATCGGGAATGACAGGACACAATTTTGCAAATATTGTAGACTCAGGTTTTGGGTTCTCACCGTTTTCTCAAATGAGTCAAGACATATTTTCCGCTTGTCAAAATGTGAATGTTACCGGTGCAAATTCACTGGCGAAAAGCATTGAGGAACATGTTTCAGACACCAGTGCATTGTTATTACAATTAATGCAACAAATGGGACTGCCGAAAAGCACTGAGGAACATGTTTCAGACACCAGTGCATTGTTATTACAATTACTGCAACAAATGGGACAAAAGCTTGAAAAGTTAGACACAATGGAGCAAAATCAGAGACAAACACAGCAACAGTTAGACACAATGGAACAAAATCAGAGACAAACACAGCAAAAGCTTCAAAAGTTAGACACAATGGAACAAAATCAGAGACAAACACAGCAAAAGCTTCAAAAGTTAGAAACAATGGAACAAAATCAGAGACAAACACAGCAAAAGCTTCAAAAGTTAGACACAATGGATCAAAATCAGAGACAAACACAGCAAAAGCTTCAAAAGTTAGACACCACACTTGAACAAACACGTGAAGATTTAACTACTGAGTTACATAACGTTGAATCGAAATGTCAAAAAGTCTGTGGTGACGTAAAAACAAAAATTTGTGAGCATTTGCAACCTATTTTTTCGCGGCATGAAAATGCATTACAGAATCACGAAGCAGCCATAAAAGAACTGCAAACTGTTGTTCATGAAAATCACGACACCTTGCAAGCTAAAATTGACTCAGTTGCATCTACCGATTCGGTTACGCAACTTGCAAAAACTCAAGTAAACTTAAAGGACGCAGTAGATACGATTTCAACACAAATGGACACTCTGAAACTTGGTTCAGAAAAACACACTGAGGAAATAAGTACACTATCGGAGAAAGTAGCCGAACTTTCGGATCAGTTCACTAACTTATCTGCAAAGGTAGATGATGATCTGAATGACACAAGACCTGTAGCCATCACTGACACAGAAGAGTATGAACAAATTAAGAAATTCAAACAAAATCAGAATCAAATTAATACGCAATACAAAAGAGAAATCCGGGAAGTACAAGATCAGTTGGCACAAGTAATACAAAAATTTCATATTTCAGAGGACACTCGCGCTCCAACACGGGAAGAGGAACTTAGAAATACGGAAAAGCCACAAAATAATAACACAGGACACTTCGGAAATTATGAAAGAAATTGGCAAGGTGCACCGAATTTTGAAATGGAACCGCCGAAACGACGCAACAATGACCGATATGCTACTCGCCGACATGATGATTTTGACTATAAGCTGTTCATTACTACACGTAAATTCAAAACGTTTAAGAATTCTGCCAACGACATTCATCCACAAGCGTGGCTCCATCAATTCTCTCATTGTTTTCCTCCCAACTGGTCATTAGAACATAGATTAGAATTTATGTGTGGCTACTTAGAGAATGAACCAGCTGTAAGAATGCGGTCGGTCATTCACGATTGTCACAGTGAAGGAGAATTTTACCATGCCTTCTTCTCAGCATATTGGTCTCAAGCTACACAAGACCGAGTAAAACATAGCATTATGATGATGAAACACTTTGAACAATCAGAATTTTCCAGCCCTGTCAAATATTTTGAAGACATGTTGCATACGAATCAATATCTTTCAAACTGATACAGCCCTTCAGAACTCATCCGCATTTGCTTAATGAAATTGCCTGAACATTTAAGAAATATTATTTTAGCAGGACGTTGCAAAGACGACATTGAAGCTTTTCAGGGACTTTTACAAGAATTAGAAATTGACACTGACAATTGCGGAACGCGAAAACAGGAACACAACAATTACAGGCCACATCCGTCGCAATTCCGCGATGAAAGAAATAATAACTGGACAACGCTATTCTTACAACGTAAATCGTGACCAAAACAGACACCACCCGTATGCCAACCGTTGGCAGAATAGTAGTTACAGAGAAAGATCGCATTTCCGTAGTAACGAATATGACAGAGATTACCATAGAAACAGACAATATGGGAACCAAAACAATTATTATCAAGGGAGACAGAATAACTTCAGACGCAACAGTTCGGCGCACAGTTACGATTCAGGGAGAAGTTCTCCACCACGTGACGGACAAGGAAGAAACTACGGAACCTACCGACATGACGACAGACGATATATTCGTAACGACAGACCTGAATTGCATCAGAACTGGCGGGATTTAAACAGGGCAGGGCCTTCTCGGCAAGGTGAATTTTTAGAAGTTAGGTCTCCTAATCCCAATAACGACGCGCGCCAACAAAGGGACAGACAATGACTCGCACCGCAGGCAGCCCCATGCGCAGGCTGGTTCAGAGAAAAATAACATAGACGCTAACCTTGAGAAAAATTCCAGTATTCTTTACCGACATATACTGCATGATAATTGCGTTGAAGTTGAAACTCTGCGTACTAGGAAGAGTAAAGGTTTACACCACATTTCACATATAAAACCGTTTATTGAAAGATAATCTGTTTTTTAACCTAGTCTTTGCCATAAAACTTTCACTTCACACATTAGTACAATTTGTCGCACTGAGAAGCTGTTAACATGCAACAATGTTTTGAAGTTAACTATCCAGTCTAGAACCTAGGGAACATTTTTAAACAGAAATTACGAATGCATTGTTATAGTGAACAGATGGCACAGTGTTGTTATTTGTACATTCTTCCTTGTTAGTTGCACGATTATGTACCGAGTATAAGGCTTACATACTTAGAACATATACTGGTACTGCTAATGAGATTTTAATGCAACATTTTGGTTTACTTGAAAATACACTCTGGATTTAAAGTACTTTCTGTGAGATACCAGATGACACAGTGGTTAGTTTACGTGACAGCTACACGATTTTATCACGACGCTACTAATGAGTGACAATTTACAATGTTGCTTTTGCGGTGTATCTGTTTTATTTCTGCACAGTTTTTCTGAATTCTTCTGGAAAGTAAAATATGTTTTAGTAGCAATTTTTGTGGTATAGCTACAATGAGACAGCCTTTTCCGTAGCACAACAATAGGTTACAGCACAGTAGTTTCTTCTTCATGGCAATAAGCGTAATAACTAAAGATATCTATACACAAAGCATTTCACTTTTGTTTATCATGAGGTAAGTACATTGACTTCTGCAGAACTTAGCTTTCGGAGGACGATAACTACGAGACTTCCACAGAGATTATCTTACAACATGACACACAGTTTAGCGCTACAGTACACGTATTTGAGTGATTAATTTCGCACTTAAAACATTTACTTTTTTAAGATATTTGAAGTACAATGATACAAGGGTTTTCCGTGATATATTTCATTCCATTGCTGTAATCTGTAACACCTGAGGGTATAATTACATTAATCCTCAGGGGGGTACACGCTTACTTTGTGTACAATGTGTTTGGCAAGCACAAGGAGCCCTAGCTAATATGGTATTTGCTTATACAACTTTACACATCGGTACCATGTTTTTCTAATACAGAATTACACAGCTAACTGATTATTTACCTGAGAGAGACAAACATTTATTTTACTACATCAATGACAGACGTTTACGTAATTACACCGTTGGATAACTTCACACTTACGAAATTGTATGTTGTTTGTACTTTGTGAACTGTTCATATTTTTTCAGAACCATTGTGATACTATGAGAGCTTTGAATGATGTATTTGGTATGGGATCATAATTTTTAAAGTACGTTTGAGGTAGATGACACTACTGAAATGAGCAGAGAATTTTTTTTAGGTTTTGAAATTATTGTAGGAAGCTACGACGATTTTGAGAATTGACTGAGATGTTATGATATTATTACGATGATGATGTGTATTATGCTGTTGAGATATGTTTATGATCAATAAGATGATGCTACCGTAAATGAGGAATTTGATTATGCTATGTGTTTCTTATGATGAAGTATTGAAGAAGTGTCGACGAATATGTATATGTATAATATGGTAAGGAATAATGAGTAGTGGTTAGGGACTCTGACTTGTGAAAAAGGATGTTGGAAACCAAGAATAATACTTTAAGAGTTATGAAATGTGTGTAAATGCGTGAATGTATCACAATGCCGGCGAAAATTTTTTGGACACTGTTATGTTCATAAGATTTTGTATCTACACATTTGCAACGCAAATTCTCGACCTCTGAAATTTTTTATATGAGACTGCCACTGTAGCGGAAACTGCTGTCGTAAATATTTCAGTAATGCGTTTTGGGCACCCAGCTGACAGATAGTCGTCTGATAAAGGAAAGCCATTAGGTGAAAAAAAAATGGAGGCCATTATCCTCGCTATTGAGATTTCTTTGTAGAAAGCATCGCAAATACGACACACTCAAACTTGAAAACATATGATGACACTGTGGAGCTCTTAATTTATGATATTTACTAAAATGCCTAATGAAATGATGAGAAACATTTTACATCTATTGTCTTTCTAGTTGAGAGATTGCTCATTTTGTTTAATATCTAGTTTCCAGCTGTGTTGCAGCACTGGTTTGATGAAATAAACTTAAATGCATTTGCTAATGTGAACACTTTCCGTCAACAGATCTATTACATAATTATTTTATGAGCCACATTCTTCGAAAAAGGAGCTCTTGGAATGGAAAGAACAATAACAAGGGACTAATAACAGTAACTGCTTTCATAATTTTCTTTTCAAGTACTTGGTAATTTATTTTGTAGAATAAGTTTTGGTGCACCACTTTAATGACATAGATATTAAGATGTGAATATACATTTCCCTTATCTGCGTTGTTGTCTTTAGTGTACTATTTTTCTGCTTGAGCTTTTTCATGATTAGATGTAAGTTATTACATTTACTGCTGCTGCTGTTTGCCAGGCATAGTGTTACTGAATTTCACTTTGTATTACTCTGTTAAGCCAGTTTTACTACTGATTTATTTTTCTTGTTTGCTGCACATTGCCTTATATTAGTTCTAATATTTCATTTGCTTTGCTAATTTATGCTGCTTGCTTTGCCATTTGTATTTTTATCATTGCTGTTGGTGTTAATTGTTTTGTGCTGCTGCATTGCCTCGTTCCTTAGTTTAGCATCTGAGCTCATTAAATTTAAGTTAGCTTAAGATGCGGTAGGTTATATGAGAGAACGAGTTGTGATGAATTGGAAGAAATACATTGAGAAGTTATATGAAAAAGATTTGGGCCAAAATGAGTATTGTACAATGAGCCATAATTATTTTGAAAGAAATATGGTTAGAATAAAGCAAAGAGGTATAGATAGGACTTTTTGGGAATAATGATGAACGAAGGGAGATCTCCAAGAACAAAAAAGGTTTTGCTCGCAAAATACTGCAGTACCAAATGTTACACTGAAAACGAACCCTGTCCTTTCCATTGTGTTATCCCCCTATATGTTTGTGTACCCTTGTGTATTTGTTTTCTTCCTGTCTCTGTGCACTGTTTCATAGAATTTTTTTTCTCTTCTAATACTAATCTACATTCACTATGAAGAGGAATACTGTTATCCTCAAATATAATTGGCATTAATAATATGTTATTTACTTTGTAAAGATGTTTAGACATTATTTATTCTGTTTTGTTTTAATGCTCATGTGTAAAGTTGATGTTTCAAAAGTTATTCTGATCTTTTATGTATTTACTTATGTCATAATTCCTGTAACACTGTTGTATATGTTATTTTGATTCTTTTGTAAAGCCTGTACTACAAATGTTATCTTTATTGTTATGTTCTTTAATGATGTATTTTGTACCGTTGTAATTGTATTCTTATGTTATAAAATTGTAATTGACACCAGTTCATCATATTATTAACTTGTAAGTTCCATTTCACTGCACACGTTTCTGTTGGTCATAGTATATGGACAATATGTAAGAAGTAGGGACTGTTAGTGTTTGCAGGTGTGTTAATAATTCAGCAAGGGACTGGATAACAGCATTGCTGGTTCTAAGGACAATTCCAAAAACTTTATGAGTGCACTAGTGGTGGTTATGGACTTGCTATATTGTCCACAAGACTCTTCGATGGTGATTGTGCACCTGCACAGTCGCAGCAGATGGCTGCTGGCCATCTCTACAAGGACTACAGTGGATCTACACCTTTGATGAACCACCAATACCATTATTTCTACAAGGACTACAGTGGGTCTACACCTCTGCTGACTCACCAGTACCATTATTTCTACAAGGACTGCCGTGGGTCTGCAGCTCTGGTGGCCCACCAATACAGTAATCTCTATCAGGACTACAGTGGTCTGCTCTGTGATGACCTACCTACCTATATTCTTCAAAACTTCGACTGGCTCTGCTGTGGGTTTGCTCTGTTGTGACCCATTACCTGTCAGCATGTCAACAGTCAGCATTGTCTTTCTGTTGGCAGGACAACACTACTTCTTCAAGACTGCATGGAAATCCACTACTTCCGTGTGCATTTTCTTTTACTGCTCAGACTTTGAGAAAAACACTGCAATTTTACTGTGATGAACAATCTGGACTGTCTTTATGGACTGTGAGAAAATTTTAGCTTTTGACCAACATTGTATCAATAAGTGTGTGCATTTGATATCTTTGTTATTGTAATTATGAAAAATTTTATCAAATTTATTATTGGCCACTGCCCAAAACAATTTGTAAAATTTTTTGTGGGGAGCATGGGGGCTATGTAAGTAGGCTGTTCTGTTTTCTTATTGGTAACGCCACGTAGCGCACTGTATGAAAATCTCTGGCTGTGCTGTGTGCAGTCTGTGGCTAGTTTGCATTGTTGTCTGCCATTGTAGTGTTGGGCAGGTGGCTGTTAACAGCGCGTAGCGTTGCGCAGTTGGAGGTGAGCCGCCAGCAGTGGTGGATGTGGGGGGAGAGATGGAGGAGTTTGGAAATTTGTAAGACTAGATGTCATGAACTGTTATGTATATTATAATTTTTCAACACTATTAAGGTAAATACATTGTTTGTTCTCTATCAAAATCTTTCATTTGCTAACTATGCCTATCAGTAGTTAGTGCCTTCAGTAGTTTGAATCTTTTATTTAGCTGGCAGTAGTGGCGCTCGCTGTATTGCAGTAGCTTGAGTAGCGAAGATTTTTGTGAGGTAAGTGATTTGTGAAAGGTATAGTTTAATGTTAGTCAGGGCCATTCTTTTGTAGGGATTATTGAAAGTCAGATTGCGTTGCGCTAACAAAATATTGTGTGTCAGTTTAAGCACAGTCCTGTATAATTGTTCTAAGGGGACGTTTCAGATTGTACTGCCATAAATATCACGACTGTAATTAGGTGACATGAGTACAGGTGTGTACTGTGTGGTGTGTGTTGTGTATGGAGGTGTCATACATCAATCTGTTTTCATTACCAAAGCAAGAATTTTGATTATTATCATTACTGCACTCCAGTCGTATTGTAGTGTCGCGGAATAGTAAAGAGTTGGAAACGTGGAATATTGTGAAAGTTTCGTTGCCTCTGCCGAGTGCCAGAGGCAGTAGGTTAGCCAAGAGATAAGAGGATTTCACATGTATCTAAATGTGTCGTCACACAGGAGCAGTGGGCCGGTTACACACAACAGGCGAGAGAGAATTGCTTAGCACGCGGGTTTGTGTTGGACGGAGACTTTTGTAGAGTGTGAGGCAGAGGTATAGCGTCAGCTGTACTGCATTTCACAACTTCGCGTACGTCTGCCGTAACGACACGTAACTCTGTCGCAAGAACACCTAAGGGGCGAGTACGACAGATGAATCAGCAGTATAAGTGGAACGAATGTGTTCATTACAAACGGGCATGAAGACAGGACGTCGCTCGTGCTTCCTTTAAATACGCCAGCTTTGATAGCAACAAGACACTCACAGTTAGACTTGCAGTTAGATGTGTACTGGGACGCTGCGTAGCGCTCAGCTCGGTGATCGACATGTTAATCTTTATTAAGGAGATGTTGCAGTAAGGGCGGCCCATCCAGCAGCAGACGTGAGGGGACAGTACCAGTTCCTCTCCTCCCTACTGCCGCTGTCAATCGTCGACCCGTGATTAGCATACATCGCAGCAGACTCGCTCGCCGCCAGTGCTGACCACATTGGTGAGCCGTTGTCGAGATCGTGCGGGGCTAGGCCCCGTGCATCCGCCGTCACAACCGGGCGAGCCGACGACGCGGGGGACTGCAACTTGTTCCGCCCGTCCACCGCGGACGAGCCACCAGGAGGAGCAGGGAAGAAGACGCGGTGGGATAGAGTACACTCCGCACTACGAGAACGCCTCTCGTGCCGACAGCGCCGGGACTCCAACCCGGAGCCTCCTACGCGCAGCGGCCTGCTGTCCGCTGCCAGCCACGCGCGGCCGAAGTAAGGGCGTTCCGCCGCTACGTCACAGCACGCGGCGCTGCGCCAGCAAGACTGGTGCGGCCCGGAGCTGGTGTCACCGCTCCGAGTCAGCGAGGACTCGGGGAAGGTCGTTGATATCGCCGAGCTCAGCCAGCCTGTGTTACGTGGGCCACATTGCACTCGGCAGGAATACAGGTGTCACGAATTAATAACGTTTCTTTGGCGTTTCTGACGCGTCCACAGTCATTTCCTAGCATCCTGACAACTGGAGAGGTCACCGCTCGGCTTCCAGTCCACCGTAGGCGACCGGGGGTACCACCGAGGCACCTACAGTATGTCACCGTTTAGTCGTTTGTGTTGTGCTGCGCTGGAGTGAGCTGCCTAAGCTGTGACACGCTCATTATTTTTGACAAAATCGTCTACGGAGCCGTGCACAACCGTCGGTAATTTTTCCTCTATCCAGTGGTCAAAATGAGCATGCCAGTCTTTCTCAGATTTCCCCTTGTGTTCCCCACTTTGGGACTCTTTAATTGTGTCGGGCAAAGCAGAAACAGCCGAAATTTTCTTCCTTTGACTTCGTAATTAATGCCTCTTTTTACTGCAAACCTAAAATTACGAAAGGTAAGTTTTAAGCAAACTTCATTCCTGCTTATCGCGACAAGCAACATTTACAAATACAATTCACAGCTCGGAAGCGCTCGACGACCGAATATTCCGACAAAACGACATTAACCATTTCGTATCACGTCACATGGAATCTTGCACACCGTAGCCACCATTTGAAACCTTGTCTAGCGCTGATAACACCGCTGAAGCTTCAGAATGGGAATGAGACTGTTCCTCATATTTTCCCTTCTTTTTAATTCTCCCCAGCAGAGCAAATAGAAATTGTCTTCCTTGGACATTGTAATTAATATCTCTTTGTACCGCAAACGTAAAGTTAGTTCAGTCATTTCCCACATACAGACAATGACTTCATTTTTTATTATGCAGAAGACTGAAACTATGCATTTTGAATTTCTTCAAGTTTTGAAGTTTGGTACAAGGAATGTTCCAACGTAAAACACACACATTTTTCCACACAACGTATATTTCGATCTACAACAAATTACATCTAACATCCATTTCTTAACAGGTTATAAATGCTTATCCACAACAAAATAGATGAATAAAATACAAATTTTGTTTGCTTAACACAGCCATATTGTTTCACACACACGGATATATATATGTATATAAATACTGTTGTACATGCACAGACACAAATGTATAGTGAACACATTGATACAAGAAATGGACACGCAGTTGTGTGACATCTGCTTCAAACCCTGAATTACACTCTCAATAATTTTGGTAACTGTAGACTGACAGCGTTTTTGTAATGAACGACACAAAAAACACAGCACCACGAAGGAATTATCGGAATGCGACGATAATCGGTACATGTGATGTACATGTACGCACGAGCAAATGAATGACAGAAAAATTGTACGATTCATTCGAGAGCTTCACAACTTGAGCAAGTCAACAGCGCGTAGCTTTACGTCTGGCCCTGATTGACAGAGTTGTTGGATGCTCTCCCGAGGGATTTCGTCGGCAGTTCTGTGCAACTGGTGAGTTGGATCGGCAAACTCCCGAGCTGGTTGGACGGCTCTGAACACAAGTCTCCAAACGTTCTCAGTTGGGGGAGATCCGGCAACCACGCCAGTCAAGGGTTTGGTACGTATGGAAACAAGCAGTAGAAACTGTCGCCATGCATTATCTTGCTGAAATGAAGGACACGGATTGCTTGTCATGGAGGACAACAAAACAGGGCACGGATTATCATTGAAGAACCGCTGTGCTGTAACGGTGCCGTGGGTGAAGACGAAAGGGGTCCCGCCATAAAAAGAAGTAGTAGTCCAGACCATTACTCCCGGTTGTCCAGCCCTATGGTGGGTGACAGGCCGTTACCACTCCACTGTCCAGGACGCCTCCAGGAACATTTTTACTGTTCACTGAGGCTCGATTCAATGTGTACCAATGTGTCACCCCACACCCCATAAGGCCTGACAACCAGGAGTGTTGGCATGGGGTGTAGATCTTCATATCATACCTACTTTCGTTGTCATAGCCGGCCCCGTTAAAGCACAGCGGTTCGTCGATGATACTCCAAGTCGTTTTCTTGCCCTTCATGGCAAATAATCCCGCGCTTAGATTTCAGCAAGATAATACCCGCCTGCACACAGCGAGACTTTCTGCCACCTGTCTTCGTGCTTGCCAAATCCCACCTTGACCAGCAAGGTCGACGTATCTCTCCCGTCCCCCCCCCCCCCCTCCCCAATTGACCATGTCTGGAGAATTGTGGGCAGGGCTCTCACAGCAGCTCGAGATTTTGAGGTCAGTTGGAGAGAATTGGGCTCGGTATCTCTCCAGACCACATCCAACGACTCTCCCAATCAATGCTGAGCCGAGTAACGGCTTACATGGGGACCAGAGGTCGATCAGCGAGGTACTGACTAACTCAATTTGTGAAGCTCTCTCCCTTCAATAAATCAACCATCAACCATTTTTTTTATTGTAATGATTTGTTCGTGTGTACACATACATCTACGTATTTACGTCCAATTCGGACAATTTCTTCGTGCTGCCTCATTTTTAGTCTATTTTAAAGAGATCAGTTTCTTTCGAGATATATGTGGTATCTGATATCTAAATATACACGTCAGTGAGGTCATGTGTTTCGGTTGTGGTCCGCGCTGAAGGTACAGTTGGCAGCGTCCTCGCAACACTAGACAGTAAGACGTCAGTGTGACGTAGGCGGCCGCTGTAGAGCCGACCGTAAGCAGACAGCACGCCGTGGGGGCCCAGAGTCACATTTGTGTGGCACGTCGAGGTTCAGTGAACAGCCGTCAAGTTGAAATACTACGCTCGCGAGTTGGCGCCGGACGGCCGCAATCCAGACACTTGATTGACTGATGAGGACGCTGGGAAAACTTGAAGCTGCGCGTATTCTCCATGCACTACAGTGGCGTTAAGCCTACGCGTTGCGGATTCATATAACATTAAGAAAAAGTACGAGGGCATTATATACGTATATATATAATCTCCGATCGGTCGCGAAGAGAAAACCACAGTGAAAATCAAAAACGTATTATCGGCAACATTTAGCTACACCTTCCAGCTACTCCTGTACACCTTTGCGACTGCGGCTTAGACATTTGCCGTACCGCGGTACTAGCTTTGCAATGCCCTCATCAGATAATGCAGCCCAGTGTCTGCAGCCAGTTACCCGCTCTGGTCTGCGACTCGGTTGCCCGTGACAAAATGCTCTCCTCCTTGCCAGCAGTCCACGTCAGCAGAGGAATTTTTCATTTTTGAGAGGGACGTGCGATGGGTGACCAAACACCTCCCACCGAAAATGCTGCAGGAGTGCCGCTGTTGCACCTGCAGTGTAGCGGCGGAGAATTTTGTCACGAAGAAGGAAAAGCGTAGCATTTACGTTACGTGGGCTGCGAGACCCCTCAGCAGGACTTGACAGTTGGTGGCAAACGCTACTTCCTAGGCTCTGTATGTCCACCTTTTTTAGCGATGGTCGCGGGACTCGGCTGTTCGATTGATGATGTCAAACTAAACACGTTTTAGCTGTAAAGTTTCAACCTTATTTTACTAGGCAACCAGTTCCGGCGCTTTATTACTCCATCTTCAGGCCCCTGACCGACGTGTGGGAACAATCTACCTCGCTTGTGGTCGGAGAAGGGGCCGACAATACTGGTGTCAGTAGATACCTACTTGCTGCAGTGACCACCAGACTGGTGCGGTTTGAATGTTTATTTGACAGTGCGCGGCTGATGTTTGAAGTGGTCACTGTAGCAAGTAGATATCTACTAACCTAATAAAATAAGGTAGAAAATTGACGGCTGTAAGGTGTTTCATTTGACTTCACTACCTTCTTGGCGTCTTTAGGCGTTCACTGCGCACTAGATTTGTAAAGAACGACGTGACGCGACTAGAGACTCTGCCCATCGCGTCTGGACAAAGCTTCGTCGGATTTTCACTGTGATTGTACTTTCGCGACCGATAGTTGTTTGGAAAAAGTTGCCCTCGTATAACGGACACCGTCACTGGATCAGAGTGAGTACAGTTGCGCGATTCAAAATCAACGAAATAGCACCTGCAAAATCCAAAGCCTGCAAAATCCAGCAGAGTACTTGTCTGACGGAAACGTGAACAACGGGTACTGGCAGCAGTCTGTAGGTGCCTGACGCAGGTATTGCGGGGAACAGCCCAGTTTTCAACGATTTGAAGCAGCGTCAGCAACGTGAGCGCATCGACACGAAGTGGACAGGGGTAGACACCAGTGCGGTAGTCACAAGTTCTCGTTCACATGTATAAATATAGACATCGCGGACACTTAACAGGCGAGTGGTGCCTCGCAGCGTGCAGAGGCAGGGGCTATTGCCACACCAGGCAGGTGAAAGGGTTCTAGCAGCTACCTTCACATCATTATTTCCTTTATCTACGAGTCAACACTGGCGAACGCCGAATAATAGGCGCCACCCTGCCTCATCACACTGGCACAGTAAATATGGGGTTACTAGGTGAAATGCCATACTTGACACCTCTTACAAGACTACGCTAATAGCACAACTACAAATACTGGAATGCTGCATCTGCCTGCTACCAATCTGGTAAGAATTTGGTATTTTTACAAAAAAAGTACAAAAATAATCCACACACACAACGCTGACAACATTTAACTACGTACGATGATCATAATTTAGTCCCTGTCGTCTTAGCTGCTCGTCTGTTTCTCTTCCTTTCCTGTCGGCTTTTCTCTTTTCCGTGAGGCCTTGGCCTTTCGAGTAAGCTTCGCAGTTTGATTTCCAAAAATCAATAATAAAAGGAGGATGCGGACGGTGATTAAACTGCAGAAGGGAGGTGTCAGGAGCTGGACAGACACGGCATATCTCGTACGTCGGCACGATTCTCTGTCCCATTATGCAACCTATAATCTCAAGATTTTTACTGAGAGTAGTTAAAGTAGTACAAGAACGTTCCCACACCGCCTGTGTGTATGTGTGTGTCGCAGCGACACGTCTGCTACTTGGAGGTGTCAGCTGGCCTACTCTGCGAGGAGAATTCGTCGGCGCAGCTCTCCGAGAAAGTTTGCGTTCGTATTACAACTGTGTGGCAGACACGGCATCGAACCCAGTCCATTGCCATTCGCGGGTTGCGCCTTATCGTACTGCGCTGGACTTTAGGTGCGGTCAGCGTTTGCTGTTTGTCTGCCGTTCGGCCCCGTCCCCCAGCGCGAGTGCAGGGAGTTTTGGAATGTCGGAACCACACTTGAGCCGCTTTCGATGAGGGTTTACCATTCGCTCAGAGACGTGGACAGTCGGTCGTAGACTAAGCGCCGTAGGACGATGGGGAAACAGCGAATGTGTCGAAAGCGTGCTTGTGCAGCAAAGTGGGCGCGGACGGTAGACTTGGATAAGGAACATCCACTGCTGCTCCACTTTACTGTTCGAGATTGTAATGTAATGCGTTGGGTTGGGTTGTTTAAAGAAGGAGACCAGACATCGAGGTCATCGGTCTCATCGGATTAGGGAAGGACGTCGGCCGTGCCCTTTCAAAGGAACCATCCCGGCATTTGCCTGGAGTGATTTAGGGAAATCACGGAAAACCTAAATCAGGATGGCCGGACGCGGGATTGAACCGTCGTCCTCCCGAATGCGAGTCCAGTGTCTAACCACTGCGCCACCTCGCTCGGTACTCTTCGAGATGAAACAGTGAATTGCGACAGCTGCTGCCACCTGCTGCGACAGTTGCGAATCGAAAATCAGAATGCAGAGGGAGTGGAACCTTGTAAGAATAACAAACATTTCGATGTAAAGCATCCTTTTGTAGTTGAACACATGAATGCATGGAGATTTTTAAATGATTATCATAAATCATTTTGGTCTGAGAATATTAAATCTGTTCTTTTTAAACCATTTTGTCTTGATTACAATGGTTGGGCTGGAGAAGTCGTGTCATGGTGGAATGATGGTTTATCTTCTGGTTTTAAAAAAGTTTTAGCTTTACATGGTTTTTCTGGTTACGGGAAGAGCACTTTAGTAGAGGATATTGTCATGATGAAACAAAACATGGAAGCAATTTATTATCCTGCTCCAAGTCAATTTGCATTTGAAGATTTGTCAGATAAGCATAAATTAATTGTTTTTGAAGAATTTCATTGGAAGTCGTGGGAACCATTTTCATTTATTTTACTCCGTCTGTTTGAGGGCAAGCCATTTGCACAGCGAGTAAAATTTAAATCTACACTACAGCCAGAAAAGACAAGCTCGTGCACTCAGATCCCTGGTTTTGAGCTGCTTGCAGCTGTCCTGCCCTAGAGGTCAAGGGATTTTCGCGTTTCTCGTCTGATGAATGCAAGTTTTTAGCCGATTACGAGGTTCTGTACTGGTGTGAGAGTGGGCTCCACACAGCTTCTCCTTAGCTCTAAGATCGAGCAGCTTGTGAACAAGTACAGCAGGTGGTTAGGCACTCGAGAAATTATGCAGAGAAATAATATTATCCTAAAAGTTTTTATTCAACTCAACAGTTTCTGTTTAGTAAATTGGTTTTAATTTTCGAATTGGACTCTGAAATGACTTACGCAATTGTATTCACCATACTGTTATTGTATTCGACAGTGATATCTGTTTCCATATGCATCAACAAAATAAAACATAGCATGAAGGTAAAGATAAAACATTGTTTATCAATGAAAAGCATGATGCGGATGTTAAAAAGTGTTCATTTAGTTAGTCGGATTTTGGCTCACAAGAAAATTTCTGAATATAACTGACTGTCAACATCAAACAGGAACAGAGAGAGATAGAGAGAGAGAGAGAAAGGAGGAAGAGAGAGAAGGATGGAGAGAGAGTGAGAGGTTAGACAGAGCGAGAAGGAGGAAAGAGAGAGAGAGAGAGAGAGACAGAGAGAGAGAGAGAGATATATAGTTCAAATGGCACTATGAGACTTAACATCTGAGGTCATCAGTCCCCTACACTTAGAGCTAGTTAAACCTAACTAACCTAGGGACATGACACACATCCATGCCCAAGGGACAATTTGAACCTGGGACCGTAGCAAAAGCGCGGATCCATACTGAAGCGCCTAGAACTGGTCGACCACAATGGCTGGCAGAGAGAGAGAGAGAGAGAGAGAGAGAGAGAGAGAGAGAGAGAGAGAGAGACGGAAAAGGAGCAGGGCAATATGGCAGAATGGCAGATGAATTACACTGAGCAGGAGAGAAGATTAAGATTTAGTATAATAACAGGTTAGCGTTTACAATTATTTTACAGTAATTTGTCGATGTCAACAAAATAAAATACAAGTAAGACAGGAGTAAGGGGGAATAGCTTGTAATGATTTACAAGTGCAGGTAATGCAGAACTGGGGTGAAAGACCTTACTGGCAATTGTAACAAACTTGGAGGTAATGTGTCTGCATTCTCTGCAGTGTTGTTGTTCGCCAGTACTGTATCCTATTTGTAGATGATACACCATTACTGTCTGACCATGATCTTGTGAGCCTAAAATCCAGTCAACTAAATAAATTAACACTCCAAATGATTCACTGTTTTGTGGTTTTCATTCGCAATTATGAAGTAGTTCTAACAAGCAGCAACAGGAAAATCAATTAACTACAGAACTGTTACTGCAGGCAGAAGTATCTCCGACATCCTGATATCTATGGTTATAAATACTTAACAAACCATATCTCATCGATGAAGCAAATTTTGGCCGTGAAATCCTCCACTGCACGACATTGTCTCTCTTCCTTCTTACTTCATAAATTCAAGGCAAGAATCATCACAAATAAACCTTCATTTTATTTTGGTCATTAAAAAATAAGTGTCCTTGATGTTTTTTTTAAATAGATAAGAGATAAATATTATTTAATTGCAAATATTTTGATGTGATATGCATAGTGTTTGCTAACAGCACATTTACGTTATCTTAATATTAACGCTATTTACGCACATGGGATTGTGATTTAGCATTTACTATACACATACATAATTTAAATAATAAAGCCAAACAAAATGGGCTGCTGGCGACCAGTACATATCTTACAACCAAATATTTACCATTACACAAATAATTATAGACTACTGACGATGCCTCTGCAATTAAGTGAAAAATGTTTGGGAAAAAACAATAACATCCACAAGAGAAACATTGTTGAATTAGTATCTGAGGAGAAGTGTCTACACATATTTAGTATGGAACTCTGAATGTTGCACAACAAGAGAGCAGACAGCTAAAACTGTTGTGAAACATTACTAGTAGCACATATTTGGAAGTTCTGAACTTATTATAGCGATGAGGTATTTCGGATGAAACTGTAAAATTGTAACACATAGACAACAATAATTATGGTAATAGCACACATTTCTTTGGTATCCTAACACGCCAGTAACAAACATGTAAAACACTTAAAAAATATTACACTCAGTTCCTTACGACATCTGAGTGAAGAAAGTGTGTCTATATTTGTACAAAAAGATTGCTGCCTCTAGGACTGAGCCGCAATGAGACTTGTCAGAGGGGGTCCTTCCCCTCCTGAAGCGAACACCAAACAGGAGTGATGAGACACTTCCAGGTTTACTGAAAGTTTTATCACTTGCAACGACGCACTGTGTACTCAGTACACTCTGGGGCACAATTTAGTTTCCGTTCCTAAAAATTATATTTTCACTGATCCTTAATTATGCCACAGCTGTTCAGCAGTCTTCAAACTGTAGGCCACAAGAGCTTCAGAAGATAGATTTATAAACGTTATACAATGTGTCAGAGAAATAAATGATCAGTGCAGCAGTGCATATTAAGCAAATATGTCGTATATATATTATGAAAAATACGAGTAAGGGTGTAACAACAAGAAAATTACCAAATCGTTCAACTCTCTCCAATTATTTTGACTGTTCGAGCTCCACAGCTGTGGCAACTTAATATTCATTCGTACCTTCTGTGTATCGGTTACTGGAGACAGTATAATGGAGAAAGTGCATTTAGTGCTATACACCTTATGTACTAAATTATAAAAAGTAAATTATTTGTCTAATGGTAGTTATGCCGAAGAAAAGATGATGCCGACAACAACAACAACGACAACAACAAGAACAAAAATTGCACTCAGGCGCTTTCAGCACGACTGTCTCCTCAAGTGTAAAATTAATGAGTACACCGTAGAAGCTTAAATATAGAAATGTATACAATACATAGACTCTACGGAAACAGAGCATTGCACTACAATTTTTCATGTGCCATTACGGACACTATACACGTTTCATGTGGAATAACATTGTCCTACGGGTCAAGAAGACATGCGAGTCTCATTACTGCTCTGCAGAAAAGTCAAAGTCATATCAGTGGATATGCATCAACAAACACAGAATGAACTACTTTCCTCGTATCAGCCAAACAAAACACAGTATCTAGCACACGTAATAGCAGTAAATGGCAGTCTGAATAATTCAGAATATTCAACTTCACTGCTGCAAAGGTGCACCTGTTTCTCACACGGTTCTCGTACTTGCTGTCTATTGAAGTTGGCATTTCAAAACAAATACAGAGCACAATACTGCATGTAGAATACTATCGTATAATCAAGGCATACAACTTTATTCACACTTTCAGAAGAGGATTTTGCCCTAGAAACAAAATGTCTGTAGTCCACTAGCAGTATGAATGAAGTGCGTTCATAGTACCAGCCAGGAATTTTCTGTCATCTTACTTGAACACAGTGCAGAGTAATCGATATAACTTTGTATTTATGTGATGTTGATGAAATTTTGTACAAATAAACGTGGTTTGATATTATTGTATCTTTTGAGATTGCTGTACTTTGGAGTATTAGGAGATGCTTGCAGGCACATAAAACTGAAGACTGTTGTGGAACATTATAAGCTGAAAGAAACATTGGTTTTAAGTTTGCAACAGCAAAAGTCCATAGCTGTAATTTAGCATTAATTAATGTAGGATCTTCTAAATTCGTCAGCTATTTTGCCACTGCCCAAAATTTCTGGCATTATTCACTACTCTGGGTAGAAAAAAGGTTACATAATATGATGATGCAACCTGATCAATAAAATCGTATTGTGCTGTTTCTTATCTGCAATTAACAGCAATAACAACAACTAATCGCATATATGTGCTACTGGTTTCCATCGCACTGCAGATAAAAAATATGCTACTCATGTGAGAAAGGTCCACCGCTAAAATTTCAAACAATGGTGAAACGCATATTACATGTAACCTAGTTTCGTTTTACACATTCATGTGTTCAGTTTGTCATGGTGCTATGAGGAACACTACACTTTTTATCTGTTTCATAATGGAGGGATCAAATTTGATAGCTTTGGATTAATTGTACTGGGATGAATGAATGATTAGGCAAATTCCCTTTTGCTTTTTACACAAAACCGAGACTTGTGTCGTACTGCCCAACGCAGTATCACAAAACGGTGAAAATTGTATAGAAAATAATAAATTTGTAACAATTATTGTATATGAACAGTGCAAATTCGAGAATATTAATCCAATTTAGATTTACAACTTCCTGAGTATGTTTCTTTTGTGTATTTAAGGTGTAGGATTCTACGAGTGGAATGTATTAGCTACTATGCTGTACCCCAGAATACACACACTTCATGTTCAGGAAGCGCAAGTACCAAAGTACCTCTTGATCAGTTACGCTGAAAAGGAGTATTATTCCACGAGAGCGTGACTCTGGAACAAGTAGAATACACGAATGAGTAGCCTCTATTTATCTGCTACCCAGACGTATATGTAATAGCAATCTTTTCTTAGGGCACATACAGCGTCTGAGAAAGCAATGTAAATTACTAGCTATGTAACAACTGGGGTACATTTCACCTCAGGGTTTGAACATCTGCGTGAGGGCACACAGACAACATATTGATCATCAGAAAATGCCGTAATTTTTCCTTTCGGGTCCTGAGTTACTATACTTTACATACAAAATTGTTTAAATTCCCGGAGATACGGAAAACCTGAAAAAATACTGGATGATG
The DNA here is from genome assembly GCF_023898315.1 of Schistocerca nitens. Lineage (NCBI taxonomy): Eukaryota > Metazoa > Arthropoda > Insecta > Orthoptera > Acrididae > Schistocerca > Schistocerca nitens. Next base: position 5,982,224 of record NC_064624.1, read on the forward strand.
AAACTAGCCTTCAGATTCCCCACCTCATTTATATGGGAACCAGTTTCAGCGTTATACTATGCCATCTCAGGTCCCTGACCGACGTGTAGGAATAATCTACGTCGGTTGTGATCTAACCAGGGGCCAGCAATAGTATTAGTAGGGACTTGGTACGGTGATCAACTCTCTCTTCGCTATAACAAAAATCTACAAATAGCAGCATTGCTGGCCGCTGTTTGGATCACAACCGAGGTAGACTTTTCCTACACGAAGGGTCAGGGGCCTGAAGATGGTGTAGTATAACGCTGAAACTGGTTGCCAAATAAAATAAGGTTGGAAATTTGACTGCTGAAAGGTGTTTAATATGACATGCTCTACATCCTTTGTCAAACAGACGAGTCCCGCCACCATTTTTAAAATGATGGACATACAGAGAAAGGTGTGCTGCTTTTTGATTGGCTTGCTGTGGCAATTGTGGACTGTTTGTGAGTACTTCTTCACTGTCTTATCGTCGAAATACTTCTCACTGTCGTACAATTCGAACATCAACTAGAGAAGCCACCACATCTTTGTTAATAAGGAAGTGAAGTGTTGTCGTTTTATATAACTTTTTTTAGAACGATTCAGAAAGACTGAATTCGCAATGAAATATTTATAAATGCAAACAAAATTTCTACTCAAACTGTTTTAAAACTGATGTCGGAAATGAAACACGCATTACTAAACATTGTCTTTAACGCAATCAGATAGTTTTGAGTTGTAGTGTGTCGAGTAAGTTTAATATGAGGTGTGTGAGCATGATGCTGCAGCATTCACATTGCAAAATTCAATATTTGATTTTTTAAACTCCATAAACGACCTTTTGGCACATTGTAACCAGACTTGTGTGTTACGTGATACTGAAAAGCAACTCGGCAAGACTTCACTGGAATTGACATAATGAACACGACTTTAGCTGGGCGTAATCAGCGAGGTGGGCCTGCAGCCTGAGCAGACTGGGCCGAACAAGTGAGGTACTGCACGGTCACACTGTCACCTCCACATCCGTCACGTCTAGTGTTTGTTGTAATAAGCACTGTCAGGTAAGGTAATGACGTCTGTCACAATCGTATGTTCTTTCAGACGCAGATTCGGTGTAATGAGAAGATGTAGAATGGAAAGCCACTGTAGTCAGACCTTTGCTTCGGACACAATAAAATGTAGTTCGAGGAAAATAGTAGTACTCTGCGGGCGTGCCACACTGGTTGCACTTATTACAAATTCAAAGCTCCCGTTGTAATTCAGTTTATCTAGATTACTCTGTCACAGAGAAAGTGTTTGAATGTCTACACCGTGAGCGCTATTTTCTAAGGCGTCGACAGAAAGTACACTCACACGAGAATCTTTCGCTAGTGAGCGATCGCAAATTTTCTGCTACGACGAGTTGACGTCTCTCGCACACTGTGAGTTTTGTGGCGACTGTTCACAAACACACACGGAGTGAGAACGTCCAAAAGGAGTGAAGTCGGCTTCAGTCTGACGGTAGTCACACAGTAGGCGTGAAAGTCCGGGATCTAATCCTGCACGTGTTCACACAAAACTCTAAATATGTAACATCACCTCAAAGTATGAGAAGATGAGACGACAATAAAAAAAATGACACGTTTCGTCTCAAGAGAATTCCAAGTATACGTAATAGACAGTGAAACCGCCACTATTTTTTCAGCGACGTGAGTCTGTTGAACAGAAGCGTTGCAGCTCCCCGCTGCCACCGGTGTGGCTGCTGGCCCACGTGCTCGGGTCCGCGCACCACACTTTACCTTCTTCACCTTTTTTTTGCAGCATATTTCTTCAGTGGGTTTTAACACAGACGTCGACATCAGGAGACGGCGCGACGGGCAGTTTGGAGCGCCGAGTCGCTCACCGCTCGCAGCAGGTGTGTGTTCCAAGGGGGCGCGGTTGCCTCCCGCAGCTCCCGTCCTCGCGGCGTCAAGAACAGCGGCGAGTCCTGGCGGCGAGGGCGCCGACTCACAGCCGGCAGCTGCGCCACCACCACCACCCCCACGAGCAGGCGTCGCTTCCGGAGAACCTGTAAGCAAAAATCCAGACTCATAAAAACAGCTGGTACAAGCAAAATCAATGCGGCTTCTCGGCGAGAATGATGTAAAGGTTAGAACATTTCCCTAATTTCACTGAAGAATAAAACAACGAGTAGCGTCACACTTTTTTTATGGTTTATTCACTTCGCCGATCACACTGCAATTGTGTCACAGACAGCAAAGGTCTTGGAAGAGCAGTTGAACGGATTGGACAGTGTCTTGAAAGGAGGATACAAGATGAACATCAACAAAAGCAAAACGAGGATATTGGAATGTAGTCGAATTAAGTCGGGTGATGCTGAGGGAATTAGATTAGGAAATGAGACGCTTAAAGTAGTAAAGGAGTTTTGCTATTTGGGGAGCAAAATAACTGATGAAGGTCGACGTAGAGAGGATATAAAATGTAGACTGGCAATGGCAAGGAAAGCGTTTCTGAAGAAGAAATTTGTTAACATCGAGTATAGATTTAAGTGTCAGGAAGGCGGTTCTGAAAGTATTTGTATGGAGTGTAGCCATGTATGGAAGTGAAACATGGACGATATATAGTTTGCACAAGAAGAGAATAGAAGCTTTCGAAATGTGGTGCTACAGAAGAATGATGAAGATTAGATGGGTAGATCACATAACTAATGAGGAGGTATTGAATAGAATTGGGGAGAACAGATGTTTGTGGTACAACTTGACAAGAAGAAGGCATCGGTTGGTAGGACATGTTCTGAGGCGTCAAGGAATCACCAATTTAGTATTGGAGGACAGCGTGTAGGGTAAAAATCGTAGAGGGAGACCAAGGGATGAATACACCAAGCAGATTCAGAAGGATGTATGTTGCAGTAAGTACTGGGAGACGAAGAAGCTTGCACAGGATACAGTAGCATGGAGAGCTGCATCAAACCAGTCTCAGGACTGAAGACAACAACAACAACATTCACTTCACTACAATCTGGACGCGCGGAGTGGCCGTGCGGTATGACGCACCATGTCACGGATTGCGCGGCCCTCACGCGGTAGGTTCGACTCCTTCCTCGGGCATGTGCGTGTGTGTTGTTCTTAGCATAAGTTAGTTTAAGTAGTCTGTAATTAGCAGTTTGGTCTCTTAGGAATTCACACACATTTGAACATTTTGAACTACAATCTGCTTCAGACACAGGCCCACCGTCGGACGGCGCCGATTATTTTCCTTACCAATTTAACAGTTTTATCCAGCGATGTGAGCTAAGTCTGGGGGCACCATCGGGTGAGTGTAATGGCAATGGCTCTGAACACTATGGGACTTAACTTCTGAGGACATCAGTCCCCTACAACGTAGAACTACTTAAACCTAACTAGCCTAAGGACATCACACACACCCATGCCCGCGGCAGGATTCCAACCTGCGACCGTAGCGGTCCCGCCGTTCCACACTTCAGCGCCTAGAACCGGTCGGCCACCCAGGCGGGCGGGTGAGAGCACCAGTGGCGTGTATTACGAATGCGGTGCTAGAGAGCAGCTCCCGCTCCGCTACTTGTGACGAAGCTCTCTAGTCAACAAAAGTGGTGCAAAAGTGTTGCTGCTATTTTCGTACGATGAAGGCGAAAGAAACTGGCACACCTGCCTAATACCATGTACGGCCCCCACGAGCACGCAGAAGTGCCGCAACACGACGTGGCATGGGCTCGACTAAGCTCTGAAGTTATGCTGGAGGGAACTGACACCATAAATCCTACAGGGCTGTCTATAAATCCGTAACACTACGAAAGCGTACAGATCTTTTCTGAACAGCACGTTACAAGGAATCCCAAATATGCTCAATAATGTTCATTTCTCAGGAGTTTGGTGGCCAGCAGAAGTATTGAAACTCATAAAAGTGTTGCTGGAGCCACTCTGTAGCATTTGTGCACGAGTGGGGTGTTGCATTGTCCTGGTGGAGTTGCTCAAGTTCATCAGGACATGAATAGATGCAGGTTATTAGACAGAATGCTTACGTATGTGTCACCTGTCAGATTCGTATGTAGACGTATCAGAGGTTCCATGTCACTCCAACTACACAAAAATGGCTCTGAGGACTATGGGACTTAACTTCTGAGGTCATCAGTCCCCTAGAACTTAGAACTACTTAAACCTAACTAACCTAAGGACGTCACACACATCCATGCACGAGGCAGGATTCGAACCTGCGACCGTAGCGGTCGCTTGGCTCCAGACTGTAGCACCTAGAACCGCTCGGCCACTCTGGCCGGACAAACTGCACAAACCCCACACCATTACACAGCCTTCACCAGCTTGAGCAGTCCCCTGTTGACATCCAGGGTCCATAGATCCGTGAGGTCGTCTCAATACCCGTACGCAGCCATCCGCTGGATACAATTTGAAACGAGACTCGTCCGAGCAGGCAGCATGTTTCCAGTCATCAATAGTCCAATGTCTGTGTTGATGGGCCCAGGCGACGCATAAGGCTTTGCGTCATTCAGACTATACACGATTGGGCCTTCTGCTTCATAAGCCTATACCGATGATGTTCCGTTGAATAGTTCACCCAGAATTGAAATCTGCAACAATTTCTGCAAGGGTTGCACTTCTCTAACGTTGAACGATTCTCTTGAGCCTTCCTTAGTCCCCTTATCGCCGGATCTTTTTCCGTCCCCAGCGATGTGGGAGATTTCTGTGTTACCTGATTCGTGATATACACGGTCCAGTCGTGAAATGGCCGTACGGGAAAATCCCTTCATCGCTACCTCGGAGATGTATCTCGTACGTCAACTACAACGCCACGTTCAAACTCACTTGTATCTTGATAACCTGCCACTGTAGCAGCAGTTACCGATCTAACAATTGCTCCAGGCTTTTGTTGTCTTACATAGGCGTTCTCGACCACAGCCCCATATTAGCCTATTTACATAACTCTGTATTTCAATACGCATGCCTTTACCAGTTTTCTTGCGCTTTAGTATATTAGTTCTGGAGATAAACCACAATTTCTGTTCCTGCAAGCCGAAAGTGTTAACGTGTTGTTAACCAGTTGCAGTATTTAGGCACAGTTTGCACAATGCTAAGGGTGTTTTTTACTGCCAGTTTGACTTGTAAAACTAAACGAAAATGGCCATCAAGATCGCTACCTGCAGATACAAGACAATCCCAGACAATCTAGAAAGATGGAAGAGTGTTATTTGTGGGACGTGGACCACTTGCCTTAATGCGAGGTAAAAGGGGCACCAATTTATCTTCGAGGCAGGTCGAATAATCCCGCTGAAGATGGCCACAGTCCCAGACGATGTTTATTTGTCGGAAGGTGCGTCTGTGCTGACAAATGGAAGAGCAGAATCTCACTCACCGGCCTACCAACCGATTAAAAAGCTCGTGTAAACGTCTAGACTTCCCAAGCACATGAAAAGAGCAGACGTTAATTTTAAGAGCAAGGCGGCAACAGTATCGAAATAGCTAAATTCTGCTGTTAATATTGAATCTGTAAATAAAAGAGGGATAACAATAGAAAGGAAGCAGGAAAACTGCACATACAGATCAGAAAAGGGAAATATTAGTGAAGAGAAAACAGAGTGAAGAAGCCAAACAGGAGAAACACTGCTACTTGCCCGCCGCAGTCATCAGATGTAGGCAATGTACAAGATTACGAAAATAACTTCGATGAGTGGAATGAAGATGAATTTGTTGGGTGTACCAAAATCTGTTAAGAAACTTATGAAAATGATCGTTGGATTCAGTGGGTTTCCCGTTCACGATGGTCAAATGGATGTTATTTAACAGTTGGTAGCAAGAGTAACTCCTCTGGTGAGAGAAAATTGGGCTAGTGCTTGAACGAAGCTAAAGCTTATTAGAAAAGCAAATGTCAAATCAAGGTTTATAAGAAACTGATAATATTGTTTTGGACTAAAATACTTAATAGTATAGCTCTGTGTTTATTACAGTATATTTCAAATAGAAGTATTTAATTTTAATGGTTCATTTCTTCATTGATAGCCATTTTTATATGGTCCAACTCTCCTACGGATGAAATGAACCTCTCATCTATATTTTCATTTTATAATATATCTTGTATCTTATGTACAAATTCCTCAATAATATATTATAGTTAAGTTTATATGACAGTGTACGAACATGCTGCCAAATGTCAAAAAAGGTCCAAAAATACACAAATTTTATGCTGAAGGAAAAAAAAGTGGTCCAGCTCTCCCGGAGGTAGCGCAACAAAATATTGGTGCTTTTGTGCCTTACAAACGCATTTATATTTTATTCAAAATCTACATTTCTCCTTATTTGATTAAAAGCTTTACTTTATAAACTGAACCATAGGGCTTTGATCATTGGTATGATACGCTGAACCATGAGGTGGGAAAATAACAGCGTGAGAGCTACATATCTATAGGTCTGTTGTATTTACATCTGATGTCGCATCAGCTAAGCTATTTTGATGGATGTATCAAAGAAAGATGCACGCAGAATTGGAAAAAAAATATCGATTTTTTTAACAAGATAGTTCTGTAACATGTTAGAAATATTTTTGCCAATTTTCAGAATTTAATTCATGCTACAAATGATGGAAAATCCACCTTGTTTCAGTAAATGCTCTGTTCTACACCCCGTTTTCCTCACGAATCTGCCCTTCTCTGCGAAATTTTGTTTTCTGCCACCATCAGAGAAGACATATGTAGAGTAAACAAGTCTGTCAGCCCATTTACGAAGCGATTAATTATGGTGTATTAAAAAAACACAAATGATGGAACAAAAAACCCAAACGAAAGCCTTAATTACATCATTCAGAAGAGACAGAGAAAGACAATATATAGCTCACTTTCTGCTGCTAAAATTTCTGCATATGATTCTTGTCCGGTGTTCAGTGACCGTAACAGTGGAAGAATCAGGACCCTTATTAGGCTGGCATTTGCTGCAAGTTGCTTCACTGAAATTCTATTGAAGAGGAGTGTTGATGTTCTTAGCAGTAGTTTTGAAATGTCAGTGACAGATATCACCCAAAAGGCACACCAGAAGAGCTACGTGAAGACCATAAGTAGTTAGATTTTGTAGGTTCTGGACCACTAGACCAATCTTATAAAAGATAAAAAATTACTCGTAACACTCGCAGTTTTTTATTTTCCATAAGACTGATCTAACGATCCAGAACCTACAAAATCTAACTACTATCCCTTTTACCTAATAATAATATAATATAAAATAGTAATAACTATAATAAAAAATCATTTATCTTGCATACATTTCCCATAGGTGAATGTAATGTAAGAAAATAAATTAGGTAATTAACTATTATTTTTTTAAAAAAGCATTTTGTATATCACTTTCTTAGCCCCAAAAATGTCCTATTTTCGACTTTTATGAAAAAGGTATTTTTAAAAATTGTATTAATGAATAAGTATATATAATTATTTACTTTCCGCTTTAGCAATAATAAGATTATTATGAACTGTTGGTTATAAATGTTTTTTGAAGGAATATTTATTTACAGTTCTACCACATTCACAAGTAACTTTAATTTTATTACATTCCTTACAGCATCCTTTACATACATATTTATATCCGCCTGTTCAATATTTATCTTTATAAAATTCGTCAATACTTTTTTAAATCATACAATCACTACATTGTCTTGATTGTGGCTTGACACAGCCTAAAGTATACTTTAGCTGTCGCATAGTGTTGTCCATTTCAATAAAATAAAATTAATGAGAAAAATAATTTTTTTAAAATTTCACATTGTGAATTCTATGTCATGAAATTAATTATTTCTATTTTTAAGTTTCTTCATTCCTTTATATTTCAGTTTCATTTGTCCTTTTTTAATTATTTCAAGTTCCCAAGGATCAATTAATCTGTAATATCTATCTGGTAAAATAACTTTAAAATCATTATTAAGTTTTTCTCTATATCTAGTATTTAAATATTCACAGTCAGTAACATAATATAAAAAACTAATCTCTATTTCAGTAACTTTTTTAATCTCTTTCGAGACACTAACATCATTAAGCTTCTTGATTATAGTCTCCATTTATACAGAATAAATTTTATAAGATTTATATATAATAATTATTTATTAGATTTTCAATAATGAGTAATGACCATATGGTAATGTATCTATTCTATGTTCTAAAACACATCTTTCATTATCATGAGGACTTAGTTTTTTTTTGTTTACTTGAATTGTATAGATTGCATATTTTTCACTTTTAATTAAATTAAATTTTCTATATTGTTCTGTATTGTTAAATAAACAATCTTAACAATCTTCTAAACTCACATTGTTTTTAATGACACATTTCTTAATTCCTTTAGATTTCTTTTCTATTCTGTCACCAACTTCAAAAGCATACATCTTTGCTCTTAAACCACAAAATTCTTCCATTATTTTTCCATTCATCTTTCATTTTACCAACAAATTTCTTGTTTACTTGTGGAATATTATATATATATATTATCTGTTGGATAATCACTTGTATCAAAATAATCAATCATTGATTTCATATCTTCATAGAAATCTTCTGTTTTAATATTGTAAATATAACTTTCTGTATCTTGATAACATAATTCAATATTTTCTCCATATTTAGGTTTTATAACTCTATAGTGAAAATTGTACATCAATTCTTTAGATAAATCAAGTATACTTAATCCAACACAAATAGGTTTATTAAGTATTATTTTAGTTTTATTCCTATAAATAGCAGCTAGAGTTTCAGTAAATATAGTTCTATGCTTAAAGTTTGGCTTAGCTACAAGTTTATCACATACTTCACTATCTGAAACTAATTTAATACCTTGTCCATTTCTTATATTTTCCATTGTTATACCAAATACAGAATTTTTCATTAATTTATAGTGTTTTTGTATTCTTCCTTTAAAGATTGTGTTTTATCTAAATATTCTAGTTTTCTTTCTTGTATATTTATATATTCTAGTTGTTGTTCTCGTTTTTTAGTAGATAGTAAATATGGTGTATAAAGTGGTTCGATTTCTTTAATGGAATGTGAATAAAGTTTGTTGTGGTTATTTATTCTTTTTCTAGATACAAATGGAAAAATATTGTTTGTTTTTATTAATTCCAATTCTTCGTACATATTTTTCTTTGGGTATTGTAGGAAACAAAGTATTAGATTTCGAAAAATATGTTTCTCCAGATTTTATAAAGCATGTTTGTTTTACAGAAAATACATTATCTGTTTCTTCGAAATTCTCTATACAGTTAAACTAAATACTATACAGGTTAAAACTAAATGCAGGTAAAACAAATTTAACTAATTTTTCTCTTCCTTCTTTATTATCTATTATAATTTTGATTTGTATTCCTATTAATTTGTTTTTATTTCTGTTACCACAATATACACATTCTAAAAGATCATTAAAAATAATACAACAACTATTTTGTAACGAATCTGTTAATTTTTCCCACATTTTAGCTAGTGGAACAGAATAAAATGGAGCTTTTTCGAAATATTTGCTATTACTAGTTATTAGTTGTAAACAAATTGTTAATGGATCAATTTCTTGTTTTTTTTGGAAACCTTGATTAATGTAATTATAAATTGTTGCTTCTAATCTTGTATTTCCATTTTCTTTATCTAAACCGGATGCAAATGTGTCTTTTAATCTTTTATCTGGGTAATTTAAAAATCTATTTTGTGGTTTCCTAGTTGTTTATTTACTCCAGGGCTTATTAATTGACAAACAAATTTATTGTAGATTTTAACTCTAGAATTAGAATTAATCCATGTTAAACAATTTTTGCCAACAGAATTGTCGTTGTTAACTGTTACATTACAATTTTCTTTATATTCTCCTTCCATTCTAAAATTAAAATTATTTGTTAAAAATTTACACATTTATTCTTTGTTACAACTTCCTGCGAAATTTTGTGTTATGTCTAAATCTAATAAATAATAGTGTTCCTCTTTAAGTTCTTCTAAAATTTCTGGTAATTCTCTTAAAAGTGTATCGAATATACCATCTGCAAATTGTATTTTGTAAGGTATAACACAGGATTTTTTTATTTTTGTTCTATTATTTTTATATCTTTACTAATAATTTGTTTGGTTCCTTTAACTGTTTGAGTATTAGAATCTATTAAATATGGAATTTTTGCTTTAACTCCAACCCTGCCAAATTAAATTTAGAAAATCTAGATCTTAAAATGCTATTAAAACCACCACATGCTTCCTTTTTTACAAGAAATATTCCATTTTTTATTTCTCCTTCGCAGTCTATAAAATCTGTTATTTTAATTACCATTGTATCATCGCAAAATGGTTTTGTAATTGGTTTAAATTCCTCTAATTTTTGTTCTTCATTTGTAACAAGATTATGATTATTTAAATTTTCTGTAAGTAACCATAATTCAAATCTTTCGTTAATTTGTTTTACTTTATTTCCAAGCAGTTCTGTTATGGAATATCTCTTTTCGTTTGTAGCAGACATTTTAATTTCAGCTTCCATTTAGGGATATAAAAAAACATCACACTTGCAAAAAGTAGCTAGAAGTGGAATAGGTTAAAAAACAGAAAAATAAAAAGAAGCTGAAACTAAGTTGCTGAAAGCATAGCAATGTGATTTTTTTACATATATGAAATGTCAAAGAATAGTCAAGATATATACATACATACATACATATATATATATATATATATATATATATATATATATATATATATATATATATATATATATATATATATATTTGAAGCATATCTAGAATATCCAAAAGAATTACATGATAAACATAAAGATTTACTGCTGGCTCCTGAATCAAAACTTGTTCCAGGTACAAATGAAAATAAATTAATAACTACTTTAGATAAAAACATAATTATGTAATACATTATAGAAATCTTAAACAATGTTTACCATTAGGAATGAAACTTACAAAAAAACTATAAAGTTTTCAAATTTAAACAATCTAATTGGGTAAAGAAGTATATAGATCTAAAAACAAACGACTTTGAAAAAGGATCCTACAAATTAATGAATAATTCTGTATTTGGTAAAACAATAGAAAATATACGAAATAGACAAGATATTAAATTAGTTTCCAGATAGTAAAGTATGTGATAAACTTGTAGCTAAGCCAAACTTTAAACATAGAACTATATTTACTGCAAATCTAGCTGAATAAAACTAAAATAATATTTAATAAACCTATTTATGCTGGATAAGTATACTTGATTTATCTAAAGAATTGATGTACGATTTTCACTACAGAGTTATGGAACCTAAATGTGGAGAAAATACTGAATTGTGTTATCAAGATACAGATAGCTATATTTACAATATGCAGCTTTACTGTATGATTAAATGATGATGGCGTCCTCTTGGGTAAAATATTCCAGAGGTAAAAGAGTCCCCCATTCGGATCTCTGGGAGGATACTACTCAAGAGGACGTCGTTATCAGGAGAAAGAAAACTGGCGTTCTACAGATCGGAGCCTAGAATGTCAGATCTCTTAATCGGGCAGTATGTTAGAAAATTTAAAAAGGGAAATGGATAGGTTAAAGTTAGATATAGTGGGAATTAGTGAAGTTCGGTGGCAGGAGGAACAAGCCTTTTGGTCAGGTGATTACAGGGTTATAAATACAAAATGAAATAGGGGTAATGCAGGAGTAGGTTTAATAATGAATAAAAAAAATAGGAATGCGGGTTAGCTACTACAAACAGCATAGTGAACGCATTATTGTGGCCAAGATAGACACAAAGCCCATGCCTACTACAGTAGTACAAGTTTATATGCCAACTAGCTCTGCAGATGATGAAGAAATTGATGAAATGTATGACGAGATAAAAGAAATTATTCAGGTAGTGAAGGGAGACGAAAATTTAATAGTCATGGGTGACTGGAATTTGTCAGTAGGAAAAGGGAGAGAAGGAAACATAGTAGGTGAATATGGATTGGGGGGAAGAAATGAAAGAGGAAGCCACCTTGTAGAATTTTGCACAGAGCATAACTTAATCGTAGCTAACACTTGGTTCAAGAATCATAAAAGAAGGTTGTATACCTGGAAGAATCCTGGAGATACTAAAAGGTATCAGATAGATTATATACTGGTAAGACAGAGATTTTGGGAACCAGGTTTTAAATTGTAAGACATTTCCAGGGGCAGATGTGAATTATGACCACAATCTATTGGTTATGAACTGCAGATTGAAACTGAAGAAACTGCAAAAAGGTTGGAATTTAAGGAGATGGGACCTAGATAAACTGACTAAACCAGAGGTTGTAGAGAGTTTCAGGGAGAGCATAAGGGAACAATTGACAGGAATGGGGGAAAGAAGTACAGTAGAGGAAGAATGGGTAGCTCTGAGGGATGAAGTAGTGAAGGCAGCAGAGGATCAAGTAGGTAAAAAGACGAGGGCTAATAGAAATCCTTGGGTAACAGAAGAAATATTGAATTTAATTGATGAAAGGAGAAAATATAAAAATGCAGTAAATGAAGCAGGCAAAAAGGAATAAAAACGTCTCAAAAATGAGATTGACAGGAAGTGCAAAATGGCTAAGCAGGGATGGCTAGAGGACAAATGTAAGGGTGTAGAGGAAAATTAAAGAGACCTTTGGAGAGAAGAGAACCACTTGTATGAATATCAAGAGCTCAGACGGAAACCCAGTTCTAAGCAAAGAAGGGAAGGCAGAAATGTGGAAGGAGTATATAGAGGGTTTATACAAGGGCGATGTATATGAGGACAATATTATGGAAATGGAAGAGGATGTAGATGAAGATGAAATAGGAGATAAGATACTGCATGAGGAGTTTGACAGAGCACTGAAAGACCTGAGTCGAAACAAGGCCCCGGGAGTAGACAACATTCCTTTAGAACTACTGATGGCCTTGGGGGAGGCCAGTCATGACAAAACTCTACCATCTGGTGGGCAAAACCAGGATAATGGAATGTAGTCAAATTAAATCGGGTGATGCTGAGGGGATTAGATTAGGAAATGAGACACTTAAAGTAGTAAAGGAGTTTTGCTATTTAGGGAGTAAAATAACTGATGATGGTCGAAGTAGAGAGGATATAAAATGTAGACTGGCAATGGCAAGGAAATCGTTTCTGAAGTAGAGAAATTTATTAACATCGAGTATAGATTTAAGTGTCAGCAAGTCGTTTCTGAAAGTATTTGTATGGAGTGTAGCCATGTATGGACAGTTTGGACAAGAAGAGAATAGAAGCTTTCGAAATGTGGTGCTACAGAAGAATGCTGAAGATAAGGTGGGTAGATCACGTAACTAATGAGATGGTATTGAATAGGATTTTGGAGAAGAGAAGTTTGTGGCACAACTTGACTAGAAGAAGGGATCGGTTGGTAGGACATGTTTTGAGGCATCAAGGGATCACAAATTTAGCATTTGAGGGCAGCGTGGAAGGTAAAAATCGTAGAGGGAGACCAAGAGATGAATACACTAAGCAGAGTCAAAAGGATGTAGGTTGCAGTAGGTACTGGGAGATGAAGAAGCTTGCACAGGATAGAGTAGCATGGAGAGCTGCATCAAACCTGTCTCAGGACTGAAGACCACATCAACAACAACATATTTACAATACTAACACAGAAGATTTCTATGAAGATATGAAATCAATGATTGATTATTTTGATACAAGTGATTATCCAACAGATAATATATATAATATTCCACAAGTAAACAAGAAAGTTGTTGGTAAAATGTAAGATGAATGTAATGGAAATTAATGGAAGAATATTGTGGTTTAAGAGCAAAGATGTATGCTTATAAAGTTGGTGACAAAATAGAAAAGAAATCTAAAGGAATTAAGGAATGTGTCATTAAAAACAAAGTAATAAAAGATATGTTTTAGAACATAGAATAGATACATTACCATATGGTCATTACTCATTATTGAAAATCTAATAAATTATTATCATATATAAATCTGATAAAATTTGTTCTATATAAATGGAGACTATAATCAAGAAGCTTAATGATGTTTGTGTCTCGAAAGAGATTAAAAAAGTTACTGAAATAGAGATTAGTTTTTTATATTATGTTACTGACTGTGAATATTTAAATGCTAGCTATAGAGAAAAACTTAATAACGATTTTAAAGTTATTTTACCAGATAGATATTACAAATTAATTGATCCTTTGGAACTTGAAATAATTAAAAAAGGACAAATGAAACTGAAATATAAAGGAATGAAGAAACTTAAAAATAGAAATAATTAATTTCATGACATAGAATTCACAATGTGAAATTTTTAAAAAAATATTTTTCTCATTAATTTTATTTTATTTATATGGACAATACTAAACAAGAGCGAAAGCAGACTTCATGCAGTGCCAAGCCACAATTAAGACACTGTAGAGAAGGTATGATTTAAGAAAGTATTGATGAATTTTATAAAGATAAATATCGAACAGGTGGATATAAATATGTATGTAAAGAATGCTGTAAGGAATGTAATAAAATTAAAGTTACTTGTGAATGTGGTAGAACTGTAAATAAATATTCCTTCAAAAAACATTTACAAACAACAGTTCATAATAATCTTATTATTGCTAAAGAGGAAAGTAAATAGTTATATATACTTATTCTTTAATATAATTTTTAAAAAACACGTTTTTCACAAATGTCGAAAATAGGACATTTTTTGGGGCTAAGAAAATGTTATAATAATGCTTTTTTCAAAAATATGTAATTATCTAATTTATTTTTTTACATTACATTCACATATGGGAAATTTATGCAAGATAAATGATTTTTTATTATAGTTATTATTATATAATTATATTATATTATATTATTATTAGGTAAAAGGGATAGTAGTTATGTTTTGTAGGTTCTGGATCATTAGATCAATCTTATGGAAAATAAAAAATTGTGAGTGTTAATGAGCAATATTGTTTTTAAAATTGTTCTAGTGGTCCAGAACCTACAAAATCTCACTACTACCATAAGAACTAAACGTACAGTTACAGTCAACAATAACCTACTTGTGTATGACATAAATGCTCAAGTAGCCTTTTCTCTGCATTTCCCACAACTTTCATTTTTCAGTATATCAGGAACATTTTCTACTGAACCACCACACATGAAAGGTGAATTGTGGTACAGATTTTGTATGTACTACAATACAACTTCCTCTGGCCCAAAATTTTTCTAAGTTCACATTACTGTCAAATTAATTTAAGTTTTTGCGAAATAAAAATTGCTTTGTATTACACAGATAAATTTTTAAAAAATTGCGAGAGTTGTAAGACTGGTGTTGAAAAACGTGTATACAGGTTTGTTCACCTAATTTCAAAAAATTTTCTACCACTTTTTGAAAGAGATAGCAAAGTAACCTTCGAGAAAATTTCGAAAAAGGTCCAGACTAACTGCAACAAGTTTAATATTCCTTAAGACAGCTGTTTCGGACTTATTATCATTCTGAAGCAACGTGCGAATACAATGTAGGTTAGACTATCTACACATGTGGTAGTTGGCCATGTGAATAATTATACATTGTAATTTTGCATTGCTACCTATGTGTAGTTTGATTTGATGTCCATACTGCATCTATAGTGACCGTCACTAATTCGTACTGATTATGTGGCATACAGTATTTATAAATGTATGGGAAACATTTCGACATGTACCTGTATTTGACAGTTCTTTCAGTATTAAGTACGATTTGACATTTATTGGACAGTTTGTTTACTAAAATGCCCCATGTTAAAAAGTACACTTAGTTAAGTCACGAAAGTGTTATATTTCACTGACTGGATTTTGATGTGAATTGTATCTGTAACCTGAATGTGTGTTGTTGTCAAATTTACTGCCCCTTTTCGTGTTCCAGCACCTTATAAAACACACAGTCGTGACACTATCTCGTGTGAAAATTGTTACGGTTTGAGACATGAGGGCTCCAGGCGGTGAGAAAGCAGGCAGTCATGTGTGTCGTTTGTTTGTTTATTTCCTTGTTTTGTTTTAGGGCGCAAAAACAACTCAGGTCAGTCGAGCCTACGTCAAAACCGTATAATACTAAGAAAAAAAGAGTTAATAATGACTATACGTTAAGCCCAAGTGATGGAGGAAAGACAGTGAAAAATAGAGAATTGAGAAAGGTCCAGAAATACGCCAAAGAGAAACGGAGGATAATCTTTGATTTAATTATTTTCTACAAGTACTTAATTAACGAAATGGTTCGATGCATTAGTAAATTGCCAAGAGACATCAGTTTTCGTGAAACACATATATACAAATCCGAATCACACTGATTCAGTGGCATAAGCTACAGAGAATGTAAACACGTTATCATGCAGGAGAATCATATATTTCTGTTGTTGTTTTTTGTTATTGTCACAGGCACTGCCCTTGACATTTTAAATTTTTTTTATGCAGTCTAATGATGAGCTCATTCTTACACTTCACTCGACTTCCTAATACAAGAATATTTTTACAAATGTAGTTACTTTTTATTCAAAGGCGCATGTGTCGAATATTCTCACCGTTTGTACCTCAGATTTGGCGGCAAATGTGGAATTCGTTTCCTCTCTCTTGGGAAACAGTTTTATCGCTTTAACGATTTATTATCACGTCTTTGTAAGTTTCCCTTGAGCTACAGGTGTGGTGGCTTATTTGATACGTTCCACGTTCGCTGATGTGACTGAATGTGTAGCGAACAAACCTCCACCTTGTTCGGTAGATATACCAAGTCTTTCTGCAAAACTTCAGGTTTACTAGCAATTTTCTGTTTTAAAGAAAGACGACATTATTCAGTACACATCACTCCGTTACAGAAGAATCCTAGGTATACTGTCTTGTAATGTACCGTTTCATAACTTCCAGGCAAATGACAAATGTGGAGCCAATTTTCAGCTATCGTCGATTTTTATGGCACTGAAGCGCCAAAGAAACTGCTATAGGCATGCATATTGAGATACAGAGATATGTAAACAGGCAGAATACGGCGCTGCGGTCGGCAAAGTGTCTGGAGCAGTTGTTAGATCGGTTACTGCTGCGACAACCGCAGGCTATCAAGATTTAAGTTAGTTTGAACGTGGTGTTATAGTCGGTGCACAGGCGATGGGAAACAGCATCTCCGAGGCAGCGATGAAGTGGGGATTTTCCCGAACGACCGTTTCAGGTGTGTACCGCGAATATTAGGAATCCGGTAAAACATCACTTCTCCGATATTGCTGCACCTCGAAAAAGATCCTGCAAGAACGGGACCAACGATTACTGAAGAGAATCGTTCAAAGTGACAGAAGTGCAACCCTTCTGCATATTGCCGCAGATTTCAACGATAAGACATTCAACGAAACATCATTGATATGGGCTTTCGGAGCCGAAGGCACACTCGTGTACCGTTGATGACTGCACGACGCAAAGATTTATGCCGCTCCTGGGCCCATTAACACCGACATTGGACAGCTGATGACTGGAAACATGTTGCCTGGTCTAACGACTCTCGTTTCAGATTGTATCGAGCCGATGGATGTGTGCGGGTATGGAGACAACCTCACGAATCAATGGACCGCGCATGTCAGCAGGAGATCGTTCAAGTTGGTGGAGGCTCTGTATTGCTGCGGTTCGTGTGCAGCTGGAGTGACATGAGACCTCTGAGACGTCTAGGTACATCTCTGACGTATTCCTGGAACCACTCTGTAGCAATTCTGGACGTGTGGGGTGTAGAAATGTCATTCTGAAATTGCCCAAGTCCGTCGGAATGCACAATGTTCACGAATGGATGAATGGATGCAGCTCTCCTGCATAGGTATGCAAGAGAGCTTCTGCGAAGTTTGGAAGGTAGGAAACGAGGTACTGGCGGAATTAAGGCTGTGAGGAAGCGGTGTGAGTCGTGCTTGGGTAGCTCAGTTGGAAGAGCACTTGCCCACGAAAGGCAAAGGTCCCGAGTTTTAATTTGCCAGGAAGTTTCATATCAGTGCACACTGCGCTGCAGAGTGAAAATTTTATTCCGGATTATTGAGCATATCTGAGATCCCTTGCAACGTGCTGTACACAAGAGATGTCCACCACGTCGTACTCTTATGGATTTATTTACAGCCATGTAGGATTCATGGTGTCAGTTCCCTCCAGCCCTACTTCAGACATTAGTCGAGTCCATGCCACGTCGTGTTGCAGCACTGCTGCGTGCTCGGCAGGTGTTAGGTAGGTGTACCAGTTTCTTTGGCTCTTCAGTGCATTTCCAATTTTTCAAGTATGTTCGTAACGAGTCCTTTCAGCATTCTGTATAGTATTTGTAATGCAATTTCACTTTTGTGTGATATTGGTTTTTTAAATGAAAGAAGAATATAGAGTGATTAGTATTGCTGTTTCTGCTGTGTTTTCTTAATCTGATATTTACTATGGTGTGGGTCCAGTCCGATATATAACTTTGAAGAAATGTTCCTTATGTGGTGGTATGTATTCAGATAGCATCCACCAACATACTGATCCAATTATTTGACAAGAAATTAAAAATCTAGATTATTGCCAATAACATAAGGACAGCATGTGCAAATTTTGGTCCAATTATCTTTCAAACAGCAAACATTTCATTAGCTTACATGTGCTCATGAATTTTCTCATATATCTCCCCCTCAAATAAGAATGATGTGGTAATGTAATACTTGTATTCCCGTGATGTAGCTTATAACAAAAATTTTAGTCTTTCTTAGTTTCTATTTCCGTTTGCAGGATAATGGTTGCTTGTTGCTAACAGCTTTCCTGATCATACCGACGTTTATTTGATGAGCTACGTTACTTGCGAATTTATTTTTGTTGTTTGAGGTGCATCTTGAGAGATTTCGCAATGTGTGTGTTGGACAGAGCTGTGACGAACTTATTTCACTTGTTTCCAGTCCCTATACAAATGGGCAGTAGACCTAGTGAGCAAAAACCAGAGACAAACTGAGCACAAAAGCCGATACGATGGAGATACGTGGAGAAATATGGCGATCATGACAGGATTACAAGCGTTCAGAGACAGACGTAACCCAAATTTCTGGCAACTATCGTCAGTTGAAACAGAAACAGACTTGAGTCTCAGGAAGTATTAGATGTACGAACGTAAGGCTGTTTTATGATAACCTATCTACGTAGGCGATTGTGAAAGGACAATAACTACTATAAGACAGGTACAACCCAACTGGTTTTATAACTCTCACTAGTTAATATGCAAACAGAATAGAACCGGAAGGAGTAGCAGAAACACGGAGGCAAAAGCTATTGGCAAACAGAAGGTACAAAACAATTTGGCCACAATGACAGAACAATATGAACTCAGAGAGAGATATGACGAACACGTCACTTCATTTGTAGGTAGCGGCACTCTGGCACATGAGTGCAGATTTTATTAGGAGGCTAGTGGTCTACATGTAGAGGACGTTTAATATGTTATTACCATATCATTGATGTATATGGGAAACCTTCCTTTTGGGCATCTGATATTTGATATTTGTTCTGTCAATATGCAAAGTTACAAGCGATTCTGACAGATGATAGAGCAATACTGATCAAAATGGCGTCTATGCCAGATACTTGTTACATGCAACATGCCGTACTCGAATTCTCGGTTTTGCATTAAAGAAGCCTTGGTGAACATAAGTAAACATTTGTGTGCATTGTACGGAGATGATGCATTTGTTACAATTCATATTGAGCGATGGGTAGAGCTAAAACCACCAAGAACAGCAGAAACTGAGCTCCACATTCGTTCACATATGGGAACACTGCTCTAACCATGATGGATAGTGTAGTTGTCATTATTTGTGCAAACCAGTGCATTTCCACTCGACAACTGAATCTTCAGCAGTCAGCGACTGTAGTATGTGTGTGTGGAAACATTCCCAAATAAAAGAAAACGATCAGGATCAAACTTGGCGAATATGTAGAGAGGTCGAAATAATGCATGACCCATTTTTGCATTTTTGCTCCATTGCACTGGTTGGTTGGTTCGTTGGTTTCGGGGAAGGAGACCAGACAGCAAGGTCATCGGTCTCATCGGATTAGGGAAGGATGGGGAAGGAATTCGGCCGTGCCCTTTCAGAGGAACCATCCCGGCATTTGGCTGGAGTGATTTTGGGAAATCACGGAAAACCTAAATCAGGATGGCCGGACGCGGGATTGAACCGTCGTCCTCCCGAATGCGAGTCCAGTATCTAACCACTGCGCCGCCTCGCTCCATTGCACTGGTAACAGGTAAGACACTCCCTGCATGGTAATTTGGCATATCAAGTTTAGAGGAAGTATCTTTTAAGTAGTGATGCAAACAAAATGTGCTCCATTCAAAATATGAAATGTAATGAACAGTCCTCAAAACTGTATCATCCATTTTTGTACTAAGTTGAATATTTTCAGAATATCCCACCCATTAATTAATTTAAAAAAATGAAAACTTCTGTTATGACATAAAGTATTGAAGCTTTCACATTGCATCCATCCATAAAGCTTGTTTTTTGGAAAATAAAATGTACACAATGAGCTGTCAGCGTATTTTTAAGATACCTAATAAACTACCTGAATGTTCATTATTATTATCATTATTTCTATTATTTATTTTGGTTTTATGTTTTAAATAAAAATTTTATACTTTAAAATCTTTTTTATTTTTAGTTAACCACGTCACATACATGTAACTCGTTAATGGAGAATAAGTAGCTGATTATTATGCTACAAAATTATTACAATAATGATTCTCTGTAAATAAATGCTCAAAAATACCGTTTTTGTACAACATGCACATAAAATGAACGCAATTTCTTCAGCTAATACTCACTACAAACAACACAATACAAAATAGAATTTAGCGGGATTTCTAATTGTGATTGGTGACCCTATAAACATCATGATTTGTACCTGGTATATTTTGGGCCGCTGGAAAACTTTTGCAAAGAGAACTGATTATGTACTAGAGGCTGTTTGTGAACAAAAACAACATTACTTTGAAACTCAAAATAACAATTTAAAACATAAAAGGAATGTAAGTAAAACAAATAATTATTACTACAATGAAAGTTTAGATATTTTAATTAAGTACATTTTGTGTAGCTTATTTTCCGAAAAAGTATCTACCAGCGAGAGTGACTCTCAGTTCAGCTTGTAAATAGGCTGTTTATGTTTTCTTATTGGCAACGTTACGTAGCGCTCTGTATGAAAATCACTGGCTCTGCTGTGTGCAGTCTGTGGCTAGTTTGCATTGTTGTTTGCCATTGTAGTGTTGGGCAGCTGGATGTGAACAGCGCGTAGCGTTGTGCAGTTGGAGGTGAGACGCCAGCAGTGGTGGATGTGGGGAGAGAAATGGCGGAGTTTTTAAATTTGTAAGAGTGGGTGTCATGAACTGCTATATATATTATGACTATTAAGGTAAATACATTGTTTGTTCTCTATTAAAATCTTTCAGTTGCTAACTATGCCTATCAGTAGTTAGTGCCTTCCGTAGTTTGAATCTTTTACTTAGCTGGCAGTAGTGGCGCTCACTGTATTGCAGTAGTTCGAGTAACGAAGATTTTTGTGAGGTAAGTGATTCTTGAAAGGTATAGGTTAATGTTAGTCAGGGCCATTCTTTTGTAGGGATTTTTGAAAGTCAGATTGCGTTGCCCTAAAAATACTGTGTGTCAGTTTAAACACAGTCATGTACAATTGTTCAAAGGGGACGTTTCATATGTCGAGGATACCTCACTGGAACCTTTTGATTTTTTCTTGTAGTTTGTGTAATTAGTGAAGATTTTGTTTATTGCTAGCGCGTAATTGTAGAGAGAATCTCCTTTGTAGTTGCAGTGTTTCATTGTTGTACAGTAAAACAGTTGTGGCATGCATTTAGATTTGCACCGAGTATTTCGCAGCTGCGCTTCCAATTAACTAGATATTATTTTCTGCGCTATGTTAATGTGTTCTCTTATTTTTGCTCTTCAAATTGTGCTTTTCTGTGTTATCGTGTGAAATATTGTGACAATAATGGCGTGTGAAAAACGTAACCCTAGGCTCCAAAGTAAACTGAGAAATAATAGTGACGACGGGGGTAGCTTACCAGCACCACTGTGTAATGAATTAACAGACATTCAAAGTGTTAATATGGTAATTGTGCATAGGGAAATGGAGTGGGCGGCAAATAATGGCGTAGACAGTGAAACAATTAGTGAACAGGGAAGCATTATCGATCGATCGCTCGGCAACAGCCCGCCTCAGGAATTGGGAATGACAGGACACAATTTTGCAAATACTGCAGATTCAGGTTTTAGGTTCTCACCGTTTTCTCAAATGAGTCAAGGCACATTTTCCGCTTGTCAAAATGTGAATGTTGCCGGTACAAATTCACTGCCGAAAAGCATAGAGGAACAGATTCCAGACACAAATACATTATTCTTTCAATTAATGCAACAAATGAAACAAAATCAGAGACAAACACAGCAACAGTTAGACACAATGGAACAAAATCTTCAAAAGTTAGACACGATGGAAGAAAATCTTCGAAAGTTAGATACCACACTTGAACAAACACGTGAAGGTTTAACTGCTGAGTTACTTAAAATCGAATCGAAATGTCAAAAAGTCTGTAATGACGTAAAAACAAAAATTTGTGAGCATTTGCAACCTATCTTTTCGCGGCATGAAAATGCATTACAGAATCACGAAGCAGCCATAAAAGAACTGCAAACTATTGTTCATGAAAATCACGACACCTTGCAAGCTAAAATTTACTCCGTTGCATCTACCAATTCAGTTATGCAACTTTCAAAAACTCAGGAAAACTTAAAGGACACAGTAGATACGATTTAAACACAAACGGACACTCTGAAACTTGGTTCAGAAAAACACACAGAGGAAATAATTTCACTATCGGATAAAGTAGTCGAACTTTCAGATCAGATCACTAACTTATCTGCAAAGGTAGATGATCATCTGAATGAGACAAGACCTGTAGCCTTCACGGACACTGAAGAGTATGAACAAATCACAAAATTCAAACAAAATCAAAATCAAATCAATACACAGTACAAAAGAGAAATCCGGGAAGTACAAGATCAGTTGGCACAAGTAATACAAGAATTACATATTTCAGAGGACACTCCCACTCGAGTACGGGAAGAGGGACACAGAAATACGGAACAACCACAAAATAATAACATAGGACATTTCGGAAAGTATGAAAGAAATTGGCAAGGTGCACCGAATTTTGAAATGGAACCGCCGAAACGACGTAACAATGACCGACATGCGACTTGCCGACATGATGATTTTGACTATAAGCTGTTTATTACCACACGTAAATTCAAAACATTTAAGAATGATGATTTTGACTATAAGCTGTTCATTACTACACGTAAATTCAAAACATTTAAGAATTCCGGCAACGACATTCAGCCACAAGCATGGCTTCATCAATTCTCTCATTGTTTTCCTCCCAACTGGTCATTGGAGCACAGGTTAGAATTTATGTTTGGCTACTTGGAGAAACAGCTGTAAGAATGCGATCGGTCATTCACGATTGTCACAGTGAAGGAGAATTTTATCATGCCTTCCTCTCAGCATATTGGTCTCAAGCTACACAAGACCGAGTAAACCATAGCATCATGAGTATGAAACACTTTGAACAATCTGAATTTTCCAGTCTTGTCAAATATTTTGAAGACATGTTGCTCAAGAATCAGTATCTTTCAAACCCATACAGCCCCTCAGAACTCATCCGCATTTGCTTAATCAAATTGCCTGAACATTTACGACATATTATTTTAGCAGGACGTTGCAAAGACGACATTGAAGCTATTCAGGGACTGTTACAAGAACTGGAAATTGACACTCACAATCGCGGAACGCGAAAACAGGAACACAACAATTACAGGTCACATCCGTCGCAATTCCGCGATGACAGAAATAATACACGACAAGGCTATTCTTACAACGTAAATCGCGACCAAAACAGACACCACCCATATGACAACCGTTGGCAGAGTAGTAATAATTATAGGGAAAGATCACCTCTCCGCGGTAGTAACTATCACAGAGACAATCAGATAAAGAGACAATTTGGGAACCAAAATAATTATCAAGGGAGACAGAATAACTTTAGACGCAACGGTCGAGCGCGCAGTTACGATTCAGGGAGAAATTCTCCACCACGTGACCGACAAGAAAGAAACTATGGAATCTACCGACATGACGACAGACGATATGATCGTAACGACAGACCTGAATTGCATCAGAACTGGCGGGATTCAAACAGAGCAGGGTCCTCTCAACAAGGTGAATTTGTAGAAGTTAGGTCTCTAAATCCCAATAACGACGCGCGCCAACAAAGAGACAATAGGCAATGACTCATACCGCTGGCAGCCACAAAACGTACGTATGAAACTGACGACGCAGCTGCCGTAGCTAGTAATTACGTAAAAATGGAAGACATTAGGGACATCTTACTCCAGGAGCACGACGTAAAACATAACAACATTGCATATCCTGTGATTCACATTACTGTAAATGTAAAATTTACGGCAGTACTTGACTCTGGCAGTCCCATTTCAGTAATTAGTGAAACAGCTTTTAGCAAATGCAATAAATCGAATGATTGTCCCACACTTCCGTTACGTAAGATTAAATCACTAGGTGCAATCTTTGGAAAAAGTGTAGATGTACGCCAACAAACCAACTTAGAATTCTTTTGTCAAAGCCACAGCTTCTCAATGAACTTTCTTATTGTTCCATTATTGTACACGGAAATTATATTGGGATTAGACTTTTTGAATGAATACAAAGTAATCTTAAGCTTTCACGATGCTGAAATAAGTTTAGAGAAAGAAGGTTGGCCAATAGCTTTGAAATTTGAAGATTGGCTCTCAAACCATGACGAGGAAATTAATCGGCTTTACCTTCTGTTAGACAACAGTTCGGAATTTTATACGGAACTAGGCACTAACAATCACTCTGCAAGTACTGACAGGGATGATATCGACGGCATATTGGAAACTAATGAGTTAATTCAGAACAAAATTCAAACAATTGACAATTGTAATGACAGTGATGGGCAGGACCTTTTTGAGATTTTACAAGCACATTCCACAGTTTTTACTCACAAAACAGGAACAATCAAGGGATTTCAATACCAATTTCGTGTTCGTGAGCATACTAAATTTTGTGTTAGACCATACGTAATTCCGGCACATTATAGGGACTGTGTTAGAACAGAAATAGAATCTATGCTTGACGAGGGCATTATTGAGCCTGCAGTAAGCTCATACAACAATCCATTACATGATGTTGAGAAGAAAAATGGATCGGTCAGGCTTGTCTTAGATTGGAGACAAATCAATACTATCATTATTCCTGAAACAGACAGGCCGCAAACGTTGGAAGAACTTCTTCAAAATTTTAATGGTGTAAAAGTGTTGTGTTCCATTGATCTCAGATCCAGCTTTTATCAGATCGAACTTCATCCAGAATGTAGAAAATACACAGCTTTCCTTTGTTTCGGCGTTTGTTATCAGTTTCGGAAACTTCCTTTTGGTTTGAACATTTCTTCGGCAGCATTCATTCGCGGGCTAAATTCCATATTACCTGAGTTCTTAAAACGTCACATCGCCTTATATGTGGACGATATTCTAATAGCAGAAGCTTCATGGGAACAACATAATCGCATCCTCAACAGTTTGTTACGTATTTTTACAGAATCTGGAATTACAGTTAACTTGGAAAAGTCTGAATTCGGTAGGTCAAAGGTGAGGTTTTTGGGACATATTATTTCTTCTGAAGGCATTCAGCCGGATCCTGAAAAGTTAAAAGCAATCAGAGCCATTCCAGTTCTATCCACAAAAAGACAAGTCCGCAGTTTTCTGGGTCTCGTAAATTTTTACCGTCGTTTTCTGAATATGCTAATTCTTGTTACACCAAAACTTTGTTCTCTCACTGGTCAAAATACTATTTGGAACTGGGACGAACAAGCACAGTTGGAATTCAATTCTTTGAAAGAATCGCTACTTAACGCGCCAATACTAGCTCATCCAGATCTGTGACAAGATTTCTGCCTTAGCACGGATTCTTCTAAAGTCGGTCTTGGTGCCCATTTATTTCAAGACACCATAGAAAATGACACTACCATTCAGAAAACCATTGCTTTTGCTAGCTGAGTGCTAACAAAATATGAAAAAAATTATTCCGTTACCGAATTAGAAGCTTTAGCTATCGTTTGGGCATTTAACAAATTCCGTTTCTTTCTTTTGGTAAGCACGTAAAAGTATACAGTGATCATTGTGCATGACAATTTCTTATGTCTTCAAAATTAAATCATGACAGGTTAAAACGTTGGGCATTGTTTCTGCAAGAATTCCACTTCACAATAGTCTACATTCCCGGCAAGGAGGACATTGTTGCGGACGCACTGTCACGCGCACCGGCTGGGCTTGAGGAAAGTAACACAGAAGGCAACCTCGAGAAAAATTTCAGTATTCTTTACACTCAGAAAGTCGCCGTTGAAAACTTCATCACCACATCTTTAAAGGACATTGCTCATGAACAAGATAAAGATCCGATTTGGAAAGACATCAAAAGTAAATGGCATGAAAAGACACACACTCAGTTTCGGCATTATTACCTGGTTAGAAACAACATACTCTTCAAACGCTGCACTGTTGGTGACAAGCTATGGGTACTTTGCATTCCAGACGTTTTATTAGTAAGCTCATTTGGTACATTCATTTCAGCTACGCACATTTTGGTCCACGAAAATGTTATCATATTCTTCAAACGACTTGTTATTTTAACAATATGGAAAAGAGAATTCGAAGAGTCTTGTCTATCTGTAAACTTTTTCAAAAGGCGAAACCATTTACTATCTCACATCGTGCTCCGTTGTTTCCTATTATTCCTTCTAAATTAAAATAATTTGCTGCTGTTGATCTCTTGGGACCACTTGTCAGAACATGTAATGGATTTTCGTACGTTCTAGTCGCTGTTGAACTTACTTCAAAATTTGTTTCTTTCACACCGTTACGTAAAGCCACTGGACGGTCTGTATCCAACGCCTTTGTTAAAAATTTCTTACGTGGACATGTTAGTAAAGTCATTTCAGATAACGGACCGCAATTCAGATCTGCTGTTTGGTCACGCATGCTTCGGAATCATAAAATCAAACCTGTTTTTATTTCATTGTAGTCACCACACTGTAACCGCCTGAACGGATTATGAAAGAAATCAATAAGCTTTGCAGACTTTATTCTCACAGAAAGCATCAGCATTGGGACAGATATTTACACTTATTTCAAAATGTGCTGAATGAAATGCCTCATGATTCCACTGCTTTACCACCTACTCTTGTACTGAGGAATGAAGAACCACCGAACAGAATCAGAGCGCTTGTACCTTTCCCGAATAAACTTCGACACAAAGACATAATTGATTTGGCTCTTAAAAATATAAAATCTGCAGCAGACAAAAGGAGAAAACTACATGGTAAAGCAAATGCAAAGAAATTATAGATTGGTCAGAAAGTTCTCATTAAAGCTCATTCATTGTCACATAAGAAGAAACACTTGAGTCACAAATTCTTTCTAGTTTACAATGGACCTTACAGAATCCGACGTATACCACACGATAATTGCGTTGAAGTTGAAACTCTGCGTACTAGGAAGAGCAAAGGTTTACACCACATTTCACATGTAAAACCGTTTATTGAGAGATAATCTGCTTTTTAACTTTGTCTTTGCCATAAAACTTTTCACTTTACATTACTAGTATGCTTTGTCAGACTTAGAATCTGTTAACATGCAACAATGTTTGAAATTCAATATCCAGTCAAGAACCAAGAGAACTTATTTAAACAGAAATTACGAATGCATTGTTATTGCGAACAGAGAACACAGTGTTATTGTGTGTGTACATTCTTGCTTGTTAGTTGCACGATTACGTAACGACTATAAGGCTCACACACTTAGAACATATACTGCTAATGAGATTTTAGTGCAACATTTTGGTTTACCTGAAAATACATTCTGGATTTAAAGTACTTTCTGTGAGATACCAGATGACACAGTGGTTAGTTTATGTGACAGCTGCACGATTTTATCACGACGCTACTAACGAGTGACAATTTACAATGTTGCTTTTGCGGTGTATTTGTTTTATTTCTGCACACTTTTTCTGAATTCTTCTGGAAAGTAAAACATGTTTTAGTAGTAACTTTTGTGGTAAAGCTACAAGGAGACAGCCTTTTCCGTAGCACAACAGTACGTTACAGCACAGTACTTTCGTCATCACGGCAATAAGCGTAATAACTAAGATTAGCTTTCGGAGGACGATAACTATGACACTTCCACAGAGATTATCTTACAACAAGACGCACAGTTTAGCGCTACAGTACACGTATTTGAGTGATTAATTTTGTACTTAAAACATTTATTTTTAAAGATATTTGAAGTACAATGACACAAAGGTTTTCCATTATACATTTCATTCCTTTGCTGTAATCTGTAACACCTGAGGGTATAATTACATTAATCCTCAGGGGGTACACGCCTACTTTGTGTACCATGTGTGTGGCAAGCACAAGGAGCCCTAGCTAATATGGTATTTGCTTATACAACTTTACACATCGGTACCATATTTCTCTAACACATAAATTACACAACTATCTGATTATTTAACAGAGAAACAAACTTTTTTTACTACGTCAGTGAAACATGTTTACGCAATTACACAGATGGATAACTTCAAACTTATGAAATTGTATTTCGTCTGTACTTTGTGAACTGTTCGTATTTTTTCGGAACCATTGTGATACTATGAGAGCTCTGAATAATGTATTTGGTATGGGATCATGATTTTTAAAGTACGTTGGAGGTAGATGACACTGTTGAAATGAGCGGACGTTTTTTATTTAGGTTTTGACATTATTGCAGAAAGCTACGACGTTTTTGAGATTTGACTGAGGTGTTATGATGTTATTATTACGATGACTATGTGTATTATGCTGTTGCGGTATGTTTATGATCAATAAGCTGATGCTATATGAGTTATTTGATTATGCTACGTATCTGTTATGATGAAATATTGAAGAAGTGTCGACTAATAAGGTAAGGAATAATGAGTAGTGGTTAGGGACTCTGGTTTGTGAAAAAGGTTTTTGGAAACCAAGAATCGTACTTTAAGAGTAATGAAATGTATGTAAATGCGTGAATGTATCA